>NC_141698.1:64429391-65063418 GCF_964263255.1 Lissotriton vulgaris
TGTTGAGCTTGCAGCTTTTGGATACCGAAGCCACATGTTACCATGTCCTTAATTTTCTGAAATGTATATGCAGACATAGGAAAAACCTTTAAAAAATATCTGTACTGTATATATCATTGAAATTCCTTTTTTGCTGTTTTTAAGTAACTGATAATCAGATCTCTTTGAAGATTTTTTAAATTGTACTGCTTTTATGGATTGTAATAATCCGAATAAAGTTTATTATTATTATTATTATTATTATTATATTTCCCACCAGGCTTTTTGATGCAGCCTGGTGGAGAGCATGCAAAGTGCGCATGACTGTTTGGCCGGCCAAAGATGACCGGCCAAACGGTTATGTGCACTTAGAGTGTGCATTTCACTCCTCCCCCTATGATCCCAGCCCCGCCCCAAACCAGCCCCGCAGCAAAGATAAAAAATTGAAAATAACAAGGTTATTATCATTTTGTTTTCCTTTATTTCTGCTCTGAGAGTAGTGGGACAACACTCCTCCACCTTAGCGGAGGAACCGCCACTGACTGCGATTCCTTAGTACTATGCATGAAATGTCCTCCATTGACGACTCTTTGTAAGAGATCATGTGATGATATTTCGTGTAATGGAATTGGGTTCATATGTCACACGTTGTCACATCGTGTGATATCAGTGGAGACAAATGTCGCTTTGTTACTTCCTTTTATGTCCTCGGAGGGGTAAAAGGAGTGCGGTGGTACTTCCAGTACCTGTGGCGTTTTGGTAAATCGATGTCCATGACACGGTTTCGAGCCAAGAATGTTTGCTGGGACCGGATCGTGGCATGTTCCCAAACAATGGGGCATATTATCAAGGACCGGTGTTAAAATTATCGCTGTTTTATCGGCAGGAAATTGCCGCTAAAACGGCGATAATGGGCTTGATAATACATCCTTGTTAATTCCCATAGAAGCCCCTGTTAACACCAAAACATGGGCTTCTTTGGGAATTAACAAGGGCGTATTATCAAGCCCATTATCGCCGTTTTATCGGCAATTTCCTGCTGATAGAACGGCGATAATTTTAACACCGGTCCTTGATAATATGCCCCAATGTTCCCTCTGTCTTCATGGACAATGTATGCATTCATATTCAAACCATACATGGCGATATTTAGCTATTTGCCTGGCACTGCAAAGCAGGCAGCATTTGAGCTGATGCACTAACTTAAATGTAAAGAAATAGGACATGCATTTACAACCTTTCTTTTGTATGTGCCAGACAATTAAAACAAGCACTGTGAAATGCAAAGATTGGCTTTATTTATTTATTTATTTATTTAATGTATTTATTTTACTCATTTGTAGAGCGCAACGAATCATCCACAGGGGGAAAGCTATGCACCATTAATATGTCATTATTCATCTTTAGGGCTCATAAACTTATTACCGAACAGAAACATGTGAAAGGAATTTGAAAAGTAATTTTACATATG
Organism: Lissotriton vulgaris; assembly: GCF_964263255.1. Classification (NCBI taxonomy): domain Eukaryota; kingdom Metazoa; phylum Chordata; class Amphibia; order Caudata; family Salamandridae; genus Lissotriton; species Lissotriton vulgaris. The sequence continues at coordinate 64,430,842 of NC_141698.1, forward strand.
ATGAATCGCATGCATTACTTAAAGATACTAGTGATCAAGTTTATAAACGATTGAAAGTGGCAATATTTTATAAAAGGGTTATAAAAAGTTGCTACATCTAAAATGGACAATTTCCACTGAATAAAAGTGTGTTTTTGATTCTTGTTGAGCTGTCCTGTTTTCCCCTCTTCAGTTCACATGACAGGAGGACACTGTCTCCTCCTAAGAACTCTTTGGGCAGTTCAGGATTAATAAAATCCTAGGGCACCCACCACTTTGGTGCACTGGCCTGTTCCTCAAGCCCCTAACCCTGAATTATTGCTGGGTCTGGAGCCCTCCAGGCTTCACAAATGGGTGTCTTTTGAGCAGACTGTGGAAGGTAAACTGTGAAAGAGCAGTGTATAAGACTCGCGTCACCAAGCGAACAAGCGTAGTAAGTGAGCCCGACACACCACTGGGGGTCAAGCTGGATTCACTCAAGAATTTTTTTAAAGAGTGGGCCCAAAGGGTGCATTTTATATTATGGTTTTCCAAAGATCTAGGAAATCAGAAGTGGGTATTATAGACAGTAGCGGCTGCTACGGGGCAGTAGTGGTGTGGCCGGAGAGTGGGGTTAAAAAATAAAGAAAAAAACAGAAAAGAAAAAAAAAATTTAACTTACCTGCCGGCCGCCACTTCTCCTCCGTCCTCTACTTCTTCCGTCAACACAGGAAGCAGGTACACGAAGCACTCAGACTTCTAGCCCCCTCTAGCTAATCACGACACTGTTGATAGCAGCGTTGTGATTGGTCTGAGCGCGGTGGTTCAGCGCTGAGATGGGGACTGGGAACCTGGGTATGTTCTCCACCCAGGCTGCGCAACACAGCCCAGTGGAGAACATGCCAAGTGCGCATGGCTGTTTGGCCAGCCCAAGACGGCCGGCCAAACCATCAGGCACATTTAGAGAGTGTCCACCACTCCTTCCCTTGCTCTGTGGGCAGTCCAGCCTGCCCCGCCCCTACAGAGGATTGCTGGAAAATAAAATGATAATAACATACTGTTAATATCAGTTTTATTATTGCGGTGAGGCGACGCTCCTCTGCCTTAGCGGAGGAGTCGCCCCTGGTTATAGGTAGTTATGGGTAGCAACTATCAAAATATTCCAGTGCTTCATGGAACACAAGAGCATACTTTATCGGCAGCAGGAAACCATGTATCTGCCAGTCAGAAATCGGTGCACCGTAAATCACGCTGAATGCACAGCAAACAAATATTTGCACCACTTTAAAAGGCCTGATTCTGCCTGGGACCAAATGCAAACCTACTTCCAATATATATCTCAATGTACATCAAATGTTACAGGGAGGTGCTAATGTGACTTGCAATGTGCCAGCCTGCAAGTCAGTTTTAACATGCATCAAGCATTTGTTATTATAAAATGAAAATCCAACACAGGCATCAGCATCAAAATGCAGTGAAACCATCCTTTTTATGTCTTGCCTCGCCGACAGCACAAGGTGTCTGTTGGTTTCACCCTATGCATCTCACTCCGCACAGCGGATGCGAGACTGTGAGTTGCAGAAAACGCTAGCTGTGGTGAAATTTCTTTTTTAATAAAACCCCTGTTGTTGCACTGTTTGTTTTAATCTGCACCCTTCCCTACCTGTTCTCTCGGCGCCTGCTCCCCGATCCACCACGGGCTTGTCCGATTGGTGTGGAAGGTAGGCAGGGCAACCAATCAACCCTCCCAGCTTAGGGAGGGTGGAGTCAGGGGGCTAGGAACTTAATGGGGATGCCGTTTCTTACGCGCAGCGGATGCGCCGCTGGCGCGCCATAGGCCCGCCAAAGGCAAGCCCGTCTGCGCCAGTCCGCGCCTGCTCAGCGACCAGCGACAGCCATGCTGCCGGTGGCCCCCCACTGCTACGAGTATGTTGGTCGAGGTCTCAATTATTCACTTTTAGGACAGCGACATGCTGTAGCAGCACTCAAGGCGTTCCTTCCCCGCTGCTAACTAGCCATTTTAATTGCAAGGAGTGCTCATTCTCCCGCCCCCCTCTCTCTGAACGACCTCGCGTAGGGGGCAGAGAAGACTAACTTACTAAAACCCAGAGAGTGGTCAAAGCTTGTCTGCTGAATTGTCAAACTCCCCCACGACACGCAGGCGATATTTGGCTCTTCCTGACCTCTCACTCCTGGGAGCTCATGTTCTTGACCGAGACCTGGGTCAAAGACGCATCCAATCCTGATATAAGCCTGGCGATCCCCCCGGATTATCGATTAGTTGGGATTAATCGCCCAGGTGCTAAAGTGGGAGGAGGAATCGTCGCTATCCTCCGCTCACACTGGAATATAACATCTAGGAAATTGGAAAATACTGGCCCTATTGAGGCCATGTATTTAATTATTTCGGATACAACACACCTGATTGTAGCTGGGGTGTTGTTATACAATCCCCCGGCACACCACCATCCCATCTCACAGAGCTCCTAGCGACCATTACACACCTTGCACTGAGACATCTGCATTTTACTATATTGGGTGACTTTAATCTTCATGTAGATGACACCACATGCTTAAAGGCTAGTTCTCTCATGGATACCCTGGCAGGCTTGAATTTCGATCAGAAGGTACAGGGTCTCACCCATCGGGTGGCCCATACCCTGGACCTCATATTTTCTAATCTATCACGCTTGTCCACTTCGTCCCCTCTTCCCCTTACCTGGTCAGATCATTATTTAATCCCTTTTAACTTGACCATTTTCCGGACTCCGGCCATTCCCACTAAAGCCAGAGACCTCAGTAGGAGATGGTACAAAGTTACCTGTGATGCCCTCGAGCCTATACTTGCAAAGGCGAATTGGCAGCCCTCAGGCTATCTGAACGCCGATATTGCTAATTGTAATGACCAACTCTCCTTGGCAATAGATACCATTGCCCCTTTGCAACCCCTCTCATCGGCTCGAGCTAAACCTTCAGCTTCATGGTTCTCACAGGCTTTACGTGAAGAAAGAAGTGGCTGCAAGAAGCTCGAGTGCCGGTGGCGACTCTCCTATGACCCTCTCGCCAAAGTCACCTATAGAGCTGTGTTAAAAAAAATTCATAGACTCAAACGTGCCACTATGAAAGAATTCATCACAAATTAAATTAACGTGGCGGATAATTCTGCTAAATCACTGTTTCAAATCGTGAAGGAATTCACTAAACCGACGGCTCTTGCCAGGACGATTAAATCCAGCCAAGAGCACTGCGACAGCCTGTCGGATTTTTTTCATAATAAAATCATTGACATCTTTTCTGCCTTTAAACAGTCGGATGTAAGGCGGTCTGAGAGTCCTGCCCAAGATACTACTATCCCCCAGAATAAAATGCTGTGTGTTTTTAAACCAGTCTCACTGGAAACAGCCCTGCTGAAAGTACGACAGTGTAAATCTGGTTCACCATTAGATCCAGTTCCCGCCCAGATCCTCTCCACCCTTGTCCCAGCTATCACTGCCCCTCTAATCTCAATATGGAACTCTTCCTTATCCTTAGGCCAGTTTCCCAGAGTATGGAAGCAGGCCATGCTGATTACCATCTTAAAAAAGGCTGAGGCCGACCCAGCTGTATTCAGCAACAACTGGCCTATATCACTCCTTCCTAAACTAGCCAAGATACTGGAAAACGTTGCGCAGGAACAACTGGCCGATTACTTGGAATCCACAGAACTCCCCCACGACTCACAATCCGGATTTCGATCCGGAGGCCCATAGGAATGAATGGCAATGAGGGAAACATTGAAGGGTGGCAGGGTGTCACTTTGACACCCTGTTGCACCCCTCAATTGTGTATGGGTGCACATGTTGCAGACATACATGCCCTAAGGTCATGTATGTCTGCCACATGGCACTGAAGCAATTTGCATAAAATAGCTTTTTGTCTTTTTTTCTTTATTTGCCACCAACTTGTAGTTGGTGGTAAATAACGAATCCCAAAAAGGGGAAAGCACTCATTTGAGTGCTCCCTACATTGCTAATTCAGTAATTTACCGATTCAGTATTTTAAGGAATCGGTAATTTACCGATTCCTTAAAATACCGAATCGGTAAATTACCGAATTAGCCATTTGGGCACCTACATCTCAGTAGCCTAATTCCGGTCGGTAACGGCCGAAATTCGGTAATTTCGGCCATTACCGACCGGAATTACGCTTCCTACATCTGGCCCTTAGTCCCTGATGCTAAAAGTACTATTTCAATCAACCGGAGTTGTTCTTACTCATGCTAAAGCTATGCTCAATGTACTATACTATACGTTTACACAAAGTCCATGCCAGTTTCCTATTTTCCCAGTTAGTGGGAAATTGCCATGCGATTAACACATTGCCACCAGACGATGAAGTGTTTCCCAGTCTTAGACTGTGGGTAATAAAGACCTCGAAAATTTGGAACTCACTGGGCTAAGACAGTCTGAACTTAGTATTGCGTTTGATATCTATTTTTACTAACGCCTTCAATGCCTTAACTGGCTGCCAATCTTTCTCCAAGTCAATGAACTCCCTGTAATATTTCATTGCACAAGTCAGGAAAAAATCCTCTGGAATGTGAAAACTATAGACCTATTTCACTTCTGAACCATGATGCTAAATGTCTCACAAAAATCTCGCTTAGTAATTGATAAACTTTTTCCATCTGACCGATTTGGTTCTCTTAAAAAGAATCATAGAATAAAAGGCCTGTAGTGGCAAGAAATAAATTAGATTCTGATATGCTAGTTAGTTGGGATATGGAAGAGACACTCGAAAAATGTTATTTGAAACTTTCCGATTTTGGTACTTATCAGAATGTATCTAGGAACTGACTTTGGCTCCAGCACAAGGGCGCTACACTCAAATTCTGTAGACAGCGTCAAATCCAATGAGCTGCTTTCTGGACTGTTTGCGTAAAGGCACTAAACAGGATTGCCATTGTAGTTCATTGTTGCTTGGAAGCAATGTCCATAGCTACTAGTTTAAACAAAAATATCAAAGGAATTGAGGTATTTTCGAGAGAGTATAAATAACTAATGTTTCCAGATCATATGCTGCTAACATTAACCAGAAGCCGGTCCTAGGATGCTTGTTTCCAGTCCAGGGAGGACCTGGCCAGGCAGTTCGGGCTGGACTGTTCCCATTGGGCGCTGGGTCAAGACTGATTTGCATATGGCTGGGTCCAAACTGGAATGACATGGTGAGCAAAAAAAAAGATGGTTATAATCCTAGATCTCTGTACTGGGGTGAATTTATGACATTGTTCTGCATTCTGTCCATCAATTGTTCTTTTTGCATTTGTCATCCCGAGTGGGACGGGTATGCCCAGACGTGGGTCCCGTGCTCTCCGTGCCACTGGAGTCAAGCTATCCTGGCTGATGAGGGCTGAAAGCCTGAAACCCGTCACAGGGTGCTTGTTTCCAGTCCAGAGAGGACCGGGCCTGGCAGTTCGCATTGGGCGCAGGGTCAAGACTGATTTGCATATTGCTGGGTCCAAACTGGAATGGCATGGTGAGCAAAACAACAAAGGATCTCTGTACTGGGGTGAATGTGTGACATTGCTCTGCATTCTGTCCATCAATTGTTCTTTTAACATTAACAGGCCCATCAAATTTACTCAGCGCCCTGCTAAGGTTAGTACAGAAGTTCACATCAATTTCGGTGAATGTGTGATAAAATCCAGCCTTGTGCAAATTTAAAAATAGTTAATGAACATGATTATCACCACTGTTCCTTTAAATTGGAGAAAACAAAATACGTATGGGAGTACACTTCAACAAATGGAATAAGCTTCAAATCATCTTTAGAATTTAGGTATGTATCACAAAAATTAACCTTGTACCTTCTTCCTAGAATTCTTCATATACTGAGAATTCTCAGTTGATATTGTAACGACTCCACAAATAATGATTGAGAGGTATTTGTTTTGAGTGTGGCAAGAGGTCTCAAAACAATTTACCAATTTCGCTCTCCAGAATGACAATTGCCATTGCTGTAGCGGGACTGCAGTTTCCAGATATAAAACCTTACCTCAGATCTTTCATACTATTAAATGCAGTGCTTAATTTGTGCCTGTGGTTTCCTGTGCTGGGCACTGGCACTTAATTGTCAACACCAGCGCTTGTGACAGACTGCCACAAGGTGGTACTGTCTGGCTAATTTAGAGATGATCACATCAGTTAATTATTTATTCAATATAGATTTAAAAAGTCTATTATTTGCAGTTCAAGCCAATCTTATAGCTTTTGGGGGCCTGGAGTTGTCTGAATCGTCACACTTGTAGGAGTGTGATGGTTAGTAGTTGTGTTCTTACTATCATTGGCTGGGCTGGCAGGAGCAATGTGTGGTGCAAGCTGCAGTGGCCTCCTGACGAGAGCCCTGCCCTTATTTTCTTTAAAATTTAAAATTTAAGCAGTAATTAAGTGTGAGGTAGGAAATACGTTCTTGTGTCTAAGTTCTCCAAAGTGGGCTAGCGTTTGTCTGAATATTTCTCCTGTTCCTCATTAACCCCTTCGCTGCGGCGGCTATTCCGCCGCAGCGCTAAGGGGGAAGCGGGGCCGCGTGGCGCTCCCGTACTCGTGAAGGAACCGCTCCGTCACGTCCCGCGGGTGATCTGTGCTTGTGACGGAACGGTTCCGTCACGGCCCGCCCGCTCTTTAAAACGTCAGCGCAGGCACGGAATTTGCACCGCGCAGGTGCGGCGAGGGGGCCGTGACGAAACTGTTCCGTCACCAGCACAGCCCACCCGAGGCTTGTGACGGAACGGGTCCGTAACAAGCCTGGGAGGGGTTAAAGACGCTATTTTAATCTGACAGGCAGAAATCTAAGGCAAATCTTCTAGACACAGTAAGGATGCTACTTTGTGGTGATTCAAGCCTAATTAAAAGGTGTTAATCCCAAATCCACTCTTATCTCTTCTTAGTGGAAACATTCAGTTTTCGAAATACAAAGGAGCAGTCTGTGCTGGCCTGCTGGGCCAGGCCATGGCATTTACCTGTTTGGCATTTACTTCAAAATAACTCCCTCTCGCCCTTTTGAAAGCTGCAATCTCTTTTTAATCTTCCTAAAAAAGGAAATATCGAACTAGAGTCTTTGGCAGGACATTCCACCTTTACTGGCTTTGATTAAATTCAACAATTGTTTAATTAAACAGCTCCTGGTTCAATTAACTAAACCTGTACCGTGCAAAAGACATTTGAATCAATGTTGTGGCAAGTAAGATGTTATGTTATGTTATGTTAAAGCAATTAATGGAGAGTGTATGTACCCGAAGGGGGTGTGGCACTGAAGCTGCTGCTGAGGACAAATAACTGCCTAGTAAGAACAAGGCTAGGTGTTAAAGAGCCATGTTTTCAGCTTCTTTCTGAAAGACAACAGAGTTAGTGGGGCTCACAAATGTAGGGGGATCATTCCAGAGCTTAGTGGGGGAAACAATGAAGCTCTTGACACCCCCCACCCCCGCCACCCCAATTGATCTTCCTAATCTGGGCACCTTCAGGAGCAAAGCCCAGGAAGAGCTGAGTAAAGGGCTGGGAACGAACCATTGAAAGGATGTTATGAGAAAGTCTGATCCGGAGCCATGAAGTGCCTTGAAGGCCGTACAAAGGGCCCTGAACGTATTCCAGCTTCTCACAGCAAGAAAATGACAAGTGGCAAGAAAATGAAAAAAAAAATGGTAAAATGAATTTGAATTTCCCATTTCTGATGGATCCTGGGAGAGACTTGGGGGTAGATGTATCAACATACCCTTTTGCGATTTCTAAATAGCGATTTTTAAGGAATCGCTATTTAGAAATCGCAAAATGGGATGTATGTAGAAAATCGCAATTTTTTAGTGATTTCTTAATCTTCCTTATTTACGAATTCGCAATTTGCGAATTCGCAATTAAGGAATAATTTACCATTCATTCCTATGGGCCAGGAGGCCCACAGGAATGATTGTGAAATAATTCTCAATTTGCGATTCGCAATTTGCTAATCGCAAATTGAGAATAATTTCACGGGTGCAGGGGTGTCTCAACGACACCCTGCTGCACCCCTGAAATGTACATGTTTGTGCATATGGCGCACATACATGCCCTATGGGCATGTATGTGCGTCACATGCCACCTTCACAAATGCCAAATTGTGCATTTTTAAAAGAATTTGCAAATTACCACCAACTACAAGTTGGTGGTAATTTGCGATTTCTTAACCTAAATTCGCAATCCCAAAATGCTACATACATAGCATTTAAGGAATCGCTAAATTGCGATTCCTTAAATGCTTAAGCAAAATAAGGAATCGCTAATTTTTGCGATTCCTTATTTTGCGAATTTTTGTTACATGCCAAAACATGCAAAAAGACTGTTTGCGATTCGTAAACACTGAAATTCTGCGAATTCCGGCCTTTGCGAATCGCAAACGGCTTGATACATCTAGCCCTTGGCTTCTTGGAGCTGGTGTGCTCATTGAACCGAAAAGGAGATGTATGTGGCATTGTCTTGGTGGCAAGTGCGGTAGTGTAGCAAGACACCCAACTATATCAAGGTTGTGCTGAAAGCATTGTGTAGGTTCCGTGTCATGTGTTCTGCTGGACGGCAGCGTGCCGGGTCTCATGTGCTGGTCTCTGACTCTGCCTGATACGTGACCAACAAGAGCTTGTTTTGTGGTATTGTGGTCTGTAGTCCTTTCTTCCCCACTTGTGCACTAGACACCCCTCGAATAACAATCCCACTCAGTGAGACTAGCTGGCACTCACTTGCATAGGAGTATTAGTACTCCCTGGTCTGTCTGTAGGGTGCACTACTTAAAATGATCACAGTGTCTCCATCCTGCATGAGGGTCCAGGAGCCTCTTCTTTGTGTATCTTGTGCAAAAATAATCAGACGCTGGACACATGCTCCAAGACATGTATTTACCAGCCCCTTTTGCAGCATGGCATGCCGCTCGCTCAGGAAGACACAAGCATTCACATTGAACTTCGCTAATCAATCTCACGTGCCTTACACATGCCCCACTCTCTCAATCCTGTCGTAGGCAAGGGCCTCTACTCCCTCTTAGGTGGTATAATATATCTACTAGTTGTTAGAAATTGGGTTACTGGTTGACTGGGGTAAAAAGCCTGGTCAAGCATAAACACAATCCTAGTCTGGGTAAGGTACAAGCAAAACCCAAATTAACCTGTGCCTACCCTCTGGTATCCTGACACAGAGCGGTCAGCAGTGTGTAAAGTATTTGAGCAACACTTAAAACAGTAAAACAGTGCAAACACCAAACAAAATGATTCCAAATCAGTTTAGAAAAATAGCTCTTATTTTAATAATTAACACAAGACTAAAACAACAAAAAACCAAGTAGCATAACACAAATATTGTTTTTTCACACCAAAAAGCACAAAGCACTATTAGTCATATCTGGTCCGCTGGACAGGGACAAAGTGACAAGTTCAAGCCGACCGCGATGGAGTACAAGCAGGCTACAGGGACCCAGTTAGGCCAGCTGAACAGAGTACCTTAAATCCTGGTTGCGGAGCTTTGTGTGGATCCGCTATGAAGATGTGTCGCACAGCTGAGGCAATGTGTTGGTTCCGAGATGTGACGAGGCTGCGGTGCGAGGTCCTGCTGCATCAACATCAAGGATCGCGTTGATGGGGCTTGCTTTCGAAGTGCGGTGCTGGGCTCATTTGAGGTGATGCATCGGTTCCGAGGAGAGTTGAAGCTGGGATGCGAGTTTCTGCGTCATCGACAAGGCTGCCATCTACAAGCGATGCAAAGAGCTGTGCCGGGGAAAACGTCATGCAGTGATGGTTCCGAAAGCGATGCATCGGTCCCAAGAATTGGGTTGCAGTGGCGATGTGAGTCTTTTGCGATGGGTCTAATCCACACAGAAATGGCGATGCGTCGGTTCTGTTCCGGGATGCACCACTCAGCTGAGGAGATACATCAGTACTGCTCAGGGATGCATCGCTCAGCGGAGAGGATACATCAGCTCCCCTGGTAAGCACATTTGGCTCACTTCCAAGGGTCCAGGACTGGGTTAGCACCACTTGTCCGAGTAGACTCACAGATGGCAGAGCAAGGTGCAGATACAAGTTGGTTGGAAGTCTGTTATGTCCCTGAGGCTTCAGATTAGGTGGCCAGCCACCTCAACCTTGGATGGGTTCTGGGTTCAAGAGATACAGGTCCAGTCCTTCTCACCCAGGCAGGAAAGCAGCATATCAGCACAGCTAAGCAGGAGTCCAGCAGAGTGCAGTCCAGCAGTGTGGCAGCTTCAGCAGCACAGTAGTCCTTCTTCCTGGCAGGGTCCACAGGTCCAGACGTGTACTGAAGTGGTGGGGTCAGAGGTCCAGCACTTATACCCAGTGGTGCCTTTGAAGTGGGGGAGACTTCAAAGACTTGTTTATCCTCCCTTTCTGCCCAGGCTCCAGACTCACTACAGGGGGGTGTGCAGCCCTTTGCATGTGGGCAGGACACAGCCTATTCAGGTGCAGGTGAGGCTGTGCCCAGCTGCCAGAGATGGCCCATTGAGACATACCTAAGCTCCCACTGTGTGTGATTGTCTAAAAGGAATACATAAAGCCCAACTGCCAAATAGAGACAGTCATGTGATCAGAGACAGGGTACAAGCACCAACTTTCTAAAAGTGACATTTTCACAATTGCAATTTCAAATCTGACATCCCAATAAATTTGGATTTTAAATTTGATTCTAGTGACACCCGACTTGAAGGGTATATCGCTTCCCAATTGTAAATTACACTTCTAAAATCGAATGAGGTAATCCCAATGATATCCTATGAGAGACATAGGTCTTGCGGTAGTGAAAAATGGATTTGAGTTTTTCAGTACTAATACATGTAAAACTTAAAAGCTCATGTCCTGCTTTTTAAATATATTGCACCCTGCCCTTCGGGTCATCCAGGTCACACCTTAGGGGTGACTTATATGTATACAAAGGGAAGATGTGGCCTGGCAAAAGCTTTATTTTACAAAGCCGACATCGCAGTGTAAACTACCCACACATGCTGTGCAATAGTAAACCTGAGACATTCCTAAAGGGCTACTTAAGTGGGTGGCACAATCAGGTCTGCAGGCCCACTAGTAGCATTTAATTGACAGGCCCTGGGTACATGCATTATCACTTTACTATGGACTTATAAGCAAATTAAATATGCCATTTGGGGATGAACCAGTATTACCATATTTAGGGGCGAGAGCACAAGCACTTTAGCACTGGTAAGCAGTGGTAAAGTGCGCAGGGTCCAAATACCAGCAAAAACAAGGTCTGAAAAGTGGATAAGGAAGGCAAAGGATTTGTGGGTGACCCTCCTGAAAGGAACATTTCCTTCACCAGTCTACTATATCTAGTAATTGTGGTAGTTCCATATAAGGTAAGGCAGCAACTACACAGTGTGAGAAGGTGTGACTGTAATTTGCCCTTTTAGCCCACCTACGTTTCGGGCTGTGCCTGGCAGCCCTCTCAAGAAAGTGTGCAGCATGTGGCAATGGGTGCAGGCCAAAGGATGTGGGAAAGAAGAGCCTCTTCCCCCAGATCTGATAAAGCACCTACGCAGATAATAGTAGTGTCACGATGCATCTCGCTCTATTAATACCTACTGAGGGAATCTGAACGGAACTGGTCGGTCCGGCAATTCCTGCCTGTCTTCAGCATCTGGGTGGACCTCACTTGGGAGGGCTGCCTGCCACACGGAGCCTTTAGGAATCTGCCGCCATTGGCTCAATGACACTAAGGTCATATTTATAATTCTTTCACTCAACGCAGCAAGAGAACTTGCTGCGCTGCGTGAAAGGAAGTGGCCAGGAATGCTCTATTTTACATCTATATGGGGCATTCTTGCTCTCCGCCTTTGTTGGTGCACAATCTGCTGCCTAGAGCCAATGCAGAGTGGTACAAAAGTCTGACCCTGTGCCTCATAGGAACAGTCCAGCCCGAACTGCCAAGCCATGCCTTCCCTTGGCTTGGACTGTTCCCATGAGGCACAGGGTCAGACTGATTTGCATATGGCCATGTCTGAACTGGGGTGGCAGAGTGGGCTAAAGAACGGTGATGGATTAAACCCAGATCTTTTGACTGGGTGTGAGTGTTTGATTGGTTCAGATGCTCCGTCCATCACCACCCCCTTTTGTACCGCTTTGTTTGCCATAAGTTGGCAGGGTATGCTCAGACGTGAGTCCCTTGCTCACTTTGCCACTGGATTCAAGCAAGCCGGGCTGAAGACGGCTGGAATGCCAGAAACCGGTCCTCGGAAGCTTGTTTCTGGTCCAGGGAAGACATGGCTTGGCAGTTCGGGCTGGACTGTTCCCATGAGGCACAGGGTCAGACTGATTTGCATATAGCCATGTCTGAACTGGGGTGGCAGAGTGGGCTAAAGAACGGTGATGGATTAAACCCAGATCTTTTGACTGGGTGTGAGTGTTTGATTGATTCAGATGCTCCGTCCATCACCACCCCCTTTTGTACCGCTTACAGCCAATGCAGGCACCCTGGGGCCATGGTGCAAGACTGCCTGTGTTGCAGACAAGATTGATTCCTTCCACTGAGGATTCGTACTCTTTCTGTGTGTGCTGCAGAATGCAACACACTTAGAAAGAGGAAACAACAAGGAGAAATAAAGACATGTATCCTTGTTGCTATTCCCCTGGGAAGGCCTAGCATTTTGCATATTCCCAGGTTTACAAGTGTTGCTAAATCAGGGAAAGTGTCAGATTACATGGGTGGATGCGTGGGAACACCCGTGCTCTACCCATGCAATGCTGTCCCAGGGCAGAGCAAAGCAAGGCAGTGATTCGTGCTCCATATTTACCAAGCAATACAGGGTCGTGCGAGGTTTCCTTGTGTTGCTAGGGAAATCTGACTTAGGGATTGCATCGACCAGGGCTTTAAGTGGGATGAAAAAACTGGGGGGGTCTCAAAGGGGTGTGGTCGATGTAATTAAGGGTGTGGCTTAAAAACAGGTAAGCTAAAATTCTGTGCTCAAGATAGTGTGCCACTCGACTTGTATTTGCGGTTTCTGTCATTGCATCCGGATATATGATACAAGTAACATCATACCTACAAGAAGTCAGGACTATTGGCTTTGTCAATGGTTGTTAGTTGCATAAGATAAATAAGCAGCAACTATGGCTTGTATATATTTTTGGAAAAGCTTCCACTTGAAGCCCTGGTGACACCACAGCAATGTTGCTGCTCCTGAGTTTCAAAAAGAGAAGGGAAAGCCAGAGAGATAAATGACTCTTTAAAGGATTTCCCTTCCCCTACAGGGCTCACCTGGCATGACGCCATGCCGTAACTTCGCCACTAGAGAAGTGATCAGTGTGAGCGCGCGTACATCGATGTGCCTGTTGTCACTGCAGTCCGGACACAAAAGGACCGCCTGTGCCAGGGCACAAAACAGAGCCCGATAGAGACCCCCTTCGAGGGCCCCGCAAAAGAAGTGCCGGTTCTCAGCACCGGTGAGACCCGGCCCACTTAAAGCCCTGGAGTTGACCTTGCGACAACCTGCGTGATGTAAGGGAAACACAATCCCTTGATAAATCTGGCCTATAGTGCTTGGCAGTCCAACACTTGAATCTGGCACTTCGTCTTAGAGGTAGCCCTGTACTAAAAGGGCTCCCTCCCTGAAGAGATGGTGTTTTCTCCCTGCCACCTGTGCTTGTCATGGGAGATGGGTGGCATTATATGTCTCTCCTGTGTGCCATGTACCTCCAAGCTCTTGGTCCTATCTCTTCAGAAATTAGTTCTTAATGCCCACAACTACCAGAATGTTCCTCACACTAATACACTTCAATGTACACACAACCAACCAATCAGTCACAATAAAGCCAAATAATGGTAAGTAATGGCCAACAGGGCTTTAAGTGGGGTGGGTCTTTCTGGGCCTCAGGACCAGCAGTAATTCAAAACCGATGCTTAGATGGGCTGGTAAAAGCAAAGATAGATTTCTCAACTATGACAGTAAAAAACATGTAAGATAACCCATGTCAGCAATGCAATCCCGAATTTTTGCTTTTTCAAGATTTTTTAAAATATTTTTTTTGTTTCATGCAACGCATGAGTCTTGGGTGATGCACAGTTTGAACTGAGCCCTCCAATTTGTCGTCAGTGAGTTCATTTTATGGGTGGGTGTTTATGACAGTCCACGACTGAGAGCTCTGAAGCTAAACCTGAAGACAGAGTGAGTTTCTCACAGTGACCTATCAGTTAGTCATAAAGGTGTGCAGACTACATGCAAATCCGATTCCTTGGCCTCTCTGCAGAGCTCAAAGTGTCATTGTTCCCTATTTGCCAGTTATAAATGCTGGATAGTGGTAGATTTACAGATATGTTTCAGAAAGATGTGGGTACCAAAAAGGGTGTATGTGTCTAACATTGAGAGACTGTAGAACAAAGTGCTGTGAATGGGAGACGGGGAGTGTAAGAGACATATAGAATATAAATATTGAATTCAAAATTAATGTAATAGTGCTGTGGGGTTTTGTTTATTTTGTTCTACATTTAAAATTTTAAAAATCTAATTAATTTACATAAATACAATTTAACATAAAATATATATATATATATTTTTAATTTTAATAAACTTTTGACATTTTTCTTACATTTTACTATAGGGAGATCCATGCCCCAGAGGTGGAGAACTCCAACTACATGTGAAAAGTTACTACCAGTAACTTTACACTATTAACCTAATTTTGAATTAAATATGTAATTAATATAAATCTATGAAATCAAATGAAAATTAACGTTTAAAGATTTTTTTAACCTACTCCACCTAAAGTAAAATGTTTGTATTTACTTATTATTTATTAAAAATTGCAAAAGGTTATTTATAGGATTAAGTTAAATGAAATTAATTATTTAAAAAACTTACATTTTCTATAAATCTTATAATGTTATTAAATATTGTGTCATAAAATAACATTAATTTTTTATTTATGTATATTTTGTAATAGTAAATCAACACAATTAATATAAAATTTAATGCACATATATTTTTAAAAAGTCATAATAAATTAATTAATTTCAACGTTATTTGCCATGGGTTTTTATTTTTAGTCAATGCCTCCATTATTTGCTATGGGGAAGTGGTTGGCCATATGGGGTGCTGGACTTACTCCACATCAGAGCTGGAATACATTTACTACTGTTTTGGTTTTGTAGTAACTTTACACTGTTACATTTAGCTCCACCCTACGTTTCAGGAGGTGAGGACACGCAAGTTTACACTTTGCAGTAAATTTAAACTTGGAAATGGTGAATAGCCAAAAGTAGTACATTTCATTTACTCCAAGTGTAAGAGTACATTCACATGTGTGAATGTACTCACATATGACTTTACCTTTGAAATGACTCCTCCGCCACCCCGCCTTAAACGTCCCCCCTTTTTCTTTCTTTCCATCTTTGGTTTCAGGTCACCTCTGGTGATTAGTAATCGATACCGGAATCGTCGTTGCCCGGTAGCCCCAGGGCTGCCCCTTTTCCATGCCCAACTGAAGGCAGTGAAAATCAATAGACCCCTGTAGAAGTGACGCGCATGTGAAAACTCCTCTCTAAGAGCTTACTGCCTCTCTTCAATGACAATTGGATGATGTTTATAACCTTGAGTCTGGTGGAACAAAAAGAAAAAGGGAAAACAGACACAGCCTTTGTTTTATTGACGACAGGTAGCCAAAAGAAATCAGAACTCAAGCCAGCTCTAAACCGTACAATGTTATGATGTGGTATTTTCAGGCAATGCCATCACAAGCAGTGATTAAATAAGGTGTTGCCTCACCTTTAGGGAGGGAGTCTTTACAAAGGGCTCACTTAGGCAGGTAATGGGGGTGAGTGTGCGCTCCAGCGCGCCTTGAGATCGCCTCCAGGCACATGCTTACTCGGTGCACTGCGGCAATTATCTTTGTCGTTTGTACTTTTGTATGTTTGCATTGTCTCAGCGCGTTCAAGTGGCTCTAAGGGGGCTTGTTAGTGCCACCAAATACTTCAGCACAGAGACGTAACACAAAATTATTGTTTCCCCACGCTCCCCTACCCTGCAGAATGCAGCGATGGGCCCTACAGATGGTCCATGGACCGCCAGACTCATGGGGGTGCGGTGGTGGTGGTCCAGCCACCGCTGCACTAGCGGTCCGACCACCGTATTATAAGTTTGGTGGTCGGACCACCAGTTGACCACTGCCAGTGGCACGGCAGTCAGGGGCTAAGAATATGCTGTCTGTGCTGCTGCAGCAACACCATGCATATTTTGAGTTTACAGACCGCCAGCCTTATATGGTGATCAGCACTGTCATGTAAAAGCGGGCTGAGGGGAAACAAAGCGGACCCTACAGGGCTCCCCTTGCCTCATGCAGGTAGGTGAATGTGGTGTGCCCCCTGTGTGCAAGCACCCCCCTCCAGTTCCAGCATAGGATGGATTTTACATTCCGTGCCATGTTGGAACACGCTGTGGCGGTCCCACGGTGGGTATTATTAAAGGCTTATTGAGCCTTGCTGCCCACCCGCCCTACCGCCAGACAACGATTTGTAACATAATCTGGTGGGCAGGCAGCGTTCGGGTGTGGTGGTGCGGGAGCAGGGCGGTGGTGAACCACATCGATCCAGTACCGCTAAACGCGTAATGAGGACCTCTATCCTAGGGATGCTGATAGCCTTTGGACTAAATTGGAGGGTCCTTCAAGGGTAAATCCCCAGGACGCACTAGGGACCAGTAAGTTACACCTCCGCCTAAACACACAACCTGGAGTGTAAATTGACCAACACAACATTACTACTGAAAAAATCACTGCCATTATAAGTCATTTGGTATATTGAAAATAGGGTACAAGAGGTGTCGCCCTGCGAAGTCTGTAAGAGAACAGTGCCAGGTTCAAGAGCCGGATCTGCACAAGTCCCAGCTGGAGGAGTAGTGCCGCTTTGAAGGGATGGAGTAGTGCAGGACAGAGAGAAGAGCCCCATAGGTTCCGGTTGACGGGGGTTGTTGGGACGGGTGTTGGGAACTGTGCATGGTCCATAGGGAGGAGTAGAGTAGGGGGCAGGCAAAGAGGTCCAAGCAATATGGCTCCATCTAGACAGAGAACACTGACATCAGAACACATGGCGGTGAGTGTAGATGTGTGTAGGAGAGAGAGAGAGACCCAGGCAACAGACCATGGCCAGGGTGTGGAGATGTGTGGAGGGACATAGACCCTGGCATGATAACACATGGGGAATGAATGGAGATGTGTGTGAAGGAGGCAGAGACCGCCAACTCACCAGCCACATAGAGAACAACGATATCCTAGACCCATCCCAATTTGCGTTCTCCTCAATTCACAGCGCAGTGACTGCCCTAATCGCAGCCACCAATGACATCAGGTCTTTCCTAGACCAGGTAGAAACCACAGCCCTGATTCTCCTGGACCTCTCAGCGGCCTTTGACACTGTGTCGCACTACACCCTCCTACAAGGATTCCACCAGATGGAAATCCAAGGGAATACCCTCAAATGGATCGCATCCTTCCTCACCGGAGGAACCCAGAATGTCTGCCTTCTACCCTAATCCTCGGGCCCAAAAAAGAGGATCTGCAGCGTTCCCCAAGGGTACTCACCCCGTGCAACACATATATGGACCCTCTGGCAACCCTAGTCAGATCCTATGGTATGAACATCATATCATACACTGATGACACTCAGCTCACCCTCTCCCTATCCTCAGACCCCACAAACACCAAAGCCAACGTCCACATGTGCATGAACAGCATAGCCAGCTGGATACAAAACAGCTGCCTCAAACTCAACACAGACAAAACAGAGGTACAGATCTTCGGGAGCAACACATCCCCATGGGGCGAGTCCTGTTGGCCAGCAGGACTAGACCCTGCACCCACAGAACAGGCAAGGAACCTCAGCATCATACTTGACTGCAAGCTCACCATGAAAAAACAGATAAACGCAGCTGCTTCCTGACTCGCTGCATGCTCCAGAAAATCTTCAAGTGGCTCCCCATCAGCACCAGACGCACCATCACCCAGGCCCTTATCACCAGCCGCTTGGACTATGGCAACACCCTATTCGTGGGCATCACCTCACAGCTGCTAAACAAACTTCAGACTATTCAGCACACAGCAGCAAGGCTCGTCCTTGACCTCCCGAGGAGGGCCCACATCACCCCTCACCTCAGAACACTTCACTGGCTCCCCGTCCACAAAAGGTGCCAGTTCAAAATGCTAACCCATGGCTACAAGGCCCTGCACAAAAAATGACTGGCCTACCTCAACCACAGGGTGAATTTCCACCAACTCCTCTGACAACTGCATTTTGCCTCCCTCGCCCACAATCCCTGCTTCAACTGAAGCAGGTGCGGCAGCCGTGCCTTCTCCTACCTGGCCACCAAAACTCGGAACGGCCCCCCCCTCCACCTCAGGACTGCCCCCACCCTGCAGGATTTCAGAAACTGCTTAAAGACGTGGCTGTTTCTCTGACTACACGTAGCAGCAGCATCTCCCCAATGTTTGGATACCCTCACAGGCAATTAGCAGGGATCTACAATTCTGGTTTGATTTATTTATTGAGACCCTCGCATCACAACATATGGTGAATGAGTGGAGATGTATGTGAAGGAGACAGAGACTTGCACATCCCAACACATTATGAATGAGAGGAGACGTATGTGAAGGAGATAGAGACTTGCATGCCAACACATTGTGAATGAGTGGAGATGTATGTGAAGGAGACAAAGACTCTCTCATAACAACACATGGTGAATGAGTGGAGATGTGTGTGAAGGAAACAGAGACTCGCGCATCGCAACACATGGTGAATGACAGGAGATGTGTGTAAAGGAGACATACACTCCCGCATCGCAATTCATGGTGAATGAGTGGAGATGTGTGTGAAGGAGACAAAGACTCGTGCATTGCAACACATGGTGAATGACAGGAGATGTGTGTAAAGGAGACATACACTCCCGCATCGCAACACATGGTGAATGAGTGGAGATGTGTGTGAAGGAGACAAAGACTCGCGCATCGCAACACATGGTGAATGAGTGGAGTAGTGTCGCAGAGGGAAGGGTCGTAGAGTGTCTTAGAGTGGAGTGGCATTGAGTGAAGGAAAATGAGTGGAGTGGTATAGAGTGGAGTGGTGTAGCGTAGAGTGAAGTGTCATAAAGTGGAGTGGTGTAGATTGACGTAGAGTGTCGTAGATTGAAGGGTCGTAGAGAGGAGTGTCATAGAGTGGAGTAGAGTGTTGTTGAGGGGCATAGAGTGTTGTGTCATAGAATGGAATCGTGTAGAATGTCATACAGTGGTGTGACATAGAGTGGAGGGGCTTGTCGTAGAGTTGAGTCGAGTGGCATAGAGTGGAGTGCCGATTTGTAGAATAGAGTGGAACGACGTATCGTAGAGTGGCATGTCATATGGTGTCTTAGAGTGCAGGGGAGTGGAGTGGAGTAGAGGGGAGTGGCATGTAATAGAGTAGAGTAAACGGGTGTGTCGTAGAGTGGAGTGGCATGTCGTAGAATGGAGTGGCATGTCATACAGTGGTGTGTCGTAGAGTGGAGTTGAGTATTGTAGATTGAAATGGTGTGTTGTAGAGCAGAGTGGTGTGCCATAGAGTGGGATGGAGTGTTGTGGAGTGACATAGCATAGAGTGTTGTGGGGTGTGTCACAGAATGGAGTGAAGTAGTGTGTCATAGAGTGGAGTGGCATAGAGTAGAGTGGCATAGAGTGGAGTAGAATGTTGTATAGTGGAGTGGAAAAGAGTGCTGTAGAGTGGAGTAGCATAGAGTGGAGTGGAATAGAGTGGAGTAGAGGGGAGTCGCGTAGAGTGGCATAGTGGAGTAGTGTGTCATAGAGTAGAGTGGAGTAAAGATGCATGGAGTGGCATAGAGGGAGTTGTGTAGAGTGGAGTAGATTGTCAATAAAAGGAGTGGCATAGAATGGAGTACATTTTCATATAGTAGAGTGGCACAGAAAGGAGTGGAGGGACATAAAGTGGAGTGTTGTAGAGTGGAGTAGAGTGTCATAGAGTGGAATGTCGTTGAGTTGAGTGTCGTAGGCTGGAGTAGAGTAGAGTTGCATACAGTGGAGTAGAGTGTTGTAGACTGGAGTGAGTGTCGTAAGGTCGTGTGGAGTGGCATAGTGGAGTAGAGTGGAGTAGTTGCCATGGGATAGAGTGGAGTAAACAGGCATGCTGTGGCATAGAGGGAGCTGTGTAGAGTGTCCTGTAGTGGAGTAGAGTCTCACAGAGTGACATAGAGTGGAGTAGATTGTCACAGAGTGGAGTGACATATAATGGAGTAGTCTCATAGAGGGAAGGGAAATAGAGTGTCTTAGAATGGAGTAGAGTGGAGTGCCATTGGGTTGAAGGAAAATGAGTGGAGTGTTGTGGCATAGAATGGAATGGTGTAGCGTGTTATACAGTGGTGTGATATAGAATGAAGGGGAGTGTTGTTGAGTTAAATAAAGTGGCTTAGAGTGGGGTGGCGTTTTGTAGAACAGAGTGGAAGGACATATCGTAGAGTGGCATGTATAAGGTGTCATAGTGCAGGGGCGTAGAGTGGAGTGGAGTAGAGTGGAGTGGCATGTCCTAGAGTAGTGTGAACTGGTTTGTTGTAGAGCGGTGTGGCATGTCGTAGAGTGGAGTGACATGTTATACTGTGGTGTCTCGTAGAGTGGAGTTGAGTACTGTAGATTGGAATGCTGTGTCCTAGAGCAGAGTGGTGTGCAGTAGAGTGGGGTGGGGTGTTGTGGAGTGAAGTGTCATAGAATGGAGTGAGGTGTTGTAGAGTGTAGGGTCATATAGTGAATTAGAGTGTTGTAGAGGGGATGCTGTAGAGTGGAGTGGCGTAGTGTAGAGCATGCATGATATGGTAGTGCTCTACCTTTACAGACAACGGATTTTCAACTGAAATGACAATTACTTTTGCAAAGACATATAGTTTTACCAATAAAAACATACAGTGCACAAACGATAATGTTTGGAAACGTCATCACCTAGTGTATTGATTTGTTTTGATTGAATTAAAATATTTGTTTTCACCACACTTCAGAATTACAAATAAAAATGTGCTATATTTGTGCTTTCCTAATTCTGATATATTCTGAAATATCTGCACAGTTATTTATAGACTTTTAAATTGTATTGTGTACTAGAAAAAGCATTTTCTTTCACAGCAAGATTGTCACATAAATCCTTTCACTTTGAAGACAGAGATGAATGCAATAAATAGGCTATGCTATAATGCACCACGGGAGGGCTGTATAAAGCTGGACAATCTAAAACAAATAAAGCCAGCAAATAGAAAGCAGGCAAATGTGAGTTACATAACACAAAGCCAATAGTAAGCAATGGTGAAATGTATTCCCAGGGAAGCTTTCAGATTGTACCCAAAATGTTGTTAGCAACCAGATAGCTATACTGTCTGGTAGGTTTTGACCTAAAAATGACCCACATGTGCTTATTAGGATAATTTTGAATTTATAAAGACATGCTGCATCAGTGCTTTGCAAGGTGTGGGAAACTTCATGCATTTTGTGCTTGCTGCAGGCAATATTTGTGGCAATATCAGAGGAACCACCAGTAGGAAACAGCCCACTGGACAATAAAACTGGCCTACAAGCAGCCAACAAGCAGCCCTTACACTGACCTGTCAGACCAACTCTTAAGGCACTGCCAGATTGCCCTGTAGTCCAGTCCAACGCTGGAGAGAGTGACAGAGACAGATGGGAGGGAACAGAAGAGAGCAGAGATTAAGAGAGAACGAGAGAATAGACAGGGAGATGGGAGAGTCAAGTACACAGGAGACACACGTGCAAACTCCTCGGGTACACTTTTTAGGTCGAGCAGACCTACCCTCAATGCGTGAGCATTGAAGGTGTCTGCTTCAGACCTATTGTGGCCCGTATTGGCCTGTACCTAGGAATGTGGACACATAGCAGACGCGCGCTTTGAGGCTGTCAGATTTCACCTCGGGAGCGCGCTGCTTGCTGTGTGTGGAGTGGCGTGTCAGTTTCACTTTTTATTACTTTCGTTTTTGCCTAGACTGGCTTTCAATGAAGAACGCTTGCTGGAATTAAATGTTGTTTTTTTCTATTTTAACATGCGAAACGGGGTGAAGACTGATAAAGTAAATGACGGTAAAAAGCTGACAAAGGGAGAAAGCAGGGATTTAAAAAACCCATGCATGAGTGAAATAAATGGGCAGGACATGTATGGTGGTTCATGAAAGAGATATGAGGTGGAATCAAGGTTAGACAGCCTTGGTAATAGCATACATACCACCATACCCGATTTGGGTGGGAGACTCATTTGTTAAGCCAAAATGCCTTTGTTTTACCTGTCTCCCACCCAAAATTGCGTGTGCAGAGTGCAGAGTGGAGATTCAGAGTGCAGAGTGGAGATTCAGAGTGCAGAGTGGAGATTCAGAGTGCAGAGTGGAGCTTCAGAGTGGAGCTTCAGAGTGGAGCTTCAGAGCGGAGCTTCAGAGTGCAGAGTGGAGCTTCAGAGTGCAGAGTGGAGCTTCAGAGTGGAGCTTTAGAGTGCAGAGTGGAGCTTCAGAGTGGAGCTTTAGAGTGCAGAGTGGAGCTTCAGAGTGGAGCTTTAGAGTGCAGAGTGGAGCTTTAGAGTGCAGAGTGGAGCTTCAGAGTGGAGCTTCAGAGTGCAGAGTGGAGCTTCAGAGTGGAGCTTCAGAGTGCAGAGTGGAGCTTCAGAGTGGAGCTTCAGAGTGGAGCTTCAGAGTGGAGCTTCAGAGTGGAGCTTCAGAGTGGAGCTTCAGAGTGCAGAGTGGAGCTTCAGAGTGGAGCTTCAGAGTGCAGAGTGGAGCTTCAGAGTGCAGATTCAGAGTGGAGCTTCAGAGTGCAGAGTGGAGCTTCAGAGTGCAGATTCAGAGTGGAGCTTCAGAGTGCAGAGTGGAGCTTCAGAGTGGAGCTTCAGAGTGGAGCTTCAGAGTGGAGCTTCAGAGTGGAGCTTCAGAGTGGAGCTTTAGAGTGGAGCTTTAGAGTGGAGCTTTAGAGTGCAGAGTGGAGCTTCAGAGTGCAGATTCAGAGTGGAGCATCAGAGTGCAGATTCAGAGTGGAGCATCAGAGTGCAGATTCAGAGTGGAGCTTCAGAGTGCAGAGTGGAGCTTCAGAGTGCAGATTCAGAGTGGAGCTTCAGAGTGCAGAGTGGAGCTTCAGAGTGGAGCTTCAGAGTGGAGCTTCAGAGTGGAGCTTCAGAGTGGAGCTTCAGAGTGGAGCTTCAGAGTGCAGAGTGGAGCTTCAGAGTGGAGCTTCAGAGTGCAGAGTGGAGCTTCAGAGTGCAGATTCAGAGTGGAGCATCAGAGTGCAGATTCAGAGTGGAGCATCAGAGTGCAGATTCAGAGTGGAGCTTCAGAGTGCAGAGTGGAGCTTCAGAGTGCAGATTCAGAGTGGAGCTTCAGAGTGCAGAGTGGAGCTTCAGAGTGCAGATTCAGAGTGGAGCTTCAGAGTGCAGAGTGGAGCTTCAGAGTGCAGATTCAGAGTGGAGCTTCAGAGTGCAGAGTGGAGCTTCAGAGTGCAGATTCAGAGTGGAGCTGCAGAGTGGAGCTTCAGAGTGGAGCTTCAGAGTGCAGAGTGAAGCTTCAGAGTGGAGCTTCAGAGTGGAGCTTCAGAGTGGAGCTTCAGAGTGGAGCTTCAGAGTGGAGCTTCAGAGTGCAGAGTGGAGCTTCAGAGTGGAGCTTCAGAGTGGAGCTTCAGAGTGGAGCTTCAGAGTGGAGCTTCAGAGTGCAGAGTGGAGCTTCAGAGTGGAGCTTCAGAGTGGAGCTTCAGAGTGGAGCTTCAGAGTGGAGCTTCAGAGTGGAGCTTCAGAGTGCAGAGTGGAGCTTCAGAGTGGAGCTTCAGAGTGCAGAGTGGAGCTTCAGAGTGGAGCTTCAGAGTGCAGAGTGGAGCTTCAGAGTGGAGCCTCAGAGTGCAGAGTGGAGCTTCAGAGTGGAGCTTCAGAGTGGAGCTTCAGAGTGGAGCTTCAGAGTGGAGCTTCAGAGTGGAGCTTCAGAGTGGAGCTTCAGAATGGAGCTTTAGAGTGCAGAGTGGAGCTTCAGAGTGGAGCTTCAGAGTGGAGCTTCAGAGTGGAGCTTCAGAATGGAGCTTTAGAGTGCAGAGTGGAGCTTCAGAGTGGAGCTTTAGAGTGCAGAGTGGAGCTTCAGAGTGGAGCTTTAGAGTGCAGAGTGGAGCTTCAGAGTGGAGCTTCAGAGTGGAGCTTCAGAGTGGAGCTTCAGAGTGGAGCTTCAGAGTGGAGCTTCAGAGTGGAGAGTGGAGCTTCAGAGTGGAGCTTCAGAGTGCAGAGTGGAGCTTCAGAGTGGAGCTTCAGAGTGGAGCTTCAGAGTGGAGCTTCAGAGTGGAGCTTCAGAGTGGAGCTTCAGAGTGCAGAGTGGAGCTTCAGAGTGGAGCTTCAGAGTGCAGAGTGGAGCTTCAGAGTGGAGCTTCAGAGTGGAGCTTCAGAGTGGAGCTTCAGAGTGGAGCTTCAGAGTGGAGCTTCAGAGTGCAGTGGAGCTTCAGAGTGGAGCTTTAGAGTGCAGAGTGGAGCTTTAGAGTGCAGAGTGGAGCTTTAGAGTGCAGAGTGGAGCTTTAGAGTGCAGAGTGGAGCTTCAGAGTGGAGCTTCAGAGTGGAGCTTCAGAGTGGAGCTTCAGAGTGGAGCTTCAGAGTGGAGCTTCAGAGTGCAGAGTGGAGCTTCAGAGTGGAGATTCAGAGTGCAGAGTGGAGCTTCAGAGTGGAGCTTCAGAGTGGAGCTTCAGAGTGGAGCTTCAGAGTGGAGCTTCGGAGTGGAGCTTCAGAGTGGAGCTTCAGAGTGCAGAGTGTAGCTTCAGAGTGGAGCTTCAGAGTGCAGAGTGGAGCTTCAGAGTGGAGCTTCAGAGTGCAGAGTGGAGCTTCAGAGTGGAGCTTCAGAGTGGAGCTTCAGAGTGGAGCTTCAGAGTGGAGCTTCAGAGTGGAGCTTCAGAATGGAGCTTCAGAGTGGAGCTTTAGAGTGCAGAGTGGAGCTTCAGAGTGGAGCTTTAGAGTGCAGAGTGGAGCTTCAGAGTGGAGCTTTAGAGTGCAGAGTGGAGCTTCAGAGTGGAGCTTCAGAGTGGAGCTTCAGAGTGGAGCTTCAGAGTGGAGCTTCAGAGTGGAGCTTCAGAGTGCAGTGGAGCTTCAGAGTGGAGCTTTAGAGTGCAGAGTGGAGCTTCAGAGTGCAGAGTGGAGCTTCAGAGTGGAGCTTCAGAGTGGAGCTTCAGAGTGGAGCTTCAGAGTGGAGCTTCAGAGTGCAGAGTGGAGCTTCAGAGTGCAGAGTGGAGCTTCAGAGTGCAGATTCAGAGTGCAGAGTGGAGCTTCAGAGTGGAGCTTCAGAGTGCAGAGTGGAGCTTCAGAGTGGAGCTTCAGAGTGGAGCTTCAGAATGGAGCTTCAGAGTGCAGAGTGGAGCTGCAGAGTGGAGCTTTAGAGTGCAGAGTGGAGCTTTAGAGTGCAGAGTGGAGCTTCAGAGTGGAGCTTTAGAGTGCAGAGTGGAGCTTCAGAGTGGAGCTTCAGAGTGGAGCTTCAGAGTGGAGCTTCAGAGTGGAGCTTCAGAGTGCAGAGTGGAGCTTCAGAGTGGAGCTTCAGAGTGCAGAGTGGAGCTTCAGAGTGGAGCTTCAGAGTGCAGAGTGGAGCTTCAGAGTGGAGCTTCAGAGTGGAGCTTCAGAGTGGAGCTTCAGAGTGGAGCTTCAGAGTGCAGAGTGGAGCTTCAGAGTGGAGCTTCAGAGTGCAGAGTGGAGCTTCAGAGTAGAGCTTCAGAGTGCAGAGTGGAGCTTCAGAGTGGAGCTTCAGAGTGGAGCTTCAGAGTGGAGCTTCAGAGTGGAGCTTCAGAGTGGACCTTCAGAATGGAGCTTCAGAGTGGAGCTTTAGAGTGCAGAGTGGAGCTTCAGAGTGGAGCTTTAGAGTGCAGAGTGGAGCTTCAGAGTGGAGCTTTAGAGTGCAGAGTGGAGCTTCAGAGTGGAGCTTCAGAGTGGAGCTTCAGAGTGGAGCTTCAGAGTGGAGCTTCAGAGTGGAGCTTCAGAGTGGAGCTTCAGAGTGGAGCTTCAGAGTGAAGCTTCAGAGTGCAGAGTGGAGCTTCAGAGTGGAGCTTCAGAGTGGAACTTTAGAGTGCAGAGTGGAGCTTCAGAGTGGAGCTTCAGAGTGGAGCTTCAGAGTGGAGCTTCAGAGTGGAGCTTCAGAGTGGAGCTTTAGAGTGGAGCTTTAGAGTGCAGAGTGGAGCTTCAGAGTGGAGCTTTAGAGTGCAGAGTGGAGCTTCAGAGTGGAGCTTTAGAGTGCAGTGGAGCTTCAGAGTGGAGCTTTAGAGTGCAGAGTGGAGCTTCAGAGTGCAGAGTGGAGCTTCAGAGTGGAGCTTCAGAGTGCAGAGTGGAGCTTCAGAGTGGAGCTTCAGAGTGGAGCTTCAGAGTGGAGCTTCAGAGTGGAGCTTCAGAGTGGAGCTTCAGAGTGCAGAGTGGAGCTTCAGAGTGGAGCTTCAGAGTGGAGCTTCAGAGTGGAGCTTCAGAGTGGAGCTTTAGAGTGCAGAGTGGAGCTTCAGAGTGGAGCTTTAGAGTGCAGAGTGGAGCTTCAGAGTGGAGCTTTAGAGTGCAGAGTGGAGCTTCAGAGTGGAGCTTTAGAGTGCAGAGTGGAGCTTCAGAGTGCAGAGTGGAGCTTCAGAGTGGAGCTTCAGAGTGCAGAGTGGAGCTTCAGAGTGGAGCTTCAGAGTGCAGAGTGGAGCTTCAGAGTGGAGCTTCAGAGTGCAGAGTGGAGCTTCAGAGTGGAGCTTCAGAGTGCAGAGTGGAGCTTCAGAGTGGAGCTTCAGAGTGCAGAGTGGAGCTTCAGAGTGGAGCTTCAGAGTGGAGCTTCAGAGTGGAGCTTCAGAGTGGAGCTTCAGAGTGGAGCTTTAGAGTGCAGAGTGGAGCTTCAGAGTGGAGCTTTAGAGTGCAGAGTGGAGCTTCAGAGTGGAGCTTCAGAGTGGAGCTTCAGAGTGGAGCTTCAGAGTGGAGCTTCAGAGTGCAGAGTGGAGCTTCAGAGTGGAGCTTCAGAGTGGAGCTTCAGAGTGGAGCTTCAGAGTGGAGCTTCAGAGTGGAGCTTCAGAGTGGAGCTTTAGAGTGCAGAGTGGAGCTTCAGAGTGGAGCTTTAGAGTGCAGAGTGGAGCTTCAGAGTGGAGCTTTAGAGTGCAGAGTGGAGCTTCAGAGTGGAGCTTTAGAGTGCAGAGTGGAGCTTCAGAGTGCAGAGTGGAGCTTCAGAGTGGAGCTTCAGAGTGCAGAGTGGAGCTTCAGAGTGGAGCTTCAGAGTGCAGAGTGGAGCTTCAGAGTGGAGCTTCAGAGTGGAGCTTCAGAGTGGAGCTTCAGAGTGGAGCTTCAGAG
Source organism: Lissotriton vulgaris (assembly GCF_964263255.1). Classification (NCBI taxonomy): domain Eukaryota; kingdom Metazoa; phylum Chordata; class Amphibia; order Caudata; family Salamandridae; genus Lissotriton; species Lissotriton vulgaris. Next base: position 64,458,117 of record NC_141698.1, read on the forward strand.
TGGAGCTTCAGAGTGGAGCTTCAGAGTGGAGCTTCAGAGTGCAGAGTGGAGCTTCAGAGTGGAGCTTCAGAGTGCAGAGTGGAGCTTCAGAGTGGAGCTTCAGAGTGGAGCTTCAGAGTGGAGCTTCAGAGTGGATCTTCAGAGTGGAGCTTCAGAGTGGAGCTTCAGAGTGCAGAGTGGAGCTTCAGAGTGGAGCTTCAGAGTGCAGAGTGGAGCTTCAGAGTGGAGCTTCAGAGTGGAGCTTCAGAGTGGAGCTTTAGAGTGGAGCTTCAGAGTGGAGCTTTAGAGTGCAAAATGGAGCTTCAGAGTGGAGCTTTAGAGTGCAGAGTGGAGCTTCAGAGTGGAGCTTTAGAGTGCAGAGTGGAGCTTCAGAGTGGAGCTTCAGAGTGGAGCTTCAGAGTGGAGCTTCAGAGTGGAGCTTCAGAGTGGAGCTGCAGAGTGGAGCTGCAGAGTGGAGCTGCAGAGTGGAGCTGCAGAGTGCAGAGTGGAGCTTCAGAGTGGAGCTTCAGAGTGCAGAGTGGAGCTTCAGAGTGGAGCTTCAGAGTGCAGAGTGGAGCTTCAGAGTGGAGCTTCAGAGTGGAGCTTCAGAGTGGAGCTTCAGAGTGGAGCTGCAGAGTGGAGCTGCAGAGTGGAGCTGCAGAGTGGAGCTGCAGAGTGGAGCTTCAGAGTGGAGCTTTACAGTGCAGAGTGGAGCTTCAGAGTGGAGCTTTAGAGTGCAGAGTGGAGCTTCATAGTGGAGCTTTAGAGTGCAGAGTGGAGCTTCAGAGTGGAGCTTTAGAGTGCAGAGTGGAGCTTCAGAGTGGAGCTTTAGAGTGCAGAGTGGAGCTTTAGAGTGCAGAGTGGAGCTTCAGAGTGCAGAGTGGAGCTTCAGAGTGCAGAGTGGAGCTTCAGAGTGCAGAGTGGAGCTTCAGAGTGCAGAGTGGAGCTTCAGAGTGCAGAGTGGAGCTTCAGAGTGGAGCTTCAGAGTGCAGAGTGGAGCTTCAGAGTGCAGAGTGGAGCTTCAGAGTGCAGAGTGGAGCTTCAGAGTGGAGCTTTAGAGTGCAGAGTGGAGCTTCAGAGTGGAGCTTTAGAGTGCAGAGTGGAGCTTCAGAGTGGAGCTTTAGAGTGCAGAGTGGAGCTTCAGAGTGGAGCTTTAGAGTGCAGAGTGGAGCTTCAGAGTGCAGAGTGGAGCTTCAGAGTGCAGAGTGGAGCTTCAGAGTGGAGCTTCAGAGTGCAGAGTGGAGCTTCAGAGTGGAGCTTCAGAGTGGAGCTTCAGAGTGGAGCTTCAGAGTGGAGCTTCAGAGTGGAGCTGCAGAGTGGAGCTGCAGAGTGGAGCTGCAGAGTGGAGCTGCAGAGTGGAGCTGCAGAGTGGAGCTTCAGAGTGGAGCTTCAGAGTGGAGCTTTAGAGTGCAGAGTGGAGCTTCAGAGTGGAGCTTTAGAGTGCAGAGTGGAGCTTCAGAGTGGAGCTTTAGAGTGCAGAGTGGAGCTTCAGAGTGCAGAGTGGAGCTTCAGAGTGCAGAGTGGAGCTTCAGAGTGCAGAGTGGAGCTTCAGAGTGGAGCTTCAGAGTGCAGAGTGGAGCTTCAGAGTGGAGCTTCAGAGTGGAGCTTCAGAGTGGAGCTTCAGAGTGGAGCTTCAGAGTGGAGCTTCAGAGTGCAGAGTGGAGCTTCAGAGTGGAGCTTCAGAGTGCAGAGTGGAGCTTCAGAGTGGAGCTTCAGAGTGGAGCTTCAGAGTGGAGCTTCAGAGTGGAGCTTCAGAGTGGAGCTTCAGAGTGGAGCTTCAGAGTGCAGAGTGGAGCTTCAGAGTGGAGCTTCAGAGTGCAGAGTGGAGCTTCAGAGTGGAGCTTTAGAGTGCAGAGTGGAGCTTCAGAGTGGAGCTTTAGAGTGCAGAGTGGAGCTTCAGAGTGCAGAGTGGAGCTTCAGAGTGCAGAGTGGAGCTTCAGAGTGCAGAGTGGAGCTTCAGAGTGGAGCTTCAGAGTGCAGAGTGGAGCTTCAGAGTGGAGCTTCAGAGTGCAGAGTGGAGCTTCAGAGTGGAGCTTCAGAGTGCAGAGTGGAGCTTCAGAGTGGAGCTTCAGAGTGCAGAGTGGAGCTTCAGAGTGGAGCTTCAGAGTGGAGCTTCAGAGTGGAGCTTCAGAGTGGAGCTTCAGAGTGGAGCTTCAGAGTGGAGCTGCAGAGTGGAGCTGCAGAGTGGAGCTGCAGAGTGGAGCTTCAGAGTGGAGCTTCAGAGTGCAGAGTGGAGCTTCAGAGTGCAGAGTGGAGCTTCAGAGTGGAGCTTCAGAGTGCAGAGTGGAGCTTCAGAGTGGAGCTTCAGAGTGGAGCTTCAGAGTGGAGCTGCAGCGTGGAGCTGCAGCGTGGAGCTGCAGAGTGGAGCTGCAGAGTGGAGCTGCAGAGTGGAGCTGCAGAGTGGAGCTGCAGAGTGGAGCTTCAGAGTGGAGCCACCCCTCTGCATGCACGCACGCACACACAGGCGAGCGCAGGCACACACATACAGGCACACAGACACTCGCTCACACCCCCCCCCTCCCCCACAGTCACACACACGCACGCACACACACATACAAAGCCCGCCCCCCCCACTCGCGCACATGCTTCCCCCCCCCGCACTCGCGCACATGCTCCCCCCCCCCCCGCACTCGCGCACATGCTTCCCCCCCCTCAGCAACCCACTCACCGGCTTCCTTCATGCGGCGGCTCTCCTCAGCTGCAGGGCCCGGCAGCAGGACTCTTCTTCCCTCCTTCGGCACCGGGGCGCTGTTTCCTGTTGTCGCGCCGGCCCCGCAACAGGCGCCACACTCCTCCTTCTCCCCGGCCCCCTCCTGGGGACCCGGGCTGATTCGGACAGGCAGGGCGCTCCATGCGCCGGCAGCTCGGGAGGCGGGACTTCCGGTCGGCCGCGACCGGATTGGCCGGCCGGCAAAGAGCTTCCGGGTCGCCGCGGGACTTGTTTCTATTTCTTAATAAATCAAACTTAAAAGAGACAGCGGGCCATGCTCTGACAGAGATATACAGGGGCACAAACAGGCGAGCGTGAACTTTTGTGCAGCACAGTCCAGAGAGGGAAACCTGCCCCAACTCCCGCTTTGTGCGTGGTATCCTGCTGCACAGCCTCCGTGGGTTCGAGTTGTGTTTCTGTGAACGTGTTTAATCCCTTTACACCTATTTTGTGTTCAGTTCCTCTACTGTGCCTCGTGTGTTCGCCCCGAACGGTGGTCCTGTCTAGTATGTCTAATCTATATGTGTCCGAGCCCTTTCTCGCGCTCCACGTATCCCGGTCTCCCCCCTGGAGTCATGTGGGTGTCCGATCCATCTGAAACATCATGTGTGTGTCCAGTTCATTTAAATCGGCCACTTGGGGATTGTAGCCCCCTGCCACCACCGTTCACCGAACCCACACACACTCCATGCCCCGGGTATATGCGTGACACGAGGCATCAATGTACACATGCTATATACGGGGCTTACACCAAGCACGCCATGTGCTCGCCCTTACACCAAGGGCGCCAACTCGCTGCTACCCACGGAATACCGCTTACAAGTCCTCGGCTTTTTAGAAAACATTCTAAAGCCAAAGTAAAGAACTACAACACCCATACTGCACTGGGGTGGTCATTTAAATCACCGCAATGAAATCGCGATGCTGACTCGGGGGTATGGCTAAACTACCTACACCAGAGCTCGGACTTTTACCAAGCATTGGCAGTCTGGGGCGGGGTGGGGAAACCGAGGAGGGCTGCCCTGTAAACAGTGCAGAGTACAGTACACACGAGAATGGCTTCCCCTTCCACCCTCTTGGAGCCGCCTGGCCATGCCTACGCCTGATCCGAAACGGTTTAAAGAGACCTCGTCCTGATCTGTCCGACCCCCACAGAGCGGTCGCACTTTAATTCTTCTACAGCTGTCAGACTTCTATCGCGCCTGCCGCCGCCACCCCCTCCCCTCGCTCTTTCCAGGAGCTGTCAGCCGCTTCTAGGAGCTGCCGCACACTGCACCGTGGGCAGAGCTGGGAGACGCGCCACAGATCTGCCAGACCACCCCTACCCGGAGCTGTCTTTTTCCAGGGATCTCAAGGGCCCTGATTTCCCCGCCAGTGCCTCCAGAACCCTCAACCCCTTCGCCGTAAGCCCCCTCCCCAACCAGCATGCCAGACCCTTCTCATGAATGTCAGACTCCCTGTCACTCAATTCCCATTCCCCCTGCCCCGTCATTTATGTCAGCTCCCCTGTGCTAGAGTCCAGGACCGCGCACGGCCTCAGTCCGTAGCTGAGACCCCATCCTACAGACACAAGACCCCCGCTTCGAGATGTCAGATAAAAACTATTTAAAAAAAAAAAAACACACTAGCAAGGCACCCTCTGGAGCGGCCTCCTTTCTAAAAGTGTCAAACCTCCCACATCAGCCTGGCCCCGCTCAGAGTTATCGGAAATGACTCTTAGAACTTTAACACCCCAAATGCAGCTCAGGCCCCCAAAAGATGACACACACACCCTCCCCAGGACTGTCAGAAACACTCACGAGTGGCCAGACGCGTCTCCCCTTGCTGTCAGACACCCCAAAGCTGTGAAACCACCGCCGCCCCCCAGACACACACACACACACACGTCCGCCCCCTCTGAGCTACTAAGGGACAGCTCCTAGGCGCACGTGCCACGCCCCTGCCATCCCCGCAACATAAACATTAACCCTTCATTGCCCCGCCTCCTGCTCGCCAAGTCATGCGGGTTCACGGGCCGTGTCCTTACCTGCTCTGTCCCAGAGGGGCTGTCGGTGGCCGGGTCCAGTGCACACGGGGTTCAGGGTTTGAAGGGGTGGGGGGGGGGGGCTTCAGGCCAGCCCGGTCACGCCGCAGCTCCGGGGGCTGCCGCCCCTGCTCAGCTGCAGTCCTGCTCGCCCCCTCTCCACCAAAGCTGCATGGCTGGCTGCTGCAGGAGAGAGCGGCCCGGTGCCTCCAGTCCAACACCCCCGCCGGCCGGCTCCTCACTCCACCTTAAACGCCTGGTGGTCCCCTCCTTCAGATCCCGCCCCCACTGGGGCTGCTTTTGAAAATTCGGGGGTGCAGAGTGCTGTTTTTCTGCTCTTCTCGCCCTTTCCAGCCTCCTCTGCTCAGTGTGTGTCAGGGGCAGAGGAGATCATGAGACAGCCCTGCCAGCTCCCGCCCGCTCCTCCCAGCCTGGTCTGGGCCAACTCCCATTGGCATTTTTGAGGTCTAAGCTACATCTTACTGGTAAGACAACTGTTAACAATATACAGGTGAGAATTTTGAAAAGGTACTCACGTTATTTAAAAATCAATGTGTGGGAGGAAAATTGTTTTCTTCTTTAAAAATCAATGAGAGTTTCTGGAAAGGCACTTTTCTGTACATACTGTTTTTGAAAATGAACTGGGTTTCTCCCTTCCTTCCGTCTTTGTCAGCTTTAATATCCGCAGCTGACCCTTTACCTTTGTGCAAGGCAACGTGATCACAGGACAGTTCATGATTGTCCCACCTCCATGTCTATTCATCACACTGTCAACATCTCAATTATTTTAGCCAACTTGAGTTTGTTACAGCACACATACCATTGTCCTGAAGCTTCTCTATCCCACCCAATGCTGTGCCTCTTTCTCTTTTGACTTTATTCAAATGTCTTATTTCCAAATAATATGTAAATGTGAATCCAGTATTTGTAAAGCGCACAGCTACCCGGAGGCATCCCGGCGCTGGGGGCCATTGGGAAGATTAAGCAAGCTATTGCCCAGAATCACATGGTGCTGGGCAGACCCCTGCCGCCTAGCCCGGGGATCGAACCATAATCCTCTTACTCACAAATAGCGCGAGGACGTGAATTACTTTTGGAGGTGTTCTCTGGAGGAGGAGAACTTTGAGGTCCCTTTTGAAGGCCTGGGAAGAGGCAGTGGTCCAGAGCTTTTTTTTGTCCTCTCGCGGTTTGTAAATACAAAACGTATTGCATTACAAATGCTATAGGTATCACATTTGCGAAAGTTATAACTATTGGCATTGTAAATGACGAAGCTATTAATTTAGCTATTTAAAAAAAAGAAACATAAATAAAAACTTTGCCATTTACAATACCAATAGCTCAAACTTTCCTAATGCGAGACCTATTGCATTGCAAATGCTTGTTATTAAGTCCGGCCTTTTAGACAGTCTTAGTTGTCTCACCAGACTACTGTTTTTCCCAAAAATGCATACATAATATAAATACATATAAGGGCTGATAAATTGTACTTCCGACCACCATAGCATACAGCACAGGACAACGGGTCACCCCACTTTACCCATTGGTTCCCATCACTTTGAGTGACTGCACAAAGTAGGGCCGCATAGTTCACATCCGCTTAAAATAGTTATTTTCTCTGCTGAATCAAGTCTGTTTCAAATTGCTCTTTTTAAAAAAAATGTTTTTTATTTAACCTTTAATAATGGCTATTTATCTTGCCTGTACTTCGTGTGCACAGTTAGATGGCGGTTTATTTCCCATATCCATTTTAAAGTTTTTGTTATAGAGTTCAAAGGGCTTTGTAACGCTGTAGCCTGCCGTTTGATTTTGCCTTGCTGTCTTCACAAAAACAGCAATAATAAAATGCATGGCACAACTGAAAGTTTTCTTATTTAAAAAGCATTGCTAGTAAAACAGCCTCATTAGTGAATGGTTTTGAAATTAAATTGTTTTTATTGCAAGCATATGATACCCACATTTGCGTGGCAGCGAGTTGTTTTTCTCTTTATTTTGTTAGCATATGCTTGCCAAAAAATTAACCATTGCAGCCATCACCGGCCAGAGCTATAGGCTTTGCCAATGCTTGTTTAGGTTTTTAGGCGTTAGGCAAGGCCTTTTGAATAAACTAAAATTATGTATGAATACAATTCTAGGGGGTTTCAGCCAACCCTCTTCATCCATTGATCTGTACTTGTGTAATTCAAATTTTTCTTCCGCCTTTAACAGTACCACAGCAAGGGACAATTGGTCAGCTCATTTCAGCCATTGGCTAGTTCTCTGTGATTGACGGGAGTCTGCTCCATCCAAAAGAGCGTGTCCGCACACAAGTAGCTGCCTTTATTACAGACAATGTGTTACAGGCCATTGGCGCTTTCTGATATTAAACCATATGTTTGCTTTGAAGAAATTTTTTTTATATTGCAAAGGCCCTAAATTGACCCCAGTAACAATGGTTCACAAACACAATAGCCAAGCAAAGGAAAGCCAAATGGCTAGCACCAACACCAACCTTTGCCAATGCTTGTCTTCCCAAAGCTGAGTGGGCCTGCCCACCACTGAGTGACAACCTATAGCAGAGTAACAGCTGCATGTAAATAATATTTACTGCTCTTATATAGTTAATACAGCGCCTCCATCTAGCGCTCAATAACTTCTAGACACTGTGTGAGTCGGGCAGAACAGCTTGCAATCAATGAAACACATTGACATAAATGCAAACTGTGTGAAGTGATCAGTAATAAATAATACATGTAACCCAAACATGAGCTATAAACAGTGCTGGGCTTGCCTTTCTGGCACTGTGGCCTTCTGACACTGCCAGATGGGCCCCAGCTTGATAGCCCCAGTGGGTGGATTGTGTATTTTGGTCCCGTCATGTCCCACGGGACCAAGAAGAGGTGGCCCACATACTTGCCCTTTTAAGCTGGCCCATCTGGCAGTACCAACCTGCCTGAGAGTCCAGTCCAACACTGGATAAAAACACTTGGTAACCGCAAATAACCTATGATAAATGAACATTCACTGAAATATGGTGCAGCTTCTTAAGTCTATAGTTCTATGTGTATGTAAATGAACATATATGTACATTCATTTAATGTTAAATTAACATTCAGTTCAACTTGTAATCTTTGGATACAGTTAGCCATAATTGTGTTATTTCCTTGCAGGTCTTTACTGCCTGTCACTTTATCAGAATTTATTTCTTGAAATAAAAATCAGAAATGGAGTTGGTTCAAATGTAATTTCACTTTCTGCTGTAGCAGCAATTATATCAGCTGTTCCATTAGTGAAATATGCTAGGCTTGAGGAGCTTCCAGTTACATTTTTTACTTTAAAGGGTTTTCTTCTTGTTACAGTTGTGCACATAAAAAAAAGCATTTAAAACCCTGGTCCCTATTAAGTAAAGGTTTGCGTGGCTGCTCTGGTGATGTTAAGCAGCGCTTTGTGGCACAGACAGCAGAGTAAATCAACGTTCCTGTGCTAAAGGTTTTTGTTTTTGAATGTTGATCTTTTCGGGGCGTCCATCTTGGGTTGGGGTGCGGGGACTAGAGCGGACCATCTCAAACACCACTTGTATTTAACGCAAAGTTGGTTGAACTAAAATAGCCTCAACTCGCCAAGTCCAAACAAGCTTGTAAGCGGTAAATCGAGAGATATACCTGCAAGTAATGGCCCTTGAGTTAACTTAGGTATTCACATCTGGCCTCATGGCGTGCTGACACCAACAGCACAATCTGGGTGATTTTGCACACTTCTTGAAGATTATCAAGAAGAGAGTGGTATATTGGACAAAATATACTTCGCACTGGGTTTCAGATAATTCACACTTATATGAAGTTTGTTGCAAATCATGTCCCCAGAAACCACTACCACAATAATAATGCTTATTGTCACTACACCGAACAGATGTCTGAAGAAGAGAAATGATTAGAGAAGTGGAAAATGGGAGATTGAATAGTGACTCATGTCTTTTTCATGATCAGGTTGTCTATTCTGAAAAAGGAACTTGATGAAAATTAGTGCAAAGCACATTTTATATCCCGGGGAAGATGCTTAAAATGGTTGGTTATTAGGATGCTGAAACTAGTCGGCAATCACACAGTAGAGTCACCTAATAGATAATGCCTTTATGTGATCACGTATGAATTTTTTTAAAGGCTATTCGACAGAGGTTAATAAATGGGTATTCTCTTCTGGAGTCTTTTTTAAGTGCATATTACTCAGAAATGCACAATTTATTCTTTACATTGGCAATAAACACTGCGGTTCCACACAACAGACAGTGGGCCCTAGTATTTCAGCATTTGGTCTACACTTATGTTTGCTGTTAAACAGGTGTTGGGGAGTTAGACACATGATAAGAGTTATGTGTTTTTATTCCACTTGTATTGGTGATTTGCTCTTTTAATTTGATTATCCCGAGGAGAATAACTGGAGGAGAAGCTGGCGACTTCTCAAATGTGTCCATACAACTGGTTTTGAGGAATGCTGTTTTTATTATTATTATTATTATTAAGCCAGTTTTGTATAGCGCGTGGTTACCCTGGAGAATCCCAGCGCTTCACCAAACAGAGTAACGGATAAAGAGAAAAAGGGGGCACAGCGGTTTAACAAAAGAGAAAAGTTTTCAGTTGTTTACGAAAACGCAGAAGGCATTCCTCGGAGCGCAAACCTAGGGGGAGTGAGTTCCCAAATTTACTGATATTTCTCTCGGAGTCCCTCTTTAAATTTTCATCTGAATTAAAAAAAAAAGTAATACAACTGTAGCAAGAAGACAAAGAAAAAGTGAAGAAAGTCGCTCCACCCCTACTCGTAGTTCTATTGCCCAAGACAACATTACACTCGATTGGTATCTACATAGTTTTCTTATCTCCTGGATATTAGCAGAATATTCTTTATTGGTTGTCTTTCTCCAGCAGCTCCTCATATCTCTGCACTCCTCAACATGGCGGCCAAATGCCTTTGTTGGCCGAGCTTCATAGCAGTCCGAATCACACCTTTCGACCAAGCTTCCTCTCTGCAGCTCAGGGAACAGCAGGACATGGAGTGCTGTGCTGAAGTGGCACTGGGGATTTTGTATATTTTGAGAATGAAATTGATGAATTTGTTGATATTCATCAGAACAACATACTCATCTTTCCAACCAATCACACCAGTAAAAGGTCCACTTCAGAAAGACCCTCCAGTCCTTATGTGAGCATCATTTGTAAGCCAAAGTGGAACAATTTTTTATTCAGTGTCGCTTCGTTACAGTTTCTGGGTTATCTTCTATACTTGGAAGGGCGAAACTGGCTAACCGTCAAATATAAATAATACACATAACTTTAAAGCCTTCATGGACCGGTCAGAATCCATCACTCCGAAACACTTGCAAAGTTTTATTGTGTTTGTGTTATAGTGTGCAGTTCTTCTAACATATCCAGCATGTAAAAGTGCTTCATTGTGATTGGTCTTGCAAAGTCCAACAGTCCATTGATCAGCTAAAGGAAGAATTTCTTTCTGGCTGATACGTCAAAATCCGCGAAAACAAACCAATCATATATGCTCCTTGTTTGGCTGTTGGAGCTATTCTTTCACAGAAATGTGTAGATCAATTGTTAACTGTGTCCCAGATATGTTTCTTCTGTCACTCTGTGTTATCCAAGGTATAACATATCTGGGACATTTTCAAAGTCCTCTGTGGCGGCCTGCGGCGTGAGTGATGCTGCTCTGAAGGGCAGGTTGGATCCTGGAACGCAGGCAGGTAGAATGGTACAGAACCAGGAGGAAGTACAGGACCAGGGCTTGAACTTCTATTCTGAATTCTGCTTCCCAAAAACAAATATTTTTAACAATACGACGTAAATTGGTTCCAACTGGGGCTGGGTGAGTGTGTGATGTTTGTTGTCAAGTTGGAAAAGAAAGCCAATGGATTTGCCACCGCTGAGGAGTTTTGGCATTCGTGTTAATTTCTTCCAACCATGATTTAATCTGATGTTGTGATGTTGATTGTCGTTCAAAAGGGGGTGGTGATGGACAGAGCATCTGAATCAATCAAACACTCACACCCAGTCAAAAGATCTGGGTTTAATTCATCACCGTTCTTTAGCCCACTCTGCCACCCCAGTTCAGACATGGCTATATGCAAATCAGTCTGACCCTGTGCCTCATGGGAACAGTCCAGCCCGAACTGCCAAGCCATGTCTTCCCTGGACCGGAAACAAGTGATGTTTATTGTCAGCTTTGGCGACCAAGACCTATCTTGGTTGGGATTCATTTAAAGTATGAGTTGGAGGTGCAGCATTGGAAGATTACTAAGCAAGTCTTTAGTCAGGCGATGTCCCATAAATTGATCCGTAAATATTGTTACATTCTTTTTCCTTTTCTTCTCTTTCTTGGTGTCTCCAAATCAGCTTCTATCTTTTTAAACTCAAGCTACCCCAGGGGTTGATTTGCTTTTCCAGCATGCTTATTTGTGTTTGAAACTATCACCAGCTGCAGCTTCACAACCTCTAATCCTAATATCTGTTAAAGCATACACCCTTCTGCCCTCGATGGCTAAATTCTGCAAAAAGTTGGCTTGTATTCTGTCTACAGGGGTTCTCCTCTCCCCACCACCCACCCACCCTATAGACATTGATTCTGTGATACATGCAGTTTCCCAGAGGTAGATAAAAACATTGAGCTGGCGTGCCGGGGAGAGAGAGAGAATAGAACAAACCCACAACATAATATTTAATGAAATTAATTAAAATAACAAATCAGCACAAGATAACGCCAAGCCATCTTCATAGCATATGTACCGACATCCCGCGTTTTATGCTTCTTCCCAGTAAGTATCTCTCTCAATCTTTTTAACAACTGCTTAACAGATCAGTTTCCAGATTGTGAATTCTCTGCATTTGGTCTACTTTCTAGGTCTGGTACGTTTCGATGTATAGCTTTCCTCATGTAATAAAAATCATAAATTAAAAAAAGGTACATTTATACATCCATACTTGTAATGAGGGGCTTTGGATCAGCCCTCTACCTCCATTGGTCTGTTCAATTGTCATTGACATTTTTCTTCCATTCACCACGGTACAAAAGGGGGTGGTGATGGACGGAGCATCTGAATCAATCAAACACTCACACCCAGTCAAAAGATCTGGGTTTAATCCATCACCGTTCTTTAGCCCACTCTGCCACCCCAGTTCAGGCATGACTATATGCAAATCAGTCTGACCCTGTGCCTCATGGGAACAGTCCAGCCCGAACTGCCAAGCCATGTCTTCCCTGGACCGGAAACAAGTTTCCGAGGACCGGTTTCTGGCATTCCAGCCGTCTTCAGCCCGGCTTGCTTGAATCCAGTGGCAAAGTGAGCAAGGGACTCACGTCTGAGCATACCCTGCCACACTTATGGCGGCCAAAAGCGGTACAAAAGGGGGGTGTGAGTGTTTGATTGGTTCAGATGCTCCGTCCATTACCACCCCCTTTAGTTCCATTCACCACAGCATGGAGCATTGGGTGAGCCCACTTCAGTCATTTACCCTCTTCACGCTGAGTGACACATCTTGCTTGTGTACATGTGTGCAGCCACCTACAAAGGTCCGCCTCAGTGATAGTTCTGGAAGGCCTGTCCTTGTTTTTATTTCTGATTTCATTCCATATTCTTTTTATTTATTTAATTTTGGGATGGATTATTATTGAGTTTATTGTTTGCAAACATATTCACATCAGCTTTAGACAGGAGGATATTTACTGAACATGCTTTCCAAGTCCTTTCCCGCTGGCTTTGCTATTGCTTATTATATATTCTTCTCATTCTGCTTTCACTAATATAACAACAGCAAACACGACTCTTCCAGCATCCAGACTTGACACATTCAAGTATCATTTCGTCCAGTGGCGGCTGGCATGTACCGAGGGTGGTGGGGAGGGAGATAAATATACTAATAATAAAATACACGTACCTTCCTGCGTGAAGTGACGTCCTCCATAGGTCTTCTCTGAAGGCAGGATCCAATACGGGACCCAGTCAACTCCCCTAACCAATCCTGGTGCTCCTCTCACCAGCATGAGAGCAGTGCCAAGATTGGAGGGAGCAGCATCACTCAGTGCTCTCAGCACTGGAGGCCTGCTCTTTAACTAACCCAGCTGTTTAAGACAGCTAGGTTAGAGAAGTTGGAAATGCGCATGCCTGGCTGGCTGTCGCAAGGCTGCCGGCCAAAGAGTCATGCACATTTGAAACTTTATCGCACAGCTCCCTGTTGCCACTCAGCAGCACTGGCCCCGTCCCATGCTGACACTCAGATTGGAATGGGTTGGTTGCTAAAAAATAAATTTCTAATAATTAATCTTTAAAACCATTTTATTTTTCAGCTGTGGCCTGGGGCTTTTCTTAGTGGGGGCGATGCTCCTTTGCTCACCCCCTGATTTTGTTGCAGTTCTCCTGCCTTTAGGACAAGCCAGTGATCCCAGACGGGTCTGGTGGCTTATTGGACTAATGCGTCCACTCTAGGGGCTTGTGTTTTACCTCATGGTCAAAGGTTCAAGTCCCCGCGGGTCCTCTCAGCGTTTCATCCTTCTGACATAGATAGCATTGAGTTGGGTAAGAATAAACATCTGTTATTCAGCGCTAAGATACCCTACTGGTGAACGTGTGCTTTACAAATACACGTTATTTTCCGCGCATGCCCTGCGTGCTCTCACCTGGAATTTAAAAATAGCAAAATACATGCACTACTGAAGGTGTCTCTTGAACATTTTCAAGAAAAGAAATGGAATAAAATGCCCTTACCCCTCAATTACAAGCCTTCCAGACAGAGGGAAAAGTACTGCAGAAGATTCCTTGTGGCAGATAGACTAGGGACTAACTAATGTCCATAACCTGCACGTCCTCAACTACCTCAACGTGTTTCCACCAATGATCAACCCAGTATCTTGTTCCAGGACAAATAGAAAGGGATTTTATGCAGGAGCTTCGCACTGGCAATCAAAATGAAGGTGATCCACTGCTATGGGTGGGAATCCATGCGATAATTTAATCAAAATTAAAAATATTGCGCGAAATGTTCTTGCCGATATGTTTCAAGAAAGTGAATGACCTTATTACGAGTTTGGTGGGCTGACCGTCGTAGAACTGCATCTGCCCCCGACAGCGCTGGCTGTCCAAAGACTGCCGTATTACGAGTTGACCACAGTGCTGGCGGAGTGGTTGTAGACATCTTGCGTCAGTGGTAATTATTTTCCAAATATGTTGTTCCCTGTGTGTGCGTTTTGACAGCATATGTGTTGGAGGCACACATATGCATGATACATGTGCAAAAATAACACCTAACCATTGCCAGGGTTCGTCCCATATGTAGGCAGTCCTGGCAATGGTTATATGATACGAAAGGGACTCACCTGTAGATCATTGTAATCGGGGTTGTATACTTCATGGTAAAGATCCTGCTGTCTAGGGGGACCTAAAGAAAGGGATCCACATTGGACTCGGGAGGGACAAGAAAGGGGTGAGTACGCACCCCATATTCTTCATCACTGCTACCTTGAAGCAGGCGGTCCAACCACTGTGGTCCACTTGTGGAACAGGCAACTCGTAATATGGATGGCAGTGCAGCTCCTCCGTATTGCCCTAGGCATCTGTCTTTCCGCAACCGCGAACCCGGCAGTCGGCGGTCTGCTGGCAGTCTCGGCAGTCCAGCCACGGTCTTCGCAAAGCCGATCTGCCCAACTCGTAATACAGCGGTTGATTCGCTGAGCTCTCCACGCTCGGACCGCTACTGCTGGTACAGCAGTCCACGGCCCCACCCAGCCGCAATAAGGCCCTGATTGTGAGGCTATTCCCCATATACAGCATACCTCTTTGGGTAGAAAATGTAGAAAATGTCTCTCTGCCGTGGTTGTAATGATCATACAAGAATTTTCTGCTCAAACCAGTCTCCCGTCGATAAAGATTATAGCCAAATGATTCACAAATTTCATCTGCTCACTTAAACTTTCTCCCGAGCCTTCTCACAGCACAGAATTCCATGCACCTTTTCTGTTTAAACTACACTTACCTTTTTTGTGGTCCCCACTGTCGTCTTTCTCTGGGTTCCAACCCCTTTCCACAAAGTTGGCTGTGGTTGCCGTCCCAGGTGCAATCCCTGGCGCTCTCTTCTCGAGACCTGCCAGTGACATGCTTGCTGACGGCTAAAGCAAGCAGGGAATTGACTGGGCAGAGCTATACTGCAACTTATACATGCGCATTACACTTAACTTTCTAGGATACAGTTCAGTGTCTCAAATCAATTCTGACACAGTTCTTGGTCTCAAGAGCTCTCATTTTCAAAACAATATTCAAGTGGGGTGACTCTGTCCCACGAATAGCATCAGTGCTTAATGTATAAAAGCATAAATTCAGGGGTCCAAAGTATTCCTTATGAACCCACCACTGCTGAATGCTGGGCTACCAAATACAAATGCAGACTATTTTTTTCCACCTCACTCTTTTTTGCCCCTGAAAACATTGCTATCCAAGTGCTAGTATTAAATATTTAAAGTATTCCCAATTAGAGGTAATTGTGTAGTCTTTAACAGTGTTCATTGTGTTTTAAAATAGTTCCCTCATTGTTGTGTCTGATTTACAATGTTATTTTTTTATATGTTTTAATTAATTATCTTTGAATGTCGCAGTTTATAAGGTACATAGAAAGACATTTCTATAGAAAATAAATATATAGTTTATATACATTGTACAATTTCTTTATATTTAACTCATGAAATAAACTATTTTGAAGCCAGTACATATTCTAGAAGGGAGGAGCAATTATTGACAATTTGAAATAGGAAAAAGTGAAAAGTAAACTGAAAAAATTAATTTCTAAACAATCGGAAGGTCTCACAACATGTTGGAGGCCTAATCCATTAACTTTACTTGTGCATTCTTTCTGTAAATAGCTTCCTGAGTCTCTAAAAAACATCTACTTACATACAGTTAAATTGAAGATTTTTAAAAAACCTTAGATTTCTACCACAATATTACTATTTTTAACTTAGCGAGGTAATAAGTGACATAGTTGATGGGGTCATAAGTTAACATATTTGGAAAAGGGATGCTGGACTTGGGTAAGGATCTCTCGCTCTTTAACTATTTATAGCCTCGTTAAACATATATTATGCCTCAAATGACTAAAGCCAAATATCTTCCCTCACATTCTCTTAATCGGGTTACATATCTGTATTTGTGAAGGGCTGGTCTTCTAGGCGATGCTGACGAAGGCTTTTTCTTGTGAAGATCTGAATGTTTATTTGCAGAGGCAGAACTGGATGCAAGAATGTAACAAGAGTCCAATGCTGCTCCAGGAAGCAACCCAGCAAGAAGGAAAAACTAGAACCCAGAGAAAAAACCTTCAGGCTGGTCCAAACCAGAAGCAGGCTTGGAGACAATGGTGAGCCACAGAAACTAGAACTGAGCAATGGAAAGAAACAATTGTGATGGAACTTGACTTCTCTATATGGGAAACAACCTTTACAACGCAACCATTACATCGCACTACATTTACAACGCAGGCATTAGATCGCAACAACCTTTACAACGCATGTCACTACAACGCATCCATTACATTGCATGTCACACCAACGCATGACACTACATCGTATGTCACTACAACGCAGGCATTACATCGCATGTCATTACAACGCATACCATTACAACGCATAGTACCCCTACACTAGCCAAAACTTACCCTACTGTTGCACGCCCTGGAGTTAGAATAGTAATGTATGCCCTTACACTATCCAACACTTACCCTACTGTTGCACTCCCTGAGTTAGAATAGTAATTTTTACCCCTACACTATCCAACAATTACCGGAAATGCAATATAATGGTATGCGTTGTAAAGGTATAATGCGATGTAATGGAATGTGTTGTAAGTGTAGTTTAAAAAAATCGTTGTAGTGGTATGCGATGTAAATGTATGCGTTGTAAAGGATGTTGCGATGTAAAAACTGTGTTGTAAAGGCATGCATTGTAAATGTATGTGTTGTAACGTCATACATTCCTTCTTTATGGTCTTTCTTATATAGTGGGGAACAGGAAGTGACCTAAAGCAAAAAAAGGGCAGCCATCTTAGATTGGGACAAAAAAATAAGGTAACTGGAACTTCTTAAAAGGAAAATAAATCTCAGCACATAATATAATACTTTTATAAGCATAATAGCTGTTCTTACATTCGTAATATTTTTATATTGTTCATGCATGTGGTGTATGCCAGGAGCCAGCATGCAGGAACTGCCCCAGAATTCCCTGCAAGCCTTGCAAAACAACATGTTGGCAGGTAAGGACGTCTTCATGTTCTCACTGACAGTGAACGTATCCCAGAGGGAACCGCCATGAGCCATGCGCTTGTGGAAAAGGTAAGGACACTTTCCTTACAGCATTAGTACCTCGACATTCAATGCTAGAGTGTTCACCTACATGAAAGAATGTCATGCGGCTGTAGACAACACTTTACTGTGCAGAAGGCCAGACATGTACATGAAAATTGCTCCTCTCTGATACCTCAAGTTCCTCGAATAAATTGCTCCCCAGAAACCTTCCTCTTCATTTGTTCTTATTATATAGTTAAAGTGTTCCAAATCTTGTACAGCCCATGATAATTTCAACTACATGTGTTAAAACAGTTAACTTATAGTTCTGTCTGATATACAATGTTATTTATTTTAAAAATAGTTTTTACTTAACTACATTTGAATTTAGTCGTTTATAAGGTATACAGTGCAACATTTTTATGGATAACATAAAATATTTTTAGACTGGTTTTATTATTCCCTTATATCTAGCTCACAATAAAAATGACTCTGAAGCCAGTGCAGACTGATGCATGGAGATTCAACTAAGCACAAAAGCAAGAGGGGGAAGAATTAAAGTGTCCAAACTGCAACTCATTTGAAAGGCCTGGCTACTCACGGGAACACAAATCGATCCATTTTAAATATGTAAGTGTTCCAACAAAATATCGGGCAAAAAATACTGTGCAGACAAAATATTATGTCATGAATATCAAGAGCAAAAATATAATGAGGTTAAGTTTCTATGGGTAAGCAAAGTTTTACTATATATAACGCCACAAATATGTACCTTGACAAAATAAACATATCTTCAAGGTACGCAGATGGGGAGTAAAGAGTAGTAAATGCATACTTACCTATTTACAATTACCTTCTCAATATTTTGGTCCTCGATATTTTTGACACACTGTTCTGCTCACAAAATGTTTTTGTTACAGATAATCTATCAGTGAATGTGTAGCCAGATAGCCTTCTGCACTCCAAAAATCTGCTGCTTTAAATTTAAATGAAAGAATAAAAATCCTTACCGTCTCTGTCTATCAAAATATTACGTTTATAAAGTTAAGGAGGTTTTGTCTCTTATGTATTGAGTCCTCGAAACTCCAACCCGATTAATACCTACCTTGGAGTGCGTACCGCCGTGCATAATGTGACTTAAATAAGACCCTGTCACCAAAAATTAGTGCTGGAGCCCACCACCTGCACAAATTAAGCACTGTACACTAGCTTATTTCATCCATGCTTCCAGTGAAAATAATATAGTCATTTTCTCACATACACAATTATATAATCATGTTTATTACAGTGCGATAGACTAGAAGACTTACCGGCTGACCCTGACAGGCAGTGTCCAAAGTAAGTGGCCACCCTTGCAGTTGTTGAGGGCATCTAATAACAAATATCCCTGGAAGACACTTCCAGGAACATTTATTTGTGCTTCCTAATCTTGCTGCTACAAAGACCCCTCCTCTCCACCAGCATGTGGGAGATATATAAGTGTTTCACTGAGCTGCTGGCAAAGGTGTGGAGGGATCAAAGATTGTGCAAAAGTAAGATTCTGACCAACAGTTTGGTGAAGCACCAGAATACGAGGTTAGCTGCCGACTTTGGCACTGGGGAACCAGGTTCGAGCCTCGGCGTCTGCGCAACATCCTGTGATACTGGGCAAATCACTTAATCTCCCCGTGCCTGCCAAAAAATGAATGTGTCCGTCTTTAATATAACTGGTGCTCATGTAAAGCGCTCCAATAGCTTCTGGTCGAGTTCACCCTATATAAAACTGCAACAACAAAAAACGTAATGAGCAGGACTCCCGCCATGCCAAACTCACATTTCCCTCGCCTCATTGACAAATGCCAGGCCTCTAGAGCAGTGGTTCCCAAACTTTTGACTCCCGAGGACCCCCATTGACTCACCACTGGAAGCCGGGGACCCCCAGCAATTTGTATGATTTAAAAGAGTAATTCTAAAAATATAAACACACATGTGCACACAAAACAAACACTCGAATTACTAAGGATTTTAGTATTTTATATTCAAAGTTTGCAAAAAACAGAACATTTTATGGGAAGGTTGGTGCTGCATCTCCGTGATTAACTTTTAAATGGTTAGTTTTATTCCGCAGTACAAGACTCCTGCTCCCGCCAGTGCCAGAGTGGAAACCTAAAGCAGCCCTGGCAAATGTTTTCAGACCAGTCCTCATACAGTGCACACCAAGTGCAGTGAGTGAGCCTGATCCCTACAAAGGGGGTTTGGGAGGCTCCCCCCCCAAGAAAATGTAGGATACAATTGTGCATTCTCCAACACATATATCATTATATATTGTATTGTATTAGCTTTTAACCCCTTAAGTGCTGCTGTCGGCCAACGGTCGTCGCGAGCACTACCTTGCCAGTGCTGCGCACGACCATTGGCCGACGGGCCAGCACCCGTTCTTCTAACGTTCAGCACTGGGTGCTGAACGTTCGACGCTCCTATGAGGTTTAAGAATAATAAATGATGACCTTACGATGCACCAGCATACAACAATCTTGGTTGGGGTTCTTCAATGATGCCCTTATTATACCTCTTCACCACTGCCTCTCATTTCTCCTGAGCCCCTCTGTCACATGTATTTGATTTGTTTAATAGCATCTCTCAAACCATTGTAGGATGTCAGAGCACTTTACATCACACTCATATAGAAACAATGAATCATACGTGTAAGTCAGTGCAGAGAAAATGTTACATAAGGCAAAGGGGACAACAAAGTGTAGGATTCACATGTCATTCATACTGGTAGGCATTTTTAAAGAGTGCTTCACCTGGAAAAGCACAAACTCAGGATACAGAACATAACACCATGGTTAGCATTGACTTGAACAATACAAATCTATTTCTACCCAAATAAACCTCTTAGCAGCATCAGAAAAAAGAAAGAATGGGGCGGAGGGAATTACTAACTTGTACCATGTAGTGTGTACGCAGCTCTTTGACAGTTTATAGGTCACTCTGCTAGACTATGATTGTCTCTTATGAGCTCCAGAGTAACACCAGAATATCTGTGACAAAAGCATTAACCCACTGACCTATGCACATAACATACAGTTTTTTTAAATGCATGGTACGCGTTCTTTGCAGCTGGCATATTAACCCTCTGTGCTACAATAGATCAGTCAAACCTGCCTATCTCCAACAGGTAAATTAATCACTGGTGTTATCTTGACACTTTTATTGTTGCTCGAAAACTGCTAATTCTACAAGGAACTTTGTAGTGCTTTTAAAACTGCTGCCTGCGGACCCCCTGGGAATGTGTCAGGGACCCCTGGGCGTCCACAGACCCCAGTTTTGGAAACACTGCTCTAGAGGGTCAGCGGCTTTAACCTTTTACCTGGTACCTCATCTGCTATAGGTATGTGGGGCCATAATGGCAGGCATCCTACCCTGTTTGGAACAGAGAGGTCGCCACTGCTTTTTCTTTCAAAGGACTACCATGCAAGGCCCGGCCTTCCTGGCAGAAAGAGTAAATTTCCCTGACGTTCAGGATTAAACTACCTGTATTTCGGGCACCTATTGTTTTGCTTTTCAGAAATTAACCCATTCTATGGTGGTTGGTTTCTAAAAAGCTAAATATAATGTAGTGTAGGCTACAGCTACTTAGTGCCCCCTACAACTTTGGCCAGTTGGAACATCCATCTTGACTTGGGTGTGTGCTGTTATTGGCATCAGGTTATCCGAACAAGCATCGTGATCAAGCCTCCTCTGATCCATGCCAAAGTTGATCTGGAGAGTTGATGTTATCTTTGATTCCCATACCTTTTGTAATGTCCAGTGATGAGTGGGAGGGTACAGGGCCGGCGGTAGGGCAGTGCAACTGGTGCAGCTGCAAAGGGCGCTGACTAAGACTTCGGGTTGGGGGCGTCCTGTTTGCAAATATATTGTGGTTTGACAAGCGCCTGTTGTTACGTTCCAAGCCCCCAGCAATTTTTAGGCAACAATAAAAATGTCAAGATAACTCTGGTGATTAATTTTCTTCCTAGAGAGAGATCGGAGGTTTGTCTAATGGACGTTTTGACTCATGGTAAGATGGCACAATAAGTTAATATGACTGCTACAAAGAACATGCTCTAGGCTACCGTGCAGATCACAATGTGCATATAATGTAAATAGGTTGGTGGGTTACTACTTTTGTCAGAGAGATCCTTTTATTACTTGCAGTTTACAAGTTAAAATCCTAACATAGAATCGTGAGCTATTAACTATCATCAAAGAGCTGCTTGCAAACTGCAAGGTATAGACTAGAGCGTTATGATTTTTTCGCAGTCTTTGAGTATCCTAATTTTGGAAAAATTGTTAATTTGGTTGAAACCTATTCTGATGTAAAGAGAATCCTCAACCATGGAGTTACCTTTTAAATTCAGAGTTTGTGCTTCCCCAGACCAAACATTAATAAAGTTTACTGCCTACCAGTATGGATGATGTGATTCCTACACCTTGTAGCCCTCTTTTTACATAACATTTCCTATAAGCTGATTTACACACCTAGGATTAACTATCTCTGTGTAGTGTGTGTGATGTAAAGTGCTCTGACACCCTACACTGGAATGATTGGCACTATAAAACTAATTAAATGCATCTGGGCGAGAGTGGTTATGGAGACTTGAGGGGCACTGTTAAAGGGTGGTAATGAGGGAATCTGTGGCGGAGGTGGCTATTAAGGGGCGTCAACAAATATTGTCGCACTGGGCGCCACCAGCGCTAAAGCCGGCCCTGGGATGGTATGTTTATCAGGATTATTTACGTAAACTTGCTTTCTCTGTTACCTCCCACAGACTAATCCAAAACATTAATTTCTAGTTTTCCTAAAAGCCTAGGCAATTCTGACTACAAGAGGGCCCATCGGGAGTCAGGAGGTGGGGACCGTCATTTATATTACGTGCTATGTTTATGAACAAGACAATGCAGTAGAAACTTGTAGCCCTTTTTCAATCTCTCTATCTGAGTGTTCCTTTATAATTTTCACAGTAATTGTGATGGTATAAATTGGCGACATATTTGCTTGTTATTTTTTCACGAAAACCTTTGTTTCGTTAACAGCGCCCATATGAAGAAAAATGTGTATGAAACGATATAGTTCAGGTCAACATGTTTTGCCATGCGAGCGGTCCCTAGTTGATCCAAGAGTGCTTCCTCAGGACCAAGTGCAAGAACAGAGGGGTACGCTCACGGCACTATGTCGGATGACTGAATATTTCCATCCGCATCTATCTCTGACCGCTGGCAAGATTGACTGATCCTTAATAGGGGTTTGAACACGGGATTCTATTCAGAATTATAGTCAGTGTTAATACACACTGCAGCTGCATTATAGGTATCGGAGGATTATAGGGCGTCTTTTCCCTGACTCCTTCTTTTTATTTTCCCTTGATTTTTCACTCTTGCACTTGGTCCTGACGAAGATCTCTTGGATCCACTAGGGACCCCTCGCAGCGCGAAACATGTTGACCTGAACTATATCTTTTTACACACACTTTTCTTCACGGCTGCAAGAGCAGTGAAAAATATTCACCACTTTGCCACATTTGTTTGAAGGAGGATCTCCACATCCCATTGGCATTTTTTAACCTGGTCTTCGGGACTCTTGAATAAAACACAGTTCTGGGTACCGTGGAAGACTATTTTAACTCACTCACCCACCTCTTTTAGGCCCCATGCCCGCAAGCACAACTGCTGTGTCTCCTAAAAGATCTCTGCTAAAGAGCCCTCTCGCGGGGCCCGTGAGGGACTGCAGCGCCACCCACACGAGGAGCAACGCCCAATGTTGAAGCATGACACTCGCAAATGTGTGTGAGGGCACTATATACCAAAGGAGAATTTCTCCACCCTGTACAATATCCAACCATACTGAGAGAGTCACATTCTCACAACCAGAATAGGTTGTCCTATCCTCCTTTCTTCTCTATAGGAACAGTCCCCCCATAGTGAATAATGCCTAAAAACAGAGGCAGTAGGATGTCTAACCAGGTCTCAAAGATTAGGTGAGCATGTACCCAAGGAGGCATGGGTACCGTGTTCAGCACCTAAAAGTAAAACAGGAGAGAACGTTTAATGCTGTTCTTTATCATATGACAGCCTAGGATCCCCTCTGTAAGAACCAATGGAAAGCACACAAGGTCTAGGTGCATTGTGTTCCTGATTCTCCCAGTAATTCTCCAACGGTCAGAGAATTTATTGGGATAAACTTTCTGCTTTGAGGTAGTTCTTCCCGCCTGGAGTTACGGATGACCCAGTATCAATACCTCAGCAATGGAAGTTTGAGGGAGGGTGGATAATAATGGACCCGTTTACTGACATCTTGTGTTGTGCCCATCACTGTTTATTATAGTTTGCAAGACTAGCAGGAATGATAGTCATGGACATGATAGATACTGATCTGAATGCCAGCAGGGCTTTAAGCTTTATTATTCTATTAAAGAAGATATTGCTACTTAAATTTCTTCAGAAATAGTAATATATCTATTGAGTCTTCGACTGTCTAGTGACTTTAGAATTGTAGTTTTATATTTGTAATGTGATTAAAAAAAATAGAATCTAGGGGCTTTATTTATAGTTTGGCGGACATGGTTCTCTGTTGCAAACTTGCCAGAGTACCCTGCCCCTCAAGCTGATGATCTTTCCGCTATTCAGAGATGGGTGTCAGCTTTCCATCCGTGAAGTCGCCAGTGGTGTAGCAAGGGGGGCGTGGGTGCGGTCTGCCCCGGGTGGCACGAGTGTTGGAGCAGCAGCACCCCCCGGTCTCACATGAGTTTGCCGCAGGGGCGGCAAATGCAGAAATTATTGCCATCACCCCCCTGTTCCTTAAACGAAAGAGGGCGGACGTGGTGTGTTTCTCTGTTTCACACAAGAACTGCGAGGGCAACTTTGTGGCTTCTCGGTACTGTTTAAGCTAACTTCAATTAAAGCGGAAGATTCATGGTGCAACGCAAGTCCTGACGATGGTCTTTTGGAATGACTTTATGAGACCGAAATGTCGACGCTATTGACGCTTTTTTGTATATATTGCTTCTATTTGAATAAATGACAAGCAATGAAAAGTGTTGTAAATAAATGTATATATGGCTGATCTGTAAATACTGTCCATATAACGTCTAAAAAGTGTCAAAAAACGTACTGCACATGTTGAGAAAAATGCAGTACAATTTCTGTTGCCTTACATGAATGGATATGTGGATCAATATCTGTACAATATATAGAAAAGTATATGTTTGAAAAGAAAAATTGATATATAAAAAGAAAATATATTTTTGATACAAATGTCTCTTGAGCATTATGAATACATGTTCACTGTTGTGACAAGTTATAAATGATAAAGTATTGTTAAATTATTCCTTCAGGAACACTTGCTGATTTGTTATCACCCCCCTGCTCGTCAGCACGGCCACGAGCGGGAAATGCAGAGACTGCCACGGGGGCAAGGTGCCAAACTACACCACTGGAAGTCCCTATTGGCTCCATCAATGGAAAGCTACCTGCAGTGACCCAATTGAGTAGAGGCCATTGGAATAAAGGCATCCCACTGCCTACTCTATTTAGAGTGGACGGTCTGATGTATTTTTACTACCCGTCACATCCAGGGAAATCCTGGTGGATAGGGTAAAAACAAATATGCCCCTATCCCTTGGGAGAAAAAAACAAGTGTATGGGGGCATTAGTTGTTTGTTTTTCTCACTTTAAGAGGTTGTTTTTAGAAACCAAAGGATGTGAAAAGTTTGGTGGGTTGCCGTCAAAACAGACTGCAGCCATCCAATTTGACAGCCATCCAGCAAACTTTTAGAACCTTGAAGGGAACCGCTGCTTTCAATGTATAAAGATGACCACTGGTCCGGTGGTCACCTCTACATAGGATAGACCAATGTCAAATGTCAGGATGGAAGAGGATTTAATGTCCGCTGCCATTATGGCAGATGGTACTTCATCCTCCAGGGTCTATTTTAGGCCCTTGGACACCTATTTGCTATGCTGTGCATCTCATTTTCAGAGTTCTCCCACTTTCTCTGAATCAGAATGGGCTAACCTTGAGTAACTCCTTCAATATAGAATGCACAGGGTAGAGGCCCTGGTGAGTGAAAATTATTGAACGAAATGTCACATGTACAGACAGATGCTAGCTGCTAATGGAGGGTCCACTCTTGGTGATCAGATGTCATGGGAAAGATGTTGGCTTGCTTACCCTCACTTCTGTCCAAGGGCTAGACCACTTCACATGCGTACCGCACAGCACCATTTCTGGAAAGTGCCTAGTAACAGGCCATATAAACGTAATAGGAGCTATTGCTAAACGGATGGATGGGTGTCTTCTAAGGCTGTCTGAGGCAAGTAGAAGCAATGAGGCAGTGCTTAATTTGAACCAGTGGTTTCCGGTGCTCAGCACTGGCACTTATGACAGACTGCCAGATGGGTGCTGTTTGATGGGATAAGCAGGCAGAGGGGCAGCAGCAGGGCACAAGTCGGGGTACACGCGGGTGGACGGCTTCCACCCACTATTTTCACAAGGTGGACGCAGTCCACCCTGTGAATAAGTTGAGCCTTCTGAAGAATGTGCAGAACTCGCCAAGGTGTAATTGTCAAATACCGGGACACATTCAGCAGTGCCTGCATGCTGCCTGCCTTCGTTTCAGACAGCAACTTGCAGGCAGGAGGGGGTTTGGTATTTCAGACTCCCGCAGGGTGATAACAAAGGCCACATTTAAGGGGTCGTCAGGCCTCCTTTTGTTCGAGTCTCCTGGCTGGGATGACTCAGAGCCTCACTTCTGGACGCAAAAGCAGTGGAGGGGAAACAAAGGCTCACACCTTGTTAGCTCTTCACGCATACTTAAGAGAGACAGCTTTTCACTTTGTTCAGTCCCTGTTACGAAGATATGCATGCACTGTAAGAATGTCAAATGTGTTGGTCGGTCCCAGTATTTACACAAAATAAATTTCATTTATGTAGCGAAAACTTCCCATGAGGAGGCGTTGAAATAATTTAAATAGCACTATTTCTTCATATATAGCACTACTCTTCAGAGTGCAGGGTGTCAAAGTGCTTTACATCACATTTACATATTACATATACAATAAATCATATAAGTGTGTAAATCAATGTACAGGACATGTTACATAAAACAGTGGGGTGTTACGAGGTGTAGAAGTCACATATCATCTTTCATAGCACACTGTGCTATATTTGAAGGATTACAAATCCTCTGTCTATGTTCCACTGGCGCCACACTCATTGAGCCAATCACATCATACCACATCAGGAGGCAATTCTTTTTTTGGTTGCTGTTGGGGTTACCAATGGTACAGACCCATTGCATGTTAAGTGTCAGAATCTTTTTAACAAAGGACATTTTCATTTTGATACTAGCAAGCACACGTCATATATGCTAACAACGCAGCCATGCTTTGTTGTAACTAACTTCGCCAGACTGTACAACAGACTTCAAGCTCAGTGATATATAATAAAATAGGGCAGAGGATTATTATGCCTGCTACAAAGTATGTGAATCAGGTTACGAAGGCACTAGGCTAGTGTCCTTCCATTTCTGGTACTTTGCTGCAGTTTCAAGATATTCTTAGAGTTTCGAATTGCTCAAATTTGGGTAATTTCTGATATTTATCTGTTTCCCTAGACTTCATTGCTTGATTTTGTTCAGGAGAAAGTGTCACTCATAGTCAATGAATGTCACTCATATTTACACTGAATTTATGAAAATGTCACTCATAAGCAATCTGAAACCTTGGCAGTTATGTACCCTGCAGCAGCGCTTCCGAACTGCTGGGGATATTTTAAGGCCCCTTTTAGATGATTGGGTTTCAGAAAAGAGGATAGTTTTTTAAATGCATTGCCTTGCCTTTGTCCACCCTTAATTTGCTGCATTACTTTTTAGTAAAGCGCTCTAGCAGCAAAGCAAGACTTCCGCTATGGATCATATTTGTATTCACAATATATTTTCAATGTAAAAAAGGGTGATAGAAATTACTGTTGTTTAAAATGGGCGGGTCCAGGAAGCAGTGTTGCCCCGGCAGGGGTGCATACACGAGTGCTAGAACAACCCAAGGAGAAATGGGGCCCCCTCTCCCGAGGTGCAGATTGGAGCTGTGCTTCCGTAGAGCCGCAGTCACTTTAAACATGCCAGTTTCACAGTGGAATACCCTGTTAAATCAGTTTACATTGATTTAAGGCTGAAAAGAAATGATTACGAAAAAAATAAGGTGCCGCAATAATGCTGCTAAATTTCCACTTTAGTGCCACTAAATTTCAAATATTGTGCCGCTAAATGTGCAAATCTAAGCCGCATTATCCTGGGGGGTATGCAACTACAAAATAGTATAAGGGTCTCTGTGTTCAAAGGATTAATCCACTTACCTATCTACATAAAATAACATCTGTTAATAACATGCTACATGATGTGCTTTGCAGGAGACACATTTAACCCTCTATGCTACTTTCAGTCAAAACTGAAGCTAGACAAAACACAGATCTTTCCAGCAAGTGCATTAACCTCCAGAGTTATCTTACCATCATTATTCACTCAGATTACTGAGGACACAGAGATTTCTGCAGCAGGTCTCTATATCCCATAAGAGATATTAAAAAACAGTCCTTGCAACCAACTAAGCCGAACAGATTTACTTTCAGTTTTCTCCTTGTTTCCACTTTCTGAGCTGTCAGGTTGTGTCAGAAAATGTGAGGGTGGATAAGATATAGTTAGGCCAACAATAAGAACATGAGAGATGTCTGCTGCTAAATATGGGGGTGACATTTTGGGTGGCAGTTTGTAATTTATAAGGACATAAATTCAGAACCCCAAACTTTTTCTTAGGGTCCAATTGCTGAATGCCAAAGTTGCAATAACCTTTTTCTTTCACTACGCTAAAATTGCTTATTCTTGCAGGTTATTTTTGTATCCCCTTTTTGCATGCATCGATGTTTTCTTCTCTCTCTCATTTCTTCCCTCTCTGTCTTTCTCTCTTTCCTTGGGTCATGATCTTTAGGTGAAAAATGAGCCCCAGTCTCCTAAAATGAGTGCAGGTGGGTAAGGCTGAGTAAGAATACTTTGCATAGGAGAGCGGTCTCGCCTCTGGAGAGCGCAGGCAGCTAAAGCAATCACATCTACATGGAAATCTGTTGCATATGGAATGTTATGCCTGGTTGAGTAGGCTGGCAGCAGAGTTAGTTTGTTCAATCCTTGGGTAGCGGAAGCTTTATGCTGACAAAAGGCAACATTGTTTGATGTTTAGCTTACAAAAGTGTTAATCTTCTGCCTAAATCAGGAGGGTTTGCATGTATACTCAAATTGCGCTCAAATGTACTCATGATAGACCTACTAAACATATGAGTGAGGGCTTAACCCCTTCAGCGCGGCGCAAATTTTTGCGCTGTGCTGAAGGTTCTAATGAGACTATCGGCTCATGATGGAACGGTTCCGTCATGAGCACAGCTCAACCGACGCTCATGACGGAACCGTTCCGTCATGAGCATGGAAGGGGTTAACATCTGATGTCACTTCTTGTGATTCCACTTCCTGTGGTGTCCATTCCTGTGATGCCACGGGTGATGTCACACGCCATGATGTCACTTGCATAATGCCGAATTATGTTAGTCCCCCCAGTTCACTTTTTTAGGTCTCGGCCTGGCGATAGCAGCGCATGCGCTGCACTGCCATTCAGAGACCTTTTGGTATCGATACGATTCCAGTGTGCACGTGGGGAGACAAACTAGACAAAAGATGTGCACGCAGGGATTGGATGCTTTACTGGCGAGATACACTGGGGGCTTTTTTTTCCCGCCGCCATTAAAGGCAGTTCCCGCGTGCACATCTTCTGTCCGTCCCATGGCGGGCTGCGCTTCTTTAC
This sequence comes from Lissotriton vulgaris, assembly GCF_964263255.1. Lineage (NCBI taxonomy): Eukaryota > Metazoa > Chordata > Amphibia > Caudata > Salamandridae > Lissotriton > Lissotriton vulgaris. Next base: position 64,486,987 of record NC_141698.1, read on the forward strand.
TTTCTGTTTCATATTTGTCCCAACCTTCCAAGTTTTTCACCCTTATTTACCACCAAAAACCCCATCCCTCCGTGTCTGCCCCACCCAAACCCTATCCCTTGGTCTCTAGGCTCTCACCCCCCACCCCCACGCAGCACACACATCCCCTAACTCTTTTGGTGCTTTTTCTGCAAATCTTAGCTCTGATGACGTCATCCATTGCTCTCTTAAGCATCTGAGCGTGCAGTCATTCACTCCTACACCCCTAAACCACACGCTGATGCACGCCCTGCTCCATTGACCCCAAAAGAGACGCCCGCACACCAGCTCCGATGGTGACAGCGCCCCAGGAGCTAAGTTTAAAGAAATTTAATTTAATTTGTGGAAAAATGCTACTTGTAAATATAAAACAGATGCTAAAATTTACAGTCAGATACATGGATCTGTGTTTACTGCTAGACAAAGAGGGATTCACTCAAAGAACCCTAAAACAGAACTCTCTCAACCTCCCTATCGGTTAACCAGTTAAGGGGGTCCGCCAGTTCAGCGTGGGATATTTTGGGGGCATCAAAATGAAACCCTCTCTGTGATTAGACTAATTTTTAGCTATCCATGCGGGGGTCGATCCGTGACTCGATGACCTGGAATTACAAAAACTTCAATTTAAGGGAGAGACTCGTCGTTAAGAATAAATCATCAATTTAACCCCTTACATGCTGATGACGTCCCCCAGCCGTCATGCACTACAGTGCTCATGTGCTGATGACGGCTGGGGACCGTCATGACCGCACCCGCGATCGGAATGTGCCGCACCGGCGCAGAATCGCGGCAGCATGCAAGGGGTTAAACCCGGGCAAGCAGGGAGGGGCTACATTCGCTCTTTTACACCAGTATATTTTAGGAGACTGAAGGGGCTCGAAAGAGGTGAGAGGAAGTTTAAAAGGCAAATGCAAACATTTTTCATCTGACTTTACAAAGGAGCGCCTACGGGTCGGACACTGTCACTGCTTCTTGTTGGGGAACGGGTACAATATTTTAGCTTGCTTTTTTTGTTTACCACGTTCATTTTCGATAATTGCACGAAAAATAATATTCCGTGCACGTTTAGAATCACGAAAATATATTTGTGAAACCGGAACAATCATATTTAGTGTTTTAATAAGGAGGAAGGGGCATTTTTTTTGTTCTTCAGACTCAGTTGTTGGAAGATAACACACAGCGCGTCCTAAAATACCTACACGTGTAAATAAATATATTATCTGTATTTATACTTTCCATTTGGTATGAACCCTTCGTGTTTAAAATAATTGTTAATATTGGACACTTCAAAGCGATCTGACCACAGAAAGACAACACTGCCAAACAAGCATTGAAAATGCAATAGGTCTCGCCTTTTACTAAGTTAAAGCCATTTGCTTTGCTAATCGTATTGTATAGCAAAGCAAATGGCTTTAACTTAATGAAAGGCGAGACCTATTGCATTGTTAATGCTTGTTTTAGGACTTGTGCCCTGGGTAGCAGGCAGGGAGAGGGGGTCACAAGCAAAGAGAGGATAGAATCAGGCAGAGGGCGTCACAAGCAAAGATAGGGGAGAAAAAGGCAGGGGGAGGCAGAAGGGAGAAGCAGGAGGAGGGGTAGCAGGCAGAGAGAGGGGCGAAACAGGCAGAGCAGGGAAGCAAACAGCGAGAGGGGAAAAGCAGGCAGGGTGAGGGGAGACGCAGGCAGGGGGGAAGCAAGCAGAGAGAGGGGGGAAACATGCAGGAGGAGGAAGCAAGCAGAGAGAGGGGAGAAGCTGGCAGAGGGGGAGAAGCAGGTAGGGGGAGCATGCAAAGAGAGGGGAGAAGCAGGCAGAGATTGGGGAGAAGCAGGCAGAGGGAGGGGAGAAGCAGGCAGAGGGAGGGGAGAAGCAAGTAGAGAGAGGGGGAGAAGCAGGAAGGGGGGAAGCAAGCAATGAGAGGGGAGAAGCAGGCAGAGGGAGGGGAGAAGCAAGTAGAGAAAGGGGGAGAAGCAGGAAGGGGGGAAGCAAGCAATGAGAGGGGAGAAGCAGGCAGAGGGGGAGAAGCAGGTAGGGGGAGCATGCAAAGAGAGGGGAGAAGCAGACAGAGATTGGGGAGAAGCAGGCAGAGGGAGGGGAGAAGCAATCAGAGAGGAGGGGAGAAGCAAGCAGAGAGAGGGGGAAGCAGGAAGGGGGAAGCAAGCAATGAAAGGGGAGAAGCAGACAGGGATAGGGGAGAAGCAGGAAGGGGAAGCAAGCAATGAGAGGGGAGAAGCAGACAGGGATAGGGGAGAAGCATGCAGAGAAGGAAGCAAGCAGAGAGAGGGAGAAGCAGGCAGAGGGAGGGGACGCAGGTAGGGGAGAAGCAAGCAGAGAAAGGGGAAGAAGCAGGCAGGGGGAAGCAAGCCATGAAAGGGGAGAAGCAGACAGGGATAGGGGAGAAGCATGTAGAGGAGGAAGCAAGCAGAGAAAGGGAGAAGCAGGCAGAGGGAAGGGAAGCAGGTAAGGGAGAAGCAGGCAGGGAGAGGGAATAATCAGGCGGAGTGGCAGCAGGCTGAGAGAGGGTAGAAAGAGGCACAGAGAGGGGAGCCGGGGGAGACAGTGAAATATTTCGCGGAATGGCCGAGGTTGAGTCGGGATAACTGGATAGACAGAGGACCGTCGGGGGAGGACCAGGCGCGACGGGGAGGAGTTTATTGGGCAGGAGGGTTCGGAAGGCTGCAAGGGGTGAATGAAGAGAGGGGGTGTCCAGGTAGCAAGGAAAGAGCGTAGGGTCCAGACCATTATGTTAAAGAAATACGCAAGAGGCAGCACGTCTCTGTTTACTCACGGTAAATAAAGCCCCGTGCGTTATATTGCGTTACAAAATCAGTCCCAAGGGGGCGGGGAGGGGAAGAGATGGGAAAGGATGGACAGAGTAGAGGGCGGAGGGAGGGCGGGGTCAGGGTGTGGTGGGAGGAGTATTCAAATGACCTCTCATGAATATTTGAAAAGGACTTCTAGTTCAGCCCAGTAGTGGCGCGCTGTATTGTGGTAGCGCTGTGAGGAGAAAGCGAGTACCAGAAGGAGGGAGCGCTAAGGGATATAAAACAGGGAAAGGAGGAGGACTAGAGGGAGAAACGGGAGGAAGGGAAAAAAGAAAACCGAGTGAGGAGCAGAGTGACTTTACAACTTGTACATTTGCAATGGTTTCTGCTTGTATCTTTTATGTAACGCAAACGCACGTAATCCTAAATCCTTATGTATTGAAACTGGTTCTTATGTAAAGCGCTCTGACACCTTCGGGTAAAGTTCGCGCTAGATAAAATCTTATTAAATTAAATAAAATAAATGAAGGGGGATGGAAATGGAGTGAAGGGGAGAGCAGAGAAGGAAGGGGCGGGGTCAGCGAGTGAAGGGGCGGAGTCAGAGAGCGAGGCGGGTGGAGGGAGGGGGGGATAGTGAGGGAGGAGAGCCTTGCAGATCCTGCGCTGCCCGGGTCCACCCGCTCCTGCAGCGCCCAGCGGACACCGAGGCTGGGCTTCCCCCGCGCCTTCGTCTTGCTGCAGCTGCTTCAAGGCCCCCTGTGCCCTCGGGGTTGTGGGGGGGCTCCCCAGGAGCGTGCATTTGGGATTGCAGCCTGGCTAGCTGCCTGTGTGGAAAGCCCCCCATCCCTGCGGATCTACCCCCCAAACCTGCCACCCTACGGATTGACCATTTCTGGGCATCGATGCGCGGAGCTGACTCCGGCCCCTCTGAAAGGGGGCGTTCTTGGATGCTGGGGGTGATGGTGGAGAGGGGGTCCCTGCCCCAACCCCTTTAGAGGCGCCTCGAAGCCCTGTCTGCTCGTTAGCGCCTGCGCGCGGGGGGACAGGCCCCTCTTGGTGAATTCTCCGCGGTCCCCGGTGCTATGGCGCCCTACAAAAAGGCAACCCGGGCCCAGGCGTGTGCCCCGCTCGCATCCCCGGCGTCCTCGTGATTCACCCCCGCCCGCCCCCTGCATCCCTGGATGTGCACGCACCCGCTCCCGGCGCACGGGAAGGATGCTCTGAGGGCACCGGGAGACCGCCCGCCCGCCCCCCCGAACCGGACCTGAGGACGCCCCCCCTGGAGACTCTGCGATGGGAAAGGACCAGGAGCTGCTGCAGGCAGTGAAGACCGAGGACCTGATCACGGTGCAGAAGCTGCTGCAGAGGCCGAGGCCGGGCAAAGCCAGTGAGTACCGGGAGGGGGAGGGGCGGCTGTGCACCAATGGCTGGAGGGAGGGGGGGGGGGCGCACTGTAACCTCCTCTGATCACTAGTGCTGGACAGCGGCATGGTCAAGGGGTGCAAAAACCCATTGCTGTGCACCAGGGCTGACCAATGGCATGAGGGAGAGGGGTACCAGTATCCACCGCTAGCCAATGGCAGAGGGGCGTGAGCAGGAACCCCTTGCTTCCATTAGCGCTGACCAATGGCCTGGGGTCACCAGTAACTTACTGCTGGCCATTGACGTGGAGAGCGGAGCTGTCCACTAACGCTGACCAATGGCATGGTGGAGGTCAGTACCCCCCCCCCCGTCACTAGCGCTGACCTGTGTGGGGGAGGGGGGCGGAGTGTACCGGAGCCCACCGATGCCCACCAAGGGCTCGGTACCGCGGGGGCCTCCCTAGGCGCATTCACAGTAGACGGACCACTGCCCAGTAGCACCGCTGATCACCAGTGCTGTCCAGCCGTCCTCTGCTGGACACTCAGCGCTGTCCTGTTAACAGCTGACCACCAGTGCCATGCAGCTTTCAACCAGCGCCCCCCACCGGTGCATACCTCTCTGTGAGGCGGATGGGGGCCCACCTGGCACCTCTTCTAAGGGTCAGGGGCAGCATGTCCCTGCCCTCCCCTGACAGAAGAAATCAGAAGTGGGCAGCCCAGACTCATCACTTCCAGCTTGACCCGCTGCTGTACAGGGCGAGACTGGCATGGCACACACAGCACGCAGGGGTTGCCAGTACCGGGGAGGTTGGTGCACACTGTTGAAAAGAAACCTCTTCTGCACATTTCCTGGATATTGTTTGCACCGGTTAAGAATGGTTACTAGTCTCCTGGGAGCGACCAATGGGCAAAGGCTACTTGTTAGCCTGTCAGTGGGTATGGCATATCGCCTCATGGTACTGGTTATGTTGTCACTGCTAGTTAAAGAGTCACGTAGTACTGAATCGAGTCTTCTGGAAACAGTCAAGTGGGTACTACGCCTGGCAGAAGTATTATGAATAATGCTCAAGCTGCCATAGGATAGGGACAGTTTCTGGTGCTGGTTAGATAGGCGCTAGGCATTGAACATATGTTTGTCAGTAATGGTCACAGTATGTGATATGGCGCTCTGGTACTTATCATGTGGGCATTTGCCATGGCACAGGTGTTGTCTGTATTGGCCAAACTGTTATTGTGCACAAGATATCACCTTCGGGTACCGGTTAAGTGTGAACTGTGCATTGCTCTAGAGATGCTATGCGTGCCAGTCTGCCAAGGGGCATATGAATATACTGTCTACTGGCCAGGAGGGCGTGAAGCGTGCCAGAGAAATTGCCAGTGCTTGTGAGGTTGCCATGGAGATAAGAATAGAGTTTTCCAGCACTGGTTATATTGGCAGTGTGTATTCCACCGCAGGTCAAGGTGGCATGTGGGGTGGAATTTTCAAGGTGGCATGGGGCATTGCCCGTTGGGTTCTTGTGGTGGCCAATCTGACGGCGTGGTGACAGGAAATGCTCAAAATCGCTCTGCTTGAAAACATTTGATACAAATTAAAATGTAGAATTTACTGTACTTTTGGATGACAATTTTTGTTTGGAAAGAAAGAATTGGAAAATGAATTAAACATTCAGTCAATACTGTGGGAAGAGTTTAGAATGTTTGGAACACCGACCTCGTCGCCAATTATATGCCCATGACCAGCTTGTCCTTCTTCAGGAGGTACGAAGATTGGAATACAATTTGTTTTACTAGCACTACGCAACATCACATTTAAAATCCCTTTAATTGTTAAAATGAAGTTCTTGAAAATGATTTTGCTCGTGGTGCAGTTTCACTGCACTATGTTTCCAATCAGATCCCGTGTTAAATGCTGATTTCGACCACTTTTTTCCGGTCAGTTTGTATTTCATTAGCTTGGGTTTCCGCCAGCTGCACATCTGATATTATAATGTTAATGCTCGCCCTTCTGTTGCTGGGTCTGCCTGTGGCATTAGCGAAGGCTTGTCTGGTCTGCACACTGCACAGACGTGTCTGCTGGAGCCCTACGTGAAGGCCAGCAGGTCCCACTGATGTGGGGTGTTCACCTGCCCAGGCTGCTGCATAGAGGTGGCTCGGGGAGGGGGCATGCTGATCAGGGGCTGGGGGAGGGGGGAGGGATGTCTGTCCAGAGTGAAAGCTTTGCTGCTGCAATAGACACTTTTTTATACATAAAAATCACCCCCTTGTAATAAATGAGAGGAGGGGAAAGGTGGATGAAGAAAGATGGTGCATAGGGCATCTCCCACGCACCCTGGGCCTGACTATGCACGGAATGTCCTCTCACGGTGACAGGATCTTTAGGACAACATCTCTCCAGAGGCAGGACGGGTAAAGGGGACACGTGACTCCCATCATTCCCCCGCTCAAGGTCCCGGATGCATAAGTGACCGCGTGGCAGTGTTTGGGGACATTTCACTCACTCCCTGGCTTACATAAGATGCAGGAAAACCTTGCAAGGACCATCTCCCTCATCCATAGGGCGTGGGGTGCAGGGGTGCATAAGAGACAGCATGACTGTCTCTGAGAGCATCGCCCTCATCCATAAGGCGTGGGGTGCAGGAGTGCATAAGAGACAGCATGACTGTCTCTGAGAGCATCCCCCTCATCCATAGGGCGTGGGGTGCAGGAGTGCATAAGAGACAGCATGGCTGTCTCTGAGAGCATCTCCCTCATCCATAGGGCGTGGGGTGCAGGAGTGCATAAGAGACAGCATGGCTGTCTCTGAGAGCATCTCCCTCATCCATAGGGCGTGGGGTGCAGGAGTGCATAAGAGACAGCATGGCTGTCTCTGAGAGCATCTCCCTCATCCATAGGGCGTGGGGTGCAGGAGTGTATAAGAGACATCGCGAGTGTCTCTGAGAGCATCTCTCTCACACTCCAGGCCTCGGATGCATACGTGTGCACGCAGAAACACTTGATTTCACTTCCTTCCACAACAAGTATTGACAAAAACTGCCCTCCACACTGAACACACCCTTCAGACACCAGCAGACATCTGTGCTCATTTTTACCTGAAGAAGGCCAGACCCCGCCCCTCTGCACCTTGGTGCAGTCTGGATCTGAATCCTCTTCCACCACTACCTATTCTACATTCAATACCGGAATCAAACCACAGTCAATATTGTGCAGGGGTCACCAATCATTTCTGTAGTGAGAGCTACTTCTGATCAGTGAAAATGATCGCGAGCTACTGGAGGCCAAACAACTTAGGCGCTGTTAACAGACACCCCCACGCCCAGCTTCACTGACTTAAAGGCTAATGTCCACAGAGCCAGATGCTATGGTTTGAATAAAAAATATTTTGACGAGGGGCACTAGGACAGGGCTGCCAAGTGTGTCAGCGAGAGCGTGGTCCTTGAGGATGTATGACTGTGTATTCGTGTGATTGGGACATATGTGTATGGGTGACTAGGGCTGCTCTGAAGGTGTCTGGGAGCTACTGGGAGCTCACAATCGACTGGTTGGGGACACCTGTAAGGCAATCAACACAATCTCACAACATTAGTAATTCTACTGCCCACACTACAAAACCTCACACTTCCTCTGTCACATCCTATGGCGCTCGTACAATCCACTGGCAATGCGGCTCTCGTCTCCCATGTTACATTCTCTCAAAGTATCATCCTATGGTGATGACCGTATCTCACCATCTTTCATAAATTCATTCCCTACTGAAGCCCTTACATCTACTTTGAACATAATTATCACCTCTCTTCCTACATGTATATTCCAATCATTCTTGAAAATGTCTGCACTGTGTCCTTAACCCAGATGAGATGCGGGTTGGCCGACCCATGACAGGCCTTCTCGTCCATGGAACATTTTTTGAAAGGGTCTATAGCTGACCACCTTCATGAAACACATCAGTCTGGGGATATCGAAACCCAAATATCAACGGGTCATAGTATCCTGGCCACAATATCGAAGTGTAACATTTCGAAAGGTAGGTTTCTAAACCTTTCCTATACCTGACTCCACATATTTGCACCTTGTAGATAGATATATATATATATATTTATATCATCAAGGAATGTAGATGCAGAATTAATTATCATGTATATCTTTCTATCTATCTATCTATCTATCTATCTATCTATCTATCTATCTATCTATCTATCTATCTATCTATCTATCTATCTATCATACATATATATAGATATAGCAATAACATCATCAAGGAATGTAGATGTAGAGTTGATAATCAATCCTTTCCTCCCTCTGAGCACTTTCCTGAACAATATGTTGTTCCTTGATATTGTGGTCCCGATATTGTGACCCATCGATATTTTGGATTTCATATTCTCTACCACAGTCCTCAGTCTTCACAACCATCTCTCTGGCTTTCACCCCGGCTGTGGAATAGAGGCCGTCAATCACTCAGAATTGTAGATCCGAGTTGTAGATGACATTCCATGAATAACTCAAAATGGTGGTTCCTGCCTGCTGTTACTGCTTGAACTGTTGTGGCGTTGGCTAACATCAAACACTCAGTTCCCCCTCAATACTCTCTGCTTACGCACAAGCATCACGGATACACTTTAAATTGCCTCGCCATATATCGCCACATATCTCTGTGGCAGACACCAAGCTGCATGGATAGGATTCTGCAGGTCTCCCCCTGTGCTCGTCCGGAGAAGAACCGTAGGACTCCATTGTCACTCCCATGAGGGTAAACTTGACATGGAGGCACTGTGAGTACCCCTAAGAACACAAGACTCTGCCATCCGCCAATATACTGCGGAGACTGGATTATACCTTAAAATGTCATCGACTAGACGCATTCTTCAGCTTATAGCCTACCAAGATCTCATTTAAAGATATATATCTTCTTTATACATTAAACTCAACCTAATACGGACTAAATGTATTCTCATGAAGGGCAGAGTAATCAAACTATTCCTCCAATATGGATTTAGATGGTTTCTTCCTCGCCTTTCACTCGCTGTTAATTCTACGTTCTTTCTCATAGACTACGCTTTCCTTCAATGACCATGTAAATTATAAACAAAAAGCACAGACCGCTTGTTCAAGCTTACATTATGATGTAAAACTAAATCCTACTTTCCAGCTATGAACTTCCAGATCCATGCCCATGACCTGTCTCAGCTAGACGGAGGAAACAGTTCATTTACTAGTCTCCCTGGCTCCTCACTGACACAAATTTAAGCAGCTTTTCATTCGGCAGCTCAACCAAAGAAAGTCTGAACACGTTTCCGCTACTTTGAAAAATCTACAGTGGTTCCTCCTGCTTGCCGCCACTTTAAAGTTTGTCGCACAAGGTCTACAAAGCACTTCAGATGAGGAAGCATGACTACCTTGCATCCAAACTCAGGGCCTCCACTGGAATAAAAACTAATCCGACACATCCCTTGCCAGGCTGTAAACTCAAAAGACGTACAAGGAATGCGCACACCAGTAGGTTAGTTTGGCATAAGGACCACGACTATGTGATGACCATCTTTTCCACCTTAGACTCTCCCCTCATTGGAAACAACTCCAAGCCTATCTCTTTAGCATTGTCTTACCTGTCTACTGTCTACACAGTAGACTCCTAGCCGCTTCTTCTCACTGGAATAATTGTGTTTATCCTCTTCATGTTTCTTAAATGATACACCTTCTTATGTAAACGTATTAGTATGTCCCTCAAATGTGGGCCATCTATTCTGGTTGCTAGGTAAAGTGCTCCCTGGCCTTCAGGGATAAACAACCACTCTGAGAACCACCATAAAATAAAGTAATAACGTTCAGGTTGGAACCACTCGACCTGGTATAGAAAGACCTATGCGTAGATAGACTTCAATCTAGGAAAGTACTGGCCCTGGCATTAAACATAAGCTAGAGTTTTTGGGCACTGAGTAGATTTTCCGAAGAGCTGGACTGTTATGGTGCCATGTTTACATCATGTGATGTGGTGTGTGAGGCTGTTTTGTTGTTGCCACAAACATACTCGGTTCTGCAATGGATCGCTGCCTTCTATGATCCCTTATAATCTGCAAACAAGTGTGTGGTTACTAGTTTGCTGCATGCATTGTTACGTCTGGTACATGATACGTGATTGCTCACATTTTAGTGAAATTGGAGAACCTTCTTCCATTAATACCACCCTCAAAACTTCTGACATGGCGAAATTCAAAATGGATAGCTACAAATGCCGAACACCTACATTATCCTGTAACAACTGATTTGACACAACACATTCCTGCAGTAAATCCTAATCTTACTTGGATACATTATTCCAGCACCGACCATGTTTGTTAATCCTACAACTTCTGCAGAGCTGAACGTCATCGCTCCGCACCAGGAACCAGTTCCTACGGTGTTCCTGTTTTGCACCAGGACAATTATATTCCTGGACGAGAGTGTGATGGTCAGAGGAATAGGCTGGCTTGTTTCCTGGCCCTTGTGGGAATTCTGGTGCATGACTACCAGGGTGGACTGACTGCCAAACCTTGAACCCAGACCTAGACATGTAAATGTGAATGTAAAGCCTAATGTATAGAGGAAGGCGGGACAATGAACCCAGAGAGCTCTGAGATACGCCTCAATGGGGGTGTCTGTAGGCCCCAGCCTGTGACCTGAAAATGCTGGTCCTCCTGTTGGCTGGATTTTGAAGGAGGCGGTCATAGACAATTGGTCCCTTCTTCCTCTTCCAGACCAGGCAGGACTACTTTTCCAGGGTCCCCTGCACTCCAACATATCAGGGCCTTCTCCTGTCTTACCTCTAGTCTCCTCCCAGATGTGGCGTTTCTTGGATGACAATGGCATTTGGTCAGACCCATGAATTCCTCTGGGAAGGTAAGGGCATTCATCACATTTTTTCTTCCCGGATGGGACAGAAGACAGAGTGGATATCCTTAGACGCCAACAAAAAGAAAGAAACAATGTGCTAAACTTTATGAACCATATATAGGGTCACCACCTCGCCTGTGTATCGGGGCTTTGTGTATCCAGGTCTCTGCTTTTTCGCCCCACATCACTGTTATCAGATATTTTAATTGCATTGTAATTGCATTTATATAGCGCTTATTACCCCTGATGAGGCGTCAAAGCACTTTTTCGGCGAGCAGCGCGCTACACCGGAACCCATAAAGGATTAGTGTTGAATTAGTATAGTGAAATATGAAAGTAATTTGAGTGGTGGATATTAGTCAGTTATTTGGATTCAGAAGGATAGCGGAGGGATAGAAGAGGGAAAAAGGTTGGCATTCATATACCGCTTGTTACCCCTGATGGGGTGTTGAAGCGCTTTTTTTGTGAGTAGCACGCTACTCCGGAACCCATAAGGATTAGTGGTGAATTAGTATAGTGAAAAAATGCAAGTAATATGAGTGGTGGATATGTTAGTCAGTTATTTGGATTCAGAAGGTGTGCCACTTGAAAAGACCCAGCGGAAGCTAACGGACACTACAAAACCCAGAATGCATCAGGCCAGCAAATGTAAATATGGACAGGAAATATGGTGCCATGACAACCGAGACCGAAGTGACAACCCTATGTAAACAAGCCACACAAATACACGTCACAGATTTTGCCCCGGATTTGTCACCAACGCAGCTATAACCCCTTCCAGAATGCCTAAGGTCACACAAGCAGCCATATGAGTTAGCAGTTATGCAGAATACGTCTGAGCAGCCGCAGCAGCAAACATGCTCGTTATTGCAAATGCCCACTGGCCTGGCTCAGGACAGATCTGCCCAGAACCTTTCACTGGTAATTAACTGCGCTGCTTTCACTCTGTCTCACTCCCCCTCCTTTCTGAGGCGACGTCACCGGGGTCTGTGCTGAGCGAGGAGCGCGAGTCTGCAGGGATGAAAGCCCAGCAATGTGTCTATTTAGTGACACTTCGCCAGAGCTTTAAGGACGCGGAGAATCATTTTTCCCCAAAATAAACACAGATAGTTCAGCACGGTTTGTGTCCTAACATGGCAATGCGTGCCGGTGAGAGCAGAGGCCTGGGCTGTGGATGCAAGTACCCTGCAGCCAGGGGAAGCCCAGTACTGAAGTGTGAGTGTCCGTGCTCGGCGGTGGACGCCAGTACTGGAATGACGTTAGTGGTGCACAGTGCTGGGTGGGAGAATCGGCAGTGGCCTCAGCCCCCTGATGCACATGGGGGTCGATCACCCTGATACAACGCCGGTGTTCTCGTTCTGTGGTGCAAAAGGGGGTGGTGATGGACGGAGCATATGAACCAATCAAACACTCACACCCAGTCAAAAGATCTGGGTTTAATCCATCAATGCCAGAAACCGGTCCTCGGAAGCTTGTTTCTGGTCCAGGGAAGACCTGGCTTGGCAGTTCGGGCTGGACTGTTCCCATGAGGCACAGGGTCAGACTGATTTGCATATAGCCATGTCTGAACTGGGGTGGCAGAGTGGGCTAAAGAACAGTGATGGATTAAACCCAGATCTTTTGACTGGGTGTGAGTGTTTGATTGATTCAGATGCTCCGTCCATCACCATCCCCTTCTGTACCGCTTTTGGCCGCCATAAGTGTGGCAGGGTATGCTCAGACGTGAGTCCCTTGCTCACTTTGCCTCTGGATTCAAGCAAGCCGTGCTGAAGACAGCTGGAATGCCAGAAACTGGTCCTTGGAAGCTTGTTTCTGGTCCAGGGAAGGCATGGCTTGGCAGTTCAGGCTGGACTGTTCCCATGAGGCACAGGGTCAGACTGATTTGCATATAGCCATGTCTGAACTGGGGTGGCAGAGTGGGCTAAAGAACGGTGATGGATTAAACTCAGATCTTTTGACTGGGTGTGAGTGTTTGATTGATTCAGATGCTCCGTCCATCACCACCCCCTTTCTTACCGTGTTCTCGTTCTGTGGCATAACTGACCAAAGAATCGAGGATCATGGGAAATCGGACCAGGGCAGACAGTAACTGACCAAAGAATCGAGGATCATGGGAAATCGGACCAGGGCAGACAGTGGAGGATCATGGGAGATGATGGCAGGCAAAGAAAGACCAATCCTAAGGGAATTTCGGGGTATCCGACCTGAACTGAATGAATGGTCACAGGCTTCGGTATCAGATGAAGAGGACTGACCATGAAGCAGAGGATCATGGGAGATTGTTTCAGTCTAGGACTCACCATGGAGGAGAGGATCATGGGAGTTGGTATCAGTCCAGGACTCACCATGGAGTAGAGGATCATGGGAGTTGGTCTCAGTCCAGGACTCACCATGGAGTAGAGGATCATGGGAGTTGGCCTCAGTCCAGGACTCACCATGGAGTAGAGGATCATGGGAGATGGTCTCAGTCCCGTACTCACCATGGAGTAGAGGATCATGGGAGTTGGTCTCAGTCCAGGACTCCCCATGGAGTAGAGGATCATGGGAGATGGTCTCAGTCCCGTACTCACCATGGAGTAGAGGATCATGGGAGTTGGTCTAAGTCCAGGACTCACCATGGAGTAGAGGATCATGGGAGTTGGTCTCAGTCCAGGACTCACCATGGAGTAGACTCGCAGGGGTCTCCAAACCGGTCCTGGAGGGCCGAATCCATGCCAGATTTTTTGGATATCCCCATTGAGATACATGTAGTAATTTTAAAAATCTGGCATGGATCCGGCCCTCCAGGACCGGTTTGGAGACCCCTGGAGTAGAGGATAACGGGAGTTGGTCTCAGTCCCGGACTCTCCATGGAATAGAGGATCATGGGAGTTGGTCTAAGTCCAGGACTCACCATGGAGTAGAGGATCATGGGAGATGGTCTCAGTCCAGGACTCACCATTGAGTAGAGGATCATGGGAGTTGGTCTAAGTCCAGGACTCACCATGGAGTAGAGGATCATGGGAGTTGGTCTCAGTCCAGGACTCACCATGGAGTAGAGCAGGGGTCTCCAAACCGGTCCTGGAGGGCCGAATCCATGCCAGATTTTTTGGATATCCCCATTGAGATACATGTAGTAATTTTAAAAATCTGGCATGGATCCGGCCCTCCAGGACCGGTTTGGAGACCCCTGGAGTAGAGGATAACGGGAGTTGGTCTCAGTCCCGGACTCTCCATGGAATAGAGGATCATGGGAGAGGATGCTGTGATGTCAGGACTGTAGTTCATGGGAGAGGATATCCAAGGGCATCAGTCCTGGACTGACCATGGAGCAGAGCTTCATGAAAGAGGATTTCGTCATCACAGGACTGATCATGGAGCAGAGGATCATGGGAGAGTTCATCAGACCAGGACTGACCATGTAGTGGGGGATGATGGGAAAGTAGACCACCCTGGAGCGACTATGGAGCAGAGAAGTATGCGATTTCAGACCTGGTCTCTCCCGATAACTGAGAATCCTAGAGTTTCGGACCAGGATTTACCTTGGAGGACCGAACCGCAGGGTATTCGGCCTGGACTGGTCATATATTGTGTTTTTGTGCAGCGCTGGCACACTGTTTACATATCTACAGCGCAGAGGATTATGGGAGACAATATCGTAGACTAGACCAGACCTTACCCTTCTTTTGCACCTAAGTCACCTTTCTAACAATCTCTTGCTGCAGCTGAAGAGCAGGATTCTTTACAGTGACCCCCGGCTCTGCTCCCACCGCAAAGCCTGTTTTGGAAAGTTCGCAGGGTTTCCAGACAGGTCAGCGTTTGATCCTGCAGCTGGGGCGCACTCTCCCACTTCTGCTGACTCAAACAGTTGTTGGGCCAGAGCTGCCAGGAGCTGAAAGCCAGACACGGCAGCATTAACAGGAGCTGCTGGCTCCAACTGGTGCTGGCGAGAGCATCACACCCCAGTCCTTGTGCAGCCCCCCTCAGGACAGTGCAGACCCGTCTTCGATCCAGGGCAGGCTTCCTTTATAAGTATAGTGCAGGGAGCCTCCTCAATCCTGTGAAGGCTCCAGCCCTAAATCCTGTGAAGATTCCCAACATCAGTACAATGCAGGCCCCCACCTGAGTCCGGCGGAGGCTCCCCCTCCTGAGTCCGGCGGAGGCTCCCCCTCCTGAGTCCGGCGGAGGCTCCCCCTCCTGAGTCCGGCGGAGGCTCCCCCTCCTGAGTCCGGCGGAGGCTCCCCCTCCTGAGTCCGGCGCCGGCTCCCCCTCCTGAGTCCGGCGCCGGCTCCCCCTCCTGAGTCCGGCGCCGGCTCCCCCTCCTGAGTCCGGCCCCGGCTCCCCCTCCTGAGTCCGGCGCCGGCTCCCCTCCTGAGTCCGGCGCAGGCTTCCCTCCTGAGTCCGTCGCCGGCTCCCCCTCCTGAGTCCGGCGCCGGCTCCCTTTCCCGAGTCCGGCGCCGGCTCCCTTTCCCGAGTCCGGCGCCGGCTCCCTTTCCCGAGTCCGGCGCCGGCTCCCTTTCCCGAGTCCGGCCAGGCTCCCCTCCTGAGTCCGGCGCAGGCTCCCTCTCCTGAGACCGGCGCCGGCTCCCCTCCTGAGTCCGGTGCAGACCCACCTCTCCAGTTCTGTGCTCCCTCTCCTCCTGAGTCCTCTCCAGGTTTCCCTCTCCGACATGTGCTCACTCTCCTCCTCAGCCCTAGGCAGACTCTCCGCCTTAGTCCTCTCCAGATTCCCCTCTCCAGTCGTGTGTTCATTCTCCTTCTCAGCCCTGTTCAGCCTCGCCTTGCCAGTCCTGTATAGATTTCCTCTCCAGTCCTGTGCTCACTCTCCTCCTCAGCCCTATGCAGACTCTCCTCCTCAGTCCCTTGCTCACTCTCCTCCGCAGACCCTTGCTCACTCTCCTCCTCAGCCCTGTGTGTACTCTCCTCCTCAGCCCTGTGCACGCTCTCCTCCTCAGCCCTGTGCTCTCTCTCCTCCTCTGCCCTGTGCACTCTCTCCTCCTCTGCCCTGTGCACACTCTCCTCCTCAGCCCTGTGCACACCCTCCTCCTCAGCCTGTGCACACTCTCCTCCTCAGCCCTGTGCACACTCTCCTCCTCAGCCCTGTGCTAGCCCTCCTCCTCAGCCCTGTGCACTCTCTCCTCCTCAGCCCTGTGCATCTCCTCCTCAGCCCTGTGCTCACTCTCCTCCTCAGCCCTGTGCATACTCTCCTCCTCAGCCCTGTGCATACTCTCCTCCTCAGCCCTGTGCACACTCTCCTCCTCAGCCCTGTGCACTCTCCTCCTCAGCTCTGTGCACTCTCCTCCTCAGCCCTGTGCATACTCTCCTCCTCAGCCCTGTGCATACTCTCCTCCACAGCGCTGTGCAGACTCTCCTCCTCAGCCCTGTGCGCACTCTCCTCCTCAGCCCTGTGCGCACTCTCCTCCTCAGCCCTGTGCACACTCTCCTCCTCAGCCCTGTGCATCTCCCCCTCAGCCCTGTCCTCACTCTCCTCCTCAGCCCTGTGCATACTCTCCTCCACAGCCCTGTGCACACTCTCCTCCTCAGCCATGTGCGTACTCTCCTCCTCAGCCATGTGCGTACTCTTCTCCTCAGCCCTGTGCTCACTCTCCTCCTCAGCCCTGTGCCCACTCTCCTCCTAAGCCCTGTGCATACTCTCCACCTCAGCCCTGTGCATCTCCTCCTCAGCCCTCTGCACTCTCCTCCTCAGCCCTGTGCACATTCTTCTCCTCAACCCTGTGCTCGCTCTCTTCCTCAGCCCTGTGCTCACTCTCCTCCTCAGCCCTGTGCATACTCTCCTCCTCTGCCGTGTGCATCTCCTCCTCAGCCCTGTGCATACTCTCCTCCTCTGCCCTGTGCATCTCCTCCTCAGCCCTGTGCATACTCTCCTCCTCAGACCCGTGCACACTCTCCTCCTCAGCCCTGTGCATACTCTCCTCCTCAGCCCTGTGCACACTCTCCTCCTCAGCCCTGTGCACACTCTCCTCCTCAGCCCTGTGCACACTCTCCTCCTCAGCCCTGTGCACACTCTCCTCCTCAGCCCTGTGCTCGCGCTCCTCCTCAGCCCTGTGCATACTCCCCTCCTCTGCCCTGTGCATCTCCTCCTCAGCCCTGTGCATACTCTCCTCCTCAGTCATGTGCACAATCTCCTCCTCAGCCCTGTGCATACTCGTCTCCTCAGCCCTGTGCATACTCGTCTCCTCAGCCCTGTGCATACTCGTCTCCTCAGCCCTGTGCATACTCGTCTCCTCAGCCCTGTGCATACTCGTCTCCTCAGCCCTGTGCATACTCGTCTCCTCAGCCCTGTGCATACTCGTCTCCTCGGCCCTGTGCACGCTCTCCTCCTCAGCCCTGTGCACGCTCTCCTCCTCAGCCCTGTGCACGCTCTCCTCCTCAGCCCTGTGCACGCTCTCCTCCTCAGCCCTGTGCGTACTCTCCTCCTCAGCCCTGTGCTCACTCTCCTCCTCAGCCCTGTGCATACTCTCCCCCTCAGCGCTGTGCAGACTCTCCTCCTCAGCCCTGTGCGCACACTCCGCCTCAGCCCTATGCACACTCTCCTCCTCAGCCCTGTGCATCTCCCCCTCAGCCCTGTCCTCACTCTCCTCCTCAGCCCTGTGCATCTCCTCCTCAGCCCTGTGCATCTCCTCCTCGGCCCTGTGCACACTCTCCTCCTCAGCCTTGTGCGTACTCTCCTCCTCAGCCCTGTGCACACTCTTCCCCTCAGCCCTGTGCACACTCTCCCCCTCAGCCCTGTGCACGCCCTCCTCCTCAGCCCTGTGCACGCCCTCCTCCTCAGCCCTGTGCACACTCTCCTCCTCAGCCCTGTGCACACTCTCCTCCTCAGCCCTGTGCACACTCTCCTCCTCAGCCCTGTGCTAGCCCTCCTCCTCAGCCCTGTGCACTCTCTCCTCCTCAGCCCTGTGCATCTCCTCCTCAGCCCTGTGCATACTCTCCTCCTCAGCCCTGTGCTCACTCTCCTCCTCAGCCCTGTGCTCACTCTCCTCCTCAGCCCTGTGCTCACTCTCCTCCTCAGCCCTGTGCTCACTCTCCTCAGCCCTGTGCACTCTCTCCTCCTCTGCCCTGTGCACTCTCTCCTCACCCCTGTGCATAGTCTCCTCCTCAGCCCTGTGCATACTCTCCTCCTCAACCCTGTGCTCACTCTCATCCTCCGCCCTGTGCTCACTCTCCGCCTCAGCCCTGTGCACGCTCTCCTCCTCAGCCCTGTGCACGCTCTCCTCCTCAGCCCTGTGCACGCTCTCCTCCTCAGCCCTGTGCATACTCTCCTCCTCAGCCCTGTGCTCACTCTCCTCCTCAGCCCTGTGCTCACTCTCCTCCTCAGCCCTGTGCACTCTCTCCTCCTCAGCCCTGTGCATCTCCTTCTCAGCCCTGTGCACGCTCTCCTCCTCAGCCCTGTGCACGCTCTCCTCCTCAGCCCTGTGCATACTCTCCTCCTCAGCCCTGTGCTCACTCTCCTCCTCAGCCCTGTGCATACTCTCCCCCTCAGCGCTGTGCAGACTCTCCTCCTCAGCCCTGTGCGCACTCTCCTCCTCAGCCCTGTGCACACTCTCCTCCTCAGCCCTGTGCATCTCCCCCTCAGCCCTGTCCTCACTCTCCTCCTCAGCCCTCTGCATCTCCTCCTCGGCCCTGTGCACACTCTCCTCCTCAGCCCTGTGCGTACTCTCCTCCTCAGCCCTGTGCGTACTCTCCTCCTCAGCCCTGTGCACGCTTCCCCTCAGCCCTGTGCACACTCTCCCCCTCAGCCCTGTGCACGCCCTCCTCCTCAGCCCTGTGCACACTCTCCTCCTCAGCCCTGTGCTCACTCTCCTCCTCAGCCCTGTGCACTCTCTCCTCCTCAGCCCTGTGCACTCTCTCCTCCTCAGCCCTGTGCACACTCTCCTCCTCAGCCCTGTGCACACTCTCCTCCTCAGCCCTGTGCTAGCCCTCCTCCTCAGCCCTGTGCACTCTCTCCTCCTCAGCCCTGTGCATCTCCTCCTCAGCCCTGTGCTCACTCTCCTCCTCATCCCTGTGCACTCTCTCCTCCTCTGCCCTGTGCACTCTCTCCTCCTCAGCCCTGTGCACTCTTCCCCTCAGCCCTGTGCACACTCTCCTCTTCAGCCCTGTTCATACTCTCCTCCTCAGCCCTGTGCTCACTCTCCTCCTCAGCCCTGTGCACACTCTCCTCCTCAGCCCTGTGCGTACTCTCCTCCTCTGCCCTGTGCACTCTCTCCTCCTCTGCCCTGTGCACTCTCTCCTCCTCTGCCCTGTGCCATCTCTCCTCCTCTTCCCTGTGCCATCTCTCCTCCTTTGCCCTGTGCTCACTCTCCTCCTCATCCCTGTGCACTCTCTCCTCCTCATCCCTGTGCTCTCTCTCCTCCTCGGCCCTGTGCACTCTCTCCTCCTCGGCCCTGTGCTCACTCTCCTCCTCGGCCCAGTGCACTCTCTCCACCTCAGCCCTGTGCTCTCTCTCCTCCTCGGCCCTGTGCACTCTCTCCTCCTCAGCCCTGTGCTCACTCTCCTCCTCAGCCCTGTGCGTACTCTTCTCCTCAGCCCTGTGCACTCTCTCCTCCTCTGCCCTGTGCCATCTCTCCTCCTCTTCCCTGTGCCATCTCTCCTCCTCTTCCCTGTGCACTCTCTCCTCCTCGGCCCTGTGCTCACTCTCCTCCTCATCCCTGTGCTCTCTCTCCTCCTCGGCCCTGTGCACTCTCTCCTCCTCGGCCCTGTGCTCACTCTCCTCCTCATCCCTGTGCTCTCTCTCCTCCTCGGCCCTGTGCTCTCTCTCCTCCTCATCCCTGTGCTCTCTCTCCTCCTCTGCCCTGTGCACTCTCTCCTCCTCGGCCCTGTGCTCTCTCTCCTCCTCGGCCCTGTGCACTCTCTCCTCCTCGGCCCTGTGCACTCTCTCCTCCTCAGCCCTGTGCACTCTCTCCTCCTCGGCCCTGTGCTCACTCTCCTCCTCGGCCCTGTGCACTCTCTCCTCCTCAGCCCTGTGCACTCTCTCCTCCTCGGCCCTGTGCTCACTCTCCTCCTCATCCCTGTGCTCACTCTCCTCCTCATCCCTGTGCTCTCTCTCCTCCTCGGCCCTGTGCGCACTCTCCTCCTCTGCCCTGTGCACTCTCTCCTCCTCTGCCCTGTGCCATCTCTCCTCCTCTGCCCTGTGCCATCTCTCCTCCTCTTCCCTGTGCTCACTCTCCTCCTCAGCCCTGTGCACTCTCTCCTCCTCGGCCCTGTGCTCACTCTCCTCCTCGGCCCTGTGCTCACTCTCCTCCTCAGCCCTGTGCACACTCTCTCCTCCACTCTGTGCACTCTCTCCTCCTCAGCCCTGTGCACTCTCTCCTCATCAGCCCTGTGTCTATTTGGCTGTCAAACACATGTCGTGGGGCGAGGTGACTGCTGCGCTCTCACAAACAGTACAGAACCATCAATGGTGTGATTGTTTTTTGTGGAGAAGCCCAGAGATTTCATTGTGTTAAAATACTAACAGTCTGATGCATGTGGTGCAGACTGCAAAGACTGCGGGGGCAAACAATACTCGTCTGAAACCTGTCATTTATACGACCCCTGCAACCACAATTGGACCCAATTTGACTCATTGCATTTGCCTCTTTTCGTTTTTCTTTGTAACCTGAATTTCTGCCCTGTCCTGCTGTGAATCTTGTTTTTTTTACTAAATCTCTACATGTTATACAGAAACACGTGTTTAAAACAGATTAAAGCAAGATGCCTCCCTGCACCAAATAAACAGCACATGGCGTACTACACAAACACTTAACATTTTGAATCTCTGCCAAGCTGCTCCTGGTCTTGTGTGCTTCAGCCAGCCCCTGCTTTCTAGTCGACCACACATGCTTTCCAGTTAACCCCACATGCATTTTTTTGTACTTTTATATAGCACAACTCAACCGAAGGGTATCAGGGCGCTTTGAGCACCAGTTGCGTCACATACATATATATTTATTTTGTTAGGCACGGTGAGATTAAGTGATTTGCCCATAATCACAGAATGTTGAGCGTCCCTGCCGAGACTCGAACCAGGTTCCCCTGCTTCGAGGTCGACTGCTCTAGCCATTAGGTCACAGTGAGCCGTCAAAAATCCCAGCATGCCAAGTGCTGTTGACTGAAACAGTCCGCCCTGCTCAGAGGTGTCAACCTCAGCATTTGACCAATTGCATATACAATAAACCTCGGAAGAATTTAAATTACTCTGGAGCAATAGGAATAATTTCAGTAATTTAGCAATTTTCACTGATGTCGGATTGCTGATAATAATGCGATTACGCCTGCTCGCATTATTGAGTATTATTGGTGAAAAAATCCTACTGCGAGAGCACATTTAGCGAGCATAAGCGGCTGCTCGACCTGCAGTTTATTTTCTGTTGCATTTAGGGCCGTATGTATCAACATTCCATTTTCCGATTCCTAAATAGCGATTTTTAAGGAATCGCTATTTAGAAATCGCAAAATGGTATGTATGTAGAAAATCGCTTCTTTTTAGCGATTCCTTAAAATTCCATAATTGCGATTAGCAAATTGCTAATCGCAATTAAGGAATAATTTCCCATTGATTTCTATGGGCCAGGCGGCCCATAGGAATGAAGGGGAAATTGCGAATCGCAATTTGCTAATCGCAAATTGTGAATATTTTCAAAGGTGCAGGGGTGTCTCAAGAACACCCTGCTGCACCCCTGAAAATGACATGTGTGCGCATATGACGCACATACATACCCTAAGGGCATGTATAAGCGTCCCATGGCACCTTTTGATTTTTAAAATAATGTTTTTTTGAAAGAATTCGCAACTTACCACCAACTAGAAGTTGGTGGTAATTTGCAATTCCTTAATGGCATTTTGGAATGTTTTTTTCCTTGATACATTGCATTTCAGGAATCGCAAAATTTGCAGTTCCTTAAATGCAATCGCAAAATAAGGAATGGCAAATTTAGCGATTCCTTATTTTGCAGCAAAAATGTTTCATACATACCATTTAGCGAAAATGGGTCCGCAAACGCCGGAATTCTGCGAATTTCGTCGTTTGCAAACCCATTTTGCCTTGATACATATGGCAAACGCAAACGGAATTTTGGACGCAAGGTTGCAATTCGTGCCAAGAAACTAATGCTAAAAACTGGGAGTAAATTGTGGGAAAATCGTACTTCAAGTGCAAATTCGGGGAGCACGGGCAGCTGCTTGTGCTCGTTATTCACCTTCTCTTGCATTTAGCACTATTTCTTAGCGCTCAGTGCATCCTTGAACCCATTTGGTTGAAAGGGGGCATTTTTGCAGAAAACAGAACAAAATGATGAAGTATTTTAAGTCTTATACTATGACAGTCGGCCCAAAAAACGTGAAATCGAGATCCCGCTATATAAAGGACCATTCTTTAGGGAAAGCGGATAGGTTTTGTTATTTAGGTATTCTGCTGGATAATCAGCTAAATTGTGAACCTCTGGCAAGAGTACATATACAATCTTTTCACAGGGTAGCTCATGGCATACTCTCCATTGCCAAGCACCTAGGACATAGCCACATCAGATCGCCCATTTTTGCACATATGATACTGCCCCACTCACCTCCGCCTTACACAGAACCACCTCTCCTTCAGAAAGCAGCTAAAAACCTGGCTATTCGATAAGTAATGCACCCACCCTCACCCAAGCGCCTTGAGACCCTCTGGGTGAGTAGTGCGCTATACAAATTTCTGAACTTGAACTTGACTACTGCACTAGGCACTTTACACGCTGTTTTTATTTGTCTTAACTGGCCAGCCTTCAGACACAAGTTTGTCCCCTTCTCTTTGTGCCTTTTTAATTTCAATCAAGTGAGACCAGCCTTATTGTACCTTCAATTATTAGACACCTAAAGTCTGCTGCTTTTTATCCCAGTTTTTGGCAGGGTGTATTTTGATAACTCGTGATAATATTATTCATTGTGTTTTATAGTGTCATTTTAATAATGTTTTCTTATTAATGTGCTTTTCAAGACTGTATATGCTAATTGTATAAATATATTTATGATGATGATGATTAGATTCATGGTTTTAGGTGGCCCCCAATATTTGTTACTAACTGTGGAGCCTAAAATTGCGTTTTTTGTTTGTTAGGTATTATCAGATGAGCATCCACACTGTTCACACACAACCATTTCTCTCTTATTATTATATGTCTGTCATTTTATAATTTTTAGATAACTGTATTGTATGTTGCTATTCATCTAGATTTTTACAAGGGGTGTTTTATGCTCATATATGAATGTGTAGTCTCTGGATAGCTCATGTATTTACTAAAGATTTTTAACTGTTTTAGATGTTTGTACTGTGCTTTTATGATTGCTATTGCAAATCGATTATGAAAATTTGATTGCTCGATTCATGTATTCTTCTTTCGTAATTCTGGGTAATCTTGCTGTATTATTGGGTATTTCTGCATGATTACACTACATGGAATTACACGCGTTACGCTCACTACTAATATAGAATCTTGCCCATGTACACTTAATGTTGTGTGTGTGGGCACTTTTTGAACTAGATAGTTAGATTGTGGCCACAAAGCAAAATAAGTAACATCTTCATTACACAAGTAAAAGTCTAATGCACAGTATTTTGGAACATCTAGGGAGATTTTGTGAAAAAATGTCGGAATAATATTTCTCCTGGAACTTTCTTTGGAGTGTTTGCATATATAAGGCATATGAAACGGGGCACCAGAAAAGGCAATACAATCAGAGAATAGTTGTCATCAGATTATGAGAATCAGAAATGAATGGGGTGGACTAGAGACATTTGAAAGTAAAGCCAGTGCTTCCAGATGGAAAACTATACCTCACTGCTGATAAGGATGCACTCACGGTGCCTCTGTGAAGTAGTCCTCTATTACCAATAAGAAGACATAAGGCATTATTTCCAAATAAACTTGGGGGATTGTATACAAAATGGGAAATCAGAAGTAACCCTGGGCGTAGTTTGCATAGTGAGGACTGCGAGCGACCAAAAAATGCCCACTACGCTATGCGTTTTTGCACTGTGCTACGTGCATTTCGCGCAGTGCGTAGTTGCGCAATCTACGCACACTCTGCGAGTGTAGCGTAGTGTTCCGCCCAGGGTTAATCAGAAGCATACCTCACGGTAGCTGTGAAGCTGTCCAGGCAGCAGGGTATATGCACACACTAACACTCTCTTACACTCTCACTCAATCTCACTCTCTCTCACACACACACACTTTCTCTCTCCCTACTGTGGGCAGAAAGTAAAACTGAATGCACCCGGGCTTCGGCATAGTCCAGTTCAGAGATATACTTTATGCAACATTTATTTTTTGTAGCACAAGCTCAGGTGGGGAGAGGGAGAGGGAGAGGTTTTATGTTTTTAACATGTTACTGCCCTCCTGAGTTTGGAAATCAGTCACATTATGAGGTGTTCAGGGGTGTAGGGCTTGTGAAAAATATTTGTGGAAGGACCCTGCTCCAGACACTGCCTCAGCGGGACCTTAAACACCCCTGAACTCCATAAAGATAGGATCAGCGTCCCCTTCCTGTCTCCAAGTCACCTCTCAAAGACCATCATCTTGCCTTCAAACGTGGGAGGCCTTCGCTATCTTTCAAACAAACATGCCCAGTTGATCCTGCAACACCCTCGTTCCCGCACGCTTAGAGAGACTTGACATGCTCACGGCAGGTCTTTGGAGAACCTCAGTTATGCTTTAAGGATCCTTGGAGATCCTCAGCCATGCTCTAGAGATCCTTGGACTGCTCACAGCAGGTCTTTGGAGATCCTCAGCCATGCTCCACTGATCCTTGGCCTGCTCACAGCAGGCATTGGAGATCCTCAGCCATGCTCCAGAGATCCTTGGCCAGCTCACAGCAGGTCTTTGGAGATCCTCAGCCATGCTCCACTGATCCTTGGCCTGCTCACAGCCGGTCTTTGTAGATCCTCAGCCATGCTCCACTGATCCTTGGCCTGCTCACAGCAGGCATTGGAGATCCTCAGCCATGCTCCAGAGATCCTTGGCCAGCTCACAGCAGGTCTTTGGAGATCCTCAGCCATGCTCCACTGATCCTTGGCCTGCTCACAGCCGGTCTTTGGAGATCCTCAGCCATGCTCTAGAGATCCTTGGCCATCTCACAGCAGGTCTTTGGAGATCCTCGGCTATGCTCTAGAGATCCATGGCATGCTCACAGCCGGTCTTTGGAGATCCTCAGCCATGCTCCACTGATCCTTGGCCTGCTCACAGCAGGCATTGGAGATCCTCAGCCATGCTCCAGAGATCCTTGGCCAGCTCACAGCAGGTCTTTGGAGATCCTCGGCTATGCTCTAGAGATCCATGGCATGCTCACAGCCGGTCTTTGGAGATCCTCAGCCATTCTCCACTGATCCTTGGCCTGCTCACAGCCGGTCTTTGGAGATCCTCAGCCATGCTCCAGAGATCCTTGGCCAGCTCACAGCAGGTCTTTGGAGATCCTCGGCTATGCTCTAGAGATCCATGGCATGCTCACAGCAGGTCTTTGGAGATCCTCAGCCATGCTCCACTGATCCTTGGCCTGCTCACAGCCGGTCTTTGGAGATCCTCAGCCATTCTCCACTGATCCTTGGCCTGCTCCCAGCAGGTCTTTGAAGCTCCTCAGCCATGCTCTAGAGACCCTCGGCCTGCTCACAGCAGGTCTTTGGAGATCCCCAGCCATGCTCCACTGATCCTTGGCCTGCTCACAGCCGGTCTTTGGAGATCCTCAGCCATGCTCTAGAGATCCTTGGCCAGCTCACAGCAGGTCTTTGGAGATCCCCAGCCATGCTCCACTGATCCATGGCATGCTCACAGCCGGTCTTTGGAGATCCTCAGCCATGCTCCAGAGATCCTTGGCCAGCTCACAGCAGGTCTTTGGAGATCCTCGGCTATGCTCTAGAGATCCATGGCATGCTCACAGCAGGTCTTTGGAGATCCTCAGCCATGCTCCACTGATCCTTGGCCTGCTCACAGCCGGTCTTTGGAGATCCTCAGCCATTCTCCACTGATCCTTGGCCTGCTCCCAGCAGGTCTTTGAAGCTCCTCAGCCATGCTCTAGAGACCCTCGGCCTGCTCACAGCAGGTCTTTGGAGATCCCCAGCCATGCTCTAGAGATCCTTAGTCTGCCTTCAGATGCCCATATTCAACTCTACTCCCATCCATGCACTCTGGACCCGCTCCCAGAGAGCCCCTCCCTGCTCACAGAGACATTGAGCTGGCCTCAGGCATCCTCATTGTGTCACTGAATTCCTCAGGCGGCACTCAGTCCACGTTCAAACACACATCCCCAGCTAATCCTAAAACACCATCACGAAGGGAGCCAAGACCACCAGTGTGTCAATGGCTTTTTAAATATTTTTTCAAAGTCAAAATTACACATATGTATTTATATATATATATATATATATATATATATATATATATATATATATATATATATATATATATATATATATATATATATATATATATATATATATATATATATACATACATACATACTGTTGCTTTCTCCTGCATTGAACAGAGTCTGGCAACTCCTCTACTCTCAAAGGGCGTTGCCAACTTCATTTGGCAGCAGGCTACTGCCAGAAATCAGAACACAAGCTATTTGATGGGGGCAGTAGTAATAAACATAATTTATTGTTATATTCGGAGAACCATGCCTCAATATCTAGGTGACCTAAAAGTTCCCAATAGCACTCATCTCAGTAGCGCTCAGTATATCACCCCCGAAGTATGAACGAGTACTAAAATCCTGGCTTGTGTAACACCAGCCTATCCGATGAACCATTGTCTTTGTCCAGCATAGGTCTAAGAAGGCCACAAAAGTATGCTGCCCTTTAGAAAACATCACAAATGCAAAAAAACATGAGCAGGGCCTTGATTCATACTGTGGTCCAGATGAAAGCGCATCCTTGGTCCTGCAAGTTCATCCTCCTTCCATTTGTCAGGTTCGGGGCACTTGATAGTCATGGCCCGGGGGAAGATTGAAACACTTAGGGCCTGATTCTGATGCGGGTTGGAAAGCTTCCCGACCGAATCAGTTTGGAAGTGGTTTCCAACCCACTCGGATCCGGAGAGTCCGACCGACGGAGTACGATGCATCCGGATGCTTCCAGATACGATTTGGTTGGACTCCCATTGTGACTTCAATGGGAGCATATGTTCCCAAGCGCATCATAATTGGGACCAGGGTCAGGAAGACACGTTCCCGATCTGATTTGGAAGCAGCAAATGCCATTAGGAGGCCCTCCTAACCGCATCGGAATCAGGTCAATAATTACCACTTTTGTCGAGGCGTGTTCGATCATGGAGGTTACCATTATTTCCATTTTTCAAGCATCAGAAGAAGAGCTTTAGATAATCCCTACTACAATGTCTATTTCTAGCTATTGCCTAGTACATGCACTGAAGGATGGTTTTCCAGTTTCTGAAACACAATGGAACTCAGTTCTTTTTTATATTTCCGGGAAGGATTGCAGGCTGCCAATCCAACTGTGGGAGCCAGGAAGCGACCAACATATGGATTACACCACCTTAGAAACAATCAAGCAATCAATATATAAACATTGTCACTTCCTGGACCATGTCTGTGAAATCCATGGACTTTGCTATCGACCTCTCATTGCAACCGACCTAAATGTCAATAACTGAGTGTGGTTGACCCCTTTTCGTTAGTTCTCCCTTGAATCAATTGGGAAATTGATTCTTGTGTCTGATCTCTGTGAGGCAGCACAAGCTCTTGTAATCTCCCAGATTGACTGTGGGATCTCTGTCTTGGAGGGCTTCCACCGAGAGTCGGGCTCCATGCATTGCAGAGATTCTTCCTGGTTGCTGGTTTAGGTTCTCAAGGTGCAAAGACACCTTGGCTTCTCATGGAGATGCCTTTAACACCCTTTAAATCCCCCCATTGTTCCACTCCTGCGCCTTTTGCTGCTGAAAAATCCTAGAATCCCCAGGGCTTCTCATTAGGTGATGAACTCTTTGTTGAGACCTTCAAATATTGCAAAGTAGATAAAAACAATTAGTTATTTTATCTCCTATGGCCAGTAATCCCAAAACAGTCGCAAAGATGAGTTTGCACCTCAACTGATCTTGCAGTGGGCAAAATTGCTGTACACAGCTTTTATTTCTTACACAAATTTCACCATGATACACTTGCTTAATTTTTTTGTGTGAAAAACTGTAAGTACGCATGCGGTATTACTTGTGGTGTACCCGTGCCTCTGAACATGTTTTCGCTCTAAATTGGCTTTATTATTATATATATTTTTGTATCTTTGCTTCTGGCACTTGCAATTTTGCTTTTCATTCTGCACATTCGGTTCTACATTATGAAAGGTCAAATCTATGACTGGGTGGGTTCACAGCAGGGGCGGCTCCTCCACTAGGGCTGAGGAGCGTCGCCCCACTGCTTTCTCGCAGTGCGAGAAGCAGAAACATAAAATGGTAATAACTTTCAGTTATTACCATTTAATGGTTGGTTCCGGGCAGACGGGTGTAAGGGGCTGCTCTGCGCGGCAGGGTGGAAGGGGCTGCTCTGCAGGCAGGGGAGGAGTAGTGTGCCTGCCCACTCCTGACTACGCAAAGACTGTTTGGTCAGCCCCCTGGGGCAGCCCAAACCAGTCATGAGCACTCTGCCCTTCTCCGTGTAGGCTATGTTACAGCCTGCATGGAGAAGATGGCCTCCCCATAAGCCGCTAGCAGGGCGGCGTCCCGACCAATCATAACGCTGCTTGCAGCGTTGTGATTGGCTTAGGGGAGGGAGCCTGGCTTCCTGCTTCTGCTTCCTGTTCCTATGAGCAGAGCAGAGAAGACGCGGGACCCAGCCGGCAGAAAGATGTAAGTTTAAATATTTTTTTAAAAATTCAATTACCCGCCCACACACCTCTGCCCACCCCAGATACCCCACGCCACCCCACCCGACCCACGAGCAATGCAGGCCGCGACTTGTTCAGAGACAATTTATAAGAGAAGAACTTTCTTGACCTGAGCTCATGCTATTTAAAGAAGACACAAACGCAACAAAATGTTATTTGAGATGCCTCTATATTTTCTGCTCCCCCTTTCTCATTTAGTTGTTGCCTGCAGGCCATGTTGACTGAATCTCATCCCATGGATATGCGTTTGCATCTACTTAAACTTCTGCATCATTATACATTTTACCCACTCACGGTAATGTTTGTTACTCATTCAATGAATATATTACTGCATCTCAGCTCAGTGCTTTGACACCAACAATGGATTGGTCGGCGCTGTGAAACATGAAAAATAAAAAAAATAACTTGGCAGGTGGAGCGCCTGGTATGGTTGGCCTCTTGAAAAGGCCTTGCACTTCATTGGTGCTTTTCTTGGGAGTAAATTCTGAAATCTACTTTTCAATCGGTTCCTGGCCTCAGTGACGTAGCGGGGGTGCTATGGACCTGATGTACGGAAGGAAATTGGGCCCCCATTCACAGGTTTTATAGTAGGAAAGCAACCAGTAATTGGGTGAAGAGGGCCACGCAGAGCACTCCGCTCCGGTGCCTCTGCACCTGCTGCACTATCAGTGGCTACGCTCCTGCCACACCTACAGAAGATGCTACAGGGAAAGATTTCTTGCTCTCCATGCAGAGAATGCCTGCTCCAGGAGTGCTGGAACTATTTTTAGGTCTCGCCTAGGCAGCGCTTGCGCTACTTTTCGAGACATGCTGTATTCAGGTATGGATTTTAAGCTCCACCCATTTTCCGCGTAGCTTTTCAATTGGCTCCTCTTACTGTCCTTTGTAAATAATGGTCTTTGATTCATGAATAAGCTTTGTAGTCTCTCCTTAGTACCTCCTTCTCTTCTGTTGTTACCCCTATGAGGACAGCCCTCTTACATGTGCCCTTACTCTCTAGGTTTCATTAACAGTTAGTTAGCACTATTTAGTTAATGTCTTGCTGAAGCAGGCACGATATACCACACGGGTGGCCACCGCATTCCTTTTCCATTTATTTGCTTTTGTAGTAATTGCGGCACACCTCTCTTAAGCTTTAAACATCTGAAGCTAAAGCGCAGCGTGCTGCCAATGCTAAAAGAGTAAAAAACATAGGGAAAGAAAGGTGGGCGGACTCCGCATTTGTTTTCCATTTATTTACTTTTGTAGAAAATGCGGCACGCTGCGCTTCAATTTTAAACATCTCAAGCTAAAGCGCGGCATGCCGCGATTGCTACAAAATCAATAAATAGAAAACAATTGCGCTGCCATATTTTTTTCTATTTATGGACTTTTGTAACAATGTTGGCATGCTGCGCTTTAGCTTCAGATGTTTAAAACTAAAGCATGGCGGGCCACAATTGGTACAAAAGTAAATAAATGGAAAAGACCTGTAGCGGCCGTCCGCCTTTTTTTCTATTTATTTACTTTTGTAGCAATCGTGGCATGCTGCGCTTTAGCTTTAAACGTCTGAAGCTGTGCTGCAATGGCTACAAAAGTAAATAAATAGAAAAAAAAGGCGGACAGCTGCTACATTTCTTTTCCATTTATTTACTTTTGTACCAATTGTGGCCCGCCACGCTTTAGCTTTAAACATCTGAAGCTAAAGCGCAGCATGCCAACATTGCTACAAAAGTAAAGACATTTTTTAAAAGACTGATGGCCACTGCATTTCTTTTCCATTTATGAACTTTTGTACCAATCGTGGCACCCCACGCTTTAGCTTTAAACATCTGAAACTAAAGCGCAGCCTCAGGTGAATGGCTTTCTTCAGTCTTTTCTTGTGCCTGCACAGTGTTACATCTTACTCCGTCCTGCGTGCCGGAATTTCCGTATGTGCATCATGGATTTCAGCCAGTTTGAGCAAGACAACAGGCGCAGTAGGCTGCTAAGCTGCTAATTTAAGGCGGGCATGGACCCTCCACTGGGGATGAGTAGTATTCTTCATTATTGCAGTGTGCAGTACCTTATACGGCTAATAGAGGTCCACAGGGACACCTAGTAACCGGCGAAAGTACTGCACCATTGCTTCCTGGATTTTCTTTTATTAGTTATGCTACTGCTAGGATATTTCTTGATAAAAAAAATATTCTAACAAACGTTCTCATTTGCAACGCCAGTAGCTCTAAATTTAACTCATGCGAGGCTTATGGCATTGCAAATGCTTGTTAGACTAGGGGTGCTGTTCAATAACATCATCGCAATAAAGGCGTAAAGGGATATTTGACAGTGTTCCTTTTAAAAGACAATTAATTGGGCTAGAAGAAAGAAAAAAAATAGAGTCCTTTAATTGCTCATTCTCCATCTTAATTCTTTCAAGTTTTATAGGGAAGCTGCAGCACCTCCTGCACATTGGGCAGTTTACTGTCTCCCTCTGCCGGGTTTCACCAATAAGAGGCGGGCAGAACCAAGATCAGCGCCATCTTGGCACGCGTTATTAGCAGTAGAGGAGCACAGGGCAGGCAGCGGTCAAACGTATACTAATGTACCTAAGCACGTCTCCTTCCTCTCCCCACCATGGCGAGCGCCACCGCGCAGTGCTACAGACGCTTCTTCGTTTATGACAATATCCAGCATGTTTTCCAGTAATAGCTGGGTTTTATAAAATAATTGTGTTGGCTTCTTTGTAATGTAATTTCTCTGCGCCCTGGTAGACTTCAGTTTACTGCCAATTGTGTTCATCGGGTTAGCTGTGGCGGCATGTATCATTTATTGGACTGGTCAGGCCAAGAATGCGCATTCTTTCCAGTTTGCGTAATTGTGCTGGATTCAGTATTAGCCGATGATAATCGAATATACTCGTGTCGACAAAGTAATGCAACTAGTCCGGTTGCCTCATGGGATACATTGAGGGCTGTGGTGTGGAGAGGAAACCTGGTTCACCCTAACATCTGATGTGACTTACAAGTAATGAGCTGGAATTCTGGCGAAGCCAACTCAGCCTTCCATCATTTCAAAGTCTAACAGAAGTTATTTACAGCAATTTGAAATGTTTCTATATAATGTGACAGAGCCCAAACCAGCCCTCTTGAAATCGTTGTAAAAGGTGTTTATTCTTTAGAAGTTCAATGTCACTCATTGGCTGGAGTCACAAGGCAATCATAATGCAGGTCATACCAACTACTGTCAGTCATTTCCAAATTACAGCTAGATGAGTGGGCACTGCTGGAGCATCAATGACAAAGCAACAGCAGTTGCCAACTAGACTGGACTGTTGGTACCGAATGAAAAGCAAGGGGCCAAAAGTCTGTTTTTCTTACAGGCCAAAGTACAAGAAACACCAAGTGTCAGGTTATCGTACAGGCCATTTTCCGGCTTGACGAGTAAACAAAATCCGTCTTTAAGTAATCGGGTACAGGGGATATTGGTGTGTGGCCTTCGGTCTTTAATTTGAACCGGTGTTTGCTGCTGCTCTGCACCAGCACTTAATTCTCAACACCGGAACTTATGATAGCCCACCACATGGTGGAGCCGTTTGTCTCTTTTTGAGGTGAGATAATGGTGTATTTAATAATTCAGTATACATAAAAATATATAAAAGCCATCCAGCCCATTCTTAAAGCTATGTGTGTCCAGTAAGAGTCCGAACTCACCTTGGAGGAGTGTGATGGGCAGTAGGTGTGTTGAAACTGGCTTTGGCAGCGCTGGCAGGGGCAATGAGTGGTGCATGCTGCACTGGCCTCCTGAAGAGGGCCTTGGCACTTAATCTTTTTGCAAAGTAATCACTGCTGGAGTTCGACTATTTATGTTCCGATTATTGGGTTAGGGGTTGGGTAGCTGTTGCAACAGAGGCTGTGCAGAACAATTGTTTGCTGTTGCTTCTTCTCCACGCCATCACTCAGACAATGTGTGTGATCACTGTCAAGTTCTCCTGCTGGAGTTAATTCCTCTCTTTCACTTAAGGAACCCTTCCCCTCAATATTCCTGCAACCCATTGGTTCAGCTTTGTACCAGAGGCGGTTCCTCCGTAATGGCGGAGGAGCGTCGCCCCACTGGGCAGAGTCAGTCACAAATAAATAAAATAATAAAACAATAATATTGTATTTTTCTGTGACTGGCTGAGGCATGCATGTGTAGGGCGGGTGGGGCCGGGCAATGACAGAGAGGAGTGGTGGTCACTTATAAGTGCGCATGTCAGTTTGGTCGGCCGTCCTAATCTGGCCAAACAGACATGCGCACTTCTATTTCTCCAGCCCAGCTGTGTTGCACAGCCGGGTTGGAAAAAACTGCAGACTCCCTTCCACTGTCGGAGCAGCAGACCAGGCCGCTCAGACCAATCCTGGCGCGGCTATCATAGCATGAGAGCAGCATCTGGATTGGCTGGGAAGCCTGTGCTCTCCCAGTGACTGCCGGGAGTAAAGCAACGAGGTGGTCGTCAGCAGGACCGCAAGTAAAGTTTTTTTTTAATTATTATTATAAATTCCCTATCCCCCCACCCATCCTACTTTCATTTTGCTGCGGCAGCCACTGCTTTTAGACTTCTGGGCAGCCTGAATCCATAAGATAGTGATGAGATATGGAAGTCTCAAGGGCCCATCTTCATCGTCTGCAAGGGGGGGGGGGGGCATCATTTTTTGTTTCGCCACTGCCAGGAGTGCTCTGTGAGTGGGAGGGTCTTGACCAAAAAGTATTCTGACAAAATGGGACCATACTGTGCATTTGAAAGCACATGTCTCAAAGAAATTGGCAAGGAATGTGCACGTTTTATAAGAATTTCTGAAGGAACACTCATCCAATGCTTCCTGGTCTGTTCTCCAAGGGGAGGAGGGCGACTCTTCTCCAAGCTACCAAAAAACAGAAGTAATGCTCCTTTTACAGTGATTTTACAGCTCAACATATCTGTGAAATTGGCTAAAAAATTATAGGTTTCAAAAGCCCTTCATATAAATTATGCCATCAATTTATTGTGGACTGTTCTTGTTTAAAACTACAAAGTGCCTGCCTTCATAATGTATAACTAGTAATTTGCTAAGAACTGGAAGAAATGAAGAAATGAAGTTCCACAGAGCTCATGGCCTGAGGCTGTGCCCAGCTCAATTCTCCCAGAGGCTGGGGGGACTTTACTGGCTCAGACAGCACAGCTGCCGCTCAAGTTACAAAGACTGTACAGCTTCAGACAGCAGGCATACCCCTTAGGCCACACTGATCCCAGAGTATCAGGCCTCAAACAACAGAGTTATATATAATCATAACCACTCCATAAAACCATATCAAAATAGATCACAACATGCCGCCCAATGAGTCACGGAATAAAAGCCACAACAAGCGAGAGTCCTCTGGCCTAAAGGAAAGGAGGCCATAACATCAGATATGAACATCTCCTACTTGAAATATCATTCACAAATTATCATTAAATATATTTTGGAGATGTGTGCATTTTAACACAACATATCGGCTTTCTGTTTCCAGTGAACACGCCAATTTTGCCCCCAAATACCAGCTCTTCAGTTTTAGTGAATGCTTTCATGCATACATTATTTTTAATATATTCTGTACATTTCTCCTAAAGTGCTAGCTTTTCACTTTTGTTAAATCTCGAAACATCTTGATACCATTTCCAGAAGGGAACTTAATTTTGTCTCTAATGATCAGCTCGTAAATTTCAGTGTATTCACTAATTGTGTCGCAAGCTCTTATGCCAGATACACAGGGACGTCCTAGGCCATATTCCTGCCTACCTACCCTAGGGGTTCCAACTTTACCGATCAGCCAGATGCTCGAATTGTCTTCCAATGGCCTGTTTGTTATAGGCCCAGATAAATAGATAATATTTTGGTGGGATTCCCACACTTTCAGGGCTCCACACTTTTAATCACCTATATACCCCAGTGATTAATTTGTGTCGGTGTTTGCTGGTTCTCGCACCAGCCATGACCCTTATTTCTAAACATCAGCACTTCTCCTCCACAAGGTGGCGCTGTGTACCTATTTTTTTGCAGAGTATATCAGTGTAGCTTTTAACTATTTGAAAATAAATTATGAAACTAGCTTTTCTAGGCCATCCCTACAGTCTGAAAGGACCTGGAAGGATCTAAAATGGTACTCTTGTTTGAATGTAATGGTCAATAGGTAATGCTGGCCCTGATATTTGGCAGCAGGAGCTGTGGGTGGTGGCAGCTGCAGCACACACCTGTGAAAAACCACGGGCCCTGGTACTTACTTTTTTTTTTGTTTACAAATTAATCAATGCTTGTACCACATCTGAGACTTTAGACAGAAACACTAAACTTTCTTAAAAGCCTCAAGACTTCTGTTTCCAACTAGGTAGCTCTAGAAAGTGGCTCAACCCTGTTCCCCGCACAGCTCCCTATCCTGGCTCACCATTGGTCAGCCTCTGGACTCGGCCTACTAGCAAAATGCCTCCGCTCAATCCAGGCTCCGGCTCCTAATCAGACCCCTTAAGAGCTCAAGTGGACTCCACTTCCAAGGCTTTGTCACCATGCCAGCGATGCCAAGGAGGCTGTACTCAACGCAGACGTGCACTCACAACTCTTCACCAACCTTTTTTTAAAATTTCCCTTGTAGCACTAGCTTGCCCTCAGACTTTAAAGAGCCTTAAATGTAGCTTTTTAGCAGTGTGCAAAGCTTTTTTTTAAAAAACTAAATAAATACTGCACAGACCTTTTTACAAACCCTCAGAACTACAACACAAGGCTTTCATGATATACCCAACTCTTCCACCCTCTCTATTCTAAAAGTGCATACCAACGCTTTGAGGCACCGGGTTGTGGCCAGTACTGGAATGGAGATAGATGAAGGCAGTGGCGGCGACTCAGCAATGGCGGAGGAGCGTCGCCTCACTGCCTGGCACAGAGCCAGCAAACAAACAATAAAATTATGCTCTAGCATCATTTTATAGGCTCTGAGCCAGCTTGTGCATGGTAGACAGGGCATGGGCGGGGGGAGGAGGAATGCTTGTGCACTCCTTAAGTATGCATATGTGTTTGGCCGATCGTCTCAGGCCCACAAAACACACATGCGCACTTAGATTTCTCCAGCCTGACTGTATTGGAGAAACCCCACAGACTCCATGACCTGAGCGGAGCATCTGTCCTGCCCGCTCAGGCCTCTGCCTGCGCTGCTCTGCAGCACGGGGATTGGATGGGAGTCTGTCCCAGGGGCTGCTGGGACCATGAAGAGGCCAACAGGAGCGATGTGACTTGGGAGGCAGCCGGCAGCTAGTGGCGGCCGTCACTGGACGAAGGACTACCAGAACTCTTGAAGAACTTTCCATCTTGAGAACCATACTCCCAGGCAGCAGCTATTGCATCATGAAACAGTTGAGGCTTCATGACACATTGCACACAATACTTCATTCTGCAAGACTCGCACTTTCTATTTTTTTTTTGTGGAAAAGTTCACATCCCTTTTGCTCAAATTCCTCTCACAACAGCTTATCAATTAGAAATCATATCTCGTACATTTCTTATTGAAGATACACTCCTGTCTCACATAAGTAATATGCAAATGCTGTGTTATAACCAGGGCACCTGGAATTATGTGGCATGGGAGGGCCTAATTGTGCGGCAGAATTGAGTCAATTATGCAGCAAGAAAAGACAAATTCTGCACCATAATGCGGCACATTTTGTAATAGTATTCATTATTAGGTCATTTTCAAATTTATTAACATTGTCTGGGCATTGGTTGCACCTCATTAGTACCAATTTAGCACCCAAATATAGCAATAAGCAACAAAAATGCAACTTGTGAACCTTTTTAAAGGGCCTTCCAATGCGCGTGACACGTGTAGCTGAATTTTCAGTCACCTTTGAAACATTTGAGCTTGAGTCTACATTTTGTTTTGTTGCAATCTGCAGATTATGTGGCAAATTATGGATTATGAGGCAAATCTATAATTATGCGAAACTGATCGCAGCTGCACAATCGCATAATGCCAGCGGCCTGGCTATAACGCAATTGTGGAAAACACAGTCTTTCGACTCTCATTTGATCAAGACTGCAGCACTGCTCTCCAAAGCTCAATCTACCATAAACCAATATCATACAAACATAAAGAACTCAGCCCTAACCCACATTCACTTCACACAAACTCAACAGTACCCCAAACTAGACTACTGCAAATCATTGCAGGTCATCAGGGCAAGACTGTAGAACAGAGCTGGCTCTATCACCCCCCTCCCCCCCCGAAACTCTGAGACCCACTTTGCTCATGCCTTAAAACGCCTCTGATTAAAACGTATAATTTCTTCCCTCACACTGCTTTAAACTCTTCCACCTCCCTTGACAATTCTGTTTCACAGCCTCCAAGCACATTATTCAGTGTATCCACACAGCTGCATATGCAATAGTCACACACTGTGTCCTGCTCCCACACAATTCTTCAGCAACACACGTTCCCTGCGCCCCTTTGCACACAAAGGCTGTACCCCTCAACACGAGTCTTTTTTTCCTATTTTGAATCTTCTCAATCTCTTCTGTTTTTCTTTAATCATATTTACACTCCCGCAGCACCCCCTTTTTCTGGGGTACTGGAAAGATTTCTTGGACCCATTTCTGACCCACACACATCTCATCATCCACAGGGAGAGGAGGGGGCATCCTTGTGGTGGGGGCACAATTGGATCACCATCTTAACTTTCTGTATTGACATAATTTAGGCAATCAGACACCACTTACAAATGGCGCACAAGGCATTGGCCATTTAACAGCCTCTACCAGCGTTAGTGAACAAAGATGGCTGCCCTGCCCTGATAGATGACGCACACACTGAGAGACTTCCAGCAGGCCAACGCCTCTGAAAAACTAGCTGAATTGGGGAGAGTATGTTGCATGTCGCAGTTGCGTAATCTTGTATTGTATTGTATTGTAATTGCATTTGTATAGCGCTTACTACTCCTGACGAGGCGTCAAGGCACTTTTTCGGCTAGTAGCGCGCTATTCCGGGACCCATAGAGAATTAGTGTTGAATTAGTATAGTGAAACATGCAAGTATATTTTAAGTGGTGGATAGATTAGTCAGTTATTTGGATTCAGAAGGATAGAAGAGGAAAAATTGTTTGTATTTATATAGCCCTTGTTACCCCTGATGGGGTGTTTGTAGCACGCTACTCCGTAAACCCATAAAGGATTAGTGGTGAATTAGTATGGTGAAATATGAAAGTAATTTGAGTGGTGGATATTAGTCAGCTATTTGGCGTGAGAAGGATAGCGGAGGGATAGAAGGGGAAGAAAGGTTTGCATCTGTTACCCCTGATGGGTGTTGAAGCGCTTTTCTGGCGAGTATCACGCTACTGTGCGGGGAAGTAGTGGGGGCCGATTTACAAAGGCATTTATTAAGGGCATGTGAAGTAGTACTATTTCACATACTCATACAGTCTTTTGTGAATTGGTCCCCAAACATCTAAAATGACACTGCCTCATATATTTGAAGTTGAGTGAGAAAGTATCCTGCAGCCTGATGGTCCACTGACACTGCGTGGCCATGTTCTCAACCCTTCTGATTGTTATGTGCTGCAACGTGATGTTTTGAGGTGTGATAGTACTCCTAAATGATGTAATAATACTCTGAAGTGATTATACACCTGATGCGACAATACAATGACATGATGCTATAATAGATGCATTGCCATGATATTCTGATATGTAGTGATAATACTCTGGGAGATGAGATAATGCTCTGATGTGATGTGATAATCGCAATCCACTGTAATAATGCTCTGGCATGCTGTGATACTCTAATACAATGTGATGAAATATTTATATGCTCTGGTAATACCCTGATTTGATGATACTCTGACGTGATGCAAAAATACTCAGATATGATGTCATTATACTCTAACACGGTGTGGTGACACTTAGATGTATAATCACTCTCATAACGCTCGTTTGATGTCATAGTACCAGTTCCGTTTGGCGATTCTCTGATATGATAAGAATCCGATACAATCTGATAATTCTCCGATCTGATGAGGTAGATGCAATGAGCAGATACTCTGATAGGATGTGGTGAAACTCTGATATGATGTGCTAAGTCTCTACAAAATGATGTTTTCATATGCTGTGGACATGCTCTGATATTATAGGATGCTACTCTGATGTAAAGTGTTAAAACTCTGCAACCCTGTGATGATGCTTGGATACTAGCTGATAATACCCTTATATGAGGGGATGATACGGTGATATGATGTACTCCTGATACAATGTGATGTTATCCTGCCAGATGTGATGATGCCTCGATATGATGTGGTTCTGCTGATGTCCAAAGATACAGTCTTGGCATGCTGGGCACATTACTATGGACTGCCAAGGATGCCCCTTGAAATTGGTTGCTTGCTATCATTTGGATAAGAATCTCACTAGGGGGACCACGTGTTCTGTGATGTCGGTCAGTAGTGGCATTACGTGCGCTGGCGTGCCATTGATGGAGACAAGCGATCTGTAGCCATCAGCCCTGGTACTCTATGCACTGCCAGCTCATCATCAGTGAAATGTGTTCTTAGCTGTTATGAGAACAGAGTAAAATTTGAATTAAGCTGTTCAAATGTGTATAATTCTCAAAAGGTTGCAGTACGGGAAATTTGCGCATTTTTTTCAACATTTTACATTATGCAATTATTTGTCATTTTTCTAGGCAAGAGACTGTTCGACAGAAAAGTTGAAGCTGAGAGACATGTTCAGGTCTAACCGCTTCATGGCGGTATCTTGCAAGACTTTTCTGACGCCCAGTGCGCACTCGCGCGAAAAGTCAAGCTAGATAGATACCAGCACATTCGATCTCAAAGTGTAATTTCGCAAAATTGTAAAGGAATTTGCGAAATTTTGCAAAACATGGTGCAGTTTCACAGTCTGATGTCAGCACGGAGACTTTATGCTCTGGGGCGTCACCTGTACAAATATTGTGTGTCTGTGTGGTGTTATCAGCAGACAGACAAACCCACATTGTGATGTTTTGAGCTCTGACCCCAGGTGCACCGTGAGCAGTGAGATATGAGCCCTTTAGTGCCCTCCGCCTTGAGATAAAATGTTGTCTTATGTCTCCGGGAGACTGTGTTCTCTGTGACGACACCATCCGTGAAACTACTTGGTCTGTGATGTCATCAGCAATGACGTGTGTACTATGCGATGCCATGTGGATAAGATCGTATGTTCTCAGGGAGACTGGCTGCGCTGTGAAGTTCTCATATGTGCTCAGTGATGTTGTGAGTCTGAGAATTCTGTGATGACTGGAAAACAAGGGGGAGAGCAAGGGATGGTGTTCACCCGTGGTGAACTGAGAATACTCCTATTCCGCTGGTCAAGGACTTAGTAAAACAAATGGAGGAGTATCACCCGAAGTAAAGCTGAAGGTTTCCTAAAGGGGGTTTTCAATGATGAAAAGGAAAGATTCATCCTTTTGTAAGAAACCCCTCACTCACCAACCTAGTGGTGACATGCTTCATCATCGGGGTCCACCCTGTTGGCCTAGCGTCACCAGGGTGTGCTTCGACACCTGTAGTACAGTGAAGCAGGTTGTGAATGTAGGTGCAAAAATAAATGTTAAAAATTGTCCTGGTTTAACTTGAAAAAATGAATTTTATTTTAAAGCAACTGGACAATGTTAAAAACAGGGAGCGAGATACTGGAAGGGGAGTTACGACCAAAGTATCTCTATATGTGTAATGGTGAGTTGGTCAACATGTTTCTACCATATGGGTTAGTACCCGGTATCCGTCAGGACCATGAACAAGGAGATGGACGGTGTGGGCCCCCTAAAAGGCACACCCTATCCTAAATCCTTTTGTACCTCTTAGCAAAATTGCCAGTGGTAATATGCTCAAAAAATTGATGAGCATATGTGTTAAGAAAAGCAAAAACTTATTTTAGTGCTTTTGAATGCTTCGGCGGGCAGGGGGTAGGCTCATCTCGCGGTACGACATATTCGTTTGCCGGTGAAGAGTAAGGCCAATAACCTACTTCTACCTTCCGCTGGTTATTGGCCTTACTCTTCACCGGCAAACGAATATGTCGTACCGCAAGATGAGCCTACCCCCTGCCCGCCGAAGCATTCAAAAGCACTAAAATAAGTTTTTGCTTTTCTTAACACATATGCTCATCAATTTTTTGAGCATATTACCACTGGCAATTTTGCTAAGAGGTACAAAAGGATTTAGGATAGGGTGTGCCTTTTAGGGGGCCCACACCGTCCATCTCCTTGTTCATGGTACTGACGAATACCGGGTACTAACCCATATGGTAGAAACATGCTGACCAACTCACCATTACACATATAGAGATACTTTGGTCGTAACTCCCCTTCCAGTATCTCGCTCCCTGTTTTTAACATTGTCCAGTTGCTTTAAAATAAAATTCATTTTTTCAAGTTAAACCAGGACAATTTTTAACATTTATTTTTGCACCTACATTCACAACCTGCTTCACTGTACTACAGGTGTCGAAGCACACCCTGGTGACGCTAGGCCAACAGGGTGGACCCCGATGATGAAGCATGTCACCACTAGGTTGGTGAGTGAGGGGTTTCTTACAAAAGGATGAATCTTTCCTTTTCATCATTGAAAACCCCCTTTAGGAAACCTTCAGCTTTACTTCGGGTGATACTCCTCCATTTGTTTTACTAAATTCTGTGATGACGTCAGCAGTAAGATCAAGCGTTCGACGATCTCAGCAATGACAATGCGGCACCTTGATGTCTGTCACCAATAAGGCCGCTTGCTCTGTGATGTCATCATAAGTGAAACTGTGTGCTTAGGGGCTTTGCTGATAAGGTGTCTGTGTGCTCTATGACATCATTGTAAGTCTGCATGTCGTCATATGTATTTAGTGTGTTCTATGATGTCATCAAGAGTAAGTCTGCATACCATCAGATGTTGTTTCTATGGAGTCAATGCGTTCTGTGATGTCATCATGAGAGAGACTGCATACCCAATGATGTTGCTGATAGGAAGGCAGTGTGTTCGGTGATGTCATCAGCTGTGCGACCATGTGTTCATCAGTGTTTATTCCTGGATGCCGTCAGCAGTGAGGTTTGTGCTACGTGCTGTGCTCCGCTTTGTACTGTGTGCTCCTTGATTTCATCAGCAGCGAGACTTTATGCTCTGTGACGTCATCATACATGTGTCTTCAGGGATGTTATCGACAGCAAGTCGGTGCTCTCTGTGATGTCATCAGCAGTGCGACGAAAAGTTTTAACATTTCAACAGGACCCTGTGTGCAATGATGTCATAAGTTGGCAGGGTATGCTCAGACGTGAGTCCCTTGCCCACTTTGCCGTATCCTCATCCTGCTTCAACATTCTTCGCATGCTCAAAAAAACATTTCGCTGGATCCCCACCGAAACCAGGAAAACAGTCACCCATGCTCTGGTCACGAGCCGACTGGACTACGGAAACACCCTCTACGCAGGCACCACCGCTAAACTTCAAAAGAAACTCCAACGAATCCAAAACGCCTCAGCCAGAATCATATTAGACATCCCACGCAACGAACACATCTCTGGTCACCTGAAAGACCTCCACTGGCTACCCGTCAATAAGATGATCACTTTCCGACTGTTAACCCACGCACACAAATCACTCTACGACATCGGACCAGAATGCCTCAATTCAAGACTGACCTTCTACACCCCCTCCCGCCAACTACGCTCCTCCAGCCAAGCCCTCGCCACTATACCCCGCATCAACAAGTCCACTATGGGAGGCAGATCCTTCTCCTACCTGGCTGCTAAAACATGGAACTCACTCCCCACTCACCTTCGCCTTACCCAGAACCACCTAGCTTTCAGAAAGCAACTTAAAACGTGGATATTTGACAAGTAATCCGCCCCCCCCTCCGTAGCGCCTTGAGACCCTCTGGGTATGTAGTGCGCTATACAAATTCTCTGACTTGACTTGACTTGATTCAAGCAAGCCGGGCTGAAGACGGCTGTAATGCCAGAAACCGGTCCTAGGAAGCTTGTTTCCGGTCCAGGGAAGGCATGGCTTAGCAGTTCGGGCTGGACTGTTTCCATGAGGCACAGGGTCAGACTGATTTGCATATGGCCATGTCTGAACTGGAGTGGCAGAGTGGGCTAAAGAACGGTGATGGATTAAACCCAGATCTGTTGACTGGGTGTGAGTGTTTGATTGGTTCAGATGCTCCGTCCATCACCACCCCCTTTTGTACCGTGATGTCATCATCAGCAGTGAGACCACATCGCCATCGTAAGAAAGCTTTGTCTGTCTTCGATGATGTCAGCAGAGAGGCTGTGTCATATTTGAGACCAGGGGCGGATTGGCAAGGCGGGCATTCGGGAATGGGCCGAAGGGCCGGTGCATCAGTGCCCTCTGTGGGCCGTTTTTTTTTCTCCCCTGTCCCAGTCCACAGAGAGTGGACTAGGAAAGGGGAGGGAAAAAAAACGGCCCACGGAAGGCACGAGACAGAGACTGAGAAAATGAAAGCAGCCTCGCTGTGCGGCCAGACGGCGATTGTCAGCTGTGGGCTCTCCTTCACCCCTACCCTGCCAAGCAATCAAGCTGAGGCTGGGCTGGGGAGGGGTGATTGTTTGCAATAATCGGCCTCCCTGGGGGTCAGGTGTTTCTCAGGCCTTTTGCACTTCGGCC
This sequence comes from Lissotriton vulgaris, assembly GCF_964263255.1. Taxonomy (NCBI): domain Eukaryota; kingdom Metazoa; phylum Chordata; class Amphibia; order Caudata; family Salamandridae; genus Lissotriton; species Lissotriton vulgaris. Next base: position 64,530,476 of record NC_141698.1, read on the forward strand.
CCCCTGGGGCCCATGCAGCCCAGAAACGGTGTTAGTCTTAGCACCTCGCCCACAGCCCTTCACATTCAGGGCATAGTGGGCGAGGAAGAATGGGTCTTGCTGTGGGGGCCTGGTGATGTTTGGAATTTTTTTGTTTTATTTATTTATGCGATTTTATATAGAGCGGACTTTACCCGAAGGTGTCAGAGCGCTTCACACTAGGAACAGCAATAATACATGAGGAGAAAATTATAAGTGGACAAATTACAAAAGCAAACGTTAAGTTACATGAATCAAAAGTGACAATAGTGAGCAACCAAAATACAAGAGGAGCAAACGATACATTACAGGAGGAAAAAGAGATATGTGTGCAGGTTACAAAAGCGTACAAAATACAAGTAGAGGTATAATACTGCAATTAATGACAGACACTCCAGCACAAGAACAAACGTTACGTAGGCAATGGTGGCACTTGTGCAAGTACCTAAAGCAAACAAAAGTGAGAGGTAGCAAACAATGTGTTACAAGAGAAAAGTGACTTGTGCAAGTTACAAAAGGGTACCATACACAGGTACAAGGGTAATACTACAGTAAATGGTAAACACTCAAACTGCCAGAACACACTGGGAAGGCACTTCCCATGCACTAGCTCCACCTCAGCCTCGCCCTGGCTACCTGGCTACCTTGGATGACCCAGAAAGCTGTGTTTTGTGCTCCCCTGCCAGGACATTTTCCCAAGGCCTGGATGGTTGATTAATTTACTAATTGCAGGGGCCTTACCTCTGTTCATGTGCTCCTGAGCTGAAGGCCTGGGGAGGGCTGAGTAGGTTAGTAATAGCAGGGGCTTTGCTGATTTTCAGGTGCTCCTGTGCTGGAGGGCTGGAATAATTTTGTGACAGAAAGGGGCCTTGCTATTTTTTTTAGTTGCTCAGCATGTAGGCCATTGGCACCTTTGCCCTGTGTCGTGTGCAAGAATAGTATCCTCCCACTTTCATTCATTGTCTCTGCAAATGGTGTTTCATGAAAGGGCACGCCCCTTGAATGTGGGCCACACCCCTTAAATATGGGCCACGCCTCTTGAATGTGGGCCACTTTTTTCGTCAGTGCCCGGGCCGAATTGTGATCCCAATCCGACCCTGTTTGAGACCCTGTGTTCTGTGATGCCGTCAGTTGTTGCTTGTGAGAGAGTACTTCGTAAATCTCTATTTTCTTAGGGGGGTGGGGGTGAATGTCATTTTCCAATATACATTTCTGATTTTACTGTCGGGTTGTGAGAGCGGACCCCTTCCTGGAAATAAATACGCAATTGAAGTCAATTGCATATTTGGCGGTTAATAAAACCGCGGTTCTAAGCTCTTTCGTGAATGAATATTGCTGTCATGGCAACATGGACGCAGCTTTTGCTGATGGAGTAAAAATATGTTCGTTCACGAAAAGTATGGGTCCAAAGAAAGCTCTGAAAGGGATTTAACATAACACCCCGTGTAATTAATTATATTGCCTGGCTGTTCTTTTGCTGCGGCTCAGGCTGGGAATTACTGCCGAGGATGGATGGTAATCTCTGCAAACCCCCACGGTTGGAGGCAGTGTGCGGGGGCTTTATCCCACTCTGCCCTGGGGGTGTGATGGGGGGCACCAAGGACCGGCCTTGGTACAGAACTGGGGGCGATTGTGTTTAAAGAGTGCAGTGCATCCGCGGCGATGGGCCCTGCGACGGCAGATTCTCATGGTGCAATGCATGACATCACACTAGGTATATTGTGATGGTGTTGTGACGGATGTCACGTATGGTCAGTCTTGTCTCCTTTTGCCTCTACTTTGAGATTCACGCTCCTCTCACAATCCTCTACTTTGAGATTCACGCTCCTCTCACAATCCTCTACTTTGAGATTCACGCTCCTCTAATCCTCTATATTGAGATTCATGCTCCTCTCACAATCCTCTATATTGAGATTCACGCTCCTCTCACAATCCTCTACTTTGAGATTCACGCTCCTCTCACAATCCTCTACTTTGAGATTCACGCTCCTCTCACAATCCTCTATATTAAGATTCATGCTCCTCTCACAATCCTCTATATTGAGATGCACGCTCCTCTCACAATCCTCTACTTTGAGATTCACACTCCTCTCACAATCCTCTACTTTGAGATTCACGCTCCTCTCCCAATCCTCTATATTGAGATTCATGCTCCTCTCACAATCCTCTACTTTGAGATTCACGCTCCTCTCACAATCCTCTACTTTGAGATTCACGCTCCTCTCACAATCCTCTACTTTGAGATTCACGCTCCTCTCACAATCCTCAATATTGAGATTCACGCTCGTCTCACAATCCTCTATATTGAGATTCACGCTCCTCTCACAATCCTCTATATTGAGATGCAAGCTCCTCTCACAATCCTCTACTTTGAGATTCACGCTCCTCTCACAATCCTCTATATTGAGATTCACGCTCCTCTCACAATCCTCTATATTGAGATGCACGCTCCTCTCACAATCCTCTACTTTGAGATTCATGCTCCTCTCACAAACCTCTACTTTGAGATTCACGCTCCTCTCACAATCCTCTACTTTGAGATTCACGCTCCTCTCACAATCCTCTATATTGAGATTCACGCTCCTCTCTCAATCCTCTATATTGAGATTCACGCTCCTCTCACAATCCTCTATGTTGAGATGCACGCTCCTCTCACAATCCTCTATGTTGAGATGCACGCTCCTCTGACAATCCTCTACTTTGAGATTCACGCTCCTCTCACAATCCTCTATATTGAGATTCACGCTCCTCTCACAATCCTCTATATTGAGATTCACGCTCCTCTCACAATCCTCTATATTGAGATTCACGCTCCTCTCACAATCCTCTACTTTGAGATTCACGCTCCTCTCACAATCCTCTATATTGAGATTCACGCTCCTCTCACAATCCTCTATATTGAGATTCACGCTCCTCTCACAATCCTCTATATTGAGATTCACGCTCCTCTCACAATCCTCTACTTTGAGATTCACGCTCCTCTCACAATCCTCTACTTTGAGATTCACGCTCCTCTCACAATCCTCTATATTGAAATTCACGCTCCTCTCACAATCCTCTATATTGAGATTCACAATCATCCCACAATCCTCTACTTTGAGATTCACGCTCCTCTCACAAGCGTCTACTTTGAGATTCACGCTCCTCTCACAATCCTCTACTTTGAGATTCACGCTCCTCTCACAATCCTCTACTTTGAGATTCATGCTCCTCTCACAATCCACTACTTTGAGATTCACGCTCCTTTCACAATCCTCTAATTTGAGATTCACGCTCCTCTCACAATCCTCTACTTTGAGATTCACGCTCCTCTCACAATCCTCTACTTTGAGATTCACGCTCCTCTCACAATCCTCTACTTTGAGATTCATGCTCCTCTCACAATCCTCTACTTTGAGATTCACGCTCCTCTCACAATCCTCTACTTTGATATTTATGCTCCTCTCACAATCCTCTACTTTGAGATTCATGCTCCTCTCACAATCCACTAATTTGAGATTCACGCTCCTTTAACATTCCTCTACTTTGAGATTCACGCTCCTCTCACAATCCTCTACTTTGAGATTTATGCTCCTCTCACAATCCTCTACTTTGAGATTTATGCTCCTCTCACAATCCTCTCCTTTGAGATTCATGCTCCTCTCACAATCCTCTACTTTGAGATTCACTCTCCTTTCACAATCCTCTACTTTGAGATTTATGCTCCTCTCACAATCCTCTCCTTTGAGATTCATGCTCCTCTCACAATCCTCTACTTTGAGATTCACTCTCCTTTCACAATCCTCTACTTTGAGATTCCCCGCTCCTCTCACAATCCTCTACATTGAAAATCATGATCGTGTCACAATCCTCTACATTGAAAATCATGATCGTGTCACAATCCTCTACATGGGGGTTCATGCTCCTCGACATTACTTGCACTGGCAGCTGTATGGTCACGTACTCATCTATTTTGGGGTGTAGGAACTTGCTGCTCCCTACATTTGGGTTCGTACCCACATTTTAGTTCTTGCTGTCTGTACATTAGGACTCACGCTGGTGCAGTCCACTGCATCTGCGTTCATGCTTTCTCTCTCCTCTACGTTGAAGTTCAAGGTCTCACAGTCTCCTCGATTGTGGTCGTCATGTTCTTGCAGTCTTGTGTGTAAGAGGTCATGTTCTCTCTCTCCTCCACGTTGAAGTTCAAGGTCTCAAAGTCTCCTGGATTGTGGTCGTCATGTTCTTGCAGTCTTGTGTGTAAGAGGTCATGTTCTCTCTCTCCTCCACGTTGAAGTTCAAGGTCTCACAGTCTCCTCGATTGTGGTTGTCATGTTCTTGCAGTCTTGTGTGTAAGAGGTCATGTTCTCTCTCTCCTCCACGTTGAAGTTCAAGGTCTCAAAGTCTCCTGGATTGTGGTCGTCATGTTCTTGCAGTCTTGTGTGTAAGAGGTCATGTTCTCTCTCTCTCCTCTACTTTGAGGTTCATGGTCTCACAGTCTCCTCGATTGTGGTCATGTTCTTGCAGTCTTGTGTGTAAGAGGTCATGTTCTCTCTGTCCTCCACGTTGAAGTTCAAGGTCTCAACGTCTCCTTGATTGTGGTCGTCATGTTCTTGCAGTCTTGCGTGTAAGAGTTCATGCTCTCTCTCTCCTCTACTTTGAGGTTCATGGTCTCACAGTCTCCTAGGTTGTGGTCTTCATGTTCTTGCAGTCTTGCGTGTAAGAGTTCATGCTCTCTCTCTCCTCTACTTTGAGGTTCATGGTCTCACAGTCTCCTAGGTTGTGGTCTTCATGTTCTTGCAGTCTTGTGTGTAAGAGGTCATGTTCTTCTTTAGTCGTTGACGCACTGGCGCTCTCTTGAGAGTACGTGGAAGGAAGCACATAGGTCCATCACATACCTTTGCATTGCCCAGAGAGTGCTTGCTCCTTATTACCTTTACTCTTATGCAGGTGACTCCCCATCTTATATGTAGATTCAGTCATCTCTGTAAGAATTGAAGCAGATGTGTTGAAAAAAAGTTCTCAGAGCCACCAAAGGCTGTATCCACTTCTCTGCTTAGTCCATTTCCCCCATTTTGGTGCTTGGCACCTGCTGACTCCCCCTAACATGCTCCCTTTCATCACCCTACTGTCCAAGGTGCTCCATCCAGGCCTCCTCCTCCCATGATGTTCACCCCTCCCCCCACCCTCCTCTCCCACCTTTCCCTGTGCCCTGATTTTCATGTGCTCACACTCCTTCAGTTTACGTCCAATACTGAGGCATTGTTTTCCACACTTTCCATCCCACTCTTGGCTGGTGCCAGGTGCTTGTGTAGTTGTGCCAACTACATACCCATGAGCGAGACTCCAGCGTGGGTTCCAGATCTCTCCTATTCACCTTAGTGGTGGCCAAGAGCCCCCGCCACATGGTACTCAGCTGTACGCCATTACCAGATGTGAACCGTTGCAGCTGGAACCTCTAGAGTAGCTCCAGAGGAGCACAGTGGCTAAGACTCTCCAAGTGTAGGGGTGCCTGGCACACAGAGGCTGGGTGAACAGCCTGTGGGCAGAGCTCATACCTGCATCCATGGGTGTATGGACAATCTCTTCTTTAGAGTACACGTGCATGTATACATTGGGTTTATCTAACTATAGTTGCAGTAGGGGTGCAACATTAGTTGTACACTTGTGCACTGCAGCAGAAAGGAAAAAAAACATAAACCCAGTTGAATCCTGGGTGAATTGTATGTAATAAACAACAATGTCTAAACGGGCAATACTTCAATGCAATTCGATAGGGTGCAAAATCAATTGCGACAGAACAGAAGCAAGGAGACATCAACAGTTAAAAAAACAAAAAGTAGTCTGTATTAGGAACTGCAGATACAAATTGTATTAGTTATATCAGCACTATTACAATGTATGCAGGTGTAATCCAAGAACTGGTGTGCACAAAAGTGCTCTTGTAGAAATTAACGGTGCAACTGCAAGTGAACACGCGAAAGGGTACAAGAAACAGCAAAAAGGCGCAACAATATTTAAAATGCTTTACTGCTCTAGTATGTGGCTTTCTGTATCCCCATGTGCCACTTTTTGCCGGGTATTTTATCGCTGCCTCATATGGGCCCTTCTCGGTGCATGTATAATACAGATAGAAAGCGCTAAATCCCAGCTGGGCAACTAGGCGCTCTTGGGGACTTTCCCCACAGATTGGGGACTAGGAAAGGGTGGGAGGATTGGGGAAGAGTCGACCGTGACTCAGCACCTGCTAGTGCCCCTGACCGTGCCTGACACTGTTCGAAAGGCCCGCCCTGTTGGAGAACTTTCTGGGCTTTGCTGCGGGCCCGGCGCGAGCTCTCTGACAGCATCCCCGCGCTCAGCAGTTTTTTGGAAGAGATGAAGCTGTTTTTGTCCGCTGTCATGCCACGAATGTGCCAACTGCAGCGCCATTCGAGCAGTGAAAACAAAAGTGCCGTGAAGGAATGTGCTGGGGTCGGAGATGTCGGGCGCAGCTGTGCGCGAGCCCCGAGGCAAGTGCCAAGAGGGGCTCCTCCAGAGGACGTCACTTCCTCTGACACCGGAAAGGCAAAGCCGGCCTAGGAAGCGGGGTATTGAAGGGCGAGGGGTAAAGGGAACCTTAATCTACAGTCTTACTAGAAAACCCCTGTCAGGGGTTAAGGCAGGAGCTTGCGGCCCTTGCGGAACAGGGGGCCCCCCACGCTTCAGTAGGGGCCTATTCAGCACAAGGCCTATGACTGTATGCTAGTTATGGGATTGTCAGCCCCCACCCCACCCCATTTAGCAGGGAGGCCCCACCATTTTCTATAAACCACTGAGCCCTGGTGCTTGAAAGATCCAGTTTTGGGAAGATGGGGAATAGGATTGGATGCTGAAGTGGCAGCAGGGCAGGTTTAGGGACTACTGAGTTATAGTAGTGGCGACAATCAGCTGTAGGTGCCAGAAGGATACGTTGCAGCATGAGTGGTTTGTTGGGTCAGCAGTACCGTGTTGAGGCAGTTGTGGGGCTCTGGGGCATCACTGGTGGGTTGTGGCCCTGTGGGGGATTGGGGGCAGCAGCGGAGTGTTGACGACATGAATGCAGGTAGACTCAGCTTTGATTGATGGGGACTGCAGTGGTGAGCTGGGGGCACTAATAGTGCATTGGGCCTGAGGTGGGGGGGGGGGGATGCCAGGGTGTTTGGACAGCTGAGTAAGTGGGAGCAGTAGCATAGCTGGGAACACAGTGCTAGCTGGGTGTCAGTGATGATTTGTGGCAGTGTAGGATGTTGGCGACAGTAGTGCGGGGTGGGAGAGCATTGAGGTGTTGGCAGAAATGCTATGTTGGTGACAGCAGTCCATTACTTAATTTGAGCCGGTGGTTTCCGATGCTCGGCTCTGGCACTTAATTGTCAGCACTGGTACTTATGCCAGTCTGCCACATGGTGGCGCTCTTTGTCAAATTTAGTGATTAGCACAACAGATGTTTATTAATTCATCCAACAATTAAATTGACTAATACCTGCCTCCTATGCCATTCTTGAAAGCTTTTGGGACCTGTAATAGTCTACATTGTCAGTCTCAGGCTTGCAGGAGTGTGATGGTTAGCAGTTGTGTTGGTACGGTCATTGGCAGCTCTGGTAAGGGCAATGGGTGGTGCAAGCTGCAGTGGCCTCCTGACGAGGGCCCTGGCACTTAATTTTTTACAAATGAAGTACTGCAGAAGTTGTGTGTTGGGAGCAGGACTGGCAGTCTGAGAAGGCCATTTTTGGGTTGAGGATAGCTGTGGGGTGCTTAGGTCAGGGTAGGGTTGGATCAGCAGCAGGTCTGTGGTAGTACAAGTGGGTGTGAAAAAAGTGCTTCCGGTTAGCAGTGGAGGGTGTATGTGGACCCACCGAGGTGGTCCGTATCAGTTGAGTGGGTGATTGCATCCTGCTGGTTGTCAATAGCATTGCTGGTTTGCAGCATGAATGGAGGGTGCTGGCGGCAGTGGTGATTGTGGAGGCATGTTAGTTGAAGGAACAATGGCGCTTGAGGTTAAGAGGCGTGGGTTGCTTGGAGCCGCAGTGGAGTGATGGGGTTTCAGTGGAATGTTGGAGGAAACAGTGGTGGGTTGAGGGTACTACTGGTGCATTGGGAAACCATTGCTGTAGTGGCATTGAGGGAGTTGGCAACAGAAGTGATAACTGGGGACAACTGTCGTGGGTACCACATTAAGTGCGAGGAGATGTGGTGGAGGATGCAGTGGACTCTGGGAAAACAGCATTAATGGTGCTGAAGTGCAGGAGTGCGATGAGGTCTGAAGTGGGGTTTGGACCAGTCACGTACTTGGGAATAGAAGAGGGGTTTTAGGGTCGTAGGCGGGTTTAGGGTAGCAGTGGTATGTCGGTTACTGCAGTGGAGGTCGGTGTCAGCAGTGGACTGAGTGTGGCAGCAGGTCAATAGCTTGTGGGGGCTGAGGCTGCTTCAAAGGAGTGAGGGTCTGCAGTGAAGTTGGTGGGTGAAGAGCACAGTAGTAGATTGTGGGGACACAGGAGTGTAAGCAATGGACTCATGGGGGTGGTAGGCATTTTGGGACAGCATAGTTTGAAACTGGGAGTAGGATTTTGGCAAGCAAGAAGGTATGGAGGACTAACAAATGTGAGACTAGGCAGCGGTGTGGATTGGCGTCACCAGTTGGCTGTTTGGGGGCAATGATGGAGGTGGGGGCTTGGGCAGCAGTGGGACTTGGTGGCAGCCTTGGGCTGTGGGGGTAGTAATGGAGTTTAAGCGCACGTTGTAGCTGTTGGGGGCAGTAACCAGCTATTGTGGGCCATAATGAGGGCCTTGGAAGGCTTCTGTAGAGTTTGGAGGAAGCGATGGACTGCTGGAGACAGTGGTGGAGATGGGAGCAGCGGTGGGGGTGACAGGAGAGGGTTATTATTAGTGTGGGGTCTGCAGTGGAGTTTGGTTGGAGGTAGAGGTGGGCAGTTGGGGGCAGTAGTAGAGTGTGGGGTGGGTAATTGTGTTTGGCCGGAGGTAGAGGTGGGCAGCAGTAAAGTGTGGGATCAGCAGTGGGGTTGGTTTGGGGTAGATGTGCACTGCTGGGTCAGTTTGGGGCAGCAGTGAGGGCGGATCTGCTTATCAGGGGCCCGGAGTGGGGTAGTAAGATCCCAGACGTGTCCCGTCCCCCTCCCCCGGGCCCCAGACGCAGCACGTCACCCCGTGTACCATTCCGCGTCTCTCCGCGCTCCTCTTCAAGGGCACGCGCTGCTTTTAAACCCGGTAAATCTGCCTCATTATCAGCAACAAACATCGCAGATCTCAGGATAAAAGCCGCTTCTTCGCACAGATCCCCCGCCTGAGCCGAGAGCCATCCAGACACCGCGGCCGTCACTCCGGCCTCTGCTGGAAACGAGAGCCGCTCGGAGGGATACTTAAGCCGCCCATAGCGCGGGGCCTTCACCGCTGAAATATAGTCCGGGCCCCTGCGAGCAGCAAACGAGAGGAGCGCAGGAGGGACTCCAAACACACCGGGAGCGGGGGGGGGGGGGGGGGAGGCACAGGGAGGGAGGGCTGATGGGAGAATGAGGCGCAGAGAGAGAGCTGGGGGGGTTTGGGGGGTGAAAGAGGGGTGTAGTAGAAAGAACAGAAGCAGGGAACAGTGAGGCTGTTTTATTTGAGGATGTAGTAGACCGGGTTGGATTGGGGTTAAAAATGGACCTCGGGCACTCTAAAGAAAAAAAAAAAAGTGCCCCACAATTGCATATTGCCTTTCACAAAACACTACTTCGCGAATTTTTTTTTTAAAACGGGGGTTGGGGATGCACGGATTAGTTCACTCTGGTAAAATCACTCCTGAAAACAAGTGAGGCCACTTTTGCTCAGGCCCCCTGCCCCCGCTCAATCTACATACATAAATTGGCCAGCCAAGCAAGAGAAGGAGAGACACCTCTGCCCAAAAGGGAGGTGTAATGGACACCCATCTGCCTCCAGGATGGCCACTCAGGCACCCACTGGGCCGCAGGCGGCGTCCCAACTGCAGAAACCACCCAAAGCGACCCCCCAGACTGCTAATAAAAAGCAGCCCACAGCTGGAACTGGACACCGACTCCTCAGGCATTGCCTGAGTGCCCGCGTTACCAATCCGACTCTTTATGTAGAGCAAACCTACCTACCGAGGCGAGGGCAGGCAGGACTTGCTCAGGAGTGGAAGGGGTTTCTTCTTTGGCGTCCATGCGGGGTAAGCAAAGGGAGTGGTTTCTTCTGAGTGTTTTCGGAGTGGAGGGACTCCAGCTTCTTCTTGAAGTGAGGGGATGCCCAGTAATGGGTTATCTCGCAGGGGAATACCAGGACTGGTTCCCTAAGCAAGTGCTGGGACGCTTTCGGGCAGCCATGCGCTCTATAAATCAAATTTCATTTCGGGTTCTTCCTGAAGTCAGAATTGTAAGACTGAAGTGGTGAGTCTTCAGCGTCTTCATCAAGTAGAGGGGCTTCTTCCTAACGTGACGTGGGCAAAGCTTCTTCCTGAAGTGGAGGTTCTTGCTTCTTCCTGACATGGAAGGCCTCCAACTTCTTTCAGACATGGAGGGTCATCAGCTTCTTCCAGATGTGGAGAATCATCAGCTTCTTCCAGATGTGGAGAATCATCAGCTTCTTCCAGATGTGGAGAATCATCAGCTTCTTCCAGACATGAAGGGTCGTCAGCTACTTCCAGATGTTGAGGATTATCCGCTTCTTCCAGATGTGGAGGGTCATCCAGAAACAGACATTACGGAGAGAGTCCTACAAAGGATGCAGCAGCGAAAGAAAGCAGGCGCGAGTACATGAGTGAGTGAAGTTTGAAGGAGAGAGGCCAGTGTGTATGAGATAGTGTGACGGAGAGTAAGGGGAAATATTTCCACCAACATTACCAGTTATTATCACCTACTCACCTTAACACTGTCCCTTCGATCATATACTACAAGATATGTTTGTTAAATTTAGGGGTCCATATGCACGGTGTATAATCATTACAGACCGCCATATTGAGGGGTAGCCTCAGGGGACCACAGTAGGTGGGAGTGGGTAGGAAAGGTATTGTGGCATTGCTTTAATAAATATGTCTTCTCCACCATAGAGCGTCTAGGACATGGGTACTCACAAACTTTCTCTAAGGGGCCAAATTTACAGTGTAGTTTGTGGCCGAGGGCCGCACCGGTGGGGGCGTGGTCAGTTAGAGAGGGGGCGGGTCTAGAGACAAAAAAAAACTGTGACCATGAGGTTGAACACAGGCCCTGGCAGTGGATGTCTTTGTCCACTGAGCCACCAGACCGAGCATACACACATATCTCTCTCTCTGTCTCCCTCCCTCTCTCTCTTTCTCTTCCTCCCTCCCTCTCTCTATTTCTCTACCTCCCTCTCACTCTCTCTCTCCGTTCCTCCCGCTCTCGTCTCCCTCACTCCCTCTGTCTCCCTCACTCTGTCTCCCTCACTCTGTCTCCCTCACTCTGTCTCCCTCACTCTCTCTGTCTCCCTCACTCTGTCTCCCTCACTCTCTCTGTCTCCCTCACTCTGTCTCCCTCACTCTCTGTCTCCCTCACTCTCTGTCTCCCTCCCTCTCTCTGTCTCCCTCCCTCTCTCTGTCTCCCTCCCTCTCTCTGTCTCCCTCCCTCTCTGTCTCCCTCCCTCTCTGTCTCCCTCCTTCTCTGTCTCCCTCCTTCTCTCTGTCTCCTTCCCTCTCTCTGTCTTCCTCCCTCTCTCTGTCTCCCTCCCTCCCTCTCTGTCTCCCTCCCTCTCTCTGTCTCCCTCCCTCCCTATCTGTCTCCCTCCCTCCCTCTCTCTGTCTTCGTCCCTCTCTCTTTCTCTACCTCCCCTCTCTGTCTCCATCCCTCTCTTTCTCTCCATCCCTCTCTTTTTCTCCCTCCCTCTCTTTTTCTCACCCTCTCTCTGTCTCCCTCACTCCCTCCCACTTCCTCCCTCCCTCCCTCCCTCCATCTCCCTCCCTTTCTTTGTCTCCCTCCCTCTCTCCGTATCCCTTTCTCTCCCTTTCTCTGTCTCCCTCCCTCACTCCCTCCCACTTCCTCCCTCCCTCCCTCCCTCCATCTCCCTCCCTTTCTTTGTCTCCCTCCCTCTCTCCGTCTCCCTTTCTCTGTCTCCCTCCCTTTCTCTGTCTCCCTCCCTCTCTCTCCCTGTCTTCCTCTCTCTCTCTCTCACCCTCTTTCTCCCTCCCTCCCTCCCTTTGTCTCCCTCCCTCCTTATGCCTCTGCCTCCCTCCCCTCCCCTGTCTCTCCCTCTCTCTCCCTCCCCGACTCTCTTTCCCACCCTCGCCTTCCCCTGACTCACCCTCTCTCCCTCGCCCTCACCTGACTCTCTCTCTCTCCCTCTCCATCCCCTGACTCTCTTCCTCCCTCCCCTCACACTCCCTCCCTCTGTTTCTCCCTCCCTCGCCCTCCCCTCACACTCCCTCCCTCTTTCTCCCTCTCCCTCACCCTGCCCTGGCTCTCCCTCCCTCCCTCCCTCTCCCCTGACTCTCCCTCTCTCTCCCTCCCCTGACTCTCCCTCTCTCTACCTCCCTCCCCTCACTCTCCCTCCCTCCCTCCCCTCACACTCCCTCCCTCTGTCTCTCCCTGTCCCTCCCTCGCCCTCCCCTCACTCTCCCTCCCTCCCTCTGTCTCTCCCTCCCTCGCCCTCCCCTCACTCTCCCTCCCTCTGTCTCTCCCTCCCTCGCCCTCCCCTGTCTCTCCCTGTCTCTCCCTCCCTCGCCCTCTCTCTCCATCTCTGTCTCCCTATCTCTGTCTAGGCAAGGTGTATTAATTCTATTAGAAATATCACGAAAAGCAAGAGCTATTTGCTGCACACATCGAACCACCTTCCCCAGCCTTCCCAAAATCTGCAGCACATTATTAGTGACTCCCTAATGTAGAGGGTGCACGAGAGCTGGCTGGACCACTGCAGCAGAGATCAGGTGTAATCCGGAGGGCAGAGATTCCAAATAAGGCTGGGCTGATTCAGACTTTCATCCCTTCAGTGTCGATAATACAAATGCTACTCGAGGCTGCACAGAGTGATCTCCAAGTGGCTCGGTTCAATCAGTCACAGGGTTTGTCTTGATCACAATAATTGTCCAACAATCCCCCCCCCCCCCCCCTCCTCTGTGGCAGCCCGGGATGAGTCAGCTTGCCTGGCGCGCACACAGCCGGAGCACTTCACAGGTCTTTAAAAGACCATTAAATCGTTAATGAGGCTTTGTTCTGTTTCACCTCTTCTGAGGCCCCTGCAGCTCCACTCTATGGCTGGAATTTCCCAGCCCCCCTAGAGCAGAGACTCTCCGAGTCAGGCTGCATCAACCGCCGGTGTTTACTAAAACTCTTGAATTTTTTTTTTTTTAATTGGTACGATGTCTGCAAGGTCCGGCGGGCCGCCAAGGAAGGCTTGCCGGGCCACCACTGGCCCGCGGGCCGTACTATGAGTACCCCTGGTCTAGGAGGTCAGATCATTGAGAATCTACCAACATTGGCAATGAGTGAGTGACAGGTGGTCAGTCCTTGCTTTTTATCCATAAAAAACTCAAACTTCCACAGTCCTGGGATGACCTCTTCTCGCACTCCAAGCTGCCAATGTCTGTTCAGTACGGGGATCACGCCTATGTCATCACTATTCCAAAATTGTGGAATTCTTTGCCTGTCTCCGGAGCCAACTCCAATTGTGTGAAGCCCTTACAACTTGCCAGTTACATAGGTGGCGCAAAGTCTACCTCCTGTTCCAGTGCCAAGAAGCCTTTTGGTGGACGCGGGTTCTACAAATACCCAACACAAGTACATTTCTGCTGAAGATGATTGAAATGACATGGACATGTCTGGAAATTGAACAGAACTCTTTTGGTCCAGCTACTTCTCCTGAATAAGGCTGGTCCTTTTTTCCTAAAGAGAAGGCTGAAACTGTAATTTAACCGCAGTTAAATTAATAATAATGTCTGGGGTAGGGGTCGCTTTTTCACCTGAAAATCCCCTGCAGCTGCTGTTGCTGCTTGGGCTAAAAGAGGATCTGATTTACTCATGATCACATGACTAGTAATGCTGGGAACATGGCAGTTCCAAAGTGCATGTATGGGCTGACAGCATAAAAGATGTGGCTACTGTTCTTCCGTGACACCGGTGAGTAAGCGGATAAGATAGCTCAGTGGGGTAGTGCATCAATTGTATGCGTGTAGACTGAAGGTCACAGATTTCAGGCGCTAGGTTTCCACTCAACCTTCCAAAGTCAATAAGTTGATTACTTTTCAGTTGGGTAATAATTACCAGCTACTGGAAACCCGACAAATGGTAGACGGTGCTAAATAAGTGTTGTCATTATTGTTATTCGTAGTAGTGTTAGTAGTAGTGGAACCTGTAGCAGTAGCATTGGAAGTAGTAGTATAAAGTCTCATTGTCTGGGAGACAAAGGTATTGTTGTCTCCAGAAGCACACAGAGCTGCTGGGCTCTCCAGAGACTTTCACAAACACCAGGGGCCAGATGTGCGACTGGCTTACCACCTGCTTGAACTAGGTGGTAACTGCAATTGTTTAGCGACAGCATTTGCGGTCGCAAAACAATCATACTTACCAGTTCATCTCGGGCGCCCCTTTCTAATGCGAGTCGCAAACCCTATTTTGCGAGTCGGTCTTAGGTTACCGACTCGCAAACTAGGCTTTGCATATACCACAACCCTTTTTAGCCGTTGCAAACAGGCCAATTTCCGGTTTGCGACCTGTTAAAAGGGGTCTACACCTGGCCCCAGATTTCTTAGCTCTTGAAATAAAAAGTTGGCAAGCTAAACAGATCTACCATAAAATCAGCCGTGATGCTGAGGATTTTCCGTGACCAGTCATTAACACAGTTATGGTAGTATGACCAGATTTTGAAAACTAAAAACCAGGACATGCCACAAAAATAGAAGAAAGACTACAACTTCACATTAACCGAGGGGCCCAGAATGACAGCAATGAGGCCCTAAGGGGATACATTAAATGCAGTTTTAAAACCCAGTATTGTATCTGTTGAATAAATTGCTTGCTGATAAGAGCTGATAACTAGTCCTGCTTTGGTATGCATGTGCCTCCCACTGTTTTCAGTCTATCTTCTCTGAAAACTGGGACAGGAGTTACATTTGCTGAAATCTGCAGGGACAGGAAATCCAGGACACCTGGTCACGCCAAGTTATGGACCATTAGTGCTTTGTGCCTTTTTGCGTTCTGTGCTCCTCAGTTAGCGATACATGGGGCATATTTACAATGAAATGTAAGAGCGTGGAGCTGTGCCAAATTTGACAGCAGTGAGCTCCAGTATTTCCAAAATGCAGGTATGCGCCGTATTTACAACAGTACGGCACATCCTGTGTTTTCCCTAGTGCTGGAGCTAAAAATAACTGCCTAGAGCCAAAGCAGACACTCTTGTACAATAGTGCATCGGTGCCTGCGTTGCGTTAAACGTGACGTTCTGGTGATGCTATCCCCTTGTAAATATACCCCCTGGTCCTTTGCAATGATCCCAATAAGATGTCCACCCATGCCTCGTGCTCACTCGTGTTTCACAGACCAGCCAACTAGGGACGGATACTGTATAAGAACATCAGTCTATGTGAACCCGAGTCTCGTGATTACATCAATTTAACAGTGTGACCTTTGTTGTGAAAGTTAAGAGCGACTATGTTTTTTTGGCTGGCTCAAACTTCTCCCTAACAGCTTCACAGACAGACCGGTCTGCTAGAAAGTCACAATTCCCATCTAAACTAGTCCAGCTCAATCCACCCACCAGGAACCGTAGACTACATGGGATGTATTTTTCTTAAAACTGCTCTTCTTCGTTTATTTTAGAGTTTTTGTAAAGAGTTACTAACTACACTACAGTGGTCTGAGAGTGCTTCTGGTTGGCTGAAACACTCAGAAAATGAGCTTTCTGTCTTGGGAGCAGGTCAAATGTACCGGACTAATACTCTTGCTCACCGAAACGCATTTCTCGATGACTTGTGTGGGCACCACAGAATGGGAGTGACGCTGGCATCAAAGGGACCCATTCTAAAAGGTAAACTTACATGTAAGTACATCTGCACATTTATATTTACTCTTAGACTTTTGAGTAACTTTACTACTTTGAGCTATTCACCATTTCCAAGTTGTGAGTTACTCTAAAGTGCAAACTTACATGTCTCCAACCCCTGAAACAGGGGCAGAGCCTAACTTATGAGTATAACGTTATTACAGCCAAAAAACTGGAAGAGTAGTTAGTCCAGTGCCACACATGGCCACCCACTGTTACTGCAACACCCTCCAATAGAAAACAAATGGAGGTAGGGACTTGAAACAGAACCCCATAGGAATTAATGTAACATTAAAATAGTTATTAAATACAATATTTCAACGTTTTAAAAATATATATAAATTAAATTGAATATTAAAAATTCACACACACATATATATATACTTATGTGTGCGTATATATGTTTTAATGGTAAAATATTTTACTAACCTTTTTTTATTTAAAATCTAACTTTAATTTTTAAATATTTTTTTGCTGAAATTAAAATTATTGTGTACATAAATGTTTATGATTTTTATTACATAATAGTAAACACAAACCTTTTTCTTTACATTTAATAAATTTGACAAATGTAAATTCATTTATATAATATATAATTTTATAATTTATAAATAATTTATTTAATATTTATTTAATACCATTCCCTCTCCCTTCACAGTTGGCCCTTGGGCTCCAGTTTGCTCTTATCCTGTGTTGAGGGGTAGAAGTTAAGTTTGGGTAGGAACAGGACTGATTGACCAGAAACCCCAGCTTTTCCTCTGGTACCATGCCTTAAAGTTTGGCAGAGCTCCCACGTTTCCAAGGTCCATGTGCGAGTAACTTATCCAGTACAGGTTTTTTCTTTGCATTGTGTGACAGCTAGTCCCAATTTTCGAATGGGATACCCAGAAATACAAATCCTGGCATTCAAAGAAAAAAAATCTTATCTGGTTAACATTATCAAACATGGAACTCTGCAACATGAGAGCTCTGGGGGTGGGATCATTGACAGAATATCGGAACGCAAAATATTGTGTGGACCGAATAACACTTGGAAAATATCGTGGACCAACATATCGAGAAGGGAAGTGCAAATAGGTAAGTATAGATTTACTATTCTTAACTCTACATCTGTGTACCTTGAAGATATATATATTGTTAAGGTATATATATATGAAGTTATATATAGTAAAATTTTGCTTACCTCTGGAAACTTACCTTTACCATATTTTTGTTCTCAATATTCTTGGCACGATATTTAATCCCGCAATATTTTTGGTTCCGATATTCTGTTTAAAACACCCTGGGTTAGCCCACTCACTGCAGGTCGTATTTTTATTCTGTGTTGAAGCACTGCTGACTTTGCTAGTTTTGCCTGATCTTATTTTCCCTGTTTTTGAGGAGGTGAAATTGATTTAGTCATTAAGGAAGCTCTTAATCAAGAGACCTGCTCTGCATCGAGTGAGCTGCAGGGGGGAAGGCGCCTTTGATAAATGTTCAGAGAATCATTACCAGCGCATTAGTGATCAAATCTATGTATTGGAGGGGTGGATCAGCTGTGTGCAGTGAGGGGAACCATAGAATAGGCTTTTTTGCAAAGGAAAATAAATAAGTCATTAAAAAGCGTTAGCCGGCCTTTCGACCTCACCAATACTTGCTGCTGATGTCGATTTGCATTGCCCCAAAAAATGTGCCACCATCAATGCGCACATACATCGGCCATTTTGTCTGTCAGCCAAGCATGCGTGCCCATGATTTATGACATGTGGCCATTTTTAATTTTTTTTATTTGGGTTCAAAGATGGCAGGTGCCCATCTTGAAGTGATCAATTTTTTAAAAATTACTTTTTTTTAAATGGTGTCTTGTGTGAAAGGAGAAGCCCAGTAACAAATTGAAGCTGGCAGACCCTCCTAAATTATAAAAAATTGTGGATAGAAAGATGGGCTAGAGAGGGTTGGTGGAGCAATGGAGAAGCAGTGGAGGGATTGGGAATTCGAATGAGTGTCGCCGACAAGCAGTGGTCAGCAGAGAGGGGCAAAGGAGCAATTGAGGAGTGGAGGTGAGGGGAGTCAACAACAAAAACCAAAAGCAGATCCAGACAGGGAGAGGTGGGGAAAGCAATGAACACGCTGAGGAATGGGGAAGAAACCTGGATAGTGCAGGGTGTGTGAAGAAGAAGCAGCAAGCAGGAGACGAGGAGAGAACAAGGAAACACATGCACTCCCATGGAGTGCTGAAAGGAAAAGAAACAAGCTTTGGCAATCTTAACAGATCTCTTCTTCTGGACCTATTGGTTTGCCAGTGTTGTTTGTGATGTTGTGCAGCATCTGATAAAAATACAGAAAAGGCATGATGATGCAGCGGACATGGCCATATAGGCCCATACATGTGTGGTGAGATAAACACACATGTCACTACCCCTGTATCTACCCCCTAAATGACTTTAATTTAATGATCTGAGCTGGATTTGTATATTAAAAAAAACCAAGAAATATAACTAGTGTGTAAGTTCTTTTGAAGGCGAAGTGGCCCGCAGTAGTTTTCTGCCTGAACCTGCCAAATATTTTAAAATGTGTATAAAAGGACCACAAGGATAGGATGGAACAGAGGATTACGTTGTGAGGTAAGCAACAAAGAGAGGGTGGGATAAAATAAATATATATCTGGTTGGGAAAAGGAGGGGACAAGCAGCTCACTAGGGAGAGAGCAACATGGAGCACAGAGACAGGGGATGTTGGTGAACGGAGAAGCACTCACGAGAGAGAAAGAGCAGTACAAAAGGGAGAGGGCATCATTGCGAGAAATGGGGTGCTTAGATGAATGCATGGGAGACAGCTGGAAACACATGTCCTCTTATGGGGTGCTCTGCTAAAAAAAGAATGTAGCTCCCTAAAAGTGGGAAGTGGAAGAATAGAAGTCAGCCTATCAAAAGGATGACGAGCAGGCTATGCCCAGGTTGAAGGGCAAACACAAAAAGAGGAAGGCAAGCCATAGAATAAGAAGCAAGCAAATCAGAGTGACAGTAAAGCCAACAATGGTGATTAGTTGGTGGACTGTAATTCTACTTCTAAGTTCTTGATAAGCCCACAACCGGTCTTTTGCAACCAGAGTTTGCACTGTCTATCAGATGAGACCTAAAAAGTAGTTCCAGGAATATAACTAGTAGAAGGATACGAATCATCCAATCAAAAGAATGGTAAAGAAGCTATGCTGCAGGGGAGTGACAAACACAAGACAAGATTGACAGAAAGCCAACCAAAAAATAGCAATGAGCTGACCCAAATCCCATCTTTCAACAACAGATAGCTAAAGGTCTTGGTAGGTAAGACCTAAAAAACACAGAGGGGCACAGCGGAGAAGTATGGACACAGTATAGGTCTGCGGTAGGCTTAGTAATTCATTTAGCAAAGTAACACAGAGCAACCTTTTATTTCTAAGGCTAAAAGGGCTTGTAACTAAGTCATCGCTTTTGGTGAAGCCTGCTGGGCTGGTGGAAGCCACACAAGAGCTGTCGAAAGGGCAGGGATTCCAAAGGCACCCAGAAGGAGTTCCCTTGGTAAGTCCTCCACAGGGCTGATGCTTGCAGATTGAGGCTGTGTCTGGACCAGGCATACCAGAGGGGCTGTGAAAGGCACTACTCGGCGCGTGGAAAGCACCTCCCTGGAGCTGTGGAAGGCGCACGGCTAGGGCTGTGCAAGGCACTACTTGGAATGTGGAAAGCACCCCCCCTGGAGCTGTGGAAGGCGCACGGCCAGGGCTGTGGAAGGCACTCCCTTGGGGTTGTGGAGAGCCCTCCACCTCGGCTGTAGAAAGCACAATGTTTAGGCTGTGATAAGCACAATATTTGGGCTGTGGAAAGGGCAGTGCTTGAGCTGAGAAAAGCACACTGCCTATGATGCTGAAAGCACTGTTGGGCGGTAGAATGCTCCACTCCTGGGCTGTAGAAAGCACCCTGGCTGGGCAGAGGAAAGCACTGCAGAAATCGCCCCATCTAAGGTGTGGAAGTAAGCACACTGACTTGGCTGTAGAAAGAACACCCATGGATCTGTGGAAAGCACAGTGCTCAGGGTGTGGAATGTACCCCGTATGTGCTGTAGAAATCACTCATGTAGAAGTGTGGAAAACACACCCTCTCGTCTGAGGAAAGCAAAGCGCTAGGTCGGTGGAACTGGAAAGCATACTGACGGGGTTGCAGATAGCACGGTTCCTAAGGTGTAGGAAGCACACTGCCTGACTCCGTCAGGGCTATGGTCTGTGGAGCGCACCCATCTGGGCACGGAAAGCCTTCTGTCCGGGCTGTACATAGTATTCTGTTGGGCTGTGGAAATCCTGCTGCCTGGGCTGTGGAAAGCACAATGCTTGGGCTGTTGAAAGCACCCTGCCTGGTCTGTGAAAGCACACTGCCTGGTCTATGGAAAGCACACTGCCTGGTCTATGGAAAGCACACTGCCTGGGCTGTAGGGGCACTCTTTTAGGGCAGTGGAAAGCACCGCGCTTGGTCTGTGGAGCGCACCCTTCTGGGCACGGAAAGCCTTCTGTCTGGGTTGTACCTAATACTAACCCTGGGCGAAGCACTACGCTACGCTCGCGTAGTTTGCGAAGTTTGCGCTACTTCGCACAACGCGAACTGCACATAGCACAGTGCAAACACGTGTAGCGTAGCGAAGCGGTCATTTTTTGCTTGCTCACACTCCTCAACGTCAAGTTGGCGACTGCGAGCGAGCAGAATAACATCCTGGCAAGACTTTTTCCTCGTTCGTGATCAGCAACATCAAGTTGTCGATCGCAAGCGTGGAAAATAAACCTCCCGGCGAGATTCTCAACGCAGGGAGGTCAGGTTTCTCATTGCGATAGGTCGCGTATGCTCGTGACCGCTCGCGATGAGAAACTACCAGTCCGCGTTGAGAAAGCCGCTGCTCGAGTAGAAATCTACTCGAGCAGCAGAAAACGACCGCATGCAGTGTGCAAGATGCGGTTTGCACTGATTGCACAGTGCGGACAAGTATCCGGCACTGTGCAATCAGTGCTAACAACATATTGCACAGTGCACTACGAAGTTCGCGTAGTGCACTTTGCGTAGCTACGTGTAGCGCTACTACGCAAACTACTCCCAGGGTTACTTAATACCCCGTTGGGCTGTGGAAATGCTTCTGCTGGGGCTGTGGAAAACACAATGCTTGGTCTGTTGAAAGCACTCTGCCTGGTCTGTGTAAAACACACTACTTGCCCCATTGAAAGCACACTGCCTGGGCCATAGGGGCACTCCTTTAGGGCTGCGGAAAACACCCCATCTGGGCTGTCCAAGGTACACTAACTACTTGGTCTGTGGAAAGCACGCAACTTGTGCCTGGGGAAAGCACACTCCTGGGCTGTGGAAGCACACTGCCTGGACTGTGAAAAGCACCTTTCTTTGGGCTGTGGAAAACACGCTGCTGGTGCTGCTTAAATCACATCACGTCGCCTATGGTGTGTAAAGCACACGGTCTGGTCTGTGGAAAGCACACTGCCTCGGCTGTGAAAATCACTCCTTCAGAGCTGTGGAAAACACGCCGCCTGGACTGTGGAAAGAACATTAACCTATGGAGTGAAAAGCACACTGCCCGGTCTGTGGAAACCACACTGCCTGGGCTGTGGGGAGCACACTACTGAGGCTGTGGAAAGCACCCGCCTGGGCTGTAGGGGCACTCCTTTAGGGCTGAGGAAAGCACCCGCCTGGGCTGTAGGGGCACTCCTTTAGGGCTGTGGAAAGCACCCGCCTGGGCTGTAGGGGCACTCCTTTAGGGCTGTGGAAAGCACCCGCCTGGGCTGTAGGGGCACTCCTTTAGGGCTGAGGAAAGCACCCGCCTGGGCTGTAGGGGCACTCCTTTAGGGCTGTGGAAAGCACCCGCCTGGGCTGTAGGGGCACTCCTTTAGGGCTGTGGAAAGCACCCGCCTGGGCTGTAGGGGCACTCCTTTAGGGCTGTGGAAAGCACCCGCCTGGGCTGTAGGGGCACTCCTTTAGGGCTGAGGAAAGCACCCGCCTGGGCTGTAGGGGCACTCCTTTAGGGCTGTGGAAAGCACCCGCCTGGGCTGTAGGGGCACTCCTTTAGGGCTGTGGAAAGCACCCGCCTGGGCTGTAGGGGCACTCCTTTAGGGCTGAGGAAAGCACCCGCCTGGGCTGTAGGGGCACTCCTTTAGGGCTGTGGAAAGCACCCGCCTGGGCTGTAGGGGCACTCCTTTAGGGCTGTGGAAAGCACCCGCCTGGGCTGTAGGGGCACTCCTTTAGGGCTGTGGAAAGCACCCGCCTGGGCTGTAGGGGCACTCCTTTAGGGCTGTGGAAAGCACCCGCCTGGGCTGTAGGGGCACTCCTTTAGGGCTGTGGAAAGCACCCGCCTGGGCTGTAGGGGCACGCTGACTTGCACGATAGGAGCTCAGGTTCGGGAGTGGTAAATAAATGTAAATATAGCCACTCAGAGGCACGCGAGGAGAGACGCGGCTGATGCATCTCCGCCTTTCATCGTCTGCTTATTACAGTGCGCCATATGCTGCCAGCAACTGTTTGTGCTGCAGGGCGCCCTGAGCCGGGGTCTGCACCGACTGGCGCTATATTTACTCCTCGCTGCGCGCGGGAGCCTCTGTGCGCGTGCGCCTGGAAGCTTGCTGTCCTCGCCCCAGGAAATCATTGTTAAAGGTTAAACACTGCGCTGCTGCGCCCACACAGAGCTGGCATTCCCAGAATGCACCCCAGGCATCATGCCACCGGTGCCAACAGCTGGAAGCTGCAGACTTCATGGACTAGTGCGCTGAGAGACACAGGGCAGGGGGTATTTATTTAGGAGTTTTGTTTGCAAGCCAGCGGTGTCGAAGGGTGGAGTGCCGAGTGCCGAGTACCAGGGCTGCATAGTCTTGATTCCACCTCCTCTCTCTTTCATCCACCACTAGATACTTCCTGTCCCTTTATCTCACTCTTGCGGGTGTGGCGTCCGCTGCCGGGGGTATGGTCTAGGCCGCAGTGGCACTAGCAGATAACAATGGAGTACAGACAGGTATGCTAACCAACCCTGGGTGTAGTGGGCGTAGTGGGGCTACGCGAAGCTACGCAAAGTGGGTGAGAAACTACGCCCACCTGCGCACTTTGCGTAGCCCCACTACGCGCCACATGCCCCCCCTCCCCTACATACCTAATTTAATTAAAAGGGCAAAGAAAAATAAATAAAATGCACTTACCTTGTCCGCGGCGTCCAGGTGCTCCCTCTGCTCGTTCTCGCCGCCATCTACTAACCAATGCGCATGCGCGGGCGGCCGCACATGCGCATTGGTTAGCAACTTCGCTACGCCCACGAAGTGGGCGTAGTGTTGCCTGCTTCGCCTACTTTGCAAAGGGCGAAGTAGGCAACACTACGCCCACTTCGTGGGCGTGGCGAAGTTGCCCGCCCAGGGTTAATGCTAACAGCTCTCGCGGACTGGCCTCGGGCCGGACTGGGAACCAAAACCGGCCCTGGCAAAGTGCTCGGCCCCCCTCCCCCGGGGCCTTTGGGGTGCGGCTGAGCTGTTTGCCAGGGTTGCTTTTGGCTGATTTTGTTACAGGGGATGATATTGCAGCTAAGCTGCAAAAACGGCCCTGTAACAAAAACGGCCCCCCAGGGGCCCAAAACCGGCCCCCACTCTGTCGACCCACCGGGGAAACGCCTGGTGCCTGCTACGGCCAGTCCGGCCCTGGTTATGGTCACTAAGTGAATGTATATTGGTGTGTGCATTTAGTATAGGTAATATTCAGGAAGTAGTAACAGATAAACATTTTGTAAATGAGTGTTTACCTGGAGTTTTAAAGGAGGGGATGCAGATTTCTGGCCCTAGGCCCTTTTCTTGCTCTACTGTCCCAAACAGACCGCATCCGCAACCCCGTTACCTGTCACCCTTTACCTGGATGCTCCGGATGGATGCCATAAGCCCTTGGTTTAAATAGCCCTAGTGATCATGTGACTGCCAATGAGAACCCTAGCCCAAACCCTAACCAGTAAGAACGCTAGCCCGAGGAACCAATGAGAACCCAAGCCCTAACACGTGGCACGCTTACATTGCACACCCCTACACTATATTCGACTCATGTAAATGTAAATGTAATGTAAATGTACATGTATTTATATAGCGCAAATTACCCACATCGCAGGCATCTAAGTGCTTGCTTAGGGAACCCGTCCTGGTATTCCCCTGTGAGATAACTCCGGCAGGGTATCCCCAAGGTGAAAGCCAGGCATCCCGCGGCGAGGGGCCGTTGTGGAGATTAAGCAAGCTATTGCCCAGAGTCGCAGAGTGTGAACCCGTGAGTCGAGAAGGCACCGGAGCGAGAATTATCGAGTCCGTGGAATTATTGAGCCCAAGCCCCGTCGAGGCGGGGAATTGAACCCTGGTCCAGGGCCGATCTCAGCTTCCGGGTCTGTCGCCTCTAACCCCTGGGGGCAACAGTGCCGCTTCGCTTCCTATTGCTAGCCTTTCCACAAGCTTATATGAAGACCTCAGGGCCTGATTTAGATCTCGCTGGACGGGTTACTCTGTCACAACAGTGACGGGTATCCCATCCGCTGAAATACAAATCCTATTATATCCTGTGGGATGTATATTTTAGCAGATAGGACATCTATAATCGTTGTGATGGACTAACGTCCGCTGAGATCTAAATCCGGCCCTGAGTTTCTTGTGCATAATACAGCGTCTTTGGCAGACAGTACATTCATTGAAGCATCTTGAAGTGACAAGTGCTGTTCTTGATGGCAGGTTTACGGAAGTTAGTGCACGCTCGAGGGTAGCAGTGATACAGCATCAAGGGTGGGTTGTTACAGTGGTGAGGAGAAGAGTGCTGGGGTGGGGCTGATGAGGATGATACAGATATAAGCAGGGCCGGACTGGCCATAGCGGGCACCGGGCATTTCCCCAGTGGGCCTCGAGGGTGGGAGCCGGTTTGGGGCCCCTGGAGGGGGGGGGCGTTTTTGTTACCGGGGGTCAGCAATATCGGCCCCCTTGTAACAAAATCGTCCAAAACCGTCCCTCTCAAACTGCTCGGCTGCACTCCCCTCACCACAGGGGGGCCTGGCTGAGCAGTGTGCCAGGGCCGGCTTCAGTTCCCAATCCGGCCCTGGATATAAGGGGGAGTGGTAGTGCTCTGTTGGGAACGGGGATGGGATGGAACATGGCTGTACTGGGAACCCCATGCAGCCCTGGCAGTTTTCTCGGACCAGCCCCTGGGGAAGCACTGCTTTGTTACTGGGGGTCGATATTGCAGCACTGCTGCAAAACCGGCCCCCAGGAACAAAACCGGCTCCCCCTGCCCCAAAACAGGCCCCCATCCTTCCAGCCTCCTGGGGAAACTCCCGATGCCCCGTCCAACCAGTCAGGCCCTGGGTAGAATGAGCATGAATGTGAAATCTTCAGGGGTGGTCCGGCATCCTGTTGGTTACCGATGGCGGGCTGTAGGGTGGTGCGACTGGTGCGGCCGCACTGGGCGCTGACCTGAAAGGGGGCACTGACCTGGGGGGAGGGGGGGGAGAGGGCGCTGTGTTTAGCAATAACTTGAGAATTAAAAACACCTGCTGCAGAGTTCCTTATGCATCCAGCTTTCAGGCAGCAATAAAAATGTCAAGATAACTCTTGTGATTAATGTTCCTGCTAGAGAGAGAAATTGGAGTTATGTCTAGCTGCAGTTTTGACTCACCATACAATAACGCTGAGAGTTTATGTGCCTGCAGCAAAGAACAGATCTGCATTTTATGCGGATAGTGGAGTGGATTAGCAAAGCCAGCCTTTACCAGCGCTTTCAAACAAATGAAATGTATGTGAAAGAGGGGCTATGGAGAGATGAAGGGCGCTATTGCATGGTGGCAGTGAGGGAATCCGAGGAGGAGTCATGGGTGGGCAGTGCCGAAAATGATCGTCACAGTGGGCGCCACCAGCGCTAAAGCCGGCCCTTTAGAGGAAGTGGAGGGAAAGAGAAGGGAGTGATCAATTCACCACTTTATTTCTGTACACGGTACAATCAATTACCATGACATGGAAAAAAAATCGTAGCTAGATCAACATAATTTTATATAGTACACGAATCATGGGAAGGTGCTGGATGCACACACAATATATATATATATATATATATATATATATATATATATATGGTACATACATGTATATGAAACAAAATATATACAACACAAAAAAACACAAAAAAACACAAAAAACAGATATCTTTCAAAATCACACCGGACATATTATATACAACAACAATCACAAAACCCTTAAATATTATACAAACACATGTACACTCCTTATTCGGAGTTCTACACTCAGAGGAAGTCAGCTGAGCGCCCGCGGTATCAAACCTCCTATCCTATCCAAAGGCGCCTTAACCATAAGAAAACAAAATGTATTATTTTATATGGAGTCCTCCTTATTTTGAGGAAAATAAGGAGGCGTCCATATCAAATAATACAGATTGTGCCGTGTACAGAAATAAAGTGGTGAATTGGTCCCTCCCTGCTCTTTCCCTTATAATACATCTTTGATGTTCTTTGCCCAGGTAGAGGAGGGTGATTTGGGCACACCCCTTTCTTTTTTGAGACTTTAGAGCAAATGGGGCTTCGTGAGTTTTTAACTCCTTGTGGAAGAGGAGAAGGGATGGAGCCAATACTGATCAGTATTGTAGGACTGCCTCTTCCTGCTCTGCTCCATCACTCGGGGTGCACTCAGTGTGATCTGTCATGTTCAACATGGCCGC
Source organism: Lissotriton vulgaris (assembly GCF_964263255.1). Lineage (NCBI taxonomy): Eukaryota > Metazoa > Chordata > Amphibia > Caudata > Salamandridae > Lissotriton > Lissotriton vulgaris. Next base: position 64,557,202 of record NC_141698.1, read on the forward strand.
CACAGCCGCGGTGTGTATTCAGTGATTTGCAAAGTTTGACATTTCCTGACACGGTTCAGTGCTCCTGTTTCATTCTGTGTGTTTTTTTTTCAAGCTCAGCGTCCCCGACGTTGCCTCTTCAGTGATTTGCGGGGTGCCCCTGCAGCTGAACCAACGACAGAACAGTTATTTGGGTGGTATCCGCGGTTAGGCTGTTTCTGTGATTTGTAGGTTCGATATTTTATGACGTCACACTTCTAACCTCTGCCGAATGTGGAGTTTTTCTGACGCAGACTCAGTACATTTAGCCGTGTTCTGTGACGTACATTTATGACGATGCAGTTGGTGTGTATTCAGCACTCTGACGGTTGTCGCATTTTTTAGAACAGACTCTACACTTGGTATATTGAGGGATTTGTTTGGTGAAACCAGTTTGTTTCTCCTAGAGTGCAGTTTAATGCTGTTAAATCCCACGCATGATTTTTAACCCCTTGTGTGCTCGTGACGGAACCACGCCGTCATGAGCCACGGGCGGCGTGTGCTCATGACTGCTGCTGCTCCGCCAACTCAGCAGTGATTCCCCGCCTGTGTAGGCGAATTAATGAGCGGGCGGGGTCATGACGGAACCACGCCATCATGAGCACACACCACCCGTGACTGTTAAATCCCACGCATGATTTTTAACCCCTTGCGTGCTCGTGACGGAACCACGTCGTCATGAGCCACGGGCTGCGTGTGCTCATGACTGCTGCTGCTCCGCCCACTCAGCAGTAATTCCCCGCCTGTGTAGGCGAATTAATGAGCGGGCGGGGTCATGACGGAACCACGCCATCATGAGCACACGCCACCCGTGACTCATGGCGGCGTGGTTCCGTCATGAGCACCACGCTCATCCCCCAACCCCGCGCTGCGGCGAAATTCGCACCGTGGCGAAATTTGCGCCACTGCGAAGCGGTAAAAATTTAATTCCACCACATGGCCTCACCAGTGAAAGATCCCTCGTGTCTCAGGTCTACGAACTATCGTCATTGACTCCTGCAGACAAGCACAATATTTGGATCTGTTTATTTGGCTTATTTATTGCCTGGGGCATCTTAAGGATTTTGGGGGCTCTGGGCAAAATGTATTTGGGGGCCCATGTTCAGAACAGCTTTGAATGTAGGATTGTCAGCTCTTTCAGCCCTGTTTGGCCAGGTCACTGACAGTGCACAGGCCCACTCATACAGATTCTAAATGTGTTTACATCGAATATTCAGGGATAGTGACGTCTGTGTTCAATATTGTAACTCACAAGGGGCTCTTTCATACATATTATTACAAATAATCACTGGGATACTCTCCCATTTCTCATATGTGAGGTCTTGTTTTTATCTTAAAGAAACTCTTTTTGTGGATGTTGCATGAACATAAATACGATATTTCTCTGCAAAATGTCTAATAGACTGTCACACATCACCCACGTTGACCCGTTGCATGCGTCGGATGGCCCCCGGCCGTCCGATGTCATGGCCGTCCGGATTGCGCATGCGTGGACTTCGCCCACACAGCGGGGGAATTCGAGCTGCGCCCAAAGGGTTAAACATAAATTAAAGGACAATGGTATTTAAAATAATCTGTTTAAGAATTATCGGGGGAAGACTCTCTGCAGAACAGAGCTGGCTCTATCAGGGGGGGCCCTGAGCAAGGGCCCACTTTGCCCATGCCTTAAAACGTCTCTGTATATGGGGTCTCTGTTGCTAGCACCACTTTCAGTTCTGACCCTGACCGTACAATATGCAGCAATGTCTATAATCCTTCAACTCGGTTCACTTACTTGATGAGTTCTGAAGGAATCTCTGTGCTTGGAGCTCACTCGTGACTTATCAGGTTTGATGTGGTATTTTAGATACTTGCTCCGCGTGAACATTGAGTCATCTGCCAACTGTTTCATCCTCGCAACCCGATTCATGAATTGAGCATACCCAATCTGTACTGGACAATACCTTAGCCCGGCCCTTTCAGTGGCTAACAATTTCACTTTCTCTTCTTGGAAAAATGGAATGTGCTCCCCATTCACGTATATGTTTTATGAATATATATTTTTGCAGTTTTCTATAGCGCGAACCCGACCCAAAGGTATTGGAGCGCTTTACATGACGTTACACAAGGACACATTCTTTGTTTATAGGCATGGTGAGACTAAGGGGCATATGTAGGTAATTTCGATTTTGCGATTCTCAAATAGCGATTTTTAAGGAATCGCTATTTGAGAATTGCAAAATGGGATGTATGTAATAAATCGCAATTTTTTTGCAAATCTCTAAAATTCCTTAATTGCGATTAGCAAATTGTGAATCGCAATGAAGGAATGAGTGTCCCATTCATTCCTACGGGCCAAGTGGCCCATAGGAATGAATGGGGATACATTCTCAATTTGCAATTTTCTATGAAAAAATCACAATTTGAGAATCGCAATTCCAAGGGTACCAGGGTGTCCAAAGGACACCTGTTGCACCCCTAGAGTGTGCATGTAAGTACATGTGGCGCACATACATGTCCTAAGGGCATGTCTGTGCACCACACGGCACTTTGAATAAAAAAAATGCATTTTGACAGGAAATCGCAAAATACCATCTACTTGGAGTAGGTGGTATTTTGGGATTCCTTAAGCCAAAATCGCAATTTTCAAGGCACCCCTACATAGCATTTAAGGAATCGCAAAAATGTGGCCCATACATACCAAAATGCCGTTTGCGATTCTCAAACGCCGGATTTCTGCGAATTCCGGCGTTTACGAATCGCTAACGGCTTCCTACATATGCCCCTAAGTGATTATCCCAGATCACAGGATGTTGAACCGAGGCCGAGATTCAAACACGGTTCCCCTGTGACAAAGTCAGCAGCTCTGGCCATTATGCCACATCTTCACCGTAATATTGGTTTAGAAAGGCCTATAGTATGGTGTGTAAGCAACCACCCCAATTTGGCCAGAGACCACCGTAATGGCATGAGCAAAGACTCCCAGCCGTCTTCTTCCCATTTATTTATACCCTCGGCCGCGCCCGGCTCTGAGGGTTGAGTATACTACATCCGGGGTCAGGGTCCAAGACATAGTGGCCGGGCGGTTCACTACAGATATTAAGACTGCCAAATTATTTAGAAATAGAGGGTTTTATGGCACATTTGTGTCGCGTTTTTGTGGGTTTGTAAGTTTGTCGTTTCCTGAACCCCAGGGGCAGGCAGGTATTTGCTGATTTACCATTTCTTGATCTGGCCTTGGGGCTCCGTATGGATTAAGCGATTTCACGAGTTTGTCAATGCCTGGTTCGGCCAGGGTGACCATGAGGCGTGAGCTGCCGCCAGGGCCAAGTGTGTATTCGATGATTTGCAGAGCCAGGTTTTTTCAAAAACACTCCAGTTTATTCTAGTCACAGTGTATTTTCTCATTGATGTACCTCAGTGTTTTATGGGTTGGTTAACAATAAACATCTGTTATTCAGCGCCAAGATACCCTTCTGGTTGAAAATGCGCTTTACAAATACACATTATGTTATATTTTGAAGCAACCCGAGTGTACCGTCCATCACAACCACTTACGCTCATCTCTCACGCTTGACCATCTGTGACGCAACTTCGGCATACAACCAATACTCAGCGCTCAACTGTCGAGTTCAACATTTTATGAAGTATTACTGGTGTGCAGCAGGCGTCTCCAACGAGTAGCTCTCCAGCTACCTGTGCGTAGCTCTCCTGTGTGCAGCCCAGCCTACTCATATAGAAATGTTTGCTTGCTTGGATTACTATTTAAATATCAAATTAAAAAGCATATATTTGAGACTAAAATGTGTGTATTTTCAATACTCCCATGCTGATGTTTGGAGAAAAATTGTTAAATTTTCATAATGAACTCGAAGCAATTTTTTGAGTTGAAGAGGTTTATTACTCATTATTACCTTGTTGCGACGGGGATTTCCGCTATGGCTGTTATGTATTACCCAGGTAGCTGCATTACAAATTAATAGTGATTATTTACTTTACTGCTGGCAACCCTGCCGAATGCACTGATGTGATCACTGCTGACAATCTTGGATGGGGTGGTCAATATCCGATCACTATCTATAATAGCTCTTGATGATTTTCATTGAACATAAGTAGCTCTTATTACAGAAATGGTTGGAGACCCCTGGTACAGTGATCCAGCGCCCGCCAATGGCCATAGGTCTAGGTCGACATTTTGTGACGTAATCTCGGCGTGTATTCGGCACGTGCCATCAACACTCGGCATGCGTTCAGTGCTTTGCCGTCTCCCGACGCGGCCCCGTTGCTCAACAGCTCTGCGTGACTAGCATGGGCTTTCTGCAGCTCTTTACATCGCCGCTCTCTGTTCTAATTACACGTTCTCCGTCTCCTTTCCCCACGCACCACCTCTGTACCGTAATCAGCCGTCTAGGAAATAATGATTAAAAAAACTGTACTTGCTGTACTCGTTAACCCCCTGATGCATTGGTTGGCCCCGGTGGGTCACACCGCTCCACAGTTCTTCTGCAGTATTGTGTTTATGCACAAATCCCTTAGGTTAGGTGCCCCGTGGCGTTCGCCGCATTAACATAACACTAGTAATCAAACAATTTATGTCAATAAATATTATTTAGCTATTATGCCTTTCAACTAAAATTAGCGTGCTACTAAAAATGTTTAGCTGAGCCCGGTGAGATTGTGCTATTCTGCAGCTGTGGCGTTTAATTCTGGATATGCCATATTTGCCACATAATCCAGCATCCGATGCATATTTGTAGGATTTTACAAAAAATTAGTTTCTGAGTCAACCAGTTAAAAAGTTTCCTAACGACGGCAGACCGAAGACCTACTCGCCTTCAGAAGACTCCTCAAGACCTGGCTCTTCGAACAGTAGCAAAGCTCACCCCCCCCCCCCCCCCATCCCCCCCCAGCGCCTTGAGACCCTCACGGGTAAATAGTGCGCTCTACAAATAGATTGATTGATTGATTGATAACGAAGTGTTTCACATTTAAAGTCCACACAGTAGTAGGTCTTTTGGAAAGGTTAGTGGGTCATAATGTATCAAAAAACAACATGAGCGCTCACCCTTAAATCAGTTTTTAGGTCCATGCGTAATGTGCTGCTTCAGTACAGGTTTTTTCTTTGAATTCAAGGACTTGTTTATTCCATTATAAAACAGGACTACAGGTTCCAGAATGTAAATTAAGCCTGTTCTGGAGCAGCACGTCCAGCATGGACCTGGAAACTGGGCAGGTATGGATAAGAGAAACCAGTAAGGAAAAATTCAACGATCGTTGCTGACAGAAGCGTGCAATATCTGCTCTCAATTAGCCCTCACAGCATAACAGCCAGGAAAGCCGATAATAACCAGTCATGAACATTTGTCCACGCCATGGGAACGTGTGATTTCTAATGATCACCCACGGCTATTGGAGTGACTGAAAGAAGCAATGTGACCTTTATAAATTAAGACTATTGACAAACTAAGGTTAGAACCACCAGGTCAAACTCTAGAGAAAAGTGTATATTCTGTATACATATGTAATCTTTATATTAAATATTTTGCAATAAAAAAAGAACTAGGTACTTTGCTTGATGGATGCATGTAGGTGGGGTGAAGGGCTGGTGTTGGGATTAGGGCAGGGGCATGCGCAGCACGGGTGCAGATAAAAGCAGATATCTGGCCCTGCCTATGGATTAACCCTAGTGAAGTGTCACAAGAAATGACTTAAAACTGTACTTCAAATTAAAGGAGTAAGAACAGCAAAGAAAGCCCTGTTTTATTGACTTCTAAGTTTGATGCTGCCAAATATATGAAGGATACATTATTTCTATCGGCTAAACGACCCTTTTGTTTAAAAAATGACCAAAGCGAGAATACTCTATACTGAGAAGTAATCTACTTACTTTGGTCCTGGCTCCTTTTATTTGATTTTTGGATGCCCCATCTCTGATGCTTGTGTAAGGCTTGTTCGCGTTGTATTTTTAAAATATTGTTATCTGTAGACATAGCGACCAAGAAATCTAAAATGTACCAGGGAAGAGTCGGTAGTGAATCGGGCACTCTAGGAGTTTCGATGGAAGAGCGGTGATGAGGTTAAAATTAGCCTGAAAAGCGAAATCAACTTATTACGTTATTTTTTCGAGGGAAAACAGTAGCATATTTTCAAACTTGGGAAATATCTCATAGGCACAACAGCGATTAAGAAGAAAAGCCCAATTAGGCAGAAGTAGTGGAAAAGAAGAAGTGTTTAAGGGTTATGTGAAGTGTATCACATAGAATTGTGGTAGGGTTGGTGTGTGTATTGGCACTACATCTCTCAATTTGCAGCAGTAACGAAAATGTGTAGATTACTTACCTGTAACCTCCTCGACTCCGTCTTCTCATCTCATTCCCGATCAACCTCGCTTCCATCTAGAGTTAGCTTATGCCTTGGAGGGTAGTGAACCAGGAAGCCTGGTGGGATATAGAGGCAGAGAGCACAATGGGAGATACATTTAGGGACCATGATGGGAGATATAGGCTGTTATGAGCTCCAACTGTTTTTTTTTAATTTATAGGTGGAAGTAGGGTGCCTGGCCAACTTATATAGGCACTGTCTGTGATGAGGAATAAGCAATCAATTAATCAAACAATCAATCGATCGATCAATAAACCAGGACTCTCATAAAGCGTGACAACTCACCCGTGAGGGTCTCAAAGCACTGAGGGGGAGGATCTGCGGTTCAGTTGAACAGCCACGTCTTGAGGTCCTTCCTGGACTGCGTCAGGGATGGTGATTGCCTGAGGTGCAGAGGCAGGGAGTTTCACGTCTTCGCAGTGAGGTAGGAGAAGGATCTCCCTCCAGCGTGGTCTTGTTGATCCGTGGGATGGTGGCCAGTTGGGCGGAGCTGAGATGTCTGGTTGGAGTGTAAAAGCAGAAGCGGTGGTTGAGGTATGCAGGCTTAGTGTTGTGGAGGGCTGCGTATGCGTGCGTGAGGAGCTTGAAGGTAATTCTTTTGTTGATGGGTAGCCAGTGAAGGTCTCTCGGCGTGGGATGATCAGGAGGAGTCTGGTGGAGGCGGTCTGGATGTTCTTCAGTTTTGTTTGGAGGTTCAGGGTGGTGCCGGCATAGAGTGTATTGCCATAGTCGAGCCTGTTGCTGATGAGTTTTATTTATGTATTTATTTATTTATTTTTACCATTTGTAGAGCGCTCTGTTACCCGGAGGTGTCCTGGCGCTGATGTGATTGCACTGGTGTGTGGGTAGGAAGCATTTAGTGAGTAAAAAGCCAGGTCTTAAGGGCTTTTCTGAAAGATAGCAGGTCCGCCGTTTGTCTAAGATTAAGCGGTAGTCTGTTCCAAGCAGCTGCCGCGCCTAGGGAAAAGCTCCTGCCACCCCATTGCGCTTTCCTAACTCTTGGAACTGATACCAGCGCCTGCTCTCTAGATCTTAAGTTTCTGTCTGGCTTGTGCCAGTGGAAGAGCAGCTTCATACATTGAGGGCCGAGGTCGTGTAAAGCTTTGAAGACCACACAGAGCGCTTTGAAGAGTATTCTTTTCCGGACTGGTAGCCAGTGGAGTTTTACCAGATCCTGGGCTACCGAGACCAACTTAGGGGTGTCGGTGATCAGGCGGGCGGCAGCGTTCTGCAGGATCTGAGGTTTGTTAAGTAGACTTTGTTGAGCATTTAACATAAGGCTGTTACAATAGTCCAGACGCGAGAGGACCAGTCCAGTAACAACTGTTTTCCTGTGTTCCCTCTCCAAAAATGGCAGCACTTTCCTGATCGTTTTCAGGATGTAATGCGTAGATGAGGATAGTGCATTAACCTGTGGTTTAAACGATAATGAGTTGTCCACCAGTATGCCTAAGTTTTTGACCTTTGCCACCGGGGAGGGAGGGGAGCCCATTTCTTCTGGCCACCATCTAGGGGACCAGAAGTTGTCCTTGGAACCAAAGAGTAGCACTTCTGTCTTTGTGGAGTTTAGTTTAAGACAGTTTTGTGCCATCCAGTTGCCCACCTCTCGCATGCAAACTCTGAACCTATCTGCCGTGCTGTCTAATTCGCCCGGCAGCAGTGACACCACTAACTGCGTGTCATCTGCGTATGCTGTGAGGTTAAAACCAAAGGATCGAATGACCGGCGCTAGGGTGGCAACGTACACATTAAAAAGGGTCGGGCTCAGTGAGGAACCCTGGGGGACTCCACACGGGAGCACAACAGGGCGAGATTCGAAGTCGCCAAGTGCCACTGTCTGCGTTCTGTTGGATAGGAAGGCCTGTAGGATCTTTACTGCCTTTCCTTGAATTCCGCAGGCCCTCAACCGGTCCACCAACAACTTGTGATGGACCGTGTCGAAGACCGCGGAAAGATCCAACAGGATCAGGGCGGCTCTGCCTCCTGCGTCCATCACTCTTCTAATATCTTCCACTGATTTAATCAGGGCAGATTCTGTGCTGTGTTCTGCACGGAAGCTGTGTTGGGATGGATCTAGGTGTTCTCCTGACTTCAAAAAGGCACTTAGCTGTGCGTTTAGAGTGCCTTCCATAATTTTGGCTGAAAGGGGAAGTCTGGCAATAGGCCGGTAGTTGTTCATCTCAGCTATGTCCAAATTAGTTTTTTTTAGGAGGGGTAAGATGGAGGCTTGTTTCCACTTTGCTGGGAATTCCCCATTGTCCAACATGAGATTGAGGAGGGGAGTGAGTGAGTGAAGGGGTAATCGTTTTCCTGGATTCAGGGGGGATCCGCTTGAAGATCTTACAAAGCAGGAAGAGTGTGTGGAAGTTTGAGGGCGAAATGGCGTTGATTTGGCAGTTCATTGATAGAGACCAGTGCAGGATTATGCTGAGGCTTTGTGTGGGGTCTGTGGGTGTGGGGGCAGTTCCGAGCACTGCGGGATTGCCACCAGGAGTCGTCCCAGGCAGAGGGGCTGGAGCCCAGGACGTGGACTTTAGCCTTGTCTAAGTTAAGCTAGAGGCAGCTGTCTTTTGTCAAGGTTGTGATTGTCTTCATCCCATTGTGGAAGTTGTTTTTGGTGGCTGTGTGTTTGTCTGTGAGGTACAGATTTAGCTGGGTGTCATCGGCATAGGAGACTATGTTGAGTCGATGATTTCTGACGATAGCTGCAAGCGGGGTCCTGTAGATGTTGAAGAGGGTGGGGCTCAGTGGGGATACCTGGGGCACTCTGCACCTGATCTCTGTGGGTTCTGAGTTGAAAAGTAGAAGTCTGACTCTGTTTGGCCGGTAAGGAAAGAGCGGATCCATTCTAGGGCTTTGCTGTGGATGCCTGCATCATTGAGTCTTGTGCAGAGGTGTAGTGGGAGACAGTTTCGAAGGTGGCTGAGAGGTCCAGGAGGATGAGGCCAGGTGTTTCGTCTTTGTCGAGGATGGTGTGGATGTCATCTCTAGCAGCAAGGAGAACAGTCTCAATGCTGAGGTTGCTTCACCAACCCGACTGGGAGAGGTCCAGGATGTGGTTCATCTTGATGAACTCGTAGAGTTGGACGTTGATGGCTTTCTTGGTGACATTGGCAGGGAAGGGGAGCAGAGAGATGGGTCTTTAGTTCTTGAGGTCTGTCGGGTCGGCGGCGGGTTTCTTCAGCAGGGGATTGATCTCGGCGTGCTCCCAGCCTTCCGGGAATGTGGCGAACTCAATGGAGCAGTTTATGGTGCGGCAGAGTTCCGATGCGATGAATGTGCCGGCTCTGTTGAAGATGTGGTGAAAGCAGGGATCCGAGGGGGCTCTGGAGTAGATGCTGTTTGTGATCCTGAGGGTGTCGTCAGGGGTGAGGGTGGTCCAGTTGGGCAAGGACAGCTGGGGTCTGGAGCCATGGGTGGGGAGGTTGGGTCTTGGGTTGCAATGCTGTCGTAGATCTACTTGATCTTGCGGTCGAAGAAGGTAGTAAAGCTGCCGCAGAGGACTTGAGAGGGTGGAATGTCTGCTGTCTCCATGCTGGGTTTGGCGAATTCCTTGTCCACTGCGAACAGTTCTTTGCTGTTGTGTGTGTTGGCATTGAGCGTTCCTGGATGGCTGCCTTCTTTGTTGTTCTGATTAGGGAGTAGTGTGCAGGGATAGTGGCCTTGAAGTCTGCATGGTCTGCCACGATCTTGCGGCTCTGCCATCTTTTCTCGAGCCGTCTGCAGGTGCGCCTGGACTCTTGGAGGGCGGGGGAGAACCAGCTGGCTTTCTCGGACGGCTGCTTGCTTGAGGGTTTCCTGAGGGGAGCACGGGTGTTGGCTCAGCCGGAGATCCAGCGGTGGAGGTTGCGTGCCGAGGTGTTCGCATCCATGAATGTTGATGGGGTTTTGCTGAGGGAGGTGGAGAGCTGGTGTTCGGTGATCTTGTTCCAGCTTCTGCGAGGATCGCGATGGGCATGGTGTTATACGGTGGGTCTGGTGAAGGAGAAGTGGACGCAGAGGTCGTGGGTCGATCAGAGTGATGCGTTATCATTAAGTAACTCTCACATCTTTGTGCTGTTGTGAATTGAGAGGCACTATAACGTAAAAATAATTGTGCAATAGAGCATCTGTTCTGATTCAATAACAGTTAACTAGCTTCATGCTCCTAGAAGGATGGTGGATTTCAGGCCTGCATAGTGCTCTAAATTTTTTCTGATTAGTTTTATGCTGATGCTGGCAATTCCCTTTTTTCCCCCATCAAAACAAGCCCGATACACACTTTTCACTCCACGGGAGATTCCAGTTACACGTTTACAGAATGGGATTCGGCAGCGAAAGCGAGATTAAACACACAGGAGTGGCGTGCCCCTGGATTGGCTCAAGGATTTCTGGAGTTCCAAAATAGGACTATGCTTGCTGTTGTGCTCCCCATCAACTCATTGGGACTGTTTTGACATCTCCTTAGCATTAACGTTGGCGACTTTGGATGGCACCCTAATGATGCTGTCCTTACGCCATTGCCTTACATCGCCTTACAGAAGTAATGCCAGGCTCTCGCTGTCTGTAACTCCATGTCAAGTCCATGGTGCCTTACAACTTGACGAGTAGCCATTTCTCATTAATGGGTGCCTCGCTGGGCTGCTTTGATGAGAAGTGGAATATGTGATTGCAAAATTAGGAGATTTGGTTACATTTCAGTAGCCTCCAGGGCTCACTAGGAGTAAGTTAGAAGCTCATAAACTGGCTCTTGATATAAGCACCTTGGTACCACACACCTACACAACTTGCCCAAGCACCTGGACACCATCTCGGGTGATTAGTGAACTATACAAATCAACATAACATAACTTAACACCTTCAGCGCGGCGCACATTCCTGCGCTGTGCTGAACGTTCTAATGAGCCAACGGGCTCATGACGGAACGGTTCCATCATGAGCACAGGCCAACCGACGCTCATGACGGAACCGTTCTGTCAATAGCATCGAAGGGGTCAGTCGGCTGTCTCTGTCCCAACCCGACCAGCTTTCGGAGGGTCTCCAAATGTCTCCCTGCATCATTTACCCTTTTGCTCTGAATCTGATTGAGGGTGAAAGGTTGTGTTCAGTTGTGTTGACGGCAGTGGGCATCCATGGGGTCAGGCAGGCCTGGTGTTCCCCCGGAGGGCTCGTGAAGCCTAGCTGAGCTGAGCACGGGGCTCGGTGCTGCCAGCTCAGCCGTTCACGCGTGATTTTACCTGGCACGGCCTCTCCCCACTCCTCACCGCGTGGCTTGTTTGGATGCCATAACATAGAGAGTTATGCAACGTCTGGGAGGCGAGCCGCCTTATGTAGAGCGAGACGCAGTGTGGGCGGAAGAGGGTGCCGCGTGCCGCCATCTGCAGGCCTGGAGAGATGGCTGCTGTTGTGGGCGTGTCGGTGGGCCATGAATGGAGGAGAGATTCCTGCTCATTGGGGCCCTGGGCTGGAACACATTTACAACCAGCTCCGCATTTCAACGATTTCTAATGACCACCCACGGCTATATCTGCGAGAGAAAGAAGCAATGTGGCCTTTATTAGTTATGACTACTGACATGCTAAAGTTAGAACCGCCAGGTCTAACACTAGAGAAAAGTGTACATTCTGTTTACAGTTTGTGGTAGTAAATGTTTTACAATGAAAAGGAACTTGGCACTCTAATTGACAGAGGCATTTGGGTAGGAGAGACAGATTGGTGTTGTGCCATTAGGGCTTGAACATGCACAGCACATATGCAGACAAAAGTAGGTACATGCCCCTTATCATTTACCCTAGTATCTGAAGCATCAGGAGAAATGTACATATTGTAGCCCTAGCGCCTTTTATTTATTTGTTTTTTCGGCTGCCCCTTCTCCTTTGTTTTTGCACAGTGTTCATACCGTGATCTGATCTGTAGACATAGCTATCGAGAAATTAACATAACATGTGTATTTGTAAAGCACACTTTTTACCCAAGGGTATCTTGGCACTGAATTACAGATGTTTATTGTTACCCAACTCAATGGTACTCATTTTATCCACCTCAGAAGGATGAACGGATGAGTGGCCCCGCGGGGATTTGAACCTGTGACCATGAGGTCAAACACAGGCCCCTATTGTGGATGCAATAGTCCACTAAGTCACTAGTGGCAGCTTTAAAACAATGCATTTGCTTCTCCTGAAATCTCATTGAGTCACATGACGGGTAAACATGTAGCTGGTTATGTCATGACCATACATTGGGAGTTGTTATCTGTGTCTGGTAGGCTGGTCCATGTTCGTGGATTTTGATGGGGTGTCAGGGTTAGCTTGGAGTAGGTTTGTCGATGACAATTGGTATCACCTTGTATCCGCCTTCAATTCCTTAGATTTATGCGATCTTGACTGCTTATATTCTAAAAATAAATATATTATGCTATATTAATTTAGAAGTTGTGTAAGGAACTAAGCGTTGCCTTTTGATGACATCTAATTTAAGAGCGCAGACAGACAAATGGCCAGGAAGGGTGAGCTACTGTGCTCAATTGTAGTGGGTCGCGCCCTTGGTCTGTGTGTGTTCAGATAAAAGCCAGTGTAAATATTTCACTTTTCAATAGTTTCCTCAACTACTTGTGATAGGGTTCAGATCTCAAGTTAGTGCTGCAGGGTCTCCAGAGGTACATTAATAGAACTGCATTTGTGTTTCCCTATTCATCAGGTGATCAAAGGTTTCCAGTTGGAGCACATTTATTGTGGGCTTTGCCCCAGTATAGCATAGCGACAGGGCAGAATTCCTTCAGATGGCTGTCTACTGGAAGCCAATGGAAAGCTTGCAGGTGGGTGTGATGTAGTCCCAGTCACTGAGGCTCAGCACTTTCTGGCTGCCTGGTTCTGCAGTCTTTTTAGGCTTTATATGAGCACCAGATTACTAGGTCAGATCATATTATATTACACTAGGTCAGAATATTTTGTTTTTAAGACAATGAGGAGAATTTCGGCCTTAGCGAATCGCAAACGGCCTTTTTACCGATATTGGAATGTATGAAGAATTAGCAAAATAAGGAATCGCAAAAATTAGCGATTCCTTATTTTGCTTAAGCATTTAAGGAATCGCAATTTTGCGATTCCTTAAATGCTATGTATGAAGCTTTTTAGAATTGCGATTTCAGGTTTAGAAATCGCAAATTACCACCAACTTGTAGTTGGTGGTAATTTGCGATTTCTTGTAAATATGCACAATTGTGCATTTGTGAGGGTGGCATATGACGCACATACATGCCCAATGGGCATGTATGTGCGCCATATGCACACACATGTAATTTACAGGGGTGCAGCAGGGTGTCCTTGAGACACCTCTGCACCCTTGAAATAATTCTCAAATTGCGATTAGCAAATTGTGAATTCGCAAATTGAGAATTATTTCACAGTCATTGCTATGGGCCTCCTGGCCCATAGAAATGAATGGGAAATTATTCCTTATTTGCGAATTCGCAAATTGCGAATTCTCAAATAAGGAATAATTGGAAATCGCTAAAAAATACCGATTTTGTACATACATACCATTTAGCGATTTCTAAATAGCGATTCCTTAAAATTCGCTATTTAGAAATCGCAAATAGTGATGATGATACATATGGCCCTAAGTGATTTGCCCAGAATCACAGAATGTTGAGCCAACACCGGAGTCAAACCTGGCTCCAAAGTAGGCAGCTCAGGCAGTTGGGCCACATGTCTTCCCCTAAAGTGAAAGAGTTGATTGGCCAAAAAGCTTTGAAAGGATTTGAGGATCCTGACTACTTGGTGCCAAGGGCATCAGGGCTTACAACAGCGATGAGCTCTGCCCCAGCTCTATCCTTCTTTCGAAGGTGTTGGCATGTCTGTTGGTGACTCTCAATAGACAGTCCGGTTGTGCCTTAGAAGGTGCAAATCATAGCCGATTTAGTGTAGAGCCTGCCCATTTTGTCCCAGGAGAGGATGGCGCCTCCTACAGTGTGATATTTCATGCAGGAATAGTGTGGTGGCTCTCTTAGGTAAGTATAGTGCCTCCTGGTCGCTTCAAGGGCAGTACAGCGCTATCCGTTTCCTTTGGTAACTGCCGGTGTTTTGCAAACAAAAGACCTCCATCTTTAAATGCATCTTTTTGACCTTGCCTGTGCTCTCTCAGCAGGGGTGATATTTCTTTTGTTGGAATCAGAGCTTTAAATGGACAGGTACTGAGTTCCTGCACTTCTTTAATTTGAAAGGAAGAGTAGCTGCACTTTTCAGCACTGCTTCAATACTTTTAATGGGAGAGTACCTTCTCAGGAGCAAACAAGTGCTCTAAGTAATGAGTACCAGCACTTCTATATTTCCATTCAAAGCACTGGTTGGTATAGTCTCTTTTTGGTAGATTCTGCCTGTTTTTTCTTTAAATGGTGCTGGTGCGGCCTGGTTTATTTAAAAGCCCGTTTGCTGTAGCGTCTGCCTGTTGTATCAGAAAAGGCCGATGCCGCCTGACTTTGAATAAACTTGCTTGCGCGTGGCTTTGCCTGCGCAGCCTCAACATAGAAGTCCTCTTCCATCCCCAAATCATCCAATCAGTGGCAGGAGATGGGGCTCTCCAGAATAACACTGCTCTGTTGCTGTCCAATAAGGGTTGAGCTTTACTAGACCTTAGGCTGGAAACCCAGCAACCATGTACGGCTGAGAATGAAGTGCTGCCTCGGGCACAGTCGCGAGGCACAGTGATAAGAAAACACAACATTCAGACGTGTTTGCTCAGCTCCGATTTCGCACTGATGAGGAGAAATTGATGAAAAGCGTTAGTCTAACCCGAGATGCGTGACACTTGGCAGGGCTGGGTACAGTGTATTCTCTGACCGTGCTTATATGCTGCAAGATCTACCATTGGGTTATTTCCGACAATGAAAGCAGTTTAAGCTGGTGAGCGGTCAAGCCCGCCTCTGATGGTTCACTGCAGATGGAGGTAACCAAATCTGTACAAGGAAGTGTGCAGTGAGATCTGCATGTTTTCTCTCAGTAGATGTCGATGCTGGGTGCAGGCTTTTGTGCTGGAATGCAAGCCAAGGGAGCATAATGTTATAGAATGCGCATGCCAATACAGTCTGACATGATACACAGCCAGGGCACATCAGGTTACTGCGGCAAGTTCCCAGATCCGCTCCATATTTATGGTGCAGCGGCCATGGCTGTGCCCCGCCTCCCCTTGGGCATTGATAAGCATGCTGGCCTCAGCTGGGTAAAAACAAAATGGCTGCCATTTTCCCTGCATTCCAAAGCCTGAAGCAGGTTGCCTAGCAACGCCCTGTGAAGCGTACCTGCCAGCACTCACCTTAGGGACTACTTCTGTTTTTTTTTTTTTATAAATAGAATTTCCCTTCATCTCTATTACATTATTACATGTTTATCTCTACTGCTGCTATGGATTTTTTTTAAAGGCCAGGTGTATGAGCAGCTTGGGAGGCTCTCCAGCTGTAGAGGATTTCCACTTTTGCACTTAAAGAAGTTATTTGAACAGGAACTAAATATATTAGGAACTTTCTGAGCCTGTTATTAAATGTCGATTCTTCTAAACTACTTAAAATATTATGTGTTTATTTTGTTTTTGTACTGTGCTTACCTTACCTCTATTTTTGTATTAACCAAGTCTTTCTACATGTTTGCATCTCTGGAGTAAAATATGCTACCTTTTTAATTCACCACAACACACATATGTGGATGGATGTGCTGTCTTCATAGTCAATACAGTGGAACCGATTCACAAAGTGGATTTTGTAGTAAGTTTAGTAGTACGAAAATAGTACTGCAAATGAACTACAAACTGCTATTCACAAACCGACTGAGGCTATTCACAAAAGGTAAATCACACTTGTGAGTAATTTGCTTGTGTAATTTACTCTTACATTTTAGAGTAACTTTACTGCATTTGGCTATTCAAAAACTGTCAGTGTTATGTTACTAAAAAGTATAGACTTACACATTTCCTCTCCTGAAAAAGGAGGGGGAAACCAAATTTATAAAGTGTAAGTTGCTACTACCAAAAAATAAGCAGTAGTTGTAGAACAGGGCGTGCTTCCCTCCTCCTATGCCTTATGTTTCTCTCGCCCCTATGTGCTTCTCTGTTCACTCCTGTATTGTTCTCTCTTATGTGCGTTTCTCCCACCCTCTTTGTGGACCCTCCTTTGGGTGCTTCTATTACTGTCCTTTTATGGCTGTAGTAACTTTAGAAATGTACTTTGTGTATAGTATTAGGCTTATAGTATTAGGCTAGCCTTTGTGGGTGGGTGCATGTACCTCTCTAAACCCCTTCCTAGCCCACCCTAAACCACTCTTTACTCCACCCTAAACCCCTCTCATGTAGAAGTCCCACATTCACCACTATAGCCTTAGAGCCCGCCGTTTCGGCTCAGGGCTTTAACAAAGGAGCGGGCCTTTAATGGCCGGTAGAGCCCGCTATGGAGGGCTCCACGGTTATTTGAACATTCTGCCCCTACAGGACAGAATGTTCTAATTTGTAAAACCAAGAACTCACGGAGCTGAGGGTGTTGGAATCCCCTCGGGTTCTGTGAGGACTTTGTTAAACATTGGAATGTTGATGGTCCGGGCTTGTACTGGCCATTAGAAGCCCGGAGCACTCCATTGTTTTCAATGGAGCTCCCAACATTCCAATGTTCTAATAAGTAGTAAACTTAGATGTGTGAAGCTCTCCACATAGAAAAGATAGTAGCGGTGGAAGAGGTAGTACAAGCAACACATATAAATGAGAATCATTTGCAAAGTCAGTGGTTGTCCCAAAAATCCCGATCTTGTAAACCAGCGCTGGACAATCCTTTTTTAAAGCATATAAGGTAAATATGTTCAGTCTCTTGAGACCATATTTTTCACTAAAGCCCTGGAATTACATTCCGTACTTGCAGAGCAGAAAAACAGATGTAGTGATAACTTCTTTAGTGAGTAAAGAATCACTGCTTCCTACATTTTGTCCATATGGCTTGATGACTTTTCACTTGGCATCACAAAGGCGTCTAGGTGAACAGAGGTCCAGTTGGTAAAGAACAAGTTATATGTAACACATTCTAATGTAAGATTAGATGACAGTCTGTTTCTTTTAAATGGTTCATATTGCTTATTCAACAGAGAATAGATGCAGTTGTCTCAGAAGGAACGTTCAGGGCCACTCACCACATGTTTTAACATCCTACAAAACTAGACGAAACCAGACCGAAAGTGCTAAATCCCCACATTAACACCTTGGTATGACTGCATGCCAGTTTTACTGCTGCCATTATAGAGTAATCTGCAGGGCCAGACTGGGAACCACAAGCGGCCATCGCAAAGTGCTCGGCCGGCCCCCCCTCCCCACTCGGGGGGTTGGAGGTGCCGCCACGCTCTTTGTTACAGGGCCAATTTGGCAGCTAAGCTGCAAAAACGGCCCTGTAACAAAAATGGCCCCCAGGGGCCCAAAACCGGCCCCCACCGGTGCGGCGCACCGGGGGATTGCCCATTGCCCGCTATGGCCAGTCCGGCCCTGGTAATCTGATGTATAAAGCTCAAATTCTATATACGCATGCCAATACCTTTTACCTAAGAAATGACTTTAGGGCCGATTATGATGCCGGTCGGACGAGAGTCCAACCGCCATCTTGTCGGGAACGGCTGACAGGAAATCGGCGGTCCCACCAGACAAATGACAATCCGACCTCCATGGAGGTGGTTGAAAACATGCCTCTAAGCATTGAGACTTGTGCTGCAGCCTGAAAAAGGGCTGCAGCACAAGCCTCATTGCTAAGAGGCATGTTTGTAAACATCCCTGCACCTTGTGACAGACACCATGCATTGTCTGCTACATGGTGCAGGGATGTTTGGGGGGACCATAGGTACCCCACAGAGCACATAGCTACGGGCCAGGGTGGCCCGCTAGGTGCCCCCAAAGGTACCTTTCGCCTGCATTTTCATGGCGGGCGGACTGCCTTGAAATGGCAGGCAGAAAGGGACATTGTAATCCCTGGGGCGGTGCCTGAGCAGGCCCGCCCCTATTGTAGGGATTACTGTCCCTCTGATGGTCCAACAGGCTCTGTGAGCCTGTCAGATGCAAGGCAGATGGTCCTTCCGCCAGATGCCGGCATCCGCCTCATCCTAATGGGGTGGGCGGTCCTACAGGGGCCGATGGCGGTGGCGCCGCAACCCATGGCCTGATGATAGCTGTCCCGTCACCATCATAATCCGGCCCTTCATACCCACAGTCATTTCTACCATGTTGGTTCAAATATACATTTTTTTTAAATCTTTCTCTCATCTTTGATCTCTTATTTCTGACCTACAACAAAGATTCTCGGAGCAGGTCGAAAGAAACGGCCTAAAAAAAAAAGTCAGAAATACCATCTCAGTCTTAATATTCATTAGAAAATCTCAGCCCTATTTTTTAACTCCCTATGCTCTCAGTATACACAGCTATTATTTAGCAGTCATGACTTGCACCACGGAGAGACTCTTACATAGAGTCATAGTGCCTGTTTTAGATCTTGGCTGATGGGTTACTCCGTCACACTGGTGACGGATATTCCTGTCACAAAAGTCAGTTTGCATGTATTTGTCTCCTCACGTGTAGATCTACCCCTACACCTAAATGTAAATCTCATCCTGAATGGAATTCCTCATTTGCTTGTATTGATTTATACCCAGATGTAGACTTACGAATCTCTATCCCATCATATAATGGGGGTGGAGACTCCCACAAGTGAATAAACCAGCAAGTAAATATTAATAACTTTCTGCCTGTTTGGCCTTTGTAGAGATCTCTGCTACCAGGGCAGAGATCTTCTTATAACAAGTAATAGAGAAATTAAGAAATTGAATTTTAAATAAAAAAATAAAAATCACTTATTTTTTTAATTAAACACATTAAAACATTTCCCAAACTATTTGGACAGAACTATCACAGTAAGAACGAACAACACACATACACTAAAATGTAACGTATTACTAAATTGTAAATTAAATAAAATGATAGTAAATGTTCATTTTCCCTCCCTCACTACCTACAGTATCATTTGTGTACACAGTATCTTGGATGCTAGTGATGTAATTGTCATTTAATAAAAAAAGTTAGCATTTACAATATATTTTATTGAATGCTAATATGTAAATTGAAATATTTCTTACTAAAATAAGCAACTTTGGTGAAAAGTATCCTGGAATGCATGCACTATATCCTGTTTAAGGTATCCTGTGTATGTTTGGCAGTTGTGGCACTGCCCACCCAGTACCAACAGGTGTTTGAGCCAAAAAGCTGTGGAAGTCTTGGAAAAGTAAATTAAAATATTAACATTTTCTTTTTCTTAGAAATGTAAAAATTAAATTAAAAATAATTTAAAGAAAGTTCAATTTTTGATGTTCTTTCATTTAATTTATTCTAAATGCTATCCTATGATTGTGTGTTTTTCTTCTTCCATGTATTTCTATGGAATGTGTTTCAGTAACAGTGGTTGGCTACTGTGGTGCTTTAGTCTGTTTTGCCAGCAGGAGAGCCGTAGTGGATTTAAATGTGCATTTTGTGAGTTGCAACTGTCCTACTCTTATGTGCGTGTGTGTCTTGCATTAGCATGACCATCGCTAAACCCCTACTTCAATTTCCCTTAACCTCACATATTTTTGTAAATAATCACTATTTTACAACCGCTGTCCTTCGTCCCTTCCACATTTACTACTAAAACCTATATCTACATGAGCAGAGATCTCTGCCAATGGGGGAAAGATCGTCGGCAGAAAAGACAGGAGAGGAGGAGGTGGGTATCCCCGGCCGGAGATTTATAAGTTGCTTTTTGGAATATGTGAAGAAGTACTACGTCACATGCTCCAAAATCGCTTTTGTATATTGTTTCCACAATACATTTCCTCCCATATGTATACGTTCAATTTTGTGAAAATTGGGAGCCCTAGCATTCACCGTGCCTGAAGTGATCTAATGCACACAGTGCAGCGAGTCTGTTATTTGGAAGGCTGTGTTTCTGTGAGCGTGATATGTACTTATTACATAGGAAACACGCAGCCTTAGCGCGGGGGGTGGGGGGGTCAGAGCAGCTAGACACATGGTTTGGGGCAGCTAGAGACCAAGAGGTCCGAGTGGACTCCAAGCGAGAGGGCAGAAACCCCTAGCGCTATGTCTACTTCAGAGGTAGTGAGTTGCATCATGTAAGTAATGTAATGTAATGTAATGATGTCTTGTAAAGCGCATGAATCACCCCACATGGGGTATCTCCGCGCTGTAGACCGCTGGGGAACCCGTCCTGGCTTTCCCTGTGAGATGTTCTCTCCTGGGTATCTCCAAGGTGAAACCAGGCATCCCCGGCGTATGTGGTGGGCCGTTGTGGAGATGAGGCAAGCTAATGCCCAGAGTTGCCAAGTGTGATCCCTGGTTTGAGTAGGCACCGAGGTGAGAATTATCGAGTCCGCTGACCCTGGTCCACGACCCTGCCGCGTCGGGAATTGAACCCTGGTCCCGGGCCGTCCTCTGCTTCCGGGTCTGCCGCCTCTAACCAGTGAGCCACACCACTGGTTAGAGGCCTTCTCGTGGATAATCATGATTTAGTTGACTGTCTAGTCTTTGACCCACATTCTTGTGAAAGTTGGTGGCATACTAATCGGTGACATACATAATTGTTAGTCTGTGGCATTCATTGTAATCTGGGACCTGCATAAAATGACAGTGTGTGATGTACATCGGTACAAGACCATGACATGCATGGCAAATAGACAGGCAGCAACATACAAGAAAATTGGTGACCTATATAATTGTTAGCCTGTGGCATCACAGTCTGTGACCTACGTAAAATGACAGTGCGTGAAGGACATCATACTAAGACATGGTGTACATGAACGTATGCGGCCTACATAGCAGTGTGTGAGATGTGTGTGACAGTCTCAGAGTTCTCCAAAACCAGATCCATGCCAGATTTTTAGCATATCCCCACACTGATATTGATATATAGTGCATGATTTACATATATTTGACTGTCTGGGGAGATAAATGTTAAAAATCCTTGACCATGCGTTACCTCCATGTAACCACAGCATGTGCAGTGCTCTCCAGGAGAGGATAGACCGTGACCTGCATGTGCAGGACAGTCCCCAGTCTTCAGGCAGATTACAGTTCATTGCCTACATGTACAGAGCAGTCCGTGACATACCTTTACAGGACACTCAGCAGTTTTCATCTACATGGGAGTATGTGGCCTGCATGCACATAGAAGATTGCCTTGTATGTAACTGTGCCCTATATTAGGTACCAACACATGTGCATGTTTAGTAGGCCATGATAGCTCCCAGCCACCTGCCAGCACCCCTGACCCAGTGTAATCCCATGAAGAATCAATGAAGTTGGATACCACTGCAATATGTCTGCTGTGAATGAGCCTCCTTTGTTGCACACAGAAAGAAGGTGTGCATGTGTGTGCAACTCACCTAGAACTCTTATTCGACTGAGACGATCATGCGATCAATCAACATTGCGCCTTTGGGTAGCTGGGTCCCCGGCGTGTTTGCACCATCATCAAATACCTTCTCTACTATTGGCCATATATAAACATGCATAATGGCCTGAAACAAGGCTCCATCTTGGCTCGCCTACTATTTATCCTACATCAACAGACCTCTCAGAAGTACTACAACAGGGCCTGGGCGATGCTCCAAAAAATAGCTAACACCCAAGTTTCATACATGGCTTACGCGGGTGATCAGGTTATTCCAGGGCTTTAAGTGGGATGAAAAAACTGGGGGGTCTTTCAAAGGAGCGTGTCCAATGTAATTAAAGGCGTGGCTTAAAAGATGTGAGCTAAAAATCTGTGCTTAGCATAGTGTTCCGCCCGACTTGTATTTTTCTGTTTCTGTCATTGCATCCAGATATATAATACAAGTAACATCACACCTACAACAAGTCAGGACTATTGGCTTTGTCAATGGTTGTTAGTTGCATACCATAAATAAGCAGCAACTATGGCTTGTGTATAATATTGAAAAAGCTTCCACTTAAAGCCCTGGTGACACCACAACAATGTTGCTGCTCCTGAGTTTCAAAAAGAGAAGAGAAATCCAGAGCGAAAATGACTCTCTTTAAAGAATTTCCCTTCCCCTACACCGCCCACCTGACATGACGTCATGACGTAACTTCTCCACCAGTGAGAAGTGAGCAGTGTGAGCACGCCCACATCGATGTGCCTGCTGTCACTGCAGTCTGGAAAAAAATGGACCGCCAGTGCCAGGGCACAAAACAGAGCCCGATAGAGACCCGTTTTGAGGCTCCCTTTAAAAAACTGCCGGTGCTCAGTACCGGTGAGATGCGGCCCACTTACAGCCCTGGGTTATTCTTTCAACCACCCATGGTTTACAACATCAGCTGACCAGAGTGGTGGCCTTTAACATTGAAAATAATTAGCAGATTAACTTCAGACAAAGAATATGTCAATTGGACACCACACGCCAAATTTTACATGGACAGTTGGCAGAAACAAGATTGAGCATGTGCAGAATTATACAAACCTAGGCCTTATAACGGATAGTGACCTAAACTGGAATTCTCAGGCAAACATCTGCACTGCAAAGCTGTCAACATCACTGGAAATGTAATTTAAGGAACTCAACACTGCAATGTCATCTAAGACTCAAGTTAGGTCTTTCGTCCTTATATGCTCTGATCTGAATTTACCAAATTAATTATTACGTTAATTTTCCCTTAAGGGGGAAAAACGTACTAAAATCTTGTATTAAAGAAGAGTTGGCAAAACAAGATATTGACGTACTGTTATTGGAACGTCTTATGTTATGTTATGTTAAAGTAGCTTATATAGCGCTCAGCTGCCCCAGCAAAGGGGCGTCCTGGCGCTTTGTAGCAGATAGATAACTGACTCCGGTGAGATTCAGCAGGGTATAATTCCAGAAAAGCTTAGTTTAGGGGGAAAAGGTTAGTTTTGATTACCTTTCTGAAGTCCAACAGGCTTTCCCGCTCTTGTATGTGGGCTGGTAATGAGTTCCACAATTTTGCTGCTAAATAGCGGAAGGAATGTCCTCCCGCTCTGCAGCGCTTGATCTGGGGTACCCTGACCAGATGTTGACCTGCAGAGCGTAATACGCGAGTTGGAACATACGGGGTAAAAAGGTTCCAGAGCATTTTAGACGTAGCAAGTTTTAAGATTTTAAAAGAAAGGCATAGTGTCTTAAACTTAATTCGCTGAGCCATAGGGAGCCAATGAAGCCTCCGGATGGTATCAGAGATGGAGCAAAATCTGGGAAGGCCTACTAAGGCTCTGGCAGCCGCATTTTGGGTGCGCTGCATCCGAGAGATCTCAGCTTGATTGGCTCCCAGAAACAAGGACATGCGTAGTCCAATCGGGAAAGAACCGTGGACTGGACTATCTGCTGCCTTGTAGATGAGTCAAAGAACGTTAAAATAGCATGTAGCAGCGACTTTTTTTGTCTGTAAGCAAAACCACACCCCCAAGTTTTTGACTTCTGTTTTGGGTTCTGGGGCTTTACCCAGAGCATTGGGCCACCAGTGATCGCCCCATAGGTCTACGTTTTTTTCAACCAGTAGCACCTCTGTCTTGTTTGCATTTAGTTGTAGACAGTTAGATCTCATCCAGTCTGCCACGGCAGTAAGGCTGCTTTTAAACCTTTAAACCTGGAGACATTTGGGGCCGATCCCTCAGTTAGGGCAACCACTAGCTGCGTGTCGTCAGCATATGAGACGATGGTGAGGTCCCATTGTCTGGCGACATCAGCTAGCGGCTGAACATAAAGATTAAACAATGTGGGGTTCAATGCCGAGCCTTGGGGGACGCCCTGTTCAATAAGATGTGCCTGAGATAGGAAAGGAGGGGTGGAAACACGACAGGACCTCTCGGTCAAAAAGGATCTGAACCAAGCAAGGGCCAGATCAGTGATCCCTGCCTCCTCAAGCCGGTGGAGCAGAATCTTGTGGGAAACAGTGTCAAAGGCGGCACTGAGTTCTAACAGGATCAGTGCCGCCGTTTGACCATGGTCAAGGATAATCCGCAGGTGTTCCGTCATGGCCAAGAAAGCAGTCTCAGTACTGTGACCGGCGCGGAAACCATGTTGCGTTTCATCCAGAATGTTATTGGAGCTCAGAACGTTGGTGAATATAGTATTAACATGTGATTCTGCCACCTTCGCTATCCAGGGAAGAAGAGAGATAGGCCTGAAATTTTCAGCCTTCATAGGGTCTAAACTAGGTTTTTTAACGATGGGAGAGACCCACGCCTGTTTCCATTTCACAGGAACAATGGCGGATGAGAAAGAGGCATTAATCAGCTGGTGTAGCGGGAGAGGATTCTTTGAACTGAGCAGGTTTGAGTGGGTCGGCCGGAGAGCCGGACTTAATTTTCACAGTCAATTTGCTAAATTCTTCCCAGCAAATCTCGGGAATGGCCATCAGATTCGAGGCTAAGGCTGGTCTAATGAAAAGAGATGGACCGGGCATAGTCATAGAAGGAAAAGACTGATAAATAGCCCGTATTTTCTCCACGAAGAAGGAGGCCGATTCTTCACATTGGGGTTCTGACATGGAATAGGCGCTAGAGATTTTTTGGCATTGAGATCTTTGAGAATTTTGAAGATGACTTTAGCGGGGTTGGAGCTCCATTTATTCTCAGAAGCATAGAACTCCGCTCGAGCCCTGCATACAGCTCTATAGTACGCTTTTTTTTCGGTAGCATAGTCTTTCCTCCACTCGCGCTCATACCTTTTACATGCCTTCTTCAGAGGAGTCAAGGTATCATTATACCAGGGGTTAGAATCCTGTGTGCGACCCTTAATCCAGGTTGCCAGTATAAGAGCTTCAAGTGCCCGGGTGAATCAGGCACAAAATGATTCATATCATGTCTCAACATTACTAAAAGGGCCTAAAGGGTCCGCTCCTAAAAGTGCGTGGAAGTCTTCAAGTTGAAACTTACGCCATACCGAACATTAAGTATTGTTGTGTGAAGATGTAGGTGTGGGAATGGTCATTTCGACTAGGAGATGGTCGGACCAGGCCATAGGAATAGGGGTAGTCTAAGTGGCCATCTCAATATTGGTAAATATGGGGTCTAACAGATGACCTCCTGTATGTGTAGGGCTTTTAACTATTTGATGGAGCTGAAATGCGGCTAAATCGGCAAGCATAGTGCGAATAGTCTGATCCTGGTCCAGATCAAAGTGGAGGTTAAGGTCGCCAAAAATGCTAAAATTAGCCGATTCCACAGCAAATGCTCCAACTGTCTCTAAGAGAGCATTGTTAAAACCGGAGGCAGGTCCGGGAGGCCTATATATTAATAGACCGGAAAGGGAAAAATGAGTGCTCACAGAGATACTAAAGTGAGCACATTCACCTCCCTCCATATTAACATTATCAAAAAGACAGGAGTAGCTAGACCTGGTAATCACAGCAATACCGCCTCCCCTAGTCACTCTGTTCACCAAAGAAATCGAGTATTCAGGGGGTAGCGCCAAATTCGGTGTGGCCGTCATATCATCACTAAGCAAGTCTCGGTCAGAAAGAAAATATCAGGAGCTTCATCAATGATAAGGTCGTATATTTCCGCATGGTGTTTAGCTAATGACCTTACATTTAACTGCAGTATTTTTAGCCGATATTGAGGGGGTATGACAGGAGGTACGGATAATGGCATAGGTTTAGAAAGTACAAACGTGCCACATGGACAGCATAACGGGCCACTCAGGGGATGAAGTGGGGGAATGCTACAATGGTGAGATGGAGGGCGCAAAATCGCAAATTTAATAAAACCTCTCGGGAGTAGAGACAGCTACCTGGCAGATTTTGGCCAGTGTTTCTGGCGAGAGGCAACATACTATCGCGGACGGGTGCAGACAGGCTTGCCTTTGCCTATCACTATGCTCCTGACCTACTATAACCTACCGTCACTGAATGAATTAACAACGATGACCAGAGCATCTCCGAAGCTGCTAGTAAAACAGGAAATTAATACAAAAAATGTTTACTGGACATTGAGACATCAAGAAAATGCAAAAATAATAAGTATGTGTTGGGATCAAATTTCATTCTGCTTCAAGGGCTCTACACCAAAAACGCGGGACACATTATAGATTCTGCAATTAGAATGTGGGAGAGCAGAACACAGGGTATTTTTTACTGCATACTAACCTTTTTCTTTTAACAGACCTTTTTATGATGAATTCCTATTTCTTGTATATTTCTTGTATGTGGTTTTTAAAATAAACTTAAACAATAAAGGATGTATTCATTAAAGAAATCCTCATATATTGGTATGCGCGAATGTAATCTACACCCACTTAGATTGTAGTGATCACAGTGTTCTGTCATGGAAGCAAGAGCTTCAGTGCCCCTGCCATCATAGTGACAACAGCCCTGAAAATGCCCTGGCATCATACTTGGACCAGAGGAGAGCATGGGCAGTGCCATTATAAGAAATACCAGCAGGAACAGTGGCAGCTGCTACCTGGAAGCAGCAGTGGGGCTGGGCAGGGGGAAGGGGATGATGGATTAAAAAAATTAAATCACTTACTTCCTGGCCGGCCAGTGGGCTGGCCGCCGCCTCTCTTTACTGCCTTCTTGGGGGAGACAGGAAGCACCGGGGCTCCCAGCGTTGTGATTGGTTTGAGCACCGTGACATGGCGCCCAGCCAGTGGCTGGAGGGGGGGCATATTTTCCACGCAGGCTGTAATGTTGCCTGCATGGACAACACAGTATGTGCGCATGACTGTTTTGGGGCGGCCCGACACTCATACTCACCTAGGGAGTGCAAACCCCTCCTCCCCCTGCTCTGAGAGCGACCCCGCCCACAAAGACGCCGCAACAGGGAAAACTAAATTGATAATAACCTCGAGTTATTATAATTTTATTTTTCCTTTTTGTACACTGCTAAAAGGAGTGGGGCAATGCTCCCCCACCTTGGTGGAGGAGCCGCCACTGGTAGGACATCTGGCACTGGTCAGCACCCTGGTAGAATCCTGACCCTGTCTGCACCCCCGGAGCTCATCAGACCCCTGGTGGCAGACTGATACCAAGGGCAACCCTAATGGATCCCACCCACAGAACACATAGCAGGCCCCACTCTGGCAGAACACCTTGCAGCAACATGCTGGTCCTGCAGCAAGATGTCTGCGCCCCTGGCACCGGAGCTGCAACTTCTCAATCAATCAATCAGGGATTTATACAGCGCACTACTCACCAGTGAGGGTCTCAAGGTGCTGCGGGGGAGGGGCTTCTCAAAGGGTAGATGCCAGCAGACTGCCCCTTTGTGCAACAAACTAGCTGTAAGTACTCTCTTGGCACCACCTTGGACACCGACTAGCACGCAAGCAACATCCCTGGCAACTTTATGCATCACTCTGGCACTGAGCACCAACCATTCAACACCCGGGCGGCAAAAGGTACACCTGGCATTACATAGCCCACCTGGCACCAAACAGAACTCTGCCACTTGAGAATCGTCAAATAAGGATTAAAAAAAAAATCCTTACACAGTTTTAAATAAATGGTTGCGGTATTCAATCGTACTCACTTCGGAGCGCTAGAAAGTTACTGAACTACATGTCTGTATAGCTTTGATTACTCTGCAGCTTTGACGTTTTTGGGGGAAAATGCCTGTCATGAACTCGCATCAAAATCTGAATTGAGTTTAGCACTTGCCTGCCATGAGGATACTTTTTTTCCAATAAATTTACTCCCATTAGATTTGATTGCTACACCCACTGACATGCCTTGTCTGGTAATTGCTTTAATGATTTTCAAAAGTCCTGTCACTTTTCTTAGAAGTGTTCAGCTCATTTCTAGGTTGATACTGTCTTAAAGCAGATTGTGCTCCAGAATGTTTCTGTTCCATAAAACGTACATTTCCTGCAAAAAAGGCGGAATGATAGATTAAAAAAAGTTATATTCAGACTGTTATCTGCAAAAATGTTACAGGCTGTTCAGTTTTCTTGTGAATCGGCACGTAATGGCTGATGAATGTTATGTTACGAGAATTTGTCAAGCGCAGCTAATCCGGCGTTGAGTAGGGCCGACCTGAGAGTGGAGGAGGAGAGCATGCTTGTTTCGTCTGGAGGAGCCATGTCTTGAGGTCCTTCAGAAGTCCATGAGAAAGGGAGAGAATCTGAGGTGTTTCCGGAGGTCGTTCCAGGTCTTGACTGCGAGGTGTGGGAAGGAGTGTTGTCCGCTTCTGGTCTTCTTGATGCGTGGGAGGTGTGCTCTTGCCTGGGATGCCGATTGAAGGTATCTGGTGGGTTGGTAGAAGTTGAGGCAGTCGTTAAGGTAAGCTGGACTGGTGTTGTGGAGAGATTTGTAGGCGTGGGTGAGTAGCTTGAACTTGCAACTTTCCTGGAGTGGGAGCCAATGGAGATTGTTGAGGTGTGCAGAGATGTGGTTATTTCACAGGATGTTCATGATGAGTCTGGAGGTGGCGTTCTTGGTGGTTTGGAGTCGGCGTAGGACATTAGCTGGGATTCTGATGTAGAGAGTATGTCTGTAATCAAGTCTACTTGTGTTAAGAGCCTGGGTGGCTGTTCGTCTGGTGGTCAGTGAAATCCCCTTGAAAATCTTGCGTAGGATTTGCATGATGTGGAAGTAAGATGAGGAAATAGCGTTGATATGTCTGCTCATGGAGACGTTGGTGGCCAGGATGATCCAGAGGTGCTTGGCATGGTCAGCAGGAGTTTATGGGGGGCCAAGTTCAGAAGACCACCAAGAGACATCCCAGGGGGAGAGGTTGTTGCCAAAGATTAGGACTTCGGTTATGTCTGTGTTGAGCTGAAGGCGGATCTTTTTTATCAAAGCAGCAACGTTGCATTTGATATTTTGTCGCCTAAGTTTTTATAAAATGCTTACCCCTCAAAGGGCAGCAATCATAAAAAACTTGAGAGGTCATTCAAAAAATGCTGCCAGCATTTTTTTAAAATGCCCTACATTATTTTTAAGTGGCAGCATTCTTTTAAAATGTAGTATACTTAAAATGTGTTCACACTACCTTTAAAAATATTCAAAAGTTATATGAAAACTTCAGGACTCTTTAAAATTCTCAGACCTCATTTAAAAAGGGGTTGTGCTATTCTTTCAAAAATGTCATTAGAGTGCACTAAAGTTCTAGAAAAGGATGCAAATTGATAAATTCATATTGCAAACTACAAAAATTGTACATATTACAAACTGTGCAAATCTGTTTTTTAAAAGTGACCCAAATTAATCTGGAGTATACAAAATGATTCCTATACCTGTACAACCTGTTATAAGTCTGAAATAACCACAGAATCGCAAATTGTTATAAAGTTCTAAAACACTTTAGGATTGGCGGGAAAAGTACAAACATTTATTAAAGAAATATGTCAATATTAATTGCCTAACATCAATTTATAATAAAGTAAACAACAAATGTTGTAATTCTCTAAAGTGTCAAAGGTTGTGCTGTATTTTGTTATTAATACGATAAGGTTTTCTTTCCCAAATGAAACTGGATAAAGCACATTAAATTGTTTAAAACTGCTCAGGCTCCTTTTGAAGCAGGCAGAGAGATATATAAAGGAGTTCACAAAATTATTCTTCAAATGCATTTTAAAAGAAGACATAATTATTTTTTAAAGTATATATTTAAAATATGTGCCAGTTTTTTTAAAGTGTTAAAAATATAACATCGTTTTGAAATATTGTATTTTAAAGGTAGACAATATTTTTAGATCAGTGGATTATATTTGTAAATGTATTTTTTAAAATGATTATAGAAAGTTTTTAGCTTGTATAATTTTTTACGAATACAAAGTGCTCTAAAAATTGCAACAATATTACTTAAAAGTAGGGAAGCTTATCAAAAAATAAATATGATTGAAAGAAAATGTGCTACATTGTTTGCAGATGTCCTTTGAAAATAATATCACCATAATATTTAAAAATGCTAAATTTATTGTAAAAAGCATGGACCAAGTATGGGTAATTAGGTTTGGACATGTGTGTGTGTGTATATATATATATGTATATATGCACTAATAAAGAAAATTGCACCTTCAACTCCTGGGTCCACTGTCGTCCTTCCATTGCCTTCAAGTGTCGACTTTCCTGCTTAGGTCATGTGATCAAGGCTTTGTGCCGAAACGTTATGGCGACAGCTGAATAAACGATAACAACCAGCATCCAATTTGTGGTCCGTGTCTGTGTCCAGCGCGATCAGGAGCAAAGGTGATTGCGGCAGGAGAACGGAGGTTGGTGCATATATATATATATATATATATATATATATATATATATATATATATATATATATATATATATATATATATATATATATATATATCCAAGAAGTTATGCCGCACCCTGGAGAAAACATGGAGAAAAAACCCAACCACAGACAACATGTCCACCCTCAAGGCAGCCACCCGCAAACACCACCAGCTGATTCGATCCACCAAGAAATCAGCATTCAAGGATCGTCTCGACAACAACACTCACAACAGCAAGGAACTTTTCAACATCGTCAAAGAATTCACCAATCCCACCGCAGCATCTAACGACATCACTCCCTCCCAAGACCTCTGCGATGCGCTATCCTCCTTCTTCTACAACAAAATTGCCGACATCCACAACAGCTTCGAGAATACTCCCAGCGATCAACCCTCCCCACTGTCCTCAGATCCTACTCCGCCAACTAACAACATCAGCGCCTGGAACCCAATCACCACTGAAGACACCATCCGCCTAATGAACTCAATCCACTCTGGCTCGCCAACCGACCCCTGCCCCCACCACATCTTCAACAAAGCGGACTCCATCATCGCACCCCATCTCCGTGATGTCATCAACTGCTCGTTCAACTCTGCCACCTTTCCAGAAAGCTGGAAACACGCCGAACTCAGCGCCCTTCTGAAGAAACCCACAGCAGACCCCTCAGAACTTAAAAACTACCGACCCATATTCCTCCTCCCTTTCCCCACCAAAGTCATCGAGAAAGCCGTCAACAACCAGCTCGCCGCCTTCCTTGAATCCAACAACTCCCTCGATCCATCTCAATCCGGGTTTCGAGCCAAACACAGCACCGAAACCGCCCTCATTGCAGCGACTGACGACATCCGAACACTACTGGACAACGGAGAAACAGTGGCCCTCATTCTACTCGACCTCTCCGCCGCTTTCGACACAGTCTGCCACAGCACCCTTATACAACGCCTCAGCAACATCGGCATACAAGGAAAAGCCTTGAACTGGATCACCTCATTCCTCGCTGGGAGAACTCAAAGAGTCCGACTTCCCCCATTCAACTCTGAGGCCACCGATGTCATCTGTGGCGTACCACAAGGATCCTCACTCAGTCCCACCCTCTTCAACGTTTACATGAGTCCACTCGCCTCCATCGCGCGTCAACACAACCTTAACATCATCTCTTACACCGACGACACCCAGTTAATCCTTTCCCTCACCAAAGACCCTAACACCGCCAAAACCAATCTTCACGAAGGCATGAAAGAAGTAGCCGAATGGATGAAACATAGCCGCCTAAAACTCAACTCAGACAAAACGGAGGTGCTCATCCTAGGATTCTCCCCCTCTGCCTGGGACGACTCTTGGTGGCCTTCCGCTCTGGGCACAGCACCCACACCCACAGACCATGCACGTAACCTTGGCTTCATCCTAGACTCCTCTCTCTCGATGTCCAGACAAGTCAACGCAGTCTCATCCTCCTGCTTCAACGTACTTCGCATTCTCAAAAAGATCTTCCGCTGTAACCCCCTCGAGACAAGAAAGACTGTCACCCACGCACTGGTCACGAGTCGACTGGATTACGGTAACACACTATACGCCGGAATCACAGCAAAATTACAGAAAACACTCCAACGCATCCAAAACGCATCAGCGAGACTCATATTAGACATCCCCCGCCAAGATCACATCACCGGACACCTAAAAGACCTCCACTGGCTTCCCGTCAACAAAAGAATTACATTCCGCCTTCTCACCCACGCACACAAGGCCCTCTACAATCTAGGACCAGAATGCCTCAACACTCGACTGTCCTTCTACAAACCCACCCGCCAACTAAGATCGTCCAATCAAGGCCTCGCCCCTGTCCTGCGCATCCGAAAATCCACCATGGGTGGCAGATCCTTCTCCTTCCTTGCCGCCAAGACCTGGAACTCACTCCCCACTCACCTCCGCCTCACTCAAAACCACATCTCCTTCAGAAAAGAACTTAAAACCTGGCTATTCGACAAATAATGAACCACATCCCCAAGCGCCTTGAGACCCTCTGGGTGAGCAGTGCGCTATACAAATGCCCGAACTTGAACTTGAACTATGTTCTTGAGTGGATGTATGACGTTACAACGCATACCATTACAACTACCTACCATTACAACGCGACCATTACAACGCATACCATTACAACGCATAGCGCTTTGAGGTGCTGGATAGTGGTAAGTATAATCTACTATTCTAACTCCAGTCCCCGTGGACCCTAGGGAAGGTGTTGGATAGTAAATTATACTTATTCCCTATCCTAGAGCACCCCCCAGCGCAATGCGTTGTAATGGTATGCGTTGTAAAAGTCGCGTTGTAATGGTAGTGCGGAGTAAAAAATGCGTTGTAACAGGTGTATACCTCTTGAGTTGTTGGGCCTTTGCTACAGAATTATTGGTAGGGTTTCACAATTTGTTTAGACACTTTTTTGTCCTTTCATAGGCTGCACACTACTTCTTTAAATTGTTGATGCAAAGCATATGCTAAAAGCTTTTCTCTAGAGAGGCAGATTGGTGTCTGTTTTGTAATTTTGGCTACAAGTGTTTGTCTTAGAACACACAGTGACCTGAAAAATGCAGTAATATGCCAAGTTTCCCAGCTCCATTCGTGACTGGCAGCTCCAGTTCAGGATTCTTTTTTAATTTCTGGGTATTATAGTCATGTTTGCTCCAATATAAAGATATAGAGAAAGAAGGGAGAAACCCTAATATTCTCAATAGGGATGGGGTAGAGTCACAGAGAGAAATAAATAAACCCTATTCAGCTCATAGACATGTTTGGATCATAGGTTCAATATAACACTCCAAGTAATGTATACGCTCGTGTAATACAGAATGCAGCATTTTTTGTTGTTGTTGTGTAAAGTTTTTCTGACTCTGCGGCTTTCTGTATTACACGAGCGTATACATTACTTTGAGTGTTATGTTGAGCCTATGATCCAAACATGTATATGAGCTGAAGAGGGTTTATTTACTCCATTATAAAACCAGGACTACAAGTCCCAGAATTCAAAGAAAAAAATGGCCTTTCACGCTTGGACCTGGAAAACTTGGAAGCTTTGCAAAGTGTCTTGATCCTGCAGGGTATTTTTGTGCTATAGTTTGTGGGTGCGTCTCACAGACTTTCAATGCTTATTTTATTTCATGGAGTGAAACTGGTGTCTATTGCCCACCCTGAGGTCCCTGTGCTTTTTTGTGGCATTGTGTGCAGAATATGTTGCCTTTGTGCAGAGGTTTACATTCTGAAGCCTATAATACTACCTGTGCTTTTGTAAGAGAGGCCGGCCGCTGCTGTCACAGAGACAGAGGGTCATTGGGCAGGCAGCCCTGAAGTGTGATGCATGATGTGCCACTTAAACATATAGGCAATATAGATATATATATATAGATATAGATATAGATATATAGATATTTCACATTTCTTACGCCATGTGTGTCCATAGCAGTGTAGTTGGACATGACGGACGGGTGAGGTCTTTATTCTAGGACTGGTTCTGGCAGGTGTCCATGGCATTGTAGTGGACTCCGAAGGACAGAAGTCACTGCCATTTGTGCCCGTCCCTGGAACGCGTTCATGGCATTGTGGTCTGTAATAGCTGCGTGATGTTCCACGCCTGACACGTGTTTATGGCATTGTCACAATATCTTATCTTCCGATTGTCTTCTTTTTATGCCTGACCCTGGCACACATGCATGGCAGGGCAGAACCCTTGTATGGGCATGCAGTGTGTGCAGTCTAGCCCCGCCATTGCTGCATGTACATGTCATTGCAGCAGTCTGCATTCCTTGCCTGGCACCAGTGCATGGCACTGCAGCGGGCCCTCATGGGCACACTATCTGGGCCTCCATGCGCGGCTCGGATAGGCTTATGTGGCAGCATTCTGGGCTATTATGGGCACACATTTTCTGTCATCCAAGCGGGGGGGGTGGCATGGCCCAAGGGTGCTGTATTGGGCTCTTATGGGCTCAACATTTCTTCCATCCACAGCTTCCCTGGCATATGTCCATTGCATTTTAGTGGGGTCTGCAGAAGGCTTTGTGTCTGCCTTCCATGCATGCTCCTAAAATGCTGGAGGTACACACTGACTCACCCTCTCTACTTGTTCTCGTGTTCACTCGCCCAGGTTCCCCCTTTCTGATTTACAGTCTCAGCTTTACTGTTCATATCACTCTCTCTTTTGTGACCTTTCCTTGTTGTTTGTTTCTCCTTCTCCTGCTTCAATATCTTCTTCTTACTTTGTTCTTACTTTCATTTTCCTCCTTCTTGTTTTTTGTTACTATCCCTCTTCCCCCTCTCTTTGACGTCTACCCCACCCTGTCTCATGTTCATATCTCTCCATGTTTGTTTTACGTAACACCTCTTCACTTTTGTCTCTCCTCTGTTTTCAGCCCGTGTCTCTCTCTCTGTCACTCTTTCTCTCTCCCTCTCTCTTTCAATGTTTGCTATTTCGTTCTCCCCATCTCTTTCTCTCCCTTCCTCGCTTTCTTTCTGCCTCCTGTTTCCATTTTTCTCCTGCCCTTAACCCCAACTTCTCCCCACCTCCTCTCTGCCTCCTTACAGTGTTTCCCTCTGTTCTTTTCCCACTGACTCTCTTTTCCTTGGTGCCTTTTTCTTTATCTTAATTTCCTCCCTCCTTTCTGGCTGCCCATTTCCTCTTGTCTCTCTCTCTTTTTCAGTATGTCTTCCACCCATGTGTCCTCTCTGCCTCTTATACCTTTATGCCCTTCTGCCCTCTTCCTTCCCATTGGCTCTTCAGAGGTGAGGTCGATTCATTGAGCGCCTCTGAGTTGATTAATAGCACAACCTGATATTTACAGTCCTAGGAAGAATGAAAATCTGCTCTGAGAGGTATGGTTTACAAAAATGTGTTTCTCTTCTCATTCTCCTCTCTCTCTATTCTTTGTTTCTCGGTTCCTTGTTTGCTTTCCCTTTTTGTTTTCTTTTCTCTCCCTTCTTCTGTCTGTACTTCCCCTTCTTCCTCTCACTCCCACTTTGCATTTTTCCCTTCTGTTCTCTTTTCCTCCCCCTGTCTCTGTTAATATTCCTCTCGGTTCCTCTCATCCCAGGCTCTTGTCTGGTGTGTCATATCCAAGCCTATAATGAGCTGGTGTGTGCCTGTTGTATCAGCCGATGCTGACAGGCACTCTGCTCTTCCAAGAGGCCTCTGAAACACTATCATGTTCAAGTTTATTGTGTCAGGCCAGCCTGACGTCACTCTACTCTGTTGGCTACACATAAAGTAAAGAAATCTCTCCTTCTGAAGGAGGCATGAAAGACTATGTGTGATCTTGCTCGATCGGTCACATTATTCTGGACATGGGGCAATCGTGAAAGCATAACCGGTGCTTAATTTGAGCCAGTGGATGCCGGGGGGACCCACCGGCAAACCTTATTGGGCACTAATTTTCCATCATCAGATTTTTACCCAAAACAAGTGGGGGAAAACAAAAAAGGGTAAAAGAAGAAGGAAGAGAAAAACAGTGACAAAGAAAGAAAGAATGAAAAAGAACCTGAAAGAGTGAGGTAAAGATGTAGGGAGTATCTGGTGGTGGATTAAAGCAGCATGATCTGGAATCAAGACTATGCAACCTTTGGTATTCAGCACCCTCACGCTCCACCGGCTTTCGGCTTCTGAGCAAAACTTTGGGCTCCGGCACTTATTCTTTTAGAAATGAAGCACTAACTATAAGAAATATAGGGATGCCATGGAGAAGAAAGAAATTGTGCTCACAAAAGAGATATGAAACAGCACTTTCTATAATACCCCTTGAAACCTGAAATCACTTATTGTATCAGGGCTCCACAGACGGGCTCTACAAAGATATCAACACCTTGTTGAAAAATTAGACCGCGTCTAGGACTACTTTTTAGCTGATTTACTGTCATTTCAGTGCTCTCCCTCCAGAACACAAGCCACTCGGGACCAGTTTGGTCCTTAACCCCTCCCATGCTCGTGAAGGAACCGTTCCGTCACGAGCTTCGGGTGGGCTGTGCTGGTGACAGAACGGTTCCGTCACAGCCCGCACTCCGCGCCTGCGCTGACGTTCTAAAGAGCGGGCGGGCCGTGACGGAACCGTTCCGTCACAAGCACAGCTCACCCGCGGGCCGTGACGGAGTGGTTTCGTCACAAGCACGGGAACGCCACACGGCCCCGCCTCACCCTTAGCGCTGCGGCGGAATAGCCGCCGCAGCGAAGGGGTTAACCACATCCCTGCTGATGATATCCCTCTCCTATGCTGGGCCATAATAAAAACGGGTGTGGTCATGATGAGCTCAGCTTGTCATAAGCACAGGAGCACTGTGCCTCATGACGAGCTTGTCATGAGCATCGAAGGGGTTATTAGGGATCATCAGCCAGCTATAGCTTGGTTTGTGACTCAAGAGCTCCAATCAGGGCAAAACCAGTCTTGGTTTGATTGTGCTATGTTTCAAAGATGACCTGGATTGGCAGTTCAAGCTGGACTGTTCCTATTGGAGCAGAGTCAAAACTGATTTGCATATAGCTGGGTCTAATCTGAGGTGGCACGGCGGGCAAAAGACCAATGCGTTGGACTGCTACCCTGAGAGACTGCCAATGTTTAGACTTATTACGAGCCTTCCTCACGTCAACTTTTGTGCAATTCTAGAAGTGGCAAATTAAATGTCTCTTAAGATGGCAGAAATTCTTGCTCTGATGTTCAGTATCATACAAGCAGCACGCAGAACACTAGTATTAGGGCCCGCAGGTTTTGAATTCTGATTATTTAATTTTCACCTGTTAATTTATTGATAGTTTATTTGTCACTGTGCTTTTTGCAAGGAAACCTACCGTAACATTTAATGATTTATTTGACTATTGTCAAAATGGACCAATCCCCCCGTTCTTGGTAAAAAACCATGGTCCATTACCCCTCCAAAGAAAGATGTATGGTGCGGTATAGCAAGATGTAGAGCGCAGGATAGCAAGATGTAGAGCGCGGGATAGCAAGATGTAGAGCGCAGGATAGCAAGATGTAGAGCGCGGGATAGCAAGATGTAGAGCGCGGGATAGCAAGATGTAGAGCGCGGGATAGCAAGATGTAGAGCGCGGGATAGCAAGATGTAGAGCGCAGGATAGCAAGATGTAGAGCGCGGGATAGCAAGATGTAGAGCGTGGGATAGCAAGATGTAGAGCGCGGGATAGCAAGATGTAGAGCGTGGGATAGCAAGATGTAGGGCATGGGATAGTCTGAGTCCGGAGGTCGGGAGAGGTGTGTTACTGAGGACTCTCTCATAGTTAGAGAAATTGCTGGTGAAAAAAATATTATTAAACAGAAGTTATTTTCATTACTTGCAGAAATGTACAGGTTCTCAGGTCTCCAAAGAGATTTTCAGTTAGTTTTTGGGCCATTTTTAAAATGTTCTTTCATGTGGCATTTATTTTGTCATAAGATAATGACTAGGCCTTCTAGTTTTATGGTATTTATTTGCTGACATTTCCGTCTGTATTTATCTGTATTTATATTTTGCACATTTTATCTGTATTTTTCAACATTTATTTCTGGTTTTGTGACAAAATGAAGCTGAAATTAGTATATTTCCACATTTACCTAACCGATAAATGCACACTCTTACTTGACTTCCTAGCAGGTTTCAATGCAATAAACATAGACAAATGTTAAATCACAGGAACTTACATGAAAACATGCACTTTTTAGTGTCAACCTTGTGCATATCTACTGCTTTTTAAGCCTCATTACGATGTCTTTCTTTTTTAACCCCCACACCTGACAATCCCCAAATCTACTGGGCTAGCAGTCATGGCTCACAGCATTTAGAATCACTCAAAACAATCTAATTTGCATTTTTATCCACATTAAAAAATAAATGCAGAAAGGAAACCAAATGGTTTTCTGTCTATATTTATCTGTAAAAATCTGTAAAAACGGAAAACAGGGAGCCTTAATAATGACCACCGACGAGAATCCGGGTGTCTAACAAAGGTCTTTGAGGTTGGATCCATGCCAACATTGACAGCTAACCGCTGACTCTGTGAGTGATTCCCATTGGGAGAGGAGTTGGCCTAACAGCTAGGGCGGTTGTCCTCGAATATGGGGAACTGGGTTAGAGTCTCGGCAACGACGCTGAACATCCTGTGATTCTGGGCACATCGCCTAAACTCCCCGTGCCTAACACATTGTTTTTTTTAATGAATGTGTCCTCATGTAACGCAACTGGTGCTATGTAAAGCGATCTGATGCCCGATTCGGGTCGAGTTTGTGCTATATAAAACTCGTAAAATTAAAATAAAATAACCTCATTGTATGTAATCCATTCCATGTGGATGCTCTATTAATACGGCTTGATGTCTCCTGACCTCGAGGAGCTACATTAGACACCACAGAACTACAAATTAAAGGGTAGACGCTGTAAAGCTAGAGGACTATGTACTCGCATAATAAATCTAAGCACGCATTAATTCACTGATACTTTCTAGAAAGCAGGCGACATTTGTTACAGCGAAACAACCCTGAAATTATTCTATCTTCATTCAACTCTGCTATCTTGAGCGCATTAAATCTAATTACACCATTAAAAAAATAATTAGATGACCCGGTGCCAATAGCTGGTCTACTGGAGGATTAACAACGCACCAGACAACTTGCAAGAAAATGGAGGCAGCATAAATCCTCTGTTATCTATCTACTCTCTACAGTTATATTAAAAAAGTTATCGCTCTGCCATGGAAGTCATTAACCAGACGTCGTCAGAGTTATTTAAAATCTGTACCAAGTGTCACTGCCTTTATGTTTCACTTGTTCTTCACAATTAGAGAAGAACTATGAGAAGAAATTTAGGACTACACTTTCACCCCCCAAAAAGCACATTTTACCAGTGGCGTAGGAAGGGGGGGTACAGTGGGTCATCACTGAGGGGGGTGACAAAATGGAGAAAAATGTGTTTTAACCACACATTTTTGCCATTTTGTCAAGCCGGGGGTGACGAGAAATTTTCCGCACAGGGTACCACCTGACCTTGCTACCCCACTGCATTTTACCATTCATACCAAAGTGTCCAAGTGAGTCCATGTCTATAGGAACAACCTGTGCATTCCTTTAGAAACCCAATACCTTCTGTGAGTTGTAATTCTGGTTCCCTTTAACCCGTTCAGCACGGCGCAAATTCTTGCGCTGTGCTGAACGTTCCTTTGGGTCTATGGAACCATGACGGAACGGTTCCGTCATAAGCACAGGCCAACCAATGCTCATGACGGAACCGTTCTGTCATGAGCATGGAAGGGGTTAATTGCATGATATGGACACCGCTGTTGAGTCCAATTGTTTGTTGACAGTAAAACTGGACTGCTATGTGATGTTCCCGTGAGTATGGATTTATTTGGTAACCTTACATGCAATCGTAGTTCTACTGCTTCACAGATGCCGCTCTGTAGGTGTATTTTACAAGAAATTACTTAACTATTGATGACTGTTCGAACCAGGCTAAAGCTGCCAGGCTCTCTGGAAGGGCGTGCAGCACCCTTTAAAAAAAATTCAAATGTTTCAACATTGGCCTGACAAGGTTAGTAGAATGGTTTGTGATGTGGGCTCCCGGTTTTATGGTATTTATTTTTTCAACATTTCCTTCTGTATTTATCCATATTTCTTTTTTGGCCATCTTATTAGGGTTTATACATATTTATTTTGTGGTTTGCGAATAAGTAGAGAAAAAAATGGTACATTTCTAAATTTATTTAACTACTGAACATACACCCATGCTCAAACATACACCCATACTTTGATTCCTGTCGCGTTTTAACACATTCAACAGCCAAATCTAGAAAAACGCTACACCCACAGGTAAATATTAGCATTTTACTCCAAATATATTCTAACATATTCCTGCATTTAAAGATATCTTAACCTGTTTTTTTTAACTCCCCATGCTGTCTATCTGCTCATCTGTTGTATTGGAATTCACAACAGAAAGCATTGAAAGTCACTCATTAGGAGCACAATTTTTAGTACTTTTCCACCTTAAAAAATAAATACAGACAGGGAACATGTTTTCTGTCTGTATTTATCTGTAAAAATCAGTAAAAACTGGGAGCCTTATTTATGATCCAATATGGCAGCAATGACCGAGCTCTACATCATGTTTCTCCATCAGAATTCTTAGTGTCTTACGATTTGTGCAGAAGTCCTAGGCATTGTGAACCTTTGATCCTGTCTGTGGTGATTCTCTTTCTAAAAAGAAATAACCCCAACAGTTTGTCTCTGAATGGGGCCAGTTGGTGCTATACTCACAGATAACACTATCAAGATTATCCCATATCCCAATGATACACAACTCTACTGAACAGTTCCCTCTGCTTTCAGACATCGAACCCCACAAACATTGCAGGCTCTAGTCAGTCGAAGAGCCTGGTCTTTAGGGTCTTCCTGAAGATGTGTAGGGTGGGGGCACGTCTGATGTTGATCTGCAGCCCGTTCCAGATCTTGGCTGCGATGTAGGAGAAGGTTCTTCCACCCGTTCTTGCTCTGCAGATGTGGGGGGGTCGGGCGAGGTCAGCGATTGGAGGTTCCTTTTGGGTACGGGAAGGAGATTCTGTCATTGAGATATTGGGGTCCGGTTATGAGGAGGCATTTGTAGGCGTGGGTGAGTATCTTGAAAGTTACTCTTTTCTCGACAGGGTGCCAGTGGAGGTTACACAGGTGCTGGGTGATGTGTTTGTGTCAAGGGATGCAGAGGACGAGTCTGGCTGCGGTGTTCTGTATAGTTCGGAGTTTGCGGAGCAGAGACTTGTTGATCCTGATGTAGAGGGCGTTTCCACAGTCCAGTCTGCTTGTTATGAGTGCGTGGGTGATGGTCCTAATTGATTCAGGGAGATCCATTTGAAGGTCTTTTGGAGGATGCAGAGGGTGTTGAAGCAAGTGGAGGTTACGGCGTTGGCCTGTCGGGTCATGGAGAGGGAGGAGTAGAGTACGATGCCGAGGTTTCAGGCATCGTCCATGGGGGTGGGTGGACTGTAGAGGGCGGTGGGCCATCAGAAGTTGTCCCATGCAGAGGGGGAGAGTCTGAGGACGAGGACCTCTGTCTTCTCCGAGTTGAGCTTCAGGCAGCTGCTGCTCATCCAGGATGCGACGTCTTTCATTCCTTCCTGGAAGTTGAGTCTGGTGGTGGTGAAATCCTTGGTGAGGGAGAAGATGAGCTGTGTGTGTCGTCAGCAAAGGATACTATGCCGAGTCTGTGCTGTCTGACGATGGCGGCGAGGGGGCCATGTAGATGTTGAAGAGCTTGTGGCTGAGCGATGATCCTAGGGGTACTCCACAGCTGATTTTCATGGGTTTGGAGAGGAAGGGTGAAAGTCTGATTCTTTGGGTTCTGCCAGCGAGGAAGGAGCGGAGCCAGTTGAGAGCGGTTCCCTGTATGCCACCTTCATGGAGTCTGCCCGTGAGAGTGCGGTGGGAGACGGTGTCGAAGGCTGCAGAGAAATCAAGTAGGATCAGGGCTGCGGTGTGTCCTTGGTCGATGAGTGTGCGGGTGTTGCCTGTGGCGGCGAGTAGAGCGGTCTTAGTGCTGTGGTTGCTGTGGAATCCGGATTGAGAGGGGTTGAGGATGGAGTTTTCTTTGATGAATTTCATTATTTAGACTTCTCTGTGACTTTGGCCATGAAGGAGAGGAGGGAGATAGGTCGGTAGTTCTTGAGGTCCGTGGGATTAGGGGTCTGACTTCTGCGCGTTTCCAGTCCTTGGGAAAGATGCCGGTTTCGAAGGTGGCGTTGATGGTGCATCGTAATTCTGGAGCGATAGTAGCGGCAGGTCAGTGGAAGAGAGGCAGGGTTCCCTGGGGGCTCCTGAGTGGATGCCTTTCATGGGCGATGCAATGTCTTCGGCGGTGACTGGGTTCCAGGAGGAGATGGTGGGCTGGCTGGTGTTGCTGGAGGATGGAGTGGTTTCTGAGTCAGGTGTCTGGTCGTTGAAGTTGTCATAGAGGTCCTTGATCTTCAGATGGAAGTAGGAGCCAAGCGTGTTGCAGAGGTCCTGGGAAGGGGGTAATGTCCGTGGTTTCGTTGGGGGGGTTTGGTGAATTCCTGTATGACGTTGAAGAGTTCCTTGGAGTTGCTGGCGTTGGCGAGGATTGTGTTCTGTGTGAAGGACCTTTTGATGGATATAATGCTTTGGTTGTATTCTGCCATGGCGTTCTTGTAGGTGATCCAGTCTTTTGAGGATTTGCTATTTCTCCACTTCTTCTGGAGATGTCTGCAGGTGCGTCTGGATTCTTGGAGGTCGGTGGTAAACCAGGTGGCCTTCCTGGGGCACTGCCTGTCGGGGTTACGTAGGGGTGTGAGCTCATCTGCACAGTAGGAGATCCATCTATGGAGTTGGCCAAACCAGTCATGCGCACTCTCCATTTTCTCCATGTAGGCCGGAGAAAATGGCCTCCCCATAGACGCCTGTGCGGAAGGCGACCCAGCCAATCACAACGCTGCTATTGCAGCGTTGTGATTGGTGTGGGGGAGGGGAGGGGGGCTGCCTGCTTCCTGTTCCTGTAGAGGCAGGAAAGCAGGAGCCAGAGCCTGGAAAACACGGGACCCAGGAAAGGTACGTTTTTTGATTATTATTTAACCTCCTATCCCCATGCGATGACCTCCCCTTCCCCACGCTACCACTCGTCTGTACCCCCCACCCGTGAGCCATGCCGGCTGCGACTGCTCCGCAACCTGGGACCCAGAGAAGGAGCTACACAAAGCTGGACCGACCCATAGGGAAACTGGGAGATTAGCCAATGGTTAGTTCTACAACATGATGATAGGTCTGGGGCAGAGTCAGTCACATGGCAGTGTGTTACACCCATCAGTGCTTGACGTCACAGTAGGCTGCTCCCCGGGGGAGCCCATACCGCACATAAGGGATTGGGTGTCACCAACTGAAGTGAGGGGTAGTGCGATGCTGAGCGCTCTGCCTCCCGCCTGAATCTCTCAGCGAAAAATTAAGCTAATTAATTTTATTTTCCCAGAGGAAGTTTGCTCCTGAGAATGTTCTACAAAAGAAATGAACAAAAATAGAGGTGGGCAAGCCAGGCAATTAACAGAAAGAACTGGAGCCGAGCCAGGGGTCTGACTTTGCTATAAGAGGCAAAGCTCGAAGCAAGTCATAGAGAGATTTGTAAGTGATACAGCAAATGCCCTGTGAAACATCAGAAAGACACGGTCAGATTAGAAATAGGTCATCTCTTTGAACGCTTGTGTTTCATTTTAGTACACTATATTATATCATAGAGTTTATTGTTGTTAAAAGTAATATTTTCTAAACATGAACTTTTCTCCACCTCAATATCTTCGAAACACCGTTAAGAATAAAAAGCCAAAAAATGGCAGTTTGTCACGTGCACAGTGTACACGGCCAATGTTGTGCTTGTATGTGGAAAATCAGTATTGTAGATTAAGCCATCCATAAGTGAGTTTTGTTATAGAGCACACGCCCTTAAATTAATCTCTACAAGATGGTCTCAGGATTGACACTCGGTTAAAATGAGGCACATTAAATGGACTGGCATAGGATCACACAATTTGGTCAAGCGAGGAAGCTGGGATTTGAACCCCGTTTTCTCACGGTTTCCGGGTTACACAGTGTACATACAATCCAGCCACGGAAGGAATATTGCCTTTTCTCTTCTTATTGCCGCCAAAGGCAATGCTTTGTGTTTAATTATTTAATGACCGAATCTAATACTCCAAAAAATAAGTCTCACGTGTAAATTCAATGTGACATAATGTATGTGTTAAACATCAAAATGCCTTTCTTGATAAATTAGTAACAATAAGCTGAAGGGTGGTAAGGAGACTGTGTTAATGGCGCAGACTTGCCCTGACGTAACAAACAGCAATGAAAGAGGTCAGCACCTCAGTGACGTCAGTGACATTGATTAACGAAACACAGAGGACACTGACATCCCGCGAGAGTTCGGTGACGCGCGTGAATTGCAGCTCAGCTAAAGGCACACACAGTGAAAATGCAGCATTAAGATTTCAAGCATTCACCTATCGCACATCTAGTATGTTTTGTCTTTTAAAACTGCACCAGGGAGGGAACAATGTAGTATCTCGGTGAGTGGCTGGCTGAGAAAAATGGTGGTCTAACTGAATAAGGATATCTAGTTGGAAAGTGGCTCAAACATTGTATCACTGTGAACTAGAACCTTCCACAAGTCCAGACAACGCGCTAAAGCCAGGGTTGATCTTGCGATATACTCTGACATGT
Source organism: Lissotriton vulgaris (assembly GCF_964263255.1). Classification (NCBI taxonomy): domain Eukaryota; kingdom Metazoa; phylum Chordata; class Amphibia; order Caudata; family Salamandridae; genus Lissotriton; species Lissotriton vulgaris. The sequence goes on from NC_141698.1 coordinate 64,602,021, forward strand.
TTTATATGATGGCGTCACAGGCAAAGACAGCACTGCCGTCTACTAGGCCTGTGCGTGAAATTTCGTTCCGCTTACGGAGTTTGCAGAGTTTTTCCTACTCCACGCTCAGCGTAGCACACGGAGTTCTGAAAAACTTTGCTCCGCCAGGTTTTTCCTCGCTCACGCTCGCCATCGTTAAGTTGGCTAGCACAAGCGAGGAAAATCTTACTCCGTACCACCTCCCAGAGAGACTTCTCAACGCGGGTGGCCGCGGATGGCTGCCACCGCTCGCGTTGAGAAGCCTTCTTTTCGCATTGAGGAAGCTGCCGCTCGAGTACAACATCTACTCGGGCGGCAGAAAGGAGTAACGCCCTCTTGAGCTGCGCCTGGTGCCTTTCGCACTGATTTTCAAGCACAGGACAAACACCCGGAGCTAAAATTCAGCATTAACAGCGCGACCTAAGGCACTCCGCTTGCGAAACTCCGCGTAGCAATGCAGAGTTTTCACTTCATAGAACTCTGCCCAGGCCTATTCTGTACCACACATGAAGCGAAACCACAACAAAAATGTTAATAACCACCTACAATAAGCTGTAACTTTTGTCAAACAAACTAACTAAACATTTCCACTAAAATGGACCCAACTGCAACTAACCTGGCACATACAGTGTGTTACACTTCAATAGGAAATCAAAATACTAAACAAAGTTAAATGTGCAGTCGGGTACATGGTGCTTTTTACATCCACAGACAGAACCCTAGAGCCTTCTTTACGGAGAATTGTTCCAGATCAGGAAAGACAGTCTTAAATCAGGAGGGACAATCCTAAAGCAGGAAAGATAGCCCTAGACCAGGAGAGACAATCCTAAACCAGGAAAGATAGTCTTAAACCAGGAGAGACAATCCTAAAGTAGGAACGATTGCCTTAGACCAGGAGAGACAATCCTAAACCAGGAAAGATAGTCTTAGATCAGGAGAGACAATCCTAAACCAGGAAAGACAGTCTAAACCAGGAGAGACAATCCTAAAGCAGGAAAGATTGCCTTAGACCAGGAGAGACAATCCTAAATCAGGAAAGATAGTCTTAGACCAGGATAGACAATTCGAAACCAGGAAAGATAGTCTTAGACCGGGAGAGAAGATCCTACACCAAGAAAGACAGTCTTAGACCAGGAGAGACAATCCTAAACCAGGAGAAACAATCATAAACCAGGAAAAATAGTCTTATACCAGGAGAGGCAATCCTCAAGCAGGAAAGATAGCCTTAGACCAGGAGAGACAATCCTAAACCAGGAATAGCCTTAAACCAGGACAGACAATCCTAAACCAGGAAAGATAATCTTAGACCAGGAGAGGAAATTCGAAACCAGGAAAGATAAACTTACACCAGGAAAGACAATCCTCAACCAGGAAAGACAGTCTCAGACCAGTAGAGACAATCCCAAACCAGGAAAAACAGTCTTAAACCAAAAGAGACAATTCTAAACCAAGAGAGACCGTCTTAAACCAGAAGAGACAATCCTAAACCAGGAAAGATAGTTTTAGACCAGGAGAGGCAATCCTAAACCAGGAAAGACAGTCTTAGACCAGGAGAGACAATCCTAAACCAGGAAAGATAGTCTTACACCAGGCGAGGCAATCCTGAAGCAGGAAAGATAAACTTAGACCAGGAAAGACGATCCTCAACCAGGAAAGACAGTCTTAAACCAGAAGAGACAATCCTCAGCCTCTTAGAGCCAAAAATGGAGCTAAATTGCAGCCAATCAGCCTCACACAAATAAAATAGGCTGGTTGTTGTGAAGCAGCAGTGAGCTTATCACGGCGCCTGCTGCATGATCCCATTGGCTTTTAACATAATTGCAATTGTGTTTATTTCCAGATGACCTCTGCTGGGCTCTCGAGCTTGGCAGGGAGAGTGAAACCTAAGTCCTGCAACCCAATCATTGCATCTGCGAAGGTTGATGCTAGGAAGGTGATCCGTCTTGTGTGGCCCAGAGGTCACTCTAGCTCCAGGTGGCACACTATAACCCTAAGTTATCATTGTCATCCTCTGCCGGAATTCCCCTTTATTAAAAATGTAGTTAATTGCTTGTATGTCTCCAATCAGTTCTCTGTTTTCAATGCCATGTTTGGCAGAACCAGAATCACTCAGTTGGCTCCATATTCCGATCGGCCAATGGGCATCATTGCTGCACAAGCACCCTGCTACTTCCGGCTCCACTCACTTTCTCTCTCTCTCCCTAATAATATCTGTACCATCTACTTCCTCATTTCCTTCTCTGCCCTCGTTCAGGTGCTAATGCTGTGACACATTCTGGTCACTAGGTGTCGCTTGTGTAACAGAGTACATGCCAGTTTATGTAGCTTTTCTTCAGGGGACCTGGGTACTCCTAATGTGTGAAAAGTACAGGGGGGGGATGCTGAATAAACATGTATGTAAATGTATCAAGATGAATTTGCATTTAATTGTGATACTTGGAAAGCTGTCTTATGAGAGGAGGAGACTTTGACTTTTCATTTCTTACCTCTTTCCCACTATTACAATAAAAAATTAAAATAAATATGAAAAAAGTTAGACAATGCGATGTCCTTCTACGACTGGATAGCAAAGGAAATAAATCAACACAAAAAAATTGGTCCTATCCATGTCGACTTCAGTAAAGCATTTGATCCTCTTTCGCCGACAAGGCTCATGGAGGAGATAGACATCTTGGGATGGGAGCCAGGCCAGGAAACTGGATTAGGAATTGAGTGATAGACACCAGTGAGCGCTGGCAAATGGATCTCATTCTAAAGCGCTGAAGAGGACTAGTGCCGTGCCGCTCATAGTTGTGGTGAATTAATAAATGGTGATGATGCAGAGGTATGGGGTGGTAGAGTAATTTTTTTTTATGTGCTAGGAAGATATGTTTAGTTTGGAACAGAGGTGAGTGGAAAGACAAGACTCAGTTTAGAGCCGCCTGTGCATGGTCTTGGTTGAGCATTGGTGACAAAAGTTCAGTTCAGCCAAAAGGCAATGTCATGAGTCCAGAGACCGGATCCTGGAGCCGCAGGAGTAGATGGAGTAAAGTAACAAAACCAAGTGACCTGAGTTAGGAAAGTAAGAGACCTTGATAAAGGGGCCTCAGAGCATGTATGCAGTTCTTAATTTGTAAAAAACATAAGTACCAGGGCTCTCATCAAGAGGTCACTGCAGCTTGTACCGCACATTGGCCCTGCCATGCTGCCAATGATTATAAAAAACAACTATTAGCTATCGCACAGCTACAAATGTAACAATTCTGACTATTTATTGCTCACAAGTTATAGGAAGAATGGCTTAGGTGGTAGGTAATAGTCATTTTTAATGTATATTGAATTGACGATTAACTGTTGCTGTGGTCAACTCAAAATTAGCCAGACAACACCATCTTGTGGCAGACTGTCTCAAGTCTCGATGTTGAGCACCGGAAACCACAGGCTCAAATTAAGCACTGCACTTATGGCAGCTTGCTTTTATAGCCTTGTGTGTCCTTCCTACCCCTTCTTTTTCTGATACCTTGAGTGATAAGATGTCTTTGTTGTGGAAGTGGGCTGTTGAGGTCTCAGATCCAGGCAGGCCATATCCTGTCCACGAGCACAAGGAGTGTCCTCTGCTGAAGGCTGCCATATTAGCAGGTGGCCGCCTCTCCGAGACATAAGCCCCAGACACAGGGGGGCTCTATAGCGAGTTGTAAGGGCCTTTAATGACTTGCATAGCCCTAGCCCGATGCCATAATGCCATTGGAACATTCCACCCACTGTGGGTGGAAACTACTAATTTAAACATGGACATCAGTAAGACAAACATTGAAGTATTTTGTTAGAAGGCTGCTGTATATATATTCATATTTCACATGAATTGCATTCCTACATTTACATACACTTTACACGTATCACTGGTTAGAGGCGGCAGACCTGAGAGCAGAGGACGGCCCGGGACCAGGGTTCGATTCCCGGCGCGGCAGGTTTCTGGACCAGGGTCAGCGGACTCGATAATTCTCTCGCCTCGGTGCCCACTCTGATCAGCGATCACACTCGGCAACTCTGGGCATTAGCTTGCCTCATCTTCACTAACGGCCCCCCAGACCGCCGGGGATGCCTGGTCTCACCCTGGAGATACCCATTAAGGGACCATCTCTCAGGGAAGCCAGGAAGGGTTTCGCGGCGGTCGAAGCGCCAGGACGCCTACGGGTAGCAGTGCGCTATATAAATGCCTACACATTTACATTTACATTTACATTCATACAATCACACACGCACACACATATTCACCTTCATACAATCACACACTCATATATATATTCACTTTCATACAATCACACACTCATGCATGTATATTATATATATATATATATATATATATATATATATATATATATATATATATATATATATATATATTATAAACTGTTTAACAATACAGTATGTTCATGTTATGTATATTATGTGAGGCTTAGTTCTCATTAATACAAGCTGTGATGTAATCATAAGAATGTAGAACTTAGGGTCAGTATATATAGTGCGGTAATTGAATGTGAAGGCAGAGTTGGAAGTTGACTGCTTTGGAGACACTGGGTGATGTTCCAGTGCTAATGGGCCTAATGTACTTATGTTCTTATAATAAAAGGAAGCCCTGTTCCAGTCAATTCTGGCTGGCATGATCACTCATACCAATTTGGCGACGAGGATGTGATACGTGAAAAAGTATCTAGTTATAACAGCACATTAAATGCTATTACTTTTGAAGGGGTTGAAGAAAACACATAATACTCACACCCAAATTAGGAAACGGTAAAAATTACAGAATATGGTCGAAGAGAATGATGATAAGAAATTGCAAGTTAAAAATAATATTCTCAAGAAACAAATGAAAAACAACATTTATTTGTATTCTATTAACAGAGCAAAATCAAACCATTTTAAGATTGGAGTTTGGGCAATTGTAAGAAAACCTGTAAGAGTACACAAAGGGGAATCAGGGTATTCCTCACCATTACAAATAGTGGAAGTTACGAATAGTGCCTTATTATTAAGAGACAAAGGATGGTGGAGTCAGAGTGCAGCCATTTTGCTTACACCAGGTCAAGAAATGCAGTGGAAGGATAAAAAAAATACAATTATTGAAGGGTATAGTTATTTTTGATGAATCTGGCGAGAATTCTTTAGAAAGAATGGGAGGAAAAGAAGTCATACGTGATGAGCACGCTGGCCAAGAAACAAATGAGCTAGGAAATGATAGTGACATTGTTCAACAAAACAGAGAGTTAGATATTTGCCTGGAAGATCGATATGAAAGTAATGATACCATTTCACAAAATGGTAATAATTAAAGTGTGTCAAGTAGTGGAAGTAGAGTGATAATTCCAAAGAAATTTACAGATTGTATTAAGTTTAGTTTTGTTGGTATTTCTATACAAAAAGGGAGGTAATGTGTGTATATATATTCACATTTCACACGACTCACGTTCATACATTCCCATTTACACATATCCTATTAATACATTAACACACTCCTATATATTCACATTCATACAATCACACACACACACACACACACATATATATATATATATTCACTTAAAAAACCATAGGTTTCAGGCCTTATATAGGTAGGAATTAGCATTAAAAAAACCATTGAAATTGCTCCTATATAGTTAGTTGTACTAACTATATTTCGCGCACCCGCAATCCACTGCTGATGATGTCACATATTACATCATTCATGACATGGTCAGTGACATCACTGATGACATCACTGATGACATCTCATTTGACATCACTGATCACATCACTGATGATATCATTCATGTGGTAATACGATGCACCTCCTCACACTCTAATATAAGGTGTGAGCTGAATTCCAATTCCTGTGCAAAAAAGGAGTTTGTCCAGGGATCGGAATCCCCATATAGATCACAGCCCACTGTTTTCCCCAGATAGACTTCGGCAGATCAAACCTACCAAAATGTATTGGGGATAGGAAAAGCATGGAAAGGAGCAGAACAGTACAGGTAAACACCTCACAGCAAGTAATGGTATTGGTATATGTTCTTACTAGTGCGGTAAATCCCTTGTCTGTTTCAGTACTTGAAGCCTGGGCCACAGGGCGCACCTGTCCTGTTTCTCTTTCAGAGGCATGGCCTGCCAATTCACCTCCAAATTATCTTGTGGGCAAGTTCACCGCTAAGTGTAATATTACTAAGTGTGGTATTAGTTCACGTCTAAGTGTGATATTACTAAGCGTCGTATTAGTTCACTGCTAAGTGTGATATTACTAAGTGTGGTATTAGTTCACAGCTAAGTGTGATATTACTAAGTGTGGTATTAGTTCACAGCTAAGTGTGATATTACTAAGTGTGGTATTAGTTCACCGCTAAGTGTGATATTACCAAGTGTGGTATTAGTTCACGTCTAAGTGTGATATTACTAAGCGTCGTATTAGTTCACCGCTAAGTGTGATATTACTAAGTGTGGTATTAGTTCACCGCTAAGTGTGATATTACTAAGCGGAGTATTAGTTCACCGCTAAGTGTAATATTACTAAGTGTGGTATTAGTTCACCGCTAAGTGTGATATTACTAAGTGTGGTATTAGTTCACGTCTAAGTGTGATATTACTAAGCGTCGTATTAGTTCACCGCTAAGTGTGCTATTACGAAGTGTGGTATTAGTTCACACCTGAGTTTGATATTACTAAGCGTAGTATTAGTTCACGTCTAAGTGTGATATTACTAAGCGTAGTATTAGGTCACCTCTAAGTGTGATATTACTAAGCGTAGTATTAGGTCACCTCTAAGTGTGATATTACTAAGGGTAGTATTAGTTGTTCATGTCTGAGTTTGATATTACTCAGCATAGTATTAGTTCACATCTAAGTGTGGTATTACTAAGTGTGGTATTAGTTCACACCTGAGTTTAATATTACTAAGCATAGTATTAGTTCACGTCTAAGTGTGATATTACTAAGCGTAGTATTAGTTGTTCACGTCTGAGTTTGATATTACTCAGCATAGTATTAGTTTACAACTAAGTGTGATATTACTAAGCGCAGTATTAGGTCACTGCTAAGCGTGATATTACGAAGCGTAGTATTAAGCCACCTCTAAGTGTGATATTACTAAAAGTAGTATTAGTTCACCTCTAAGCGTGATATTACTAAGCGTAGTATTAGTTCACCGCTAAGTGTGATATTATTAAGTGTGGTATTAGTTCACACCTGAGTTTGATATTACTAAGCATATTATTAGTTCACGTCTAAGTGTGATATTACTAAGCGTAGTATTAGTTGTTCACGTCTGAGTTTGATATTACTCAGCATAGTATTAGTTCACATCTAAGTGTGATATTACTAAGCGCAGTATTAGGTCACTGCTAAGCGTGATATTACTAAGCGTAGTATTAGTTCACCTCTAAGCGTGATATTACTAAGCGTAGTATTAGTTCACTGCTAAGTGTGATATTTCTAATCTTAGTATTAGGTCACCTCTAAGTGTGATATTACTAAGTGTAGTATTAGTTCACGTCTAAGTGTGATATTACTAAGTGTAGTATTAGTTCACGTCTAAGTGTGATATTACTAAGCGTAGTATTAGGCCATCTCTAAGCATGATATTACTAAGTGTAGTATTAGTTCACCTCTAAGCGTGATATTACTAAGCGTAGTATTAGTTGTTCACGTCTGAGTTTGATATTACTCAGCATAGTATTAGTTTACAACTAAGTGTGATATTACTAAGTGCAGTATTAGGTCACTGCTAAGCGTGATATTACGAAGCGTAGTATTAAGCCACCTCTAAGTGTGATATTACTAAAAGTAGTATTAGTTCACCTCTAAGCGTGATATTACTAAGCGTAGTATTAGTTCACCGCTAAGTGTGATATTATTAAGTGTGGTATTAGTTCACACCTGAGTTTGATATTACTAAGCATAGTATTAGTTCACGTCTAAGTGTGATATTACTAAGCGTAGTATTAGTTGTTCACGTCTGAGTTTGATATTACTCAGCATAGTATTAGTTCACATCTAAGTGTGATATTACTAAGCGCAGTATTAGGTCACTGCTAAGCGGGATATTACTAAGCGTAGTATTAGTTCACCTCTAAGCGTGATATTACTAAGCGTAGTATTAGGCCACCTCTAAGCATGATATTACTAAGCGTAGTATTAGTTCACCTCTAAGCGTGATATTACTAAGCGTAGTATTAGTTCACTGCTAAGTGTGATATTTCTAATCTTAGTATTAGGTCACCTCTAAGTGTGATATTACTAAGTGTAGTATTAGTTCACGTCTAAGTGTGATATTACTAAGTGTAGTATTAGTTCACGTCTAAGTGTGATATTACTAAGCGTAGTATTAGGCCACCTCTAAGCATGATATTACTAAGCGTAGTATTATGTCACCTCTAAGCGTGATATTACTAAGTGTAGTATTAATGTTCCTGTCTAGAAGCAGCCATGCCATGTTCAGTGTTTTAAAACTCAATGACACTTTTGGATAAAGTAGTGTAAAAACAAATACAAGGGTGAATCCTGGAATAGAAGAGTTATGTGAAAAGAAGAACTACATTGTGGAGAACCGACCCAGTCCTGAAAGTCCCAGGCGTCTGTTGGGCCCTGAAGGGCGGACTCAGGACTAGGATTTCTTAGGTGGAAACCTTTTAAATGCTGGGGTTTCTTCAGCTTCAGAAATGCTGCTCAGCATGTCACAAATGGAACAGAAGATGAGCTGGGAACTTTAAGATTGAAGGCATGCTGTGTCCTTTCTCAAGCCAGCACGAGACGAGATTAGTGTATGTTCCTGTGGAAACAAACACATTATAGGGCACCTCGGGGGTACACCTGGACTTCAGCTCCCGCAGACCCTACACCAGCTCCGCTGCCAAGAAGTAATTCTTCCACCTGGAAACACCAAGGCCGATATCCACTTGCATTGTTTTCTCGCTCGTGATGCTCGAATCACGTTTATTCATTTGCACCTAAAATTCGCCAATTGTGTAAAACCTTGGGGTTTGGGGTACATGATTGGTAGACTGTAGGCCAAAATACATCAGTCAAATTACTGATAAACAGTAGAACACATCACCTTGTACTATTCACCCGTTAGGGAGTACCAATCACAGGACGCATCAGTTTCAAGGCGCTTTGCATCGTCCACAGAGCAGGACAAGGTAACAGCCCTTATTTCCTGCAAACCAAGCTGGTTTGATACCACCATGTTATATGAAATGTTATAACAATTTATTCGGCGCACGTATACCCAACGATGGCTTGATGCTGACTTCTCTTGAACACAAGTGACAGATTGTATTATTAAAGAGCCACGTTTTGAGCTCCTGTCTGAAGGGGATCAAGGTGGGCATGACTCTGATGGGAGGTGGAAGACAATCCCAGACCATGCCATGCAGGCAGTGGCCGCACACCGCCTCACTGCCCCGATCACCGGCAAGAAAATACCAAGGCGGATCCACATTTTCTCTAGAAGCCTCTAAGATACTGACCTTATCCACAGACTCAATCGCTTCATACGAGAATATCTGATTTTCAGAAGCCCTTCAAAACCTGGCTCTTCCTTATGTTAGCGCGCTAAGCAGCCACCGTCAAACAACTACTGATGGTCTGAATGCAGAGTTGCGACCATCAGGCAAAGCTCAGAAGATATCTCCAAACATCAGCGCCTGCTGCAACAATGGCCCTTTGGCCAACTTTTGATCACCACATGCAGCATCCCAGCTCAGAACATCAGAATGAGCAGTTCATTGAGACACCAAAAGTAAGTGATCACTAAACGGGGGTTACTTTGCGTTAAGATATGCTCCTTCATACCCTCCCGCCCCACGAGGCGGCCCACCCAGTTGTGTTAGTGTTTTCCTACTTCTCACAAGACTGTAGTATATTCCAGACTGTGTTTAGCCACAATCTTTATTTTGTGACCCATCCATTAAAGACCCCAGAAACTCTTAATTGACAATATGTTGCCTACTGTGTAAGGTATCCTAGAACCCTAAGACCTGGGGTCTTATCATAAAATTGTACATATGCATTAATTACATGTTTTTACCTTGTCCTCAATCCCATCTTAGTTTCCAAATGTGACCAACACCATTCCCTGAAGTGGTACTCATGTTCTAGGTGTTTCAATAAAAAAAGTTCTCTGTGAAGCTGTGCGGTGGTCTAGGGAGCCAGGAATACACTATTTCAAATACCTAAAATGGAACAATGTCTGACCTGCCACTTGGGGCCAGATTTACTAGTTTCTCATGTAGCGCAGAGCAGCAGCCGCAAATTCTATGCGGCAATGAGAGGGGGAGAGAAGGAGGGTGCCATATTTACAGAAATATGGCACTCTCCTCTCCTCCCCCTAATGCTGCCACTGAACTGTGCGACTGTGCACCACGGACACACCTTTGCACCATAGTTCAAGTGTTTCTCCTGGAGTCTAGCATGGGTTTTGTACTGGAAGGATACCCTTCCAGTACAAAATACTATGCTTAGACCAATTTTAAGCATTTTCCCACTTTGTTTGTGTGCTGTACAGTTCTGCACACGAGCAAAGTCGGAAAATAAAGGGAGAAAAAAACATGCCTCCTTCCTAGCTCCTATCTGAACTGGGTGTTATTTTCTGATGCTATACCTTGTCTACTTTTAGGTTTAAAGCATTTTTATTAAGACAAAAAAACATGGGGAAGGGGAATAGGAGGTTAAGGTTACATACAATGCAGTGAGGTAGAAAAAAGCGTGTTTCAGGAGCGTTAGTCAAAAATGGTAGGCCGGTGGTCCAGAAGGGGAAGACAACAAATCTAAGGCAATAAAACAATTTACATTACCCTCTCATGTACCCCAACCCCCCACCCTAAGCCGAGCGTGAGTAGCTAACAGCGATCCAACAAGGCACAACCCAGTCCCTCCGAATCCCTCACCCCCAAGAAAGAAAAAAAAGAAAAGAAAGGAAACAACACCCCAACTCCCCCGTCCAATGGCCCCGTATTAGGATAACCCGCCCCAAACAACCCACACCCCAACCCCTAAGATCTTATCCCCTATGCAGCCTGATCCCCCGGGGTCGCCGATGGCGTTAGTCGAAGAAGGCGAAGGTACCTCGGGCAGGTGAGCTCCCGGAATTCTGTGGACAGAAGTGCTAGAAAGGGTTGCCATAGCTTCCCGAATTGATCTACATTCCCAGCCGCTGCAAGCGACATCTTCTCCATACCCAACACCTGCCAGAGTCTATGCAACCAACCAGTAATGGAGGGGACAGTGGCGGTGCGCCAGTGGATAAGAATATTCTGGACCGCTGAGCCTAGTGCAATAGCAATCTGTCTACCCCTGCGGGACTTCAACGGGTACATTAGATCGTTGGGAAGGCCTAACAAAACATACGCTGGGAAGCGCGGTAGCTCAATCTCAAAGTGCCTATCCACCTCATCCAAGACCTCCTTCCAATAAGCAGCCAGCACCGGGCAAGCCCAAATAATGTGCGAGAGGGTACCCTCCTGTCCGCAACCCCGCCAGCACCCCTTGTCAGTGTGTTTATGCATTTCATATAGCCTCTCCGGGGTGTAATACCAATAGGTAGACACCTTAGTAAAGGTCTCCGTAAGCCCAGTGTGGTATGCCGAGTGCCTCGCCCGATATGCGATTTTGTCCCACTCCTTGTGGCTTAGTGTCCTGCCCAATTCTCTGTGCCAGCGTTCCCTCCCCGGGTTATGATAGTGGAACGTCGGGGGTTGAAGGAATTTATATAAATCGGTAATGAGCTTGGCGTCCGAGGTCCGGGTCACCAGCCACCGCTCATATGATGTGATTTGGCGGGCTGCGGTGTCGCGTACCTGGGGTTGGAGAGCCCAGTGTCGGACCTGCATATAGCGCAGCCTGTCCATCTCCGTCAGGCCGAATTCCTGTCGGAGTTGTTGGAACGGAATCACTCCCTCCGGCCCGTAGATCTGAAAAAGTGCCCTACAGCCCGCGCTCACCCAATGGGAAAAGGCTCCCGGCTCTAGGCCTGGGGCAAAGTCCGGGTTACCTACTATGGGCGTGAACGGCGAGGGAAAGGTAGTCAGTTCACGGGCCTCGCAAACCGTATCACACACCCGCAGGGGGACCCGCGTAACAAAGGAGGCGTAAAGATTAGCCGGGCGATGCGCGCGACGCAGGAACGGAACCTCCTGGAGAGTACGGCCCGCCACCGCCTGGTCTTGAAAAAGCCAGTGTTTGTCGGATTCTCACCTGCTCCACTCCACCAAATATCGCAGTTGCGCCGCCTGGAAGTACTTCCGGAGGTCCGGGATACCAAGACCCCCCGCCTCCGGAGCAAGCGTGGAGAGGACCCTCTTCATCCGAGGCTTGCGGCCTTGCCATACGAAGCGGGAGATGTCAGCCTGCGTTTGCTGTATCCAACCCACAGGGGGTTGGAGAGGTAGAGCTCGAAAGAGGTACAGAATCTGGGGCAGTACCGTCATCTTAACCACCGCAATGCGGCCCAGCCAAGAAAGCAGGCCCTTGCTCCAGCGGCCGAGTTCCTCCTTGATCTTCCTACTGAGGGAAGTGTAGTTGGCTGTCACCATCTCAGACAGCTTGGGCGCCAGCAGGATCCCCAGGTACGGCACCGTAGACGAGGACCACTGCATGGGAAAAAGACGCTGAAGGTCTCTCCTGGTGTCCGAGGCTAATGACACGTCCAATGCCGCCGACTTGGTCATATTCATTTTAAAGCCGGCCACACGTGCAAAGGTGTCTAGTTCCTGGACGCAAGCTGGGAGTGACCTCCTGGGGTCATCCAGGGTCAGCAGGACATCGTCCGTGTAAAGGCTGACAGTGTGGACATATTGGCCCATCTTAACCCCAATGGCATCAGGGTTATTGCGAATCCTCTGAGCAAACGGCTCCAAGTAGAGGGCGAATAAAAGCGGCGAGAGGGGACAACCTTGTCTCGTACCGCGTTCGATGGCAAAACTACCGGAGCTGCACCCATTGACCCGCACCGACGCCGACGGTCTTTTATAACAGTTGAAGACCATGGTGCGGAACTTCTCGCCGATTCCCAGTTTCCTGAGAACCAACTCAAGGTACGGCCAATGAACTCTATCAAAGGCCTTCTCCGCATCAACTGATAGTAACATCCGTTCCCCCGGGATACGTGAGGCCTTTTCCAGTACGTGCGTCACTCTCTTGGTGTTGTCCACCGTCTGTCTACCGGGTACAAAGCCAGCTTGGTCCGCCTCCACCAGTCCCGGCAGGTGTAGACCAAGCCTGGACGCTAGAATCTCCGTATATAGCTTGAGGTCAACATTTAAGAGTGAAATGGGCCTGTACGAACCACACAGGGTCCGATCCTTCCCGGGTTTCGGGATGACCGACACCGTAGCGCTAAGAAGGTCCGGTGGAATAGCGCCAGGCTCGGAGAAGGAGTTAAACAGTCGAGCCAGAAGTGGCGCCACCGCGGAGCAGAAGGTCTTATAAAACAAAGCTGTGTAGCCATCCGGGCCCGGGGCCTTACCGTCCTTCAGCCGCGCTATAGCGGAGATGACTTCCTCCACATGGATGTCCCTCTCTAGGTGGTCCGCCTGGGCGGGCTCCAGCACCGGGAGGGCCACTGACTCCAAATAGTCCTCGGCGTCTCGCAGCGAGGAGGGCTCCCCAGCATACAGTGCTTCGTAGAAGCTACGAAAGGATTCCGCCACCTCCGCGTCACCAGAAACAGTAACCCCATCCGAGCCCACCAGTTCCTTCACAACGTTACGCTGCTGTGCAACCCTGAGCCGATGGGCCAGGAGCTTACCACACTTGTCCCCCCCTGAATAAAAGGCATGCTTCAGGCGCAAAGCGGCATACTCCGCCCTATCCAGGTCCAACGCCGACAGGAGCTTCCTCGCCGCCTTCAGTTGTCTCCAAACTCGAGGAGCCCCTGTGCGGCGATGAACCTGCTCAAGCTCCCTGACCTGCGCAGTCAGTTCGTCCCTCTTACGCTGCCGTTCCTTATTCTCGGCTGAGGAGATGGAAATAAATTCCCCACGGAGGACCGCTTTCAAAGCTGCCCACTGCGTTGCTTGAGACGTGTCGGAGTTGCCATTGTGAACCAAATAGTCCTGAATGACCTCTCCTATGCGTTTCACAACAGACTTCCTATGTAAAAGAGTATCCCGAAGACGCCACGTTCCTCGAGAGGGAGAGGCCGCTGGCCACTTGAAAACGCCGGAAACTGGCGCATGGTCGGACAGGGACAAGACCCCAATGTCCGCCGCCGTGGCGGCAGTGCGTAGCGGGCCACTCACCAGGAGGTAATCCAGCCGCGAGTAAGTGCGGTGCGCGTGGGAGAAATAGGAATAGTCCCTATCAGTGGGGTGCATAGAGTGCCAGAGGTCGTGCAAATCCATCTCCACAATCCGGTCCTTCACCGCGCGGGAGAGTTCCCCCGTCTGCGGGGAGCGTTGCGCCGACCTATCCATAGCGGAGTCGAAAACAATGTTAAAGTCCCCCCCCAGGACAACATGGCGATCGGGCGAGGCAGTGACGTCCACCAGCACCGAATCCAGGAAGCGATCCTGGTGATCATTCGGGCTGTAAACGGAGCCAACCGTAAAAGCTATTCCCCCAAGTCGCATGCGGTATGCAAGGAGCCTCCCCTGCTGTTCGGCAAGTTTATACAGAACCTCGCCTCTAAAGGAGCTAGCTAAAAGAATGGCTACGCCCGCAGTCTTGGTCGTTGCCGAGGAGAAGAACTGAGTGGGGAACTTGGCAGATCGCAGCCTATGGCAATCCTTGGGCAGCAGATGGGTCTCTTGCAGGAGGCATATATCCGCCTGCGTCCCCTCTAGCAGGGATAGAATTGCTCTACGTTTCACAGGGTTATTCAGACCCTTAACATTAAGGGTCACTACCTTTAAGGACGGCATTCCACCCGGGGAGCAGAAGCGCTATGCAGCAAGCAAGGGATCAGCGGGTGGGGCGCACGGGGCAGGCGCGCGGGGAAGGCCAGGACAGGCCGAGCGTAAGCATAGACAACATCGGATGGGACCCCCCCAACAACAAAACAACCCTTACACCCTCCCAAAACATACTCGTGGCAACTAGCCAAAAACAAAAACAAATGGAAACACCCCATTGTCTCAGTCAAGCCCAGACGGGCAAGTCCGTAGAAACCAGCAAAGTGGACATTCAGCCACTCACCTCCGGCCGCCCCCTCCCACCCCCCGGCCCCAACCCAGCATCGTAGAGGCTAAGAATCTCTCCCCCCGGAGTGAAGTTAGGCCGTCATGGCCACGCCATCGGAGTCGGGCAAGTTCCTGGCCGCCGCTCTCAAAGCATCTGCCATGTCCGCCCTGATGGTAGGGGAATCAGGGCGACTCGCACTCGCTGGTGACTGTCTCCTCGTCGATCTCCGTCGGCGCCGTCTCTCTGGGCGCCTCCACGACGGTGTAGCTCCGTCCTCCTCCGTGGCCGTGAGTCCGAATACTCCGCAGACGTCTTGTAGGGAGCGCAGTTGGTGTAGCGCCCCGTTCCATCTAAAGATCAAACGGAAAGGGTGTCCCCAGGAGTAGGGCATCTCGTGTTCGCGCAGAAAGTCAGTGGCAATCCTGAAGGACCTGCGCTTCTGCAGCGTGATGGTGGACAGATCTTGGTAGAGTGCTACAGGCCGCTCCCTGAAAGTTAAAGGCTGCTTCTTTCGGGCCTCCGCCATGATGCGTTCCTTCAGTGGAAAGTCAGGCAAGAATGCCAAAATGTCCGGAGGGGGCGCCGATGACTGGCGTTGTCGGCCCACTCTGTGCGCTCTGTCGATGCGGACCGGGAAGTCTGCATCTTCCCCCAAGATCTCACGGAACAGGTCCTGCAGATAGGCCACCAAATCGGCCCCCTCGTCCGCGGACGGGACTCCCCGCACCCGGATGTTGTTCCGTCTGGACCTGTTCTCCAGGTCTTCGGAGTGGGCCTGGAGCTCGACACATTGCTCCCGGAGGCGGAAAACGTCCTGTTGGAGATGGACTATCTCTTCGTCTCGGCGCTGGCCCGCTGTCTCCGCAGTTTCAACTCGCTCGCCAAGGCCCTCCACCTCCCTGCGCACTTCGCGGACTTCACTGGCCACTTCTCTCTTCAGCGTCTGAAAGTCTTCCTTGAGGGAACTAAATAATTCCTCCATAAAGGACCTCGTGACCGGTGGTTCGCCCCCAGCTGCATCTGCCGAGGCCCGGGAGGACCCCGGCGACGGCTGTGTTCTGTCCCGCAGCTGCTGGGCCCTGCCAAGCATATCCGGCAGGGTGCGGTCCCCCTTCCTCGAGCCGCCTCTTCCAGACATCGTGGCCGCTACAGTGGACGAGGTCCAAGTCTGGTCGCCTCAGAGGCGCCCCGTTGAACGCGGGTGCCAGATGTGGAGGCCACACTGCAGGCAAGGGTGCTGCGTCACAAGCGACAAAATGGCGGTCCGGCCCGGGCACAGCCAGTCGCGACACCCGACCAGGGTGGAGACCGGGAGTCAAAGCAAAGGTCTCTCCGTAGTGCGCCCCTCGGGAAGTCAGACCAGTAGCATAGGCGACAGCAAGCGCCCGCCAGCCAGAGGCACGGACGGAGGCCACCAGCGCCAGCTCCTCAGGGACAAGATGGCGGCAGGGCGGGGCCAGGTAGAGCAGCCTGGGCTGGCAAGACCGCTGGTGGCCCCCTGGATACAGCGATCAAAGAAAGTCAGCGGCCAATGTCCCACAGTTACACCGAAGGGTCCAGATGAGCCGGCCCCCGTGTTGAGGCCTCTGGTCGTCGCTCCCGGGGCCGGGGTCCGCACCGCACCGTGTATCGCCGTCGCCAATCGGGGGGCAAGGGCGCCCACTCAAATCCAACGTCGTCCGTGTCACCAAGACCCCGGCCGGAGGGCTCTGTCATCCACCAAGACCCCGGCCGGAGGCTCTGTCATCCACCGGTGTGCGGTGGGTCCGATCCCCTCCGGATCGTCAGCTTTCAGCACCAGGCCCAGCCGTGGCGCCTGGACAGCACTGCAACTCGCTCCGCCTCCGAGGCTGTCCCCCGTGCGTCGATCTTCGAATAAACTTTCGAAGTGCTTCCTCCGAGGCGATGAGCGCCAAAGTGGTATCAAAGTGTGCACCAGGAACTCCGGCACACTCCTCTTGCCCGCTGAAGAGCAGCGGGGGGAGAGAAGCGCAGAAAACAGGGCTTGAGCTGAGCCGGGCCGGAGGACCTACGGGAGGAAGCGTCCGCTCACCCCGCCATCTTGGCCACGCCCCCTTGTCTACTTTTTAAGTAAATAGGTTTTAGCGTCAGAAACCTTGGGTGGTTGCATGGGAACGGCCAAGCACCACCCACGGTACCCCCCCTTGGCGCTTAGTAATACAAAGCAGCGCTATGCACTGGTTTTCATTACTTGCAAGTGATTTTCCAGTGTAAAACAGGTTTTATGCTGGAAAGTAAAAAAATAGGTTACACAAGATATAGCTTCATTTTGTGTCACTTTTGTTACGCAAACACAACATTAAATCTTGGTAAATGGACCCCTAGGTGTCTGCTTCGTCCTAGAACTGAGAGACAATAATGCTTGGGGTACCAGATGCTACTGCTAAGGAGTAATACTCCCTCTAGTGGTGTTACTGATGTAGTGTCCGAATCGCTCTAGCAGTTCAACTCATGCCATTGGCACTAGGTGTCACTGCAACATTGCTCTCTCATCCCTTCCCTCATCATATTTTTTGCTCATTGAATACTGGTACGAGTAAAGAATAATCGCAGTAATAAAGATTACCAGTGAGTAAACCAGCCATTACGTCCTTACCCCCTTCTTCCCACTATTCAATAAGAAAGTACTGGGATGAGGAATGGATAAAAGCAGTATGAGGATTACCAGTAAGTAATCCAGCCATTACTTCCGCATTCCCTTACCATTCCCATTACTCAGTGAGTACTAGGATGAAGAAAATTTATTTATTTATTTATTTATTTATTTTAGGAATTTGTAGAGCGAGGCTGTCACCATTGCAGGCATCCTGGCGCTGATAAGATCAGAGGAGACGGAAGTGAATACGGGGAGTGTGAGCTTTCAGGTGGTTAACCGGGAAATAACCAGGTTTTAATCCTTTTTCTAAACGGGAGAAGTTCAGTGAGGTGCCTAATCTCGACAGGGAGAGTATAGAGAATAGAAATAATGAAAAATTCCTTTAAATAATCCAGCCATTAATTACCCACTTCCTCCCCCCAGTCCCTCTCATTAAGCACTGGGATGAGGAAAAGGGAACTGGAGTCATGAATGTTACCAGTATGTAATCCAGCCTTTGATGTACTTGTACTCCCCCGAACCCTGAAATCCACTGATCGAGCTCTAGTTGTAAGCGCTCCTCCAGTGCTTGTTTGCTCACTCACCCATAGAAAGCCTTGAGTAGCCCCACCCTGGCAGCCCAGCACACTTGTCATCAAGCCCTGGATGCAACCCAAGATTGCATTTTTTATATCTGAGGACAGCTGAGAAGAGAGCAGTGCCAGTCTGGCCTGGACCCATGCCCCGGAGTGCAGGGGGTAGAGCTGGTTCCCACGGACGAGGCTGGGACTCCCACAGGACACCCTGTAATAGTGGCAACTCAGGCTGTGCTCGCTACACACGGGTTGCAAATGATGTCAGGGTGCAGGAATGACAGTGCCGTGTGACTTCTGGTGTGTTAACCTCATCGCTGCGGATGATATTTTCCTCCTGTGTTGGGCCCCTATGATAATGGGTGTGGTCGTGACGCAACCATTCTGTCATCAGCACAGCTCAACCGTGACTGATGACGGAATGGTTCCGTCACAAGCATCGAAGGTCTATCTCATCACAAGGGCTTGGTGACACAACTATTGTTATTGTGATGTTCAGGGAGACTGTGGCAGGGCCACCCTCTGACCCCCTTCCCACCTACACCCTATATACACCCCACCTACAAGACCCAAATCATTAGGTGCATGCTAGTTCCTAACTTCAGAACATAATATCCACTGTTCAAACATATATAGCTGTTAGCAATGGTTGTAAAAGTCTAACTTCAAGTACAAGATTGAACTGTAGGAAAATCCACAGCTTCTAAACTTCTAACCCCCTGACTCACCGAAGATACACCCAGGGCTTTAAGTGGGATGAAAAAACTAGGGGGTCTCTTAAAGGGGCGTGGCTGATATAATTAGGGTGTGGCTTTAAAAGTACGCTAAAAATATGTGCTTAGCAAAGTGTGTCGCCCGCCTGGTAATTTGCTGATTCTGTTATTGCAATCAGATATATAATACAACAAGTAAAATTACACCCATAACAAGCCAGGACTATTGGCTTTGCCAATGGTTTTTAGTTGCATAAGATAAATAAGCAACAACTAAGGCTTCGTTGTATAGAATATTGAAAATGCTTTCGTTCTGAAACAATGGACTGAAAGAACTATACCGAGTCTCTTTGAAGTTACATCAAATGCAGTGAAGTGTGGGACTGCTGCAGAGTTAAGATTTTTTTTTCGCCTGAGGGTGAGGGCAAAACTCGAGAGCCCGATAGGGACCCGTCTCAGCACCTGCTTTTTCGAATTGTCAGTGATGAGCACCGGCAGGACCCAGCCCAGTTAAAGCCCTGGATATGTCTATATTGAAACAAGCTCCTGGGTAATTTTATAGTAAGGCAAAGAGGAAGTGCTACAAAAGGAGATATGGGACTGCAGGAAAACAGTTGTGATTGGATAATGTCTTCAGTCACCGGCACAGGATAAAAATTGGCAGGTCCACCACCACCTTCTCAGAACATTCCTGGACCCGGGAAGACTCAGTCCGAAGAAGAAGGCCCTCCTGGAAGAAAGAAAGCTCTTGATTCCTGACTCCTGCTGGAAAAAGAGGTCTCACTTAACCTCATGCGCGCTAGCGGAATTCCGCTCGCACGCTGAGATTTTCAAAACCGCACTTTACGTGACGAGCTGGGCTCGTCATCAGCGTGCGAGGAGGCTACGCCATGACGAGCCCAGCTCGTCATCAGCGTGGAAGGGGTTAAGTTCTAAAGGATGTCCTATCCAGGGCCGGACTGGCCGTAGCAGGCACCAGACGTTTCCCCGGTGGGCCGCCATGGTGGGGGCCAGTTTTTGGCCCCTGGCGGCCATTTTTGTTACTGGGAACGGCAATATCGGCCCCTGTAACAAAATCACCAAAACCGGACATAGCAAACAGTTCGGCCGCACCCCCTAACCCCGCCGGGAGCCGACCGAACAGTTTGCCAGGGCCTGTTTCGGATCCTATCAGCAGAGCAATACTTCAGCGTGCCCCGCTATTAAAGGGGTATTACACTGAGCCCTCTCACTAGGAGTCCTGTCCCAAAAGCAGTGTTATTTACACTGAATCCTGTCACTTAGTGTTGTGCCACTAGGAAGGTTATAACAACTCCTAGAGTTTTAACACGGCTACACTCTGCTCTGTAGCTATAGAAATGTTGCACTGTGCCTTGATAGTGTATTGGTATGGTATACTGTACCCTACTACTGAGATGGCGTACACAGTACCCCAGCTCAAGAGCACTGTTCCTCTGTACCATCCTCTCTCAGTAGGAGCGTTCTACTGTTCTACGCCTCTAGAGCGGTGTTACGCTGCACCCTGCTTCTAGATGGTTTTGTTTCCTATCTGTGGATCAGTGTTTCACTGTGTCACGGCCAGTGCCTAATTTGTAAAATAATAAGAGCCAGGGCCCTGACCAGGAATCCACTGCAGCTCGAACCACCCATTGCCCTATCATCGCTGCCAATGACGGTACCAAAACAACTACTAACCATCTCTCTCACCTGCAAGTGCGACCGTTCAGATTTTTCCAGGTCCCCAAAGCTAAAGGAATGGCTGGGGAGGTAGGTATTAGCATTTTTTTGTGTATATTGTATTCATAAACAACTGTTGTTCTGCTCATCTCTAAATTAGTTGAGCAGCGCGACCATGTGGCAGAGTGTCATAAGAGTAGTGATAACAATTAAGTGCTAGTGCCAAGCACCGGAAACCAATTAAGGGCCGGTGCCGAGTACCAGAAACTACCGGCTCAACTTAAGCACTGGTCACTGCACTAGAAGAGTTTTATACACTTTCTGCCACTGGGAACACTATACTACTTCTTGGAGTTTCAAAAGCTTTACACTGTGACTTGTCACTACAGGACTGCAACATTGTGTTGTATCTCTTGGTCAAGGTCACACTGTGCTCTGCCTTCGAAAGGACAGTACACTGTGTGCTGTCTCCAGGAGAGCTGTAGTGTCCCCTGACCTCAGAGACATATTATTTACACTGCATCCTGTCACTTGGTGTACTGCCCTGTCCTACCACTCCCAACTTTAGTGACACTTTCCATTTTAGGAAGGTAACATTGTATTCTCTCACTAGAGCAATGTTTCACAAAACCTACCACTAAAAGGGTGTTACATAGTGTCTTATGTCTGGAAAGTGTTAAACTGTGACAAGCACTGACAGGAGTGTTACACTGTCCTTTGCCCCTTTACCATGTGAGAAGGGTTGTACTGTGTTCTATCACGAGGAAAGGTATACTCTTTTCCATAACTAGAGTATTTTTGTCTACATGCACACTCTATCTATCTATCTATCTATCTATCTATCTATCTATCTATCTATCTATCTATCTATCTATCTGTCTATCTATCGATCTATCTACCTACTTCATATCTATCTATCTATCTATCTATCTATCTATCTATCTATCTGTCTATCTATCTTTCTGTCTGTCTATCTGTCTATCTATGTATCTATCTATCTGCCTACCTACTTTCTATCTATCTATCTATCTATCTATCTATCTATCTATCTATCTATCTATCTATCTATCTATCTATCTATCTATCTATCTATCTATCTATCTATCTATCTCTATCTATCTCTATCTATCTCTATCTATCTATCTATCTATCTATCTATCTATCTATCTATCGTTCTATCTACCTACTTCCTATCTATCTATCTATCTATCTATCTATCTATCTATCTATCTATCTATCTATCTATCTATCTATCTATCTATCTATCTGTCTGTCTGTCTGTCTGTCTGTCTGTCTGTCTGTCTGTCTGTCTGTCTGTCTGTCTGTCTGTCTATCTTTCTGTCTGTCTATCTGTCTATCTATGTATCTATCTATCTGCCTACCTACTTTCTATCTATCTATCTATCTATCTATCTATCTATCTATCTATCTATCTATCTATCTATCTATCTCTATCTATCTCTATCTATCTCTATCTATCTATCTATCTATCTATCTATCTATCTATCTATCTATCTATCTGCCTACCTACTTCCTATCTATCTATCTATCTATCTATCTATCTATCTATCTATCTATCTATCTATCTATCTATCTATCTATCTGTCTGTCTGTCTGTCTGTCTGTCTGTCTGTCTGTCTGTCTGTCTGTCTGTCTGTCTGTCTATCTATCTTTCTGTCTGTCTATCTGTCTATCTATGTATCTATCTATCTGCCTACCTACTTTCTATCTATCTATCTATCTATCTATCTATCTATCTATCTATCTATCTATCTATCTATCTATCTATCTATCTATCTCTATCTATCTCTATCTATCTCTATCTATCTATCTATCTATCTATCTATCTATCTATCTATCGTTCTATCTACCTACTTCCTATCTATCTATCTATCTATCTATCTATCTATCTATCTATCTATCTATCTATCTATCTATCTGTCTGTCTGTCTGTCTGTCTGTCTGTCTGTCTGTCTATCTATCTTTCTGTCTGTCTATCTGTCTATCTATGTATCTATCTATCTGCCTACCTACTTTCTATCTATCTATCTATCTATCTATCTATCTATCTATCTATCTATCTATCTATCTATCTATCTATCTATCCATGTGCCCATCTATCCATCTATCCATCCATCCATCTATCCTGTTCTTCTCCCTGTCCCTCGCCCTCTTTGTCTCCCTCCCTCTCTTCTGCAGCCCTCCTTATGTAGGGAGCAGCTCCATGTGCACTGTTGAGTACTACCCCCTGCCTGGGTGATATGCAGGGGAACATTCTTACTTCCACATACAAGACCCTGGTACAGATTTTCTGTAGGTGGTACATAGATTCTCCATGTACTGAGGTGTGGCTGGTGGATACTGCTTTCTTTAAGGTGGCCTTTATGTCCCTCTTAAGAGGTCCCCACCTACAGGTCGCTGCGCAGAAAACAATCAGCAATATTAGACTCTAAGTGCCTGCAGGGCTTGGTACCAGTGATTCACTGTTCAGTAGAAGAGTTCGTTTTCAACTTCTGTGGCCAAAAGCCCCCTGTTTCAAGCATTGTCTTAAATCTCCATGGGATAGGGCGACCATCTTCTTCTAGGTCATTAAGACGCCGTTTTCTGTCCTGGACTTTTGTGTGATAGCCTAATGCATTCTGGATGTTGTAGTCTTGTTTCCTTCTATTGAACTAATCGGTCTAACTCAACTGATACCAATGATTTGTAAGTGAAACGTTCAGGATTGGAGACAGTGTCCATGATGACCGAGAGTGAAGTGGCCACCCTACCATTGGATCAATGGGATCCCTAATCCGTCACATGCTTAATACAACTCGATCAAGCAGGACAACCCTTCAAACATGAGACTTGAAGTCCGATTATATCTAAATGACAGTTTCTAACGTGTAATCCCCTTGCATATCTATTTTTGGTGGTGGTCACTAACCTGCATAGTGCTTAGGAATAATTTGATAACATCCGATCAATGCCATAACCTGTCAAATAAGAGTGACGGTAGTGACTATCTCAATGTCTCATTATCTGTTAGCAAAAAACTCTTTGAAACACAGCAATGTTAGTAAAAATACCACCCAGCTTTAGTCCTAGCAACCTGCTTATTTTTCAACCCATCAGAGAAATCACAACTCCAAAACATTCTAATGGATGGTATCTCACTGAGCGGCTACTTGCTTTTAATGCTCTGCTTTTGTTCCAACACCACCCAGACCATCTAAAAACGGTCCCTGTATAATATCTGAATTGGATTACTTAGGGACCGATTACGAGTTTGGCTCAGTTGCACCGGCTCCTCATCAACACAGCTGCACCAAACACGCCATATTACGAGTTGAACTTGTGTATGGCAGACGGTCCTTCGCCTTTCCCTTGGCGGTGCCTGAAAAACGGGCACTGTAATGGGAACGGCAAAAAAGATCCATCACGGCATGGACGGTGCCGTCCATGCGGTCCTTGAACTTTGGGGGAATACAGACCGGGGCGGCACATGTGTGCCCCCCTGAATGTATCCCAATGTCGGGGGGCCATGGGGTCCCTATAGGGGCTTGTAATATACTCAGCGGCACTTGTAATATGCTCAGCGGGACTGCACCAGTCCTGCTGAGCATCTTACATTGTGACGCAGATTCACCACCACCATGAAACGACTGTTCCCTGGCGCAGTTGGTGGTCCTCCGCCGCAATGACTTTCAAGGTTGTAATGCGGCAGATGGTGGACCGCCACAGCGAGTCTGACAGTTGCAAGACCGTTAGACTTGAAATCAGGCTCTTAATGTTTATATTGTTCTAAGGGATGATTTGCATATGGCTGGGTTTAAACTAAAATGGGGTGGTGAGCAAAAAAACGATGGATTTAGGCCCAGATCTTTAACTGGGGGTGAGTGTTTGTCATTGTTCCACATTTTGTCCATCAATTGTTGTTTTGCATTGGTCACCCCGAGTGGGACGGGTATGCCCAGACGTGGGCCCAGTGCTTGCCATGCCACGGTATTCGAGTTATCGTAAATGATGAGGGGTGATACCCCGAAACCGGTCCTAGGATGCTTGTTTCTGGTCCAGGGAGGACCTGGCTTGGCAGTTCGGGCTGGACTGTTCCCATGAGGAGCAGGGTCTAGACTGATTTGCACATGGCTGGGCCCAAACTGGAATAGCTTGGTGAGCAAAGCAAAGATGAATTTAGGCCCAGATCTCTAAGTGGTGGTGAGTGTTTGACATTGTTCAGCATTCTACCCATCAACTATTCTTTTTTTATTTGTCACTTCCGCCAAGGCTGAATATTCATTTCAGTGGACTCCCATCCATGGGTCATGATGACTAAAGAAAGGCCGCACTGTGTTGTAAATGCCACTCGATGCTCAAATATATCAATAAATACCCACACAACATAAAACATTTCTATTGTTTCTGAAGCCTTTGTTGGAGAGCGTACTCACAGCTGAGCGGTAGATGCTTCATCAAGCACGGGTGACTGACAGGGAGGCAGTGTTAGGATCGCGACATGCATGGATGACGCGGCACTGGTCCATCATCGCATCCTCCTTCCCTGAGGGGCTCCTGCTGCAAGAGTCATCCTTTCAATTCTGCATTCATTGTCGGTACCATCTCCACATCTCAGCACGCTCCTGGGGTTCCTGTTACATTTCACATGCAAAGTGGCAGAAATGTAATTAACGCACACGAAGACTTTGACGACAGGATTGTCACACCTGGGCAAACACGAAACTGATCCTACAACTAATACTGAAATGTGGCTCTCCTCTACTTGCCTTCTTGATGCCCCAAAAGACACATATTAATGATAGGAGCAGGCATTAAGAGCCTGTATTGTATACCTCCAAGTATCTATACGTGCCACAGAGTCCCAGATGCAAGCATGCTGGCGCACTCCTGCAACACACAACGTTGAAATGTTACATTTGCTGGTTAGTTAGCATTAACCCGAGGTGAATATTTATTCAGAATTTAATGGTAGGGTTTATTGTGAATATTTAACCCCCCCCAACATTGATATGCAAATCAGGCCTATGCAAATTTGAGTTCATTACATTTTTGCAAAAATGATACAAAATTGTGTGACAATTTGTGGAGCATTTATGGCATTGCTTATGAAAAATGACACAAGGGCACACTGAGATAAAAGGAGCGAGACTCATTTGAGGACAAAATGTCTCCCGCAAGACCTTTTCTACTCCAGCTAGCCTCCTGATGAATACAAGTTTACAGCTGTGGAATTCGCAGAAGTTCGCAATTCTCACATAAAATGAAATTTGTGAATTTTGCAGGTGTCATAAAAACTTCACACGGGCCTAGCACGGCGGTGTATACAAAAAAGTGATTGATGGAAAGTTTAAATTAATCTAGCCAACTGGTAATTACCTGAGCCGCATCCCAGTCCATCGTTATTTTGCACACCACGCATCTCAGCCATATGCAAATCATCTTCACCCTGGTCCAATGGGAACAATCCGACCAAACTGCCAGCCCAGGCCCTCGCTAAACTGGGTTACAATTAACCCAGGACCCATTTCACCCTAGTAAGAGATCAGCCAGGTGTTTGGTTCTACTGACACAATGTGCACGGGAGCCACGTCTGGGCACACCTGTCCCATTTAGGGTGACACAATAAAGTGTACAAAAAAAAGTGATGGATACAATTCTGGAATTAATCTCAGCCACTAGTAATTACTCAGGGCCACATTCCAGTCCATCCTTCTTGTGCACAGCATGCCACCTCAGTTTAGACCCAGCCATATGCAAATCAGTCTTGACCCTGCTCCAATGGGAACAGTCTAATCCGAACTGCCAGGCCAGACCCTCCCTAAACCGGAATACAATCAACCCAGGACCCGTTTCACCCTAGTTAGAGATCAGCCAGGTATAACTTGGTTCCACTGACCCAGGGTGCACGAGACCCACGTCTGGGCACACCTGTCCCATTTAGGGTGACACAATAAAGTGTACAAAAAAAAGTGATGGATACAATTCTGGAATTAACCTCAGCCACTGGTAATTACTCAGGGCCACATTCCAGTCCATCCTTCTTGTGCACAGCATGCCACCTCAGTTTAGACCCAGCCATATGCAAATCAGTCTTGACCCTGCTCCAATGGGAACAGTCTAATCCGAACTGCCAGGCCAGGTCCTCCCTGAACCAGAACACAAGCCGCCCAGGACCGTTTTCCCCCCAATTCAAGCATTCCATCCATCACTTTTGTATAACCTAACACTGTGATGCACACACAATTGTTGTGACCATATCATTTTTTCAAAGGAACATCTATGCATCCCAAAATAGAATTTGTGAACACTTTAATGCTGGTAAGTTACACATACTGCCTCAGGTCCTTTCTTATGCCAAATAGGTTTCGCCTATGCGACCTACTGGCTTTGCCAATCTTGTCAGCCATGTTGCACAGAAAAATGGCTGAAGGTTTATTTTTTTTTATGTTTATGCGGCTATTGCTTTATATTGCTGGTAGGAGGCATATACTCCCTACCTGTTGCACGCTCTCCCTCCAAGATGCCTCCTGCCATCCCTCCAGTAATTAAGAAAAAAGACCTATGACACAGCCAACACTGGCCGTGTCATAGTGCTTGTTTATAAAACTTTCAGCCATGTGATGCAGCAGATGTGCTGCTGTGCAACATGGCAGAAAATATTTACGAAGCACTACGTTTCTTAAGTGAGACCTATTGGCTTTGCCAGTGCTTATTTTTAAACTAAAAGGCTGTAAATTACCTACATCACTTCAGAGCACCACAATTTATGGCAGGAATAAAAGATGACTTCTGTATTTTGGCCAAGCAAGCACCGCTGTGTATGTATTTAAAAGCAACCATTCTGCTTACTTAATGTACACCTTCGACATCTGTCGCCAAATGACACCCATGAAGTAAGAATCCAGCAGAAAGAAGCGAGGAGGGCAGTTTAAGGGCACGCGGCAGCTGAGAACAGATACCAGGGATGGGAGGTCGACATCAGCAGGAGTTTCTGGGATTGAACTCTGAGAGAACAGTTTGGGGCAGTGTGAGACCAAGCTAGAAGGGACCAGCAGCTATAAAGTAGCATAAGGTTGGATATGGCAAGTCGGAGGAAGGTTGGTAATAGGTAGAGGAGAGTTAACGGAGGAGGTAAGGCGATTGGGGGGTGCAGTGGGTAGTAAGCAAAGAGGATATGGCTTTATTGCCAGAGCAACCGACTTTGGAACTGGGGAGCCAGGTTCGAGTCCTGGCATCGTCTCAACATCCTCTGATCCTGGGCAAATCAAATCATCTCCCTATGTGTAATAAAGGAATGTAACCTTGTGTAAAGTGACTGGCGATTCGGTAAAGTGCTCCACTGCAGGGGCGGCCTTAGGCATGTGCAAGCTGTGCACCTGCACAGGGCCTCCAAATCCCAGGGGCCACCACGCCAATATATATCCTTAATATAATAATCCTCTGAGGATGGATACATATTTGCGTGGCGGCCCCTGGCAGGGATTTGGCGGCCTCCTGCTCCGTTCCACTTCGAAACAACCTGACCCACCATCTTCACTGGCCTCCGCGCTCCGCCCCGCCCGGACCCCCTCTTCCGGGGCCCCCTACCTACGCTCCCTGCCCAGGGCCACCATGAGCCTAGAGCCGCCCCTGTCCACTGCCATTGAACTGAGTGTGCGCTGTGTATAACAAATGATGGGTCAACAAGCAATGGGGCAGGAGAGATGGGGTAGCAAGTGACAGGGGCAAAAAAGTAACGGGTTTTTGAGGGGAGACCGCAACAAGCAACTGAGTAGGAAGGAGAAAAAAAGTTTCTCAATTTGAGCACAAACAGTGGAGGGACACCTGTAAAGAAATCAATCAGTGCTTGGTCCATGCTCCATCGAAGGGACAAAGGGACATAAAGAGAACGTGAAACTGGACGTGCTGACCAATGAGAAGCAAGGAAATGAGAGTGAGGATGAAGGTAACTAATGGTTGGTAATGGGCAGGCTCTTAGCCCCCTATTAAGCTAAGTTAACAAAATACCATCACAAGCAACAGGGTATGCGCTGTCTTATGCAAGGTCTAAATATTCCTCATTCAGCAAACCCGTGCCTTTAAACTTGGGTAGCCGAGATAGAAGAAGGACTTGAATAGCAGCTGCAGTTCATTAACATTCAATTTCGCAGTACTGATTTTATCAACACGAACACATTCTTTGCTGCTCCAACAGGATATTGATAATTTTACATTTTAAGAGTGCATTGGCGCCAGCCACTAACCACATATTGTACAGTGCTCATGTACTTAGGAATGGAAGTGGTCAGAGCTACAGTAAAGCCCATAAAAAACGAATACATTTCTTCTAAAAAGATTGGTGTGTGTTGACTTAAAAATATAAAATATATATGAATGAGTACATGCTTATACGCTTATATGCTTAGAAGCGTGGCTCAGTGGTTAGAGGCGGCAGACCCGGAAGCTGAGATCGGCCGTGGACCAGGGTTCGATTCCCCGCCTCGGCGGGTCTCGGGCTCAAAAATTCCACGGAGTCGGCAATTCTCGCTCTGGTGCCTACTCGACTCACGGGGTCACACTCTGCGACTCTGGGCAATAGCTTGCTTAATCTCCACTACGGCCCCTCGCGGCGGGATGCCTGGCTTTCACCTTGTGGATACCCGGCCGGGATATCTCACAGGGGAATACCAGGACGGGTTCCCTAAGCAAGCGCCTTGGGACCCCTGGGTTAAAGTGCGCTATATAAATCGAAACACATTTACATTTACATTTATATAGCGCATGGCTACCCAGAGGCATCCCAGCGCTTTTAGACCGGACAACAGGACAGTACCACTCAGCGAAACATATATAACTCCTTAGCAGCGTCGAACGTTCAGCGCCCAGTGCTGAACGTTCGAATAACGGGTGCTGACCCGTCGGCCAACGGTCGTGCGCAGCACTGGCAAGGTAGTGCTCGCGACGACCGTTGGCCGACGGCAGCACTTAAAGGGATAAGAGCTCGTTTTATTTATTTATTAACATATATATATTTTTATAGTGAAAACAAAATGCCATCTTTTGTCTCATGCAGTGCTTAATTTGTGCAGGTGGTTGCAGGGGGTGGGCACAGGCACTCTTTTTTGGGGCTTGGATTTTCTTCATCATCAGACTTTGACTCAAAAAAAGAGACAAAAGCAGAGAAAATGAAGACAGAAGAGAATGGGATGAAAAGACCCTTAAAGAGTAGGCTAAAGAGACACTAAGTCTAGGGTCTAACAACGAGGCGTGCAGTAAATATACACAAGGTGGCTCATATGTTCGGCAACCCCGCCTTTTGGCAGTGACAGTCACTGCACCGTACAAATTAAGCACAGGTGTGGAGTGTATTTGGCAGTGTGGTGTGACCTATGGATGAGTGGCGGCAGTGCAGTAGTGGTACAAGGTATAAAAAAAAGAACATGTTACATACATTGTTGCAGTGTGCATGGATAGCTATAGGAGGATTTATGTGAGACTGCGGACCTGTTGGGCCCACATGGCTTCACAGAGGGCATTAGCTGAATCAAACTTGGAATCAGTCTTATTTACGATTGTACTCTGGAATGTCGTGTACAAGAATATCGTGCACACTAAAATTGAGGACAAAATATCAAAAGGTAAGTGCACAGAGGGAAGTTTAGGTTTACTCTTCCTATCTCCACATCTACATACCTTGAAGATATATATAGCCTCAAAGTACATGTATGTGCAGAGTTCAGTATCAGCGGTGGCTGGTA
Source organism: Lissotriton vulgaris (assembly GCF_964263255.1). Taxonomy (NCBI): domain Eukaryota; kingdom Metazoa; phylum Chordata; class Amphibia; order Caudata; family Salamandridae; genus Lissotriton; species Lissotriton vulgaris. The sequence goes on from NC_141698.1 coordinate 64,632,484, forward strand.
TAAAATGGGGGAGGTGCGGCAGGGCCGGGGTCTGTTTTGGGGGAGACAAAAGAAACAAATAAAAATCCAAATATCTCCTTCGATGTCATCTCCTGCGGAAGCAGAAAGGACCCAGGCTCCCCTAAGCAAATCACGAGGTTGCTGTCACCATGACAGCAGCGTCGTGATTGGTCTGAGCGCTGTGGTTCGTCGCTGAGAGGGGGATTGGGAGTCTGGGCATGTTCTTCACTCAGGCTGTGTATTACAGCCTGGTGGAGGACATTCTAAGTGCGCATGACTGTTTGGTCAGGCAAAGATGGCTGGCCAACCGTAATGCTCACTTAGGTACATGAACCACTCCTCCCCCTGCTGACTGTGAGACAGCCAGCCCCGCAAAACTGCCTCAGTAAGGAAAAATAAAAAAGAACAAAGTGTTATCATTTTAATTTTCCTTTTTTCCACTGCTGAAAAGCAATGGGGCGACGCTCCTCCGCCTAAGCGGAGGAGCCGCCACTGTTAAGCATAGAAAATCTATACATACTTACCTTTTAATACTGAGTACCTCAATATTTTGTCCATGATGTTTGTGGCTCACGATATCCTGGACTCGATATTCAGACCGTTATTTACATAAAGTTTATTTTTAATAAAACCCCATTTAAAAAAAAAAGAAAACAGTTAGCATTTCTGATCCTGGAATGACTAATTGACTGTTTTTGCTAATTAATAATACATTTCTCAAATAAATCTCCAGCGAAACTTAATATCCCATCGATCCAGTCGCTGCCACCCACTCCCAATGAACACGTCCAAATCGAGCTCCTCTGTTCACAATTATACAACGGAGAAATGCATGCCGGGAACCTCCTGTCAGGGCTGCCCATCACTTGCATGTTTTTTCTTTTCATAATAGCGAGGACGCCAAGTGATTTTGTGCCTTGTCTTCTAGTTTTGGGCTTGGGCAGTGATGAAGGCAGTACTGATCATTACAACACCTCACTAACTGGTCAGCCTGACACCACAAGTACCCTAAGAACGGCTCTCAAGCCAACATCAACCAGGCCCTTTGGAGCTCAGAGTTTGCGATAAAGTGTGATATCAATTGGAAGAATGACTGGGTCATTTAGACCGAATGGTTGTGTGACTGATATCCTGCATACGTTTAGCATGCATGCCTTTACAACACTGACTATAGAAGGAATACGTCGCTCCGACGTGTTCCTTTAGCACGCAAGTCGTTACACCGACTTGCCTTAGGGGGCCGCTGGACTTAAAAATAATATAATTTACTATTCAAACTCCAGCCTGCACAACAGTAGGGATGGTGTTGGACTTAAAATGCTTTTGAGTTTTTGAGCTTTATTCCCAGATCAGGGCTAAAAATGCAGAATAATGCAAGCAAGTGTCATTTCTGTCCGTTTTCTGTGCATTGTTCCCGCCTGTTGCCTGGTAGTACCTGCTCTTGCCAACATGGGAGTAAAAAAAATACACTCAACCCCTGATAGTCGCTTGAGCCAAAATGGGCCTACATTGAGCATGCACGTCTTTTGGTACCAGCACATAGACTTAAATAACCCGTTAAGTATTTGAGGTTTCAGTTCAGCTAAAATTATATTTATTCCAAAGACACCACTTTATATTAATACAGTCTTTTTGGTAATCTGGCTCCTGCAATCCAAAAGTGTCCAATTTAGGTCCATGTAGGGATGGATCAATGGCAGTATTTAGGATAATCACTAACTACCTAAATGAGCACCATTGAGATTCATTCTATGCAAATGTATCTTATGTAGATATCCTGAAAACCTGTCTTGGATCCGAACTCCTGGGCCAACGATGGACACCCTTGCTGCAGTTACTCATCCTGCTGTACAGAGGCCATCTTGATATGTAAGGCACCTCTTTTCAGAGGGCAGAGGCAATTCAAAGAGTAGGGCTCGATCTACCCTCTGTAACACTTTACGTTCTGTTTTATCCTGTAAATGTATTATATTGGGAAGTTCTTTTGGCTCGGATCTGAAAAGGGTTCCAGTCAGGGTTATCCTGGCTTACACAGTGAAAAAGTGTCTAACTCTCTATGCAAAACCTTGTGGTCTGATTCAGAAACGCGAGATCCCAGTAGCTCTGCATATAGAGGTGTCAGGGCTGTAGAGGTTCTGCAAAGTCAGTGCTTAATTTGTGCCGGTATGCAGGGATTTCACATTTGTGGGTTACACCTTTAGAACGTGCAGTGGGTGCTCCTTCGGGAACTGCAGGGGAATTCAATGAAACCCAACGAGTCCTAACTTGTGACACTTCACAAACATTTGTATTGCTTTCCACACACCTGCCCTTCTAGACAACACTTGACTGAAGACTAGTTGTAAATAAGCCTGTAAGTTGTAAGTCTTGCCAATGCACGTGAATATATGAATATGCCTTTGGCATTTCCAAAGATTTTTGACTTCTTTAGAGAATTGGGACAGTTGTGCCACTGTGTACCAGTACTGTTCAAGAACTGGGCTCCAGAATCCTCTACTTCCCAATCCTTAATGGTGCATCCTTTTAAATTTAATAGGGGTCCTTCACCCAAATGGGCATACACACATTAATCTCACTTGATAACCATGATGGCCTCTCCAGTTCAGAAAGCTTGTTTCTCAAAGCAGGGATTAAAAAAAATGGCAGTAGTGATCCTTCAAAATGCACCAGTCAATATCCCTTAAATTTCTAAGTGTGTTGCGCCTACTCCTAAAGTTTCGGCTGCCCGCAAAGCAAAACTCAGCAATAAATCAAAATATTTTTTAGTAGGAGGGCAACATTCTATCCATTAGTTCATTCAAATGTCCATGATTTGTTGTATATAGCTGCAATCACTTTATATCCAAAGTTCATAAGCAAAGTATTTCCTTCTGTCGGGAATTATTCTCCAAGCACTGGAATTTTTTTTCTCCAAAATTTTCCTTATTACAAGCCAGTTTTCAATCGTTTTTGGCAGACCGAAACAACACGTTTCATCCCTTTTTTCTGGACTTCATCAGGGAAAAAAATATATATATTTTCTGTCATGTCATCCATTCCGATCTCATCAATTTCAATCCCCTAACCCCTTCCATGCTGGTGACGAACCCCAGCCGTCACGCTCTGCGGCGCTCGTGTGCTGATGACGGCTGGGGTTCATCACGGCCCCGCCCTGTTCTTTTGTTTACCGCACAGCGGCGGAAACGGCCCAGCATGGAAGGGGTTAAAAACACGTAAAGAGATGATTGTGCTAGGCAAAAGCAAGCTCCCGCTTCTTATTCGAATCCTCAAAGTATCCTCTGAAGGTGGGGGTGGGAGGGGAGGAAGTGAACAGGTCACCTTAACCTGCCTCCGATATTTGAATGTAATATATGCATGCATATATTGGCACTAGTAAAGTGCGTGTTAGCAACAGAGCCTTGTACATCATTGTAGGGCGGGGAGAGAAGTCCAGATGGTGTACACATGCAGCATTACACATTCTTTATATTACACAGTTTGACATATTGGTAGGTACGGACACAGGTAGGTTTGGTGCTTTTCCGAGATTCACATTCACACTGATACACACCAAAACATAATATTTACAGTTTTGATACATAATCTCAGTGCTTAATTTCTATCAACAAAATAAGTGCCAGGGCCCTCATCAGGAGGCCACTGCAACTAGTGGTGTAGCTAAACCTACTACCACCCGGGGCGAACCCTAAGTTTGCAGCCCGGTGCAGGTAAGAGTGTGGGGTGGCGGCCGACAGACGACTTGTTCTTTGGGGGGGGTGTTGGCGGCTGACGGACGACTTGTTCTCGGGCGGGGGGATGGTGGTAGTCGACAGACACAACTTACTCAACTCCCCTGCCCCCAAAAACAGTGCCTCCCGGGGCAAGACTACCCCCTCCCCGCAGCTATGCCCCTGACTGCAACTTGCACCACCCATTGCACCTGTCAATGCTGCCGATGACTCTACAAACACAGCTACTAACCATCACACTCCTATAAGTGTGACAATTCTGAGTATTCCATGCCCCCAAAGCCATAGGAATTGCTTGGGCTGCAGGTATTTGTCATTTGTAATCTCTGTTGAATTAATAAACAACTATTGTTGCGCTCATCTCTAAATTAGACAGACAGCACCACCATGTGGCAGACTGTCGTAGGTGCAGGTGTTGAAAATGAAGTGCTGGTGTGCAGCACTGTAAACCACTGGCTCAAATTAAGTACTGTTTATCTATTTGTTCTGTCATCTTGACTGCATGATTAAGCACCTCATGGCAGTTTTATACTCACACAGCAAGGGGCATAGTTGTATTTCAGGAGGTGGTTGATTCTAGGTTTGGAGACCTAGGAAGTGGGGAGATCAGAATCTGTTCGCTGCACATTTTTGTTTGGGCGCCACCCGCAGGTTCACATTGGCAGATCGCCGATTCTTGGTGGGTGTTGTAGCATGGCAGTATTTTGGTATGGTGGTCTGGGAAATAGAGTTTGCAACAAAAGTGCTGTCTCTGTAGCACTGTGGGCAACAATTGTTTTTTAAAAAGAGTTGGACTGATTCTATGTAAAGTGTTCTTTGTTCCTCGTTGTATGGAAAGTGTGTACTTGTTGTTTTGTACAGCAGGCGCTGCAGGGCTCAGTTGCTTCTAGATGCTTGCAGGAGGAAGGACTTGAGGCCCAACGGACCTTGGTTAAATTGCCTCACCATGACCTTACAATGGTGACAATTACACTTGTGTCTGCCTGCTCATGTAAACAGCTTTTTGGCATTATAATTGCCTTGCACGTACACTGTTTATTAAGCACTAGGATGTTGATTTTGTAAGAAGTTTGAAGACTCTGTATTGATTTTTGGCACCAGAGGGCTTTTCATAATGATTTGAACTAGTCTATTTCAGACTTAGGGCCAGATGTATCAAAGGGTTTTACCCATTCTGTGTCTATGGGAAAATGTGTTCATACATATGGCCCATAGACCCTTGTCTATGCATGGTGTATGCAGTATAAGCACCCGGCTTACACTGCACACTTTTTTTTGTATTTTTTTGTTTTATATAGCGCAAACTCGATCCGAAGGTATCAAAGCGCTTCACATGAGCACCTCTTGCGTTACAGACAGACACGTTCCTTTTTGTTAATTACTTGGAGATTAAGTGATTTGCCCAGAATCACAGGGAGTTGAGCGTCCCTGCCGAGACACAAACCTGGTTCCTAACTTTGATGTCGACCACTCTAGCCGTTAAGCCACACCCTTTTATCCCAGTTTTCACCAGGGGCGTGGCCACGAATATCTCATTCAGGTGCTGTGAATACTTCATGTTTAAGTCAACATTGATTCTCAAAGTTTAAAAAAAAGTTTTAAAAAGCTAATCTTCTTCCCTTATGAGCACATCTAAGTTACACTTGAGTAATGTCGACGCTGGGGGAAATGGGCCAGAAGTTCCCACTTTCGCAGAGCTTGGCTGGGTCCCACCCACTAGAAAAGTGATAGCTGTGAGAAACAAAATATTCGAATGGTGAGAAACCAAAGTTTCAAAGAATAACTAATATATTCCTGAAGATATCTAGTACTAGCTATGTGTACGAGCGCAGAGGGCAGGACACAAGGCGTGCATGAATGATTTTCCTGTTCTAACATGGTTGACCGATGGCAGGAGTAGATTACGCATGCAAATATTGGAAGGTTTCATAATTTAGACAAGTGGCTGTAAATGCCAACCTGAATGGGTGTCATGACACTAATTTTATTGGCTGATTTAGTCCATTAGGCAAGAATTTGAGTGCAAAAAATATTCCACTTTGCGTGATGCTTGGCACTTTGAGTAACAGGTGGTGTCCACTTTGGTAAAAATACTATGTAGGGCTGAGATTGTCTCGATTTCTGGAGCAGGGGCAGCCCAGTTATTTCCCAAACCCTGATTCTAGACGCGAGTGCTTGCTGACAACCGTAGTGGAAGGAGTAGAGAACCAGGTCTGGTGCTACACCGCAGCCCAGAGTGCTTGCAAACACTACTGCCTGGGGGCTTGGCTCTTGGCATCACTGGGAGAAGTTATGAAACCCCACAACAAAGTTCTTCCAGGTTCTGGAAGACACATCTTCATGGAGTCAGTAAGGACTCACCTGAGCCCTGGCCTGGAGGTCACCGGTACCAATAGATGCCTCATCTCCTATGGGTCTTGTAAAGGTGGCCCTTCAAGCGTAGTTTCTGACGGTGAGGCTTCTAGCAGTCTTGTGCTGACTCATAGAGTAGATGCAAAGGTACTTAGGTATCAGTTATACACCTAAGACTCAACTAGTAGGTGGGATTTGTAGGGCTCCCTCGACCTCCCAGTCTTGGCTTCCACATCCGTATGCGCCCTGCTTGTGGCCGCCTCCAGTTGTGTGCTGAACATCAGCAAACATTCGCCGACACTCGACTACCAAAACATCCCCCATGTAGCCCAGTTCTGGCCACCACCTGCTGAGGATATTCCAATTGTTAATGTGCAATGGAGCCCTTCTCTTGAAAGGGTGGCATGAGCCGCTGGCTCTGAGCCGCCATATACTTGGCACCCAGAAGAGGGAAGACCGCCAGAGGCTGAAGAGCAAGACAACACAATGTGTAAGAGGATGAGCTGAGAACCTTTCCTGTTTGCTGAACATAAACACATTAAAATATTTAGATAAATCAAAAGCCTAGATGATCTAATATTGTTTTTTTTTTTATAACTTGAAAAGTTTGCCAAATTCGCTGCAGATCTGACTGCGCCATGATCTCATCAGGGAGAGAGGCAAGAGGCAGAGCTTGTTCAACAAATTACACGCCATGAGTTACACAGATGGAGTGCCTTGCATTCTGGGAGTTGTAGTTTTGGTTTCCATCTATTGAAGCAATATCAATAAAGTAAATTAAAAAATGTCAAAAAGTAAAGCCAGTGAATGGAAACTTGGTGCGTGGCTTGGAGACATCTGATCGCCCTGGAACATGACTTCTAAAAGCACAAGCCGACCACTCACTAATAAAGGACATAAAGAGCTTTTTGAGTGCGAGCTGTGGGCAAGTCTGGAATTCCACTCTCACACGGGACCAACTTTCATAGCAGGAATTCCTGACTTTCAATGTAGGAAATTGGCAAATTCCGCACCAGTTTTTTCCCGATTTTATACCACATTTCAACAAAGGTGCTCGGGTGTCTTATGCAGGAATGCTGCAACCCTGTCTTGAAAATACTTGTGAAAGTAGAACTTATAATATCTATAAATAGCACAAAAACAGACAGAGGTGTTAATTAAACACAGCAAAGGCGTACACGTTAAACTAATGGCATTCTAAGGAACGACGAGTCGTCAGGAAAATGAGAACACCACTCGCGTTAAAATGAGATGGACGACTTTTCTACACGCTGTCCTCAGAAAGGCCTCTCACCCACTAGGTGTGAGTGAAACTGTGCGAAATTAAACCACGTTCTGCATCTGCTGACTTTAAAGGCAGATACTCATGGAACGTTGGGTGGTCAAAGGTTTGTTTGATGGAACCATGTAGTTTATCTGCAGGGTTCAAGCCTCCAGTGGGTCCATTTCATTAGTGACAGACCTCACCCGGTGCAATCTGGGAATTCTACCTCCTGGCACTCCCTGCCAGATCTTCACTCCTAGAAGTTCACTTCTCTTACTGTTTTATTTAACTTCTACAGTGAGCTCTGTGGAGTGCATGGTGTATAATCACATTCTGGGCAGTGCTTAATTTGTTTAAAAAAACATAAGGGCCAGGGCCCTCGTCAGGGGGCCACTGCCGCTTGCACCACCCAGTGCCAGTAAAAACACAACTATTAACCATCACACTCCTACCTGTGTGACTATTCTAGCCCCCCAAAGCTATAAGATTGGCTTGGGGGCATGTATTGGTCCCTTTTTAATGTCTATTGAACTAATAAATACTCTGTTGTTGGGCTCATCCACAAATGACACAAACAGTGCCACCATGTGGCAAGCTGTCATAATAACCTTGAATTTGTAAAGCACACAGATACCTCCGAAGTGGTTTCCTGGCGCTCGGGGCCCTCGGGGAGATTAAGTGAGCTATTGCCCAGAGTCACATGGTGCTGGGCTGACCTGCCGCCGGGATCGAACCGTGAACCCTGTGGTCCCGAGTCAAGCACCCTGGCCACTGCGCCACACCTCATAAGTGCCGGTGTTGACAATTAAGCACTGATGCGGATCACCTGAAACCACTGGCTCGTTTTAAGTACTAGGCATGCGCCAATAAGGCACCGATGCACAGTCCCACATACCAATTATATCATAGATTTGTCACATTGCTTCAAATGATCAGAATACCATGTTTCCAGTTGCAGGCCTTTATTTGATAAACTGATGCATTCTGGGAGTTGTGGTCTTTGCTTCCTTTGATTCAATTGGACAGGCACACCTTAAAACCTTGATAGGTAAAAAGCCTGCAAAGGAAAGATGGCAGTGTGCCCACCAAGAGAGAGGGGGCAGCCCTTTTAAGCAAACAAACTATATCAACAAACTATATGAGCGTCAGGTAGGCCTTGTTTCTGGTGCTACAATTGGCAAAACTGTATTTGTGTCTGTTTGATCAAAAGCAAAGATTTAGAGGTGAGCGCAAAATTCAGTTTTTTAAGGATTGTTCTTACACCTATCACAAACTGTTAGCTGATGGTATGTGTGACTGCAAGTAGGACCTAATATAGAAATAACAAGAAAAAAATTGCAAATTTCGCTTGCAAATATTAGCCAAAAATGTTGTCACGATGTATAAACTGGAAAAAGCATTTGGGAAACAGCCACACTGGACTTCAAACGACCTCTAATTCGGCATCTTCGACATGCAAATTAGATTTATAGTTGATTTGTCAATACAAGTTCACACAAGACTGAATTCCTTCTCATTGACGACATGACACACCGCTATGAGATTTATGAATGTCAAGACACCGTGTCCTCAGCTAGCTCTGAGGCGACAAAACTGAAAAAAGTGTCACTTAAGCATCATCTAAAACGATACCCTCAACTTTGAAATCTTATTTTAAAGAAAACCCCACCATTTCCACTTATAGGAGATTAACAAATCTTTTCCAAAGATGCCACATGCAAGCTTTCGAAAAACCACTTCTCTCAGCCAATTAAAGTCTTAAAATATTGATTAACAAAAGAAAAATGTATATTTGTGAATGACAGAACTCTTGACGAGGAGGTTTCCCAGCAAGCGTAATATAATTGAGCACTACCAAGCAAAGGCAGGGCACAATAATATATTATTTTACAACCCGGCTTCCAGTGGGAGTCAGATGGTTTTGTTAAACAAAGGGAGCACACAGAGGCCTGAGACTGAGATCATGAGGAAAGAAGAAGACGGCCCTAGCTTGTATCAAGATCTGATCTTTTCAGTTGAGTCAGCTATTTAACATTTTCTCGTCTTGAGAGCCAAGATTTGAAAGAAAGGCTCAAAGTGTCGAAAATGGGCATTTCTTTTAGGCACAGTTCGCATGAGCAAGAAGACATAACTGAAGTAGTTACAGTTTCACTTAGGCAAAGATTTCTGGTGACAAAGCTCTGACCTTCTCAAGGTCTACCTGTGTCACTGCTTCACTCCCAAATCTCTCCAAGTCCATGTTGGCACTAATCAGTGCTTAATTTGAGCCACTGGTTTCCGGTGCTCGTCACTGGCACTTAATTGCTGGCACCGGCACTTAATTGCCTGAACCTGCACTTATGACAGCTGCCACATGGTGGTGCTGTTTGTATAATTTAAGGAGTAAATACATTAACAGCAACCAATACCTGTCAGACAAGCCATTCTTAAGACATTGGCGGCCTCGGACATTTTGAATTGTCACAGTTCAGTTTGAGGGTTTGTAGTTGTGTAAGTACAGAGGCAATGTGTGGTGCAAACTACAGTGGCCTCCTGACAAGGGCGCGGCACTTATTTTGTTACAAATTAAGCACTGCACCACTTAAAGGCCTGCTTTCACTGTCAATACTTGCACTGGCTTCCCACCAAAGAGTAATATATTTTAGAACTGATATCTGCTGTGCAAATTCCCCTGCACCTGGACACCATAACATACTGTGCAAACTGACTTACTAAGTTAGGGCAATCGGAGCGTACAAGAAAGGGTCCCTGTTTTCTATCCCCTATCACATTTTAGCTGGGGTGTATCTATAAATAGTGCAGCAGGTGCAGGGCCACCATGGCCTAGGCCTGTGAGGCGCCCACTGAACCTCAATTATGGCTGTGTATTCTTACAAAACTGGGTTCAGAGCGCCTTTTCCTTGCTTGCATCAGGGCCCATGGCACCCTTGCTATTCCACTGCATGTGATGCCATTGCAAAGCTCTTGAGGGGCATTTTAAGCCTGTATTCATAGGTCTTACTTCCAGTTAGGCCACATAAATTGCCCATGCAACTCCAGTTTAACACATTCTGCAGATGATAAGGCGAAGCATTCTAACACATTTTTGTGTAGTGATGCTGTAGCCTACCACACAGAGTTAAATAGTGCTCCATTTGTGCCTGTGGTTGTAGGTGGTGGGCACTAGAACTGTCTGAGTATCAGGACTCATTTTTCATTATTAGATTTTGAACCAGAGCAGAGCAAAAGTGAGAAAGGCTGAAAAGAGAGAAAGAAGGAGGAAGAGAACATTGGCAAATAATGTCAAAGGGAGAAAGCAAGGATGAAAAAGAATGTGGAAGAGTGAAATACGGAGAAGGCAGGTGTGAGGCGGTGGAAGAAAGAGGCGTGAGGTAGAATGTAGAATGAATGCTGGGTGGACTCCCAAGAAAAACTTTGGGACAATGCACAAATAAATTAAGCACTGACACCACCAGAGTCCTGCCTACCTCTGCATAACATATCACCTGCTGACCATGCACCCCAGTCTGGCCACTCATAGCTGTCTGCCATATACTTGGTATGTACAAATGGCTCAGTGCAGGATCGCTCTACATACAGGGTTCATCACTCTGGAATCTCCTCTTCGTTCAATTCAGGCTCAAAGATGTCTTCCTTCCTTTATGAAGGTGGAGGAAGACACGTCCCTTCACATCAGCCACGATAGAGGAAGGGCATTTATAGGTCGGTGGACCGTATCCACCTCAGCCCCTGAAGTGAGGGGCTTGGTATCCCTGGGAAAGTCCACTACAGGAGTCTCATGATGAGATCGAATTCTGTAACCCCTCCCCCCCACCAATCCCTTGTGTGAGACAATTCTGACAGCCATGCAACGTACCCCGTCACTGACACGTTTCTAAAAGTGTTCTCTATGAGATCAGTGTAAAGCAGCCCCCGTCATTCATTCCTAGGTAAGAAAGTTTTGTATTCCGGTGCCAGCGTCCAGTGCTTAATTTGAGCCAGTGGTTTCCGGTGCTCGACACCGGCGCTTAATTGTTAGCACCCGGCACTTATGATAGACTGCACATGGTGGCACTGTCAGTCGAATTTAGAGGTAAGGACAAAAGCTGTTTATTAATTCAATACACAATAAACTAAATTAGTAATTCCTTACAACCAAGGACGTTTTTATAGCCCCGGTGGCTTGGAATCGTCACACTTTTAAGAGTGGGATGATAAGTAGTGCATTGGTGCTGTCACTGGCAGAAGCATACTGTGGTGCAAGCTGCAGTGGCCTCCTGACGAGGACCCTGGCACTTAAAAAATATATATATTTACAAATTAAGCACTGTCAGCCCCCTGCCACCCCAGTGTTCGAGGTGACAGGTTCTCTCCTCCAGTGCCAGCCTTCTGCCCCGGAAGAGGAAGGCTCTGCAGCTGGCGGCAGGTCAATAGGTCATGGACTGCTGGGTGATGTTTGTTCGCTCTTCCCCACCCCACGCACCGACGCGTTGCTCGCCGGGAAGAGCGTGCTGTCCTCGCGCGCCTCTGCTGTCACGCGCCGTGTCTGGGGCATGAAGGAGGATGCGCCGATATCTGGAACATTCTGTGCCGAGGGTTCGCGCGCCGGCCCTGCGGGGAGCAGCGCAGCGGGGACGGGGAGGGGGCAGCGCCGCGGATCCGCGCGGGAATCTGCATGTATTGTGTCCGTTCCACGCCGCGCGCTCACATTGAGCCACTTCTCCCTCGGCTCGTTTGCCTTTCAGAATGCAGCCCTTGCAATACTCAAGGGCGCGAGGCACCTGACTGCTGCTCTGTGCACAGTCAGTGTCTGATGCCTGGTGTAACGTGCAGGCCTCGTGCGGCGTTGCAGAGCTCACCCTTTACTAGCACTGCCCACGAGAGGTGCCTCGTGCAGCGCTGCAGAGCACGCCCTTTACTAGCACTGCCCACGAGAGGTGCCTCGTGCAGCGCTGCAGAGCACGCCCTTTACTAGCACTGCCCACGAGAGGTGCCTCGTGCAGCGCTGCAGAGCACGCCCTTTACTAGCACTGCCCACGAGAGGTGCCTCGTGCAGTGCGCCTCCTTTACTAGCACTGCCCACGAGAGGTGCCTCGTGCAGTGCGCCTCCTTTACTAGCACTGCCCACGAGAGGTGCCTCGTACAGTGCGCCTCCTTTACTAGCACTGCCCGCGAGAGGTGCCTCGTGCAGTGCGCCTCCTTTACTAGCACTGTGCTCTGATTCTCGTCTTTACTATTAATGGTCATGGTCGGACTGGGACAAAAAACATAGGCCTGGGCACCAAAATAAAAGTGGCCCCTGTTAATGAACGAGTTAGCAGAGTGGCCTTGGGTCACATGTTGTGATCCAGTGGTGGTCCTTTACTGGCACTGTTCACGTAAGGCCTGGCGTCTCATGTAGTGATCCAATGGTGGTCTTTTACTAGCAGTGCCTGTGAAAGACCAAAGGTCTCATGCAGTGACCCAGTGGTGGTCCTTTACTAGCACTGTTCACCAAAGACCTGGCATCTCATGCAGTGTTCCAGGAGCACTGCAGTGTCCAGTACTCTTCCTTTGGTATGGGACTGCAGTGTCCAGTTTCTTCTTTTCAGCACTGCAGTGTCCAGTATTCTTCCGTTGGTATAGCACTGCAGTGTCCAGTGCTCTTCCTTTGGTATAGCACTGCAGTGTCCAGTGCTCTTCCTTTGGTATAGCACTGCAGTGTCCAGTACTCTTCCTTTGGTATAGCACTGCAGTGGTCTAAACTCTTCCTTTGGTTTAGCACTGCAGTGCCCAGTCTCTTCTTTTCAGCACTGCAGTGTCCAGTGCTCTTCCTTTGGTATAGCACTGCAGTGGTCTAAACTCTTCCTTTGGTTTAGCACTGCAGTATCCAGTCTCTTCTTTTTAGCACTGCAGTGGTCTAAACTCTTCCTTTGGTTTAGCACTGCAGTATATAGTCTCTTCTTTTTAGCACTGCAGTGTCCAGTGCTCTTCCTTTGGTATAGCACTGCAGTATCCAGTCTCTTCTTTTTAGCACTGCAGTGGTCTAAACTCTTCCTTTGGTATAGCACTGCAGTATCCAGTCTCTTCTTTTTAGCACTGCAGTGGTCTAAACTCTTCCTTTGGTTTAGCACTGCAGTATACAGTCTCTTCTTTTTAGCACTGCAGTGTCCAGTGCTCTTCCTTTGGTATAGCACTGCAGTATCCAGTCTCTTCTTTTTAGCACTGCAGTGGTCTAAACTCTTCCTTTGGTTTAGCACTGCAGTATCCAGTCTCTTCTTTTTAGCACTGCAGTGGTCTAAACTCTTCCTTTGGTTTAGCACTGCAGTATCCAGTCTCTTCTTTTCAGCACTGCAGTGTCCAGTATTCTTCCTTTGGTATAGCACTGCAGTGTTCTGTATTCTTCCTTGGGTATAGCACTGCAGTGGTCTAAACTCTTCCTTTGGTTTAGCACTGCAGTGGTCTAAACTCTTCCTTTGGTTTAGCACTGCAGTATCCAGTCTCTTCTTTTTAGCACTGCAGTGTTCTGTACTCTTCCTTTGGTATAGCACTGCAGTGGCCTGGAACATAAATAAACTAAAACAAAAGGATTGGGATTCTCAACAGAGTCTGAACTAAACTATAGTGTCCAATGAATACTGAGAAAATGTCCACTTTCACCCAGCTCAGTATTCTGTGTGGAAACCACTGACCAGCAACCTGACGCAACGCCAAGAAGTCTCGCTGCAAAGCAGTCCCACTGACCATAGCCAGACCTAAAACTTGCACAGCAATTGACATGCACTGCGCCCAAGCTACCAAGTTAAGAAACCCTCCTGATGTGGCGAGAGCTACAAAAAAGAACGCCTTCCTAGATGGTAAGCAGGGCAGGGGCGGCGCCTCCGTAGTGGCGAAGGAGCATCGCCCCACCGCCCTCCCTCGCGGATGATAAATAAAATGATAATAACACAATGCTTTTATCCTTTTATTTATGCTGTCTGAGCCCCCCAATATGTATAGGACATGGTGGGGCCGGGCATTACAGAGAGGAGGTGTAGTGTGCACTTATAAGTGTGCATGTGTGTTTAGCCAGCCGTCCTAGGCCAGCCCAAAAAACGCACTTATGTCTCTCCAACCCAGCTGTGTTGCACAGCCAGGTTGGAGAAAAGCACCAGGCTCCAATGCACTGTCTGTGCGGCAAACAAGGCCGCTCAGACTAATCCTGGCACTGCTCTCATGCTATGAGAGCAGCGTCTGGATTGGGTCTGGAGCCAGGACCCTGAGGGCCCATCCCCATCTGGCCCGGCGAGAGGGGCAGCGAGGCGGCAGTCATTGGGAGCGGAGCAGCAGGTACGTCTTTGATTTTTTAACTTTTATATTATTTCTCCCCCCTCCCCAACCCCCTGCGGCCGCCGTACAACTTTAGATAGGCGGCGCCACCAAGGGGCAGATTTACCTCCAAATGAAAGTACTCCCAGACTCAGATGTACTAAAGTGACACAGACTATAATCCTCACCGTACAAAGCTGCACAAAATATATGCAAAAGATAGAGCACAGTGAGGTTCTCAAAATACTTCCTATTGGTTCAAAGGAACTGCCCACTCTGTAGAATGCCCATCACAGGGGACTGCCCGATCCGAAGAATGCCCATCAGAGGGGAACTGCCCGCCTTACAGATCGCCCATCACAGGGAAGCTGCAAGTATTACTTAGACATCTTTCTTGTTAGAAGATTTAAATTCTCTCTCACTTCTAGAAATTCTTGATCTGAAACATTTTTCTTGCTGCTTTTTTGTCCCACTTGTTAATGTGGTTTTTAACCTGTATTGAATATTATGATTAATTGTTTTTAAATTTGACTGATATAGTAGAACATTAAATTTGTATTTGCAATGTATGATTTGTAACTTTGTGATTTGGTATTACATGTACAAAATTTATTTGAATACATTGTTGGAATAAGTAAGAATTTACACTATACTTTTTTGCACCGATTTGATTCTTTGGTTCAGGTAACCTGCACCTTTGGGTTTGGTCCACCTTGGTTGAATCAAACAATTTTTGGGTGGTGTATGTGATAAGGAGCGTTTGTGGCTTAATATTGGCTCCCAAGGGGATCGCTTGTTGACCCTGAGCCAATAAGAACAGTCAGTCGTATGTGAGGGCCCAGTGCATTGTGGGTAGCAGTGTGCAAGGGCCTGGTGCAGTGTGGGATGGACCATGCTCTGTGGGCGGGGCTCTAGCCATGAGGGCCGGTTGGGTATTCTAAGGTCTCCACCTGTGGCGCCCGCGCCTGCGCACTTCCCTCAGCCCCTCGTGCCTCCTGGTGGCTGCCCTGGGCGCGAGACTGCAGACGACATTAGGATTCAATAACCTCCTGAATTTAATCCAGCCAAATCCACTTTGCTGCTATTACGCGGCGGCCGCGCTGCCGGGGCCGCTGTGCGTCTCCAGTAATGGCTTTGATATGCATTATTCAGTCAGATGGAGCTCATTTCGAGGCTTTTGTTCGCCTGTTGTTTTTACACACGCCTTTTCGGTCAGGCCTTGATAATTCCTCGTCAACGATGGACCGTAAAAGTGCTTAAAACAGACTCTATTCGAAGGCATGTTAACATCTCCATCTGTGCATTACAGCATCATTGCTAGGTCCAGGCAACTGGCCCTGCTGGGCGTTCCGCACAGCTGGCAGCGCGCATGTCTTGGGCATTCTACAGTGCTGGCAGTTCCCTGTGATGGGCGTTCTACAGAGTGGGCAGTTCCTCAGTGATGGACATTCTACAGAGTGGGTAATTTCCCTGTGATGGGCGTTCTGCTGAGTGGGCAGTTCCCCTCCTGTAATGGACATTCTGCAGAGCAAGCAGTTCCCCTGTGATGGGCATTCTACTGAGCATACAGTTCCCTTGTGCTTGGCATTCTACGCAATGGACAGTTCCCCTGTGATGGGCATTCCACACAGTGTGTGCAGTTCCCCTGTGATGGGCATTCTACAGTAGGGGCAGTTCCCCTGTGATGGACATTCTACAGAGCGGACAGTTCCCTTGTGATGGTCATTCTTAAGAACAGGTAGTTCCCCTGTGATGGGCATTCTCCAGTAGGCGCAGTTCCTTTGTGATGGGCATTCTACAGAGTGGGCAGTTCCATTGTGATAGGCATTCTACAGAATGAATGAATCGACACCAGAGAATTGCGATTCTCATATTAACATGACTAGAGATTCTGTATTTCATTAAAGACACAGAGGCTGACATTATGCATTATTCCTTTAATGGAGTCCAAGCAGCCGCTTACGTCACAATATTAAAAGGTTCCAGAATAGCACAATAACAACTCATGAAATGCATGAGCCATCAACAATCGGCCTCTTTTAAATGTGGAGGAAAATAAGTTCATGAAACTTGAAGCATCAAAATGATCTTCTAATGAGCAGGATGAAGGAGAACGAAGAACGAAGGAAAAACCAAAGGCCAGACGACACACAGTTAAGGAGCCTTACCTGAAAAGATACCGAAGTAAATATCTCTTGAATGTAAAAAATAGTGTCAAGCTTATCAAGCTCAAAGAAACAAGAGATGAAACGAGTACTGTTAATAAAAAGTACAATAATAAACTGTAACAAAAAAAGCATTTAATCATTGTAAGACCACCAAGGGGTGAGATGGGAGGGATACTGTCAGCCTCTGTGTCTTTAATGAAATCCAGATTCTCTAGTCATGTTAATATGAGAATCGCAAATTTCCTTACAAGAACGGAGGCTTCATTATGCATGTTGGTAGCTTTGTAAAACAACATCAGACATATGTTCAATCGGCTTGCAATAATGACGTGCAAAGGTGCTCGCATTTGACCAGTCAGCAGCTTTGAGAATGTTGCCCAACTTAGTTCGAGGTGCGAGGACCTCCATTTGAAGTTGAGGTGCTAAGACCTCCCTGAATTGATGAGGTGCTTGGACCTCCTATATTGCTCATATAAATGTTTTTACTTTTTTAAAGTCTTTGACCCCTTAATTCAGTGATCTTGTTAGAGCAGGGGTTTGGAATGTCTGAGATTACGTCCTCATCAGTGAGTGACCTTTTAGAGGACATGATCTGACTTAAGGTCTCAAACATGCAGGACCTCAATTCCTTATGAAGGATTTTTTGCAGGGCTTCGTTGCCTGTTAGGAGTAGGGGCAGAAGCCTTGTCTGAGTCAGAGTCAGTCATGGTATATAGGAAATGTTAACTTGTAAAAAGTGATAAAGCCCTTTAATGAAAGATAATTAGGGAGGATTTCCCTTAATAATAGTGACAAGGTTTATAGATGAAGGAATGTCAAGAGAATAATTCCTCTCTTATTATAATTAATTTTGTTATAGAATGTTGAAAAGGCCAGTTAAATGAGGATTTCCTGCTACAACCCCCCTTTTTTATGAATATGTTTGTAAAACAATAACTACTTGCGGATGAAATCCGAAATAATAAAAGGTAGCGCTGCAGAGCTGCATTGGAGTGCGCGGCCTGCATCGGTGGAAAGAGGTGAAAAACGGGAGTTAAACGAAGACATTAGGTAAGCTCATTATGGCATGAGGAAGTAGAACAGGGATGAAATTGAAAAATAATCGTTACACAAAAAACTAAATATTAAGGTTCGATTAAACATCTAAAACTCTTTAAATATATTCAAACATTAGAAATAGTACATAAGCTGAAAGAAAAGGCAGGTTAATCTGGTCAATCACGCAAGGATGGAACTAGGGAAGGGGGGAGATCTCCGTAAATTGGAGATCGGTATAGAGGCAGTAGGAAGGGGGGGCGGGGTTAAGCCACACACATGGGAACTTCAATATAGAGATAAAACTGAATAATGGTAATGAAGGTAAATGAAGTTATCTGCTTGGAGCCACATTTAAAAGATGCAGATTGTTGATGGCTCATACCTTTCATGTGTTGTTATTGTGCTATTCTGGAACCTTTTAATATTGTGATGTAAGCGGCTGCTTGGACTGCATTAAAGGAATAATGCATGATGTAGCCTCTGTTCTAGTGATGAAATCAGTGCCTGAACTAAAAGACTTCTGGCTTCTAAAAGGTAAGAGAGGAAGGACTTTTCGCAGCATCCTAAGGATGCCGAAACAACTAGCGGCAACCTTGCATGCTTGTTCCTTAAAGTCGAGATTCCGGTCAAGCCAGATGCCCAAGCTCTTAGTCCGGTCCTTAGGGATGGAGCCAGGGCCGAGGCAGGCAGACCAGAATGATCCTATGTTCAGAATGGGGGGTATGCTCAGAAACATCAATTATGTCTTGGGCGCATTCAATTTTAGATATGAGCATTCCATCCACATTGCTACCTTCTCCAACACAAAGTCAGGCCTGGAATTGTGTTATCAAGATGGTTAAAGGAGATGATCAACTGTGTGTCATCAGCATAGGTAATAATCTGGACTCCAAAAGGTTTCACAATGTCTGCTAAGGGTTTCATATATACATTAAAAAAGTGGGGTTTAAAGAGGACCCCTGTGGGACACCGCATCTGAGGGGCATATAATCAAAAAAGGCTTCGTCTTCAAAAACCTTGAAAGACCTGTCCTCCAGAAAGGATTGCAACCACTTCAAAAATCCCCCTCTCAATCCTATCTCCCAGAGTCTCTGGATCAAAAGCTGATGGTTACCAGTGTTAAAGGCTGCGCTGAGATCTAAAAGAAAGATCGCTGCACAGCCTCCGCCATCCAAGATTTTTCTGGACCCCTCTACCACAACAAGAGGGCAGTCTCAGTGCTTTGTTGGGGTCTGAATCTGGTGTGTGAGGGATATAAACAGTTGTCGCTCCCCAGAAATACAGAGAGAACAGAATTGACATGCTTCTCAGCGACCTTACTGAACGCTGGTAATAGTGATATAGGTCGGTAGTTCCCCAACACCTCCGGGTCCAGATTAGGCTTTTGAAAGAGTGCTTTTACCATTGCAGATTTCCATGGGTGGGGACAATCCAGTCAGAAATGAGGCATTCACCAGTTCCAAGATAGCTGGGGACACTGTATCAAAGACTTGTCTTAAAATGGCCGGATGAGCAGGGTCACTGGGAGAATGGGCAATTCCCCTGTGGTGGGTATTCTACAGAGCGGGTATTTTCCCCATGATGGGCATTCTACAGAGCGGGCAGTTCCCCTATGATGGGCATTGTACATTAGGGGCTGTTCCCCTGTGATGGGCATTCCACAGAATGGGCAATTCCCCTGTGATTGGCATTCCTCACAGTGCAGGCAGTTCTCCAGTGATGGGCATTCTACTGAGCGGACAGTTCCCTTGTGATTGGCATTCTACGGAATGGGCAGTTCCCCTGCGATGGGCATTACACATAGGGTGGGCAGTTCCCCTGTGATGGGCATTCTACTGTAGGGGCAGTTCCCCTGTGATGGACATTCTAAGGAGTGTACTGTTCCCTTGTGATGGGCATTCTACAGTAGGGGCAGTTCCCTTGTGATGGCATTCTACAGAATGGGAAATTCCCCTGAAATGGGCATTCTGCAGAGCGAGCAGTTCCCCTGTGATGGTCATTCTACAGTGTGGGCAGTTCCCCTCCGATGGGCTTTCTGCAGAGTGGGCAGTCCTCTGAGATGGGCATTCTGCAGAGCGAGTAGTTCCCCTGTGATGGGTATTCTACATAGCGGGCAGTAGCCCAGTGATGGGCATTCTGCAGACCGGGCAGTTCCCCTGTGATGGGCATTCTATAGAGCTGGCAGTTCCCCTGTGATTGGCATTCTTCAGACTGGGCAGTTCCCCAGTGATGGGCATTCTACAGAGCGGGTGGTTCCTCAGTGATGGGCATTCTACGGAGAAGGCAGTTCCTCTGAGATGGGCATTCTACATAGTGGGCAGTTCCCAGTGATGGGCATTCTACACAGCTGGCAGTTCCCCTGTGATGGGCATTCTACATAGCGGGAAATTCCCCTGTGATGGGCATTCTACAGAGTGGGCAGTTTCATTTGATGGTCATTTGACAGAGCGGGCAGTTCCCCTGTGATGGGCATTCTACAGAGTTGGCAGTTCCCCTGTAATGGGCATTCTACAGAGCGGGCAGTGTGCATGTAAGTGGCGCTTTGCACAGCTGACAGCGTTTTTGCAATGCGTGCTATGAGGACGTGGAATTGCTCTGGCAACAACCTTCCCTTTTTGCATTTCAGACTCCACACTGGCCCCTCTTAAGGGCATCCTACATGCTGCTGCATGCTTGTTTTAGAGCCTGAAGACTTATGATCACATCACGCCCCACCTTGGTGGAGAGCCATTGGCTCCGCTTGCTGGCCCACACCATCTGTGCTATCAGCTGTCGGATATTCCACATGTAGTTAGTTGACCAATGACACACCATTGTGTGCTCCACGTAGCACCCACCTCTCGCAATTCTACTCATACATCACTGGAAGTGGAGGAAGGAAGGCCTGTGCATTCTTCAGTGCGGCTGGGAACTATCCCTTCATGTATAATTCACATACTGTGGGTCCCACGGCTCTCAAAGTGCTGTCTGTCTTGAATTTCAAAGGAATGTCTCTGGCTGTAGCATGAGTAGGCATTTACTACAACTTGAACAACTCTAGTGTTTGGTCCCTGCCCGTAGTACACTCTTCTCACCCTGGTCCTGGGTTGCTTGTGTTCCAGTGCAGGGTGGACCTGGTTTGGCAGTTCGGGCTGGACTGTTCTGATTGGAGCAGGGTCAAGACTGATTTGCACATATCTGGGTACAAACTGGGTTATGCAATATAACAATGGATTGAAATGCGTCCCAGAGTGATTACCAGTGACTGAGATTAATTCAATTATTCCATCCATCACTTTTTTGTATACTTCACTACCAGTAGAACATCTTGAGGATGTGACCACTGCCCTTAGTAACACTCTACCCACCCTTCTCGGCAATATTGTCGAGGTACAACCTAAGCCGGTGGTGGTTGTCCATGACCTTCCTCTGAAGTCTTCCTGTTGGAAACAATTGAGAACTTCTTAACTTTATACAATGCACAAAACTACCGCCTCTATGCTCACATGATTAAGGTAAGAAATGTCTACAAGGGATTTCGTTTTTAGACTGAGTATGTATGATTCAAACAATATCACGTCTAGGATTCATAAGTCAATTGAACCCAACTGTATCCATAGGATAACTCATGTATTCCAATGTTGTTCAAAATAATACATTCAATGAAGAGCAAAAAGAGGAGAAATTGAAAAGGCACACAGCAAACCAATTATATATGAAGAAAATTTTATATTTGAAAAGAAAATCATGGGGATATATAGAAATTAATCCAAGTATAAAAGTTCTGAAAAGCTGTACATGTCAATTCACAGGTCAGTTCACAATTTAGCATCAACTCCGTTAATTAATGAAGGAAATCCAATTCATAGATGTAAAAAAAGGTTTCTTCCAGTGCACAAATGCTGTGGCGATGATGTTTTTGGTCGACGTTTCGGTCTTCCTTGTTGTCATCTATGAGACCATCATCAGGACTATTGTTTTTCAAAAAGAAAGCCCCTTGAAGGAACTGGGCACAATTGCCGCTGGTCTCCGAACTGAACAATTATTTTCTCTTGAGTCCAGGAGATCTGAAATAGTAATACTGCACGCTCTGTATTACAGAAGTTTTATAATTCCAATGGTAGCCGCAATTAAAAGGCAAAGGTTGTGGTATTATTCACACGATCTGCAATTAGACCCTCAGCAATGTCGAGTGGTCCTCACATAGCATTCTGCCCTGCCCCTAGTGCGGCTCAGCTGAGAGGACTTGTACTATCTCCGAAACAGACATTCAGGTTTCAAACAATTCACATTGAAGTCAGTCTGCCATGGTTAACACCTTCCATGCTCATGACGAGCTCAGCTCGTCATGAGCCACGGTGCTCGTGCAGGGCCGTTTCTACCATTAGGCAAGACTAAGCGGCCGCCTAGGGCGGCAAAAGGGGGAGGGCGGCAAAAAACATGAGTTTGGGAATATCCAATGTATTAATTCTTCTAGCCTGGATGACAGGGGGAGAGAGTGATGGTAGTAAAAAAGAGGGGGCGGCATTTTTCAATTTTCGCCTAGGGCGGCAAAACACCTAGAAACGGCCCTGTGCTCGTGTGCTCATGACGAGACCGTTGGAACGCTCGAACGCTGGGCAAATTCCCCTGCTGTGCGAGCGTTCTAAAGAAACTGGTGTGGTCATGACGAGCTCAGCTCGTCATGAGCAAACGACCACCGTGGCTCATGACGAGCTCAGCTCGTCATGAGCACCGGGGCGCTGCGCGCGCCCCCCCTCAACCCAGCACAGCGGGGGAATATGCCCCGCAGGGAAGGGGTTAATAAAATTATGATCAATTTCAATGTTATTCCATATTCGAAGTGTTATAATATGTTATAGTATGATATGATGATATAATCATCAAAAGTCACTTTGAAGAAAAGTGCCATAAAAGTGCACACCCGTTTGGGTTGCTTGGTGGTTCTGTTTTACTCCACATTTCGATTGACTCTTCTTCATCCAATATCATTACTGGTCTCCAATTCCATCATAAAATTAAGATCTTCTTAACCCCAGTTTTCTTGGATATAAAATTGTGCAAATGTGAACAGCTCCAAAAAGAGAGAGTACATTGTTCACCCTGTGACTTGACGTAATGTTATGCTTCTCTGATTCGAGATATTTGAAAGCCGCTGTGTTACTTTTCTGAATATTGTTCTTTTTTCACTCCTGTGAAAAGCAGTCATTTAGTTGTACATCTGAATGGAAGTAATTTCGGACGAGTAACAAAATAACCTCCAGTCAGAAAAATAACAACAATCCTCGTTATGTATCCAAGCTATATTCGCAGACGCAACAAACAGTAGTCAGTGAAGTGATTACAGCGAGCTTGTTCCGTTACTCCTATTATCACGTATTGTATTATTAGCATTTTGTTTACATTTTTACACATACAGTTTCTGTTGGTATTGTGCTTTTTATGTATTTTATATTAAATATTTTATTTTATTTCATATTAGCCAGACCTATTGGCTTTGCCAATGCTTTTTAACATTAATTGTTTTAGGCCCCTCAGAGAGGGACCTTAGCAGAATGTGATTTGTTTGCAGAGAATATGATGTATCTCGTGTTCTTGCATGTTCTGGGCTCCGATTGCGGGTATGGATGATGATGCACTCTAACTGAAAAGATGAAGGCCTTGGTGATGTAACACTGAAACATTGTGAACAACTAGAAAGAAAGCGAGGATAGCGCTTATACTTTTATCGTGTTTTTGTAAAGCGCTCCAGGCGTGAAAGTTTAGAGGTGCATTTACTAAAAGAGTTGTGGATGTTCGGAGAATGTTTTTTGCAGAGGCTCCCCTGCCTCTATGTCCTGTCTAACTTATTTTTTTATCCAAAAATAAACTTTTTTTCAAGTTAAAAGACTAAAACCCAATTCCCATTTCTCTAATAGAATGTTTCCTTTAGACACTTGATTAGCACAGATTCTAGTGGAGATGGTTTAGCTCACGCCCTTAGTTACAGGCCACGCCTCTAATAAAGGTTGCTAAGTTACGATTCGTAGGTCATAGCTACTGGAGGTCCCCGCGTTTTCATCCCACTCAAGATTGTGCCACTGAAGGGCGGAGCGACGCGGCGGTGATGGAGATGGTGAAAGGAGGAGCCCCCATGAGGACCGCCGAGGCAGTGAAATAGACGGAGTGCTGGTGATAAGAAGGAGAACATTCCACCATTTGAAACCGGTATTTCTAGGCGCTGGGTCCTCGTATTTATAAGTCAAGGTCTAAAACCGCAACGCCTTCAAAGCAAAAAACACGCTTTCTTTAACACCGCGCCGGCCATCGCTGTAAATGGGTTTCTTGGAGAAAAAAATGTATTCGCCGAGGGCCATTTGGACAACAGTGGAAACACTGACACAGGTGTGTGTCTTTTAAGAAGCGTTATTAACTTTATCAGAGGTAAATAGCGCCCACTTAAGACGAGGGACGTGTAGGCGCTGGTATTCGAATAATGTGTCAAATCTTCTGCATCACTTTGTAACACAAAAAAACGTTTTTTGTGTTTTTTTTAGATAAGAAAGCTTACAATTCTTTAGAAGCACATTTTCATTGCTTTTTTCAGGTTTTAAGATCGTTTTATAGAGAGTGCACCTGGCCCAAGGGCATTGTAGCCATATACATGAGCACCAGATACACTACAGAAGATGAAATTCATGTTTACTTCAGGCCTTGGCAGATTTAATGATTTGTCCAGAACCACGGGATGGTGAGCCAACTTCAGGACTCGAACTTAGTTCTCCAGTTCCAAAGTCGGCAGCTTTGGGCATAAGTCCTCATCCTGTCTATTTTTTTTCCTCTGGGCAAGGTGGCCTCTCATAAAGGCCTATGCAAATGACCACCCTCCTCCACCAACGCCTTAAAGACACTAGAGCAGAGGTGACAAAACCTGTCCCCATCTCTTACTCGCCCCCTTCCCAGCCAACCATAGCCTCAGGGTGCTGGCCTGGCAAATCACATGAACGAACGATACTTCAGAATGTAAATGTGTGCAGCGGTAACCTGTTAACAAGCATTGGCAAAGCCAATACGTCTTGCCTATGCAAGCTTCTGCCATTTTCAATGGTTTTAACCATATTGCTCAGCAGTGCAGCATCTCTGAAAGTTTTTTTAAAAAAGTGCAAGATTTAGTCAGTGCTGGCCGCATGATGGCATTTTTTTTAATTGCTGAAGGGAGGGCTGAGCAAGTGGCACCTCATAGGGAAACAGGGGGTGTAGCTGCCTCCCACTGTGCCCTCCAACCAGCAAACAAAAATGATATGATGATACCAGCGTGTCACCACTTTTTCTTTTTAGGTCTCGCCTTTACCATTCCGCAGGAATGGGAAATGGGGAGAATTCAAGTCGGCTATTTTCTCTTCAAACCAAAGGGCTTTCAGCCGCGGTTTTCTTGCAGTTCATGTGAATCACGTGATCAAACATGCACGAGCATTCACGTCCAGGGCTTCTCCTCCCCTAGCAGCACTCCTCCCACACAAGCAACTCTCCCCTCCCACACCAGCACCTCCCCTCTCTCTCTCCGCAAACACAGCCTTGCCCTAGCAGCACTCCTCCCACACCGGCAACTCCCCCCTCCCACAACAGCACCTCCCCTCTCTCTCCCCGCAAACACAGCCTTGCCCTAGCAGCACTCCTCCCACACCAGCAACTTCCCCCTCCCACACCAGCACCTCCTCTCTCTCTCTCCGCAAACACAGCCTTGCCCTAGCAGCACTCCTCCCACACCGGCAACTCCCCCCTCCCACAACAGCACCTCCCCTCTCTCTCCGCGACTTCCCCCTCCCACATCAGCACCTCCTCTCTTTCTCCCCGCCAACACAGCCTTGCCGTATCAGCACTCCTGCCACACCAGCACCTCCCACGAAAAAATGGCGGCCGCGCATGTAGTTTGTTTACATCTCTGCCACATGCGTTCTTAAATAGCATACCCTTCGTCACTACCTTTTATCTACACAGTATATTGATCCAATTCGGCAGCTCCCTCCTAATGCACGCACAGATCACAACACTCCGACACATATATAAAAACTGTAGCATCGACATTTACACGTGCATCTTGTAAACAAAATCCCCCTGCTACTGTCTCTTCCGAACCACACCTCTACCTCCAGCACATTTCTGACACATCTTTGTCTTTATTTTCACAGTAAATAATGTTGGACGCGCTTTTCTTTTGAATATATATCTTGTGGTGACTTGGCCTGTCACCTACAACGCCCTACAGGTTCCTTCTGAGTAAACACCAAGCACAACTCACCATGCCTCTCCCCTCTCCCTTGCACACACTCTTTCAGAGACAGGCTTTCCGTTCGTGCAGCAGGTGCAGTGACACCGGACTCAGCAATCCATACTCCGCGACTTCCCCCTCCCACATCAGCACCTCCTCTCTTTCTCCCCGCCAACACAGCCTTGCCGTATCAGCACTCCTGCCACACCAGCACCTCCCACGAAAAAATGGCGGCCGCGCATGTAGTTTGTTTACATCTCTGCCACATGCGTTCTTAAATAGCATACCCTTCGTCACTACCTTTTATCTACACAGTATATTGATCCAATTCGGCAGCTCCCTCCTAATGCACGCACAGATCACAACACTCCGACACATATATAAAAACTGTAGCATCGACATTTACACGTGCATCTTGTAAACAAAATCCCCCTGCTACTGTCTCTTCCGAACCACACCTCTACCTCCAGCACATTTCTGACACATCTTTGTCTTTATTTTCACAGTAAATAATGTTGGACGCGCATTTCTTTTGAATATATATCTTGTGGTGACTTGGCCTGTCACCTACAACGCCCTACAGGTTCCTTCTGAGTAAACACCAAGCACAACTCACCATGCCTCTCCCCTCTCCCTTGCACACACTCTTTCAGAGACAGGCTTTCCGTTCGTGCAGCAGGTGCAGTGACACCGGACTCAGCAATCCATACTATCAAATTATTTTACACTATTTAAATGGCTGGGATACATACACGAAAAATACATCTCTGTTCGTGTCTCTTTGTTATCCTATCCCAATCACGGCCGACAACATGCACAAACAGACAACAGACTTTCTCTTTTGCATTCACGCACAGAAACACGTACACGTTGACCACATTTACACGTGCTTCTTGCAAACAAACACCCCCTTCCTTCTGTCTCATTCATTCATCCATCTACACATTTCTGCCTTTCCTATTCAGACGTGCACTTTTTTTCATTTTAAGCATAACACCGTGTCTTTCTATTGCTGAAACAATAACATCAAAACATCTCTCTGTTGCATTCAGCACGCAAGGCAACATGCACAAACAGTCCACCAAAATCAGCTTTCTGGTCGTGGCTCTTGCTTATTCTATCCCAATCAGGCCCGTCCACACGCACGACTGTAACACACAGCCATCACACTCTATCTCTTTTCCATTCATCCACGGAAACATGCACACGTTCACAACATTTACACGTGCATCTTGCAAGCATACCCACCCTGCCTTAGCTTATCCCTCCCTGTCTTAACTTCAGTATTATTCATTCATCTGCACCTTTCGTCCTTTTACTCGCGCAAATACGCACTACAACAAACAGGCTAGACTCTTTCTCTTTCATGCACGACAACTTTTTTTTTCCTTCTTTCTTTTCCCCTCTGTAAGGTGGGGAGGGGGCCAGAGTCAAACGTCTGTGGCCTAACCACCCCAGGAGACTGAATTGCTTTCATCAGAGTCGTAAAGATTGTAATCTGTTGTCGGCCATCCGCGGGGAAATGCAAATGTTAACTAAAGAGACCGAAAGGCGCCTTTTTTTTCAGCCAAACCATAAAGCAAGGGAAGCAACTTTAGAAACAATGTGTCAAGCGGCACGTTCTTTTACACATTCGATGACATGCACGTACAATGGTCTTATTGTTTTTATACTTACGTTTCATAGTGCAAAGTTACACACAAAACATGCATAGCAACATCCCTAAGGGCCTGCTTAGGCCATTCACCCACAACAAATCGACCATCATGAGACGATATTTTACGTGTGCGGATCAGGGCCGTCCACACGCACCACAGTAACTAACACACAGCCCTCAGACTCTGTCTTTTCCCATTCATCCACGGAAACACGCACACGTTCACAACATTTACACGTGCATCTTGCAAGCATATCCACCCTTACTTACCTTATCCCACCTTGTCTTAACCTCAGTCTCATTCACAACACACATTCGTCACATAAATGCACACCCTCGAAAAACAACCCTGCTGCTCACTCAGTTTGCACAGGCAGATCACACCACTTCGCCACATCTTGAAAGTTATTTGGAGTGGAAATTTTATGAAAATATTACACGGCATTTTTAACACATTTGTCCCATGACTCCATAGGCCATCCTTCCTACTACGCTCTTCCATCCTTTCTTTTTACATAGAACTCACAACACTTTAAATAAGTGACGCATTTGACGACAAACACATTATTTATAACATGCATCTTCAATACTATATACTAACTACAGCTGTACGTGCTCTTAAATAGCACACCCTTCGTCACTACCTTTGATCCACACAGTATATTGAGCCAATTCTGCTGCTCCCTCCTAATGCACGCACAGATCACAACACTGCGACACATATATAAAAGTCTGTGTCATCGGAATTGACAATGTCTGACAAACAAAACACAACTTGCCCACACATCACACTAAATGTACACTACTTATCAACACACATTAGTGACATGCATGTACACAATCGTGATCCTATTCGGCTACTCACTCATTAGGCACAGGGAGCTCATACCACTTTGCCACATCTCTTGAAGGATTTCACCTGCAAATACGAAACGAAAGTCCAATGCTTTGTACATATAATAAGGCCATGCCTGCACACACTACCTTTCAGACTCCGCTGCTCACTCCTTTCGCAAACACACAGGGAACACTAATTCTAAACATATCACTAACGCATTTCCATCAAAAGAAAAATGTAAGCAAGTGCGTTACTCAGTGCAAGCACCTCTCAGTCACTGCTCACAGCACTTACTCACACTGCACACAGGCCTCATTCAAAGTGCACACAGCCCTCACTAAGACTTTACACAGACTTCAAACACACTGCATACAGTACGCTATCAGTGCGTACTGCACATACTTACTGCACACAGACAGAACTTACAGTGCACCCAGCACTCACTCAGTGCACACAACTGTAAATCAACCTGCACACAAGCGTCATTCACACTACAGACAGGCCTCACTTACAATGCACACATCCTTCAAACACACTGCATACAGTACGCTATCAGTGCGTACTGCAATCAATATCTGCACACAGACATAACGTACAGTGCACACAACCATCAATCAGCCCACACAGACCTCACTGTCAGTGCACACAGAACTCATTCTGAGACTTTTATCAACTCTAAATCCACCTGCACACAGGCGCCACTCACACATGCAACGCCACTCAACAACGCAACGCCACTCAACTACGCAACGCCACTCAACTACGCACACATGCAACGCCACTCACACATGCAACGCCACTCACACATGCAACGCCACTCACACTGCCAACCACACTGACACAGCCAACGCCACTCACACAGGCAACGCCACTCACACAGGCAACACAAATCACACAGCCAACGCCTCACACACAGGCAACACCTCTCACACAGGCAACGCCACTCACACACGCAACCCCACTCACACACGCACACCACTCACACACGCAACGCCACTCACACACGCAACGCCACTCACACACGCAACGCCACTCACACACACAACGCCACTCACACACGAAAAACACTCACGTTGCCAATAGATCGCGCAGTACGACAGGTGGAACTATTACAATGGCAAATAACAATGCCTTTCACTGTTGTTATCATTTTGAATACATAAAGGGCTTTGTCATTTACACAACCAATAGCTCAAACTTTCCTACTGCGAGACCTATTGGCAACGCCAGTGCTTGTTTTTACTTTCAGCCATGACCCACAGCAGCCAGACTGCTGTGGAACATGGCTGAACACATAGACAAAGCCAAAAGGGTGCATAGGTGAGACCTATTGGCTTTGCCAATGCTTGTTAAAAGTCCAGTTAGTGCAGATGGGCTCCAGTTTACAGGTCATAATTTCTTGTCCTTCACAACTTTCGGGGTTACTGACTGCATATGAGCTCTTTCTACAAGAAATATTCATGTTCTTGTTTGCTTGGTTACAGCCCAGGCCATTTCCCCTTTGACAATGTCTTCGAGTGACCAGCTGTGATCATTTATTTATCCAGCTGCTGAGACCAGGGTCTTTATCAAGCATAGCTATTGTGTTTGACCTTTCGGTCACACTAATGACACTTTCATGCTATTAAACAGCTTCTCCTAGATGCTTATGCTGTTTGTTCTTCCCGGGTTGCCATGTGTGAATGTTTATGCTCAATTCAGCAAGGCTTTGCTAGGCCTGGTTTGACCAGATGTTCTATGATCAACAAACAAGAGCTTTCAGAGTACTACTGAGAGAGGGACTTAGGCTCCACCCACATGCGGCTCCCTCTTGAGTACAGAATTTGATTGGTCTGAAGTTGTGGCCTTCAACTGAAAGGAGTGCTTGCATTGCACTTTAGGGAAAACTTATACTCAAAAAAAGAGGGCTGAGTAGGTTATCGTGGCAAGCTAGCGATCATGGCTGTAGGTCTGAATTATGTATTGTTGAATGTTACAATAAAGGCAGTAGCCTGACATATTTATTGTGAAAACCATGTGTAATATTAATCAATTTAAGAGTGCAATGTTATTACTCTGTACGAAAGCCTACCAGGAAGAATTTTGTAAATGGAATGTCGTCGATTACTGTAGTTGGCAACAGGGGCGGCTCCTCCGCTATGATGATGGAGCGTCGCCCCACTGCTTTCTCGCAGTACGAGAATCCAAAACATAAAATGGTGTTAACTTTTAGTTATTATCATTCTATGTTTGATTTGCGGGTGGGCAGGACAGCTCTTCTCTCTGAGCAGGGTCGGGGAGGATTGGTTCGCCCATAAACTGTTTGGTCGGGGTTGTATATTGTACATTTGAAAACAGCATTTTCTACAGATTTTTAGTTGTAATTTTATAGCTGTACACTTAATGGTTGCCAATTTCTGGGCACTTGAGCAAGTCTTTGTTGGTCATGTTCTCAAGATAAAGGTAAAGTAGGGTGACCAGGCGTCCCCATTTTGCCAGGACGGTCCCCGTTTTTAACCAGCTGTCCCAGCAAATTTCAAGAAATATAGCTCTTGTCACAGTTATTAAAGAGGGTCGACTGAAAACGGTGGGAGTTGTTTATTATGTTTTACAAAGCAGGGACACGTAGCAGTTGTTTCAAGAAAGCAATTTAATTAACAGGCAAGCTACTGGGTTTTAAAATTACATTTTATGTATGTTCTTACTGCCTGTTCTGTAATTCTCTGCTGAGGAGTGCTCTCATCGCTAGAAGTAAAATTGTAGTCCTTCTTCTATTTTTGTGAAATGTCCCCGTTTTTGGCTTTAAAATTCTGGTCACCCTAAGGTAAAGGCTATAGGCCATTTTGGTTCATTGGGATGAGTTATGCCAGATTCTATAGGTTTCATTGGTTTAATATGGAACGGTACTCCAAAGCCAGTAGTCCTTACTTATTTATTGTGAATAGCATGTGTTAAAGGCAATATGTTTATACAACTGTTTTTATTGCAATGTGTTAAAGTCTGCAGGCAGGCATTTTGTTACATGGAATTCCACAGATTACCAGAATAGGCAACGTTTTTGGTGTTTGTGACCCTCTCTGACAACCCCTGGGCGTAGACGATGTGCACTGTGAGAATCCTTGTTAGATGCAAAAATAACAGTTGATGGACAGAATGCAGGACAATGTCATACATTCACCCCAGTACAGAGATCTGGGCCTAAATCCATCGTTTTTTTGCACTCCACACCACCCCACCCCAGTTCAGACATGGCCATATGCAAATCAGCCTTGACCCTGTGCCTCATGGGAACAGTCAAGCCCGAACTGCCAAGCCATGTCTTTCCTCGACCGGAATCAAGCATCCTAGGACCGGTTTCTGGCTATCAGCCGTCTTCAGCCAGGATAGCTTGACTCCAGTCGTGTGGAGAGCATGGGACTCACGTCTTTCATCCCACTCGGGGAGACAAATGCAAAAACAACAGTTGATGGACAGAATGCAAAATAATGTCATACATTCACCCCAGCACAGAGATCTGGGCCTAAATCCATCGCTTTTTTGCACTCCACACCACCCCAGTTCAGACATGGCCATATGCAAATCAGCCTTGACCCTGTGCCTCATGGGAACAGTCCAGCCCGAACTGCCAAGCCATGTCTTTCCTGGACTGGAATCAAGCATCCTAGGACCGGTTTCTGGCTATCAGCCGTCTTCAGCCAGGATAGCTTGACTCCAGTGGTGTGGAGAGCATGGGAATCACGTCTGAGCATACCCATCCCACTCGGGCTGAAGACGGCTGATAGCCAGAAACCAGTCCTAGGATGCTTGATTCCGGTCCAGGAAAGACATGGCTTGGCAGTTCGATCTGGACTGTGCCTATGAGGCACCAGTCAAGGGGTACTGGGGTGAATGTATGACATTGTTCTGCATTCTGTCCATCAATTGTTGTTTTGCAAGATTCCTTGTTAGACCATCATGGGGGAGGGATGGTATTCTGCTTGGCCACCTGTAATCTTTTATGCATTTGTAATTTTATGACTGTATATTTGATGGTTTCCTTCTGGGAAAGTGTATGCTCAAGTCATCAGGCATGAGGTGGTTATGATGACAAGCCAACAGTAACTGCTATGCGGCAATTGGTGCCCTGGGAAAGTTATGCTAGAAGATTTAAACCTGGTCTTTAAATGATGAGAAGTTGTGAGAAGGCGCTAGGCCTGGCTTACTTATTGTTAAGGCATTCGGTAAAGCCAATAAGCTTCTAAGAGTAGATTGTTATCTCACTGTGGGCCCGATTTATATGTTGGCCGAAAGGATACTCCATTGTAACAGAACACAATGGTATCTACAGCAGAACAGCTATTCCTAAACCAATTTGATTAAATGATAAAAGGCCTTTCTCCATCACTCTAGAAGTTACTTTCTGCAGTAGAAAGTTGACTAACAGTTTACCTTCCAAGTCTAGAAGAACAATAAGCCAATAATTTTTTGTGTCATTTTAGGCTTTTTTTGTGGATGGAATTATTATTTGAACCTTTAAATGCTGGTGTAATCATAACAGTAAGCAAAACTTTAAAAAGTAAGTTTCATAGACATCTGCTTCAAGTCACCATGTCAGATTTATAGACTACTACAGGTATTGTTCGGGCCGTCCGCCCAAGAGGATCTGCAATTTTTTAGTAATTTGTTCACTTTCTCTTGAAAAATGTCTAATGTTGTGTTACAATATGCCCCCAGTGTAGTGGATGAATTTGATCTTTTACTAAACAGAATGCCAATATAGGTTTCCAATTGGGTATTTGAGATATAGAAGTCGCCATTCCATTTAAGCTAATTTATTGAACTCGCTGTGGAAAAAAGCAATATCAATTGTCATGAGTAACTTACGAATCCATGGTCCTAGAGTTATTGTGTTGTGTATTAATATATGGTTATAGATTCCAACCTCTCAGGTCCTGAACTGAATATATCCCCTGAATGTAGGCCATTCCATTTAAGGACATTGGTTCCAAGTCCCAAAATCTATCAGGATGCTTCGGATCAATTGCCTTTAACAGTCCCGTCCCAGGCCTATCTTCTTGCTTGATTTTGATGCTCCAAATTGTTGCTTTATATTTATGTTTTGATTGTTTATTCAAATAATTTAGTCTTTCGCTGTTTGATATCTTCAAGGAACTTCTCAAAGATTGATGAAGTTATTTTTTCACAGCCATTATTTGCTTGTAAAATATATAAGGGCAAGAATCATTAGTTATTGCTCTGTTACTATTAAATGTATGTGAAGAAATAAAACTTAAATTATCAGATAAGAAGTGTTTCCAGTCAGAAATCCAGCAATATGTGAGGCCCTCAGCCTCGGCTATTAACAGAAGATTGCTGGTGATAAAAGACAGAAACACTTAGGAGTCGATAAATTAAGGTTCAGGTCTTGATTCAACCACATTTTCCATGTATTTTTAAAATTCCTTTGTTGTTGCATAGTAAAGGCAGGGATGAAAATTGATCATGAGAAAAACATAATGTAGTTGACTCTCCTCTCTACAAATAAGTTAACCCGTTAACCGCGGCGGTAATTCTGCCGTGGTGCGGGCATTTCCGTGCGCGGATGGAATGCCGTCGGCCATTGGCCGACGGCAGCACTGGGGAGGTAGTGTTGCCGTCGGCCAATGGCCGACGGCAGCAATTAAGGGGTTAAAAGTTTGTTTGCCCTCCAGAGTATATATGTTGTTGTTACTTGAATGGTTGGTATTATTATAAATCCTCCTCCTTCCTGATTTCCTCCTCTTTTCACTCTCTGCTGCATAGTCCTTCCTCTGTGAACATTCCCCTCAGAGGGCTACACCTCTCTTGGGCTGCCACCTAGTTTTAGAACCTCATGTTTCCAATATTAGGGACTGGCCTAGAGTTTTGCGGGTGGGTTACTCCATCACAAACATGGCAGACAGTCCGTCTGACGTATAACAAGCGCCATAGTATATAATGCGCTTTTAATATTAAGGCTGATGGGATATCCATCACGCTTGTGACAGAGTAAGCAGTTCGCAAAACCCTAAAATCAGACCCCTAGCCTTTTTGTGTTTCAATTTATTTTACCTAATTTTTCAGAGTTATTGTCTCAATGAAAATGAACCAAGACTACAATTCCCAGGATACACAAGTTGCAAAATGAAAGTCCAAGACTGAAAACATGGTGTCCGGATGACAAGGAAGTAGCTGGAAATTCTGCTCCAGGGTATTTTTTTCTGCGTTTTGCGTGAACATTTAGTGGCCACTTTTCCACTTGAGATCTATGACCCTATAGGTGATTTAGGATATGCCTTATCAACCCTGCTATGGAGAACTAGAGTGCTCTGTTACCTATCCTATAGCGGTTCTATAATGGTACCTGCCTCAGACAATGACCCACTGGAAGGGGTGGCTGATGACGGACACGTCGTGTCCAGACATTGCATGGTCTATGATGAGACACCTGTTGAGAAGGTGTCTGCAACTTCCCTTGAACATGGTACTGTTTTGGTTCCTTGCTCCTTCTGTAAAGCCTGAGAGAAAACATTGCTATCTCTTATGTTATAGGTATAATTTGTAGTAAATAAAATCTCCCTTTGGGAATTCTTAGTGTCACACTACATCAACCCCAGCCGCCAAGTCACCCCAATCACCCTCCAAGTATGCTTCACAACTCGATATCTACAATCAAACCAGTTCCACAGCGGTATAATGAGCTTTAATGCCGTGTTTGCAAACACTATTCCAAATCACAGATAATTAACATATAGTATATATCAACACTTGCCTAATAACAATATTTCACATAAAAAAGTTTTAAAACAGTTAGCATTACAGAGATTCAAACAATAACACATAATATCATCCCCCAATACTACGCAAAATCAAAACCCAAATGGTAAGGAAAAAAGAAATGAAAAGGAATAAAAAGAAGAAGAAAATAAGACAACAAATATATGTTTATTGAACGGATGCTGATCCCCTTTGATCATTTAACAAGATACATGTAGTCTCAAAGCAATAATCATCTATGGTATCACAGTGTAAAGCAGATTCCGCACACAAAATATGTTGACACGTTTCGGTTGAATTTGCAGTGTGTTACCGCCTTCTTCAGCATTCTAGAGTCTTGCGGGATGGAGCGATTGTGCATCATTGGTAGTCAGGCTTAGGTGTCATGGTGACTCACATGGAGGCAGGTGGAAGGTAAGGGGGAGTAACAGGAAGGAGTATGAAGGAAGGTGGTAGAATTCAGGCAGATGGATGAGATTGGGAGGAATCGGTGTCTGACAGAATTAGAAATCATTGGACACCATTACACAGGTACTAGTTCAGGCCAAGGCCAAGGCGAGCCCACGGGAGGCCTACATTAGTACTCTCTGGTCGGTGAGGGCTGACTTATGCTTCCATGTCTAATGGAATGGTCCCCTGCAGTGGCCACCTTGTCAGACACATGCACTCAATGCAAATTACATTCCTCCATCCGCTCTGCAATGTCACTTCCATCATTTCTCTGAACACTGTTTGGGATAAGCCGCTTGGGTTGCACTTAACAAGGTAATGCGAGGCTTGTTCTCCACTGTAATGACAGGGGAGGTGAAAGGGGTCTGGCGGTGTGAGGAGGGCAGGGGCGGGTAGCTGAGCAGCTGCAGGGGGCATGTGTGGCCTGCTTTCACGCCTCACATGAGAGCACTTACTCCCAGAAATGCCTGTGGCAGATTACTGCTTTGTAAACCAAAACGCTGCTGAATAAAAAAAACACAAACACCACATTTTCTGCATCCGTGCAAAATGCCGACTGGGGAAATGGGCGGGCGAAGCTGCCAGCATCTCTCAACATATACTTAACCAGCCGGCAGCTCTGGAGGGCTCGCTGCAGAGCGACGTTTACAGCAATTTAAAGGCATCGCGCGGCTCGGTGCAGCATTGGCACGAGGTGATTATCACTCAGAGCCTTTCTTTCCCATCTGTGCTCGGTTTGCAGAGGTGCGGAGAACCCCTTTCCTGCAGGGCTGAACTTTACAGAAAGTCTTTCACCTCTAGGACTGGGGGGTAAGGGGGGGCAGCCTTTCCCCTCGAGGAGGGGGCGGGAAGGGGGTTAGAAAAACTTACTGTAGGGTCGGGGCCCTAGGCCCTCATGCTAATAAGGAGCGAGACACAGACACACTGCTTGCATGGTGCAACTGGCCCAGAGCACGTGCGCTCGGCCTCTTTTATTAGTACTGTGTCACATGACCTGTGACATCAGTGGTGGGTGGGTGTTCAGTGTAGTTACAGGCTCAGCACTAGACTGCTGACTTATGCTGGGCATTACATCCCTCCCCAAATTGGTTAAAAATTAACCCAAACAGAAAAAGTCCAAAAACCTGTGGGGGAAAGAAAACACAGAAAACAACATTGGACTTGCGCTTTCAAAACGAGTCTCTTTGGCTGCTTGCAAGCCTCAGGCAGTATAGTTCTTGAATTTTGGATTAACAGTTCTTGGTGGCACGATTCGCAGTTGTTCGGCGGGTTCATTCTTTCTCTGTCGGCTGTTCATAGCCCTGCCTTTTGCTTTGCTCTCTTGGTGACGATTAGTTAAAGAGAAATGGATGACATGGTTGTTGTTTGTCTTCCGGCTTCTTTTCTCCATGCTGGTTGCGTGATGTTTCCAGGCAGGCTTCAGTGTGTTTCTTGGCAGGTGAATAGAGTAGGTGCGAACATCCCTCTCACTAGGATGCCCCTCTCGCCCGTTTTCTTCTGCCACAAGATGTCCGGGAGGACCTCTTTGCCAGGTTTCCACTGGACTGGTGTTTTTGGTCGCGTTGCTCTACCATAGCCTTCGGGCCGTGAGCAGGGCGCTCCACGAGCCTCACCGTCGTGTCCTAGTTCCACCTGAAGGTTGAGTTGTCGACTCTTTTCATTGCTCTCGAGGCTTTCATCTTCTTGGGTCCTGCAGACGAGCTTCTATAGATCTGTCTCCCGTGCGGGACTTGCTGCCACCAGAGTCCCTTGAGGCTCTGATACTGGTTTGCCACGGGCTGGTGGTAGTCTCGCCATCCAATCTTCCGCTCAAACCCCAGAGGTAGATGTCGCCAACAGTCTAGCTTGCTCTCTCCTGCGATCGCCATGTGGATGGATGGCTCGTAGGTGGTTCTCTCTGTTCTGCGCTGCCGGTGCGCTTGCCAGGCTTGTCTTCCATCGCACTCAGGTGTTCCAGTGCCTGTCACCTTGCTTCTTTCCGCAGGGCGGCTTCTTCTTGCAGTGGCAGCGTGCCATTCCGACTTCTCTTTTCTTCTTTTCTTAGTGGCGGTGGCCACTCTGTTCTTTCTTCCTTCTTCTTAACCTGACAGTCGTGCCACTCTGATTACTTCTTCCTTATTCTCTTCTTCTCTTCTTCTCGCGACGTACCCTGGTCCCCTCTTCTTCATCTTCTCTGGCCATGCTTCCCTATGCAGCGCGCGCACTCCACACAGGTCTGCCTGGTCCTGTCCTAGTCCTAGGACACTGTCTTCTTGTCACTTAACTCCCAAGGTTGGCGTCGCGACCTTCACCTCTTCTTTCAGTCGCATCTATCATTTGTGAAGTTGAAGTTCTTTGGTCCATGTTCGCGAACCGCGCCTTGGCTGAACTTTAGGTGAAGTTTGTTGATCCATGTTCCTGGACCGCGCCTTGGCTGAACTTGGACCTTTGTGCTGGTCCCTTCTGCCGAGGTCTGGCAGGTAGGCTTCGTGGTGCTGAGCTTCTTGGACCTAGTGCTGGTCCCTTCTGCCGATGTCCGGCAGGTAGGATTCGCGGTGCTGAGCTTCTTGGACCTCGTGTTGGTCCCTTCTGCCGATGTCCGGCAGGTAGGATTCATGGTGCAGAGCTTCTTGGACTTTGTGCTGGTCCCTTCTGCCGAGGTCCAGCAGGTAGGCTTCGTGGTGCTTGGTGACCATGCTGAGTGGTCATGTTGCTGTTGTGTGGATTCTTCAATGCTACGGGTTGACTGCGCAACCATTTTCATCTCTGTTTGATTGCTTTGGTGCGCAACTGGGTGCGCTCTTCGTATCTTCTTTGTGACTTGCTGCTTTGGGCTAGTGCTGGCCGCACTGCTGCGCATTTGCGTCATGCGCTTTCGCACTTCCTGGTGCTGGGTTCCAGAATCATTGTCAGTTCGTGTGGTGGCGTTCTTACTTCCGCCATTCTGCTGCAGCGATGGCCTGTGGCCACCAGGTATCGCTGTCTTCTCTTCTGGCGCGGCGTCGGTGCTTCTGAAGTGTTGCTTCTGGAGGGTTGCGTCACCACCCCATTGGCCTTTTTCTGGTCTTGCTGCTTCTGCGTGGTCGGTTGCGATTCTTTGGAACTTCTCTTGGCGCACTTGTGGCGTGCTTGTGGGTGTCTTCAGAGGAGTTCTTGCACTCCTGTTTCTGTGGTGCACTCTCGCGCCGTCGCGCTTTTCTTCTCAGGCTGTGTGATGAGCTTGGTACGTTCTTTCTTCTCATGCTGGACTGCTGCTGTATTTTCCTTACTTGTCGTAGGCTTGTTTCACCTTGTGGCCTTTGGGTTTGCTGCCAGTGTATTTTCGTGTGTCTTGCGTGTAGTTGTTGCTCTCCTGACGCGCTTCTGGGGCATCTGGCGCGTTCCTGGGATTCCGTTGCGTTCTTGCGCTTCTGGCGCGCTCCTGCGCCGCCGTCTTTTGAATCTGTAGTCCACGTTGCTGTGCATTTACCTTCCTGCACGCCTGACGCTTCCCTGCGCCTTTTCGCGCAGTGTCATATGTGCAGGCCTTGCTGCTACTCCAGTTATTTTGTGCTGTTGCGCAGCTACTTGGTGTGGGGTTCTTGAGTGTCCCTCACTTGTCCAGTGGTGCTCTTCGGCGCTTTCCTGCGCACTCCTCCAGTGTCCTGGGTGCAATCCTTGCAGCCTCCTCGTGCTTCTCTTTTCTTTGTGCACTGTAGTGCTTGTGTAGAGGTGCCTTGGTTTTCTTGCTGTAGGGCACAGCAGCCTGGGACTGTCTCTGCTTGATTGCCCCTGAACTCCTTAGATTATTGTTCCCAGTGTCTCTGTTCTGTGGCAGCTTCCTTTACTTTTAGGGGTGCAGTTGCGCGAGATGGCCACTAGATGGCAGGGGATCTCGTGGGCAGGCACCAGCAGTCTTTCCCTGTGTTGCGAGTCTTGTGTCCGGTTCAGGGTTTCATGCTGCATGGGACAAGTGTTGGTGCAGCCACTCTGGCTCTGCTGGTGTGCTGGGGGCAGCGGACACTGTGTGGGAGGTGCTGCCTCCTATTGCAAGCTTGTTGATGTCGGGTAAGTTCCCTCTTCATTTCTTTACCGTTGGGGCTTTGGTGAGGTGGGGGGGTTTGTCAGTGCTGCTCCGCCCGTGGTTCTTTCCTCGCTATCCTTGCCTGCAGCAGCTTCTCACTCTAAGCGCTGCGGGGGCAGAGAAGGGTTGGCGCTGGGAAGTCTGCCTCAGATGGTCCTATTAAGGATTTTGCCATTGTTCTTTAGCGCCCCGCCGCTGCAGCGTCATTTGTCACACGTAGCGGCGGGGGATGGGTGTCAGTCGGTGTCCGGGCTGCGTTGGTCGGTCTACGCAGGGGGGGCTTGGTGCTTTCTTTACCGGCTGTGAGCCGGGCGCTTGGATTGTTCGCTACTTCACCCCCGCCGCCTTCACAGCACACGCGGCGCGGGGAGAGGTCAGCGGTGGGCTCCGTTTGTCTTCAGTTGATTGCGGGTGAGCTCCGCTTTAACTATTTGGCGCCTGGCAGCTCCCCTCACGCTGCAGGCGCTCTATGCTGAGGTTTCTCACCCCGCCGCCGCACTTCCACACGCGGCGGGGGACTCTGCAAGCAGGCCGCGGGTGGGCTCCGCGAGCCTTGCTTTAGTATCGGGGCATTAGCGGCCGATGCCGCGTTGCTGTAGGCAGGCCGCGGGTGGGCTCCGCTGGTCTTGTCGTAATTACGGGGTTAATAGCGGCCGACGCCGCGTCACTGCAGGCAGGCCGCGGGTGGGCTCCGCGAGCCTTGCTCAATTACGGGGCCAATGTTCAGTGCCGCTCGCATTTCAGGGGGCACATTAAATGTTCATAGTCTATGGCGGGTGGGCTCCGCTTTTGGTGCTTCACAGACTGGGGCTCACCTTCGGCCGACAGGCCTGTTCTTCCGCGGGTGGGCACCGCGATGGCTCCTTCGTCTTTCTCGGGGCACCGCCTCGGCAGGGCGGGCTACGGCAGGCTGCAGAGGTGCGGGGTGAGCTCCCGGTCACCTTCTCTTTTCCTTTCAGACCCGGGACTCGACACACGCCCCGTGGGCCTCTCGGCGGCTGGCACGCTTCAAAGGGGGTGTGCTGTCGATGCAGGCAGCTCTCCTCTTCCCTTTTCCATGATGATTTCTTTTAGCTGCGGCACGCGTGGCTAGCGTCCGCCCTCGTCGCCATTGTAGGGTCGGGGCCCTAGGCCCTCATGCTAATAAGGAGCGAGACACAGACACACTGCTTGCATGGTGCAACTGGCCCAGAGCACGTGCGCTCGGCCTCTTTTATTAGTACTGTGTCACATGACCTGTGACATCAGTGGTGGGTGGGTGTTCAGTGTAGTTACAGGCTCAGCACTAGACTGCTGACTTATGCTGGGCATTACACTTACCTCTTCCAGTAGATCGAATTGCATGATTGGTGCAATGGAACTCACCCTTTGACCTCTATCACTATAGTGGTTCACATGGGCAGTTTAGTGGAACTGACCCTTTCACCTCTATCACTGGTGGATATGACCCTTTTCCCTCTTTCACCTCTAGAACTTGTAGAACTGACCCC
Organism: Lissotriton vulgaris; assembly: GCF_964263255.1. Lineage (NCBI taxonomy): Eukaryota > Metazoa > Chordata > Amphibia > Caudata > Salamandridae > Lissotriton > Lissotriton vulgaris. The sequence continues at coordinate 64,673,757 of NC_141698.1, forward strand.
TTCACCTCTAAAACTGCCGGAACTGCCCATTTCACCTCTAACACTGCTGGAACTGCCCATTTCACCTCTAACATTGCTGGAACTGCCCATTTCACCTCTAACACTGGTGGAACTGACCCTTTCACCTCTAACACTTCTGGAACTGACCCTTTCACCTCTAACACTAGTGGACCTGCCTCTTTCACCTCTAACACTGGTTGAACTGACCCCTTCACCTCTAAAACTGCTGGAACTGCCCCTTTCACCTCTAACACTGGTGGAACTGCCCCTTTCACCTCTAGAACTTGTAGAACTGACCCCTTCACCTCGAAAACTGCTGGAACTGCCCCTTTCACCTCTAACACTGGTGGAACTGCCCCTTTCACCTCTAGAACTTGTAGAACTGACCCTTCACCTCTAAAACTGCTAGAACTGCTCCTTTCACCTCTGACACTGGTGGAACTGCCCCTTTCCCCTCTAACGCTGCTGGAAAACACTGCTGGAACTGCCCCTTTCACCTCTAACACTGGTGGAACTGCCCCTTTCACCTCTAGAACTTGTAGAACTGACCCTTCACCTCTAACACTGGTGGAACTGACCCTTACACCTCTAACACTGGTGGAACTGAACCTCTCACTTCTAGAACTGCTGGAACTGACCCTTTCACCTCTAACACCGCAGGAACTGACCCTTTCACCTCTAGAACTAGTGGAACTGACCCTTTCACCTTTGCACTGGATAGAATCACATGCCCGGTATGGTGCAACTGAGACTTTCATCTCTGTGATTGGACAGTTCAGAGTTCGACAGACGTTCAATTCTAGGACAGGATGGCAAATGAATAGATACTTCAACCTTTAGCACTGGGTCGATACACATTATTGCTGTAGCTAAACGTAGCCTTTCACCTCTCTGACTGGACAATATGGACTGAGACAACCTTTCACCTCAGCACACAATAGGACATTTCACCTCTAGACCTGGGTGGGCTCACTTGATGGGTGCAGAGGAACTGAACCATCCCTTCCTACACCGCATCTGCTCACACTATAAGCACAGTGGAACTGACCCTTTCACCTCTAGCACTTGGCCAGATCAAAAGATACAATGTAACTGACCCTTTCACTTTTGGACCTTATGGCTCTGTATGCAAGGATGATGGCTCACTGGAACAGCACAGGGTTAGAGTGAGACTGTTTTGTCTCTAGTAAAAGATTGGCTCAGAGGGTAACAGAGCCTTTCACAGCTTAAACTGAACGGGTTTACTAAATCAGAACATGGAAAAAGAACGCGCCACATCTGGGAATGGGTGAGATCACAGTAATGTGCAGCCTTTCATCCCCTAATTTGGAAGGGAGTGCTAAAATGACGTGTATAGGGATACAAAGTCTATCCCCATCAGACCAGGTGCCACAAGAACAGGGACCCTTTCACCTCTGAGGCTGAATAAGCTCATGGGTCAAGGAGCTTCTCCCCTAGGATTGGATTGTCCCAGAGATTGACACAAGGATGCAAGGTGAGTATACAAAAGTTGATGGGAAGAATGCTTGCAAACCATCTAAATCACTGGCAGTCGCTCTGGGTAGCATTCCAATCCATTACTTTTCGCCCACTGTCCCCTAGACAGAGCACTTATGAATGCAAAGGTCTCCAGCTATTGAAGTGGCCAGGAAAACAGAGCCCTTCTCCACAAGCACTTTGTGTCTAAGGGCACCGGCAGAGGGACCCAGAACCCCTCACCACTTGGTGTCTCAGGGCATTGGCACAAGGGATAGGGCCCCTCACCAAGTAGTGTCTCATGCCAATGCATGAGGGTACAGGGCTTCTCACCACTTGGTGCCTCGGGAGATTGGTCCAGGGACACAGAACCCCCTCCCCTGTCGCATGCAGAGATTAAGAAGATAGTCACAGGACATAGAGCCGTTAAGCTTGAGGCTGTTCATAGACCGGTGCAGACTTACAGATGGAGAATGGCTGGCTGGTTTTAGGGACCTCTCGCGCAGTGCTGAAGAAGACTGTCACACCGACACAGAGCCTTTCACCGACATGTGCAGACTTACAGATGGAAGAATGGCTGGCTGGCTGGGTTTAGGGACCTCCAGTGGATAATAACATTATCACACAGACACAGAGCCTTTCCCCGGCTGGTGCAGACCTACAGACGGGGTATGGCTGGATGGGTTTAGGGACCTCCACTGGATAATAAGATTATCAAACAGAGCCTTTCACCAGCTAGAGCTGACACAGAGCCTTTCCCCGGCTGGTGCAGACCTACAGACGGGGTACAGCTGGCTGGGTTTAGGGACCTCCAGTGGGACGGTAAGATTATCACACAGAGCCTTTCACCAGCTAGAGCAGACCTACAGACAGAGTACAGCTGGCTGGGTTTAGGGACCTCCAGTGGGACGGTAAGATTATCTCACAGAGCCTATAACTGGCTGGTGCAGACCTACAGATGGAGTATGGCTGGCTGGGTTTAGAGACCTCAAGTGGATAATAACATTGTCACACAGGCACAGAGCCTTTCACCGGCTGGTGCAGACCTACAGACGGAGAATGGTTGGCTGGTATTAGGGACCTCCAGTGGATAATAAGATTATCACACAGACACAGAGCCTTTCATCGGCTGGTTCCGACCTACAGACAGAGTACAGCTGGCTGGGTTTAGGGGCTTCCAATGGATCACAAGATTATCACACAGAGCCTATCACTGCCTGGTGCAGACCTACAGATGGAGTATGGCTGGCTGGGTTTAGTGACCTCCAGTGGATTATAAGATTATCACACAGGCACAGAGTCTTTTACCAGCTGGTGCAGACCTACAGATGGAGAATGGCTGGCTGGGTTTAAGGACCTCCAGTGGATAATAAGATTATCTCACAGCCTTTCACCGGCTGGTGCAGACATAGAGATGGAGACTGGTTGGCTGGTATTAGGGCCCTCCAGTGAATAATACGATTATCACACAGGAACAGAACCTTTCACCGCCTGGTGCAGACCTACAGACGGAGAATGGCTGGCTGGGTTTAGAGATCTCCAGTGGATAATAAGATTATCACACAGAGCCTGTCACTTGCTGGTGCAGACCTACAGACGGAGATTGACTGGCTGGGTTTAGAGACCTCCAGTGAATTATACGATTATCACACAGGCACAGAGCCTTTCACCGGCTGGTGCAGACCTACAGATGGAGAATGGCTGGCTGGGTTTAGGGACCTCCAGTGGATCACAAGATTATCACACAGAGCCTATCACTGCCTGGTGCAGACCTACAGATGGAGTATGGCTGGCTGGGTTTAGTGACCTCCAGTGGATTATAAGATTATCACACAGGCACAGAGTCTTTTACCGGCTGGTGCAGACCTACAGACGGGTTACGGCTGGCTGGGCTTAGGGACCTCCACTGGATAATAAGATTATCACACATAGCCTTTCACCAGCTAGAGCAGACCTACAGACAGAGTACAGCTGGCTGGGTTTAGTGACCTCCACTGGATAATAAGATTATCACACATAGCCTTTCACCAGCTAGAGCAGACCTACAGACAGAGTACAGCTGGCTGGGTTTAGGGACCTCCAGTGGGACGGTAAGATTATCTCACAGAGCCTATCACTGGCTGGTGTAGACCTACAGATGGAGTATGGCTGGCTGGGTTTAGAGACCTCAAGTGGATAATAACATTGTCACACAGGCACAGAGCCTTTCACTGGCTGGTGCAGACCTACAGACGGTGAATGGTTGGCTGGTATTAGGGACCTCCAGTGGATAATACCATTATCACACAGACACAGAGCCTTTCGCCGGCTGGTACAGACCTAAAGATGGAGAAAGGTTGGCTGGTGTGAGGGACCTCCAGTGGATAATAAGATTATCACACGGACACAGAGCCTTTCATCGGCTGGTTCCGACCTACAGACAGAGTACAGCTGGCTGGGTTTAGGGGCTTCCAGTGGATCACAACATTATCACACAGAGCCTATCACTGCCTGGTGCAGACCTACAGATGGAGTTTGGCTGGCTGGGTTTAGTGACCTCCAGTGGATTATAAGATTATCACACAGGCACAGAGTCTTTTACCGGCTGGTGCAGACCTACAGACGGAGAATGGCTGGCTGGGTTTAAGGACCTCCAGTGGATAATAAGATTATCTCACAGCCTTTCACCGGCTGGTGCAGACATAGAGATGGAGACTGGTTGGCTGGTATTAGGGACCTCCAGTGAATAATAAGATTATCACACAGGAACAGAGCCTTTCACCGCCTGGTGCAGACCTACAGACGGAGAATGGCTGGCTGGGTTTAGAGATCTCCAGTGGATAATAAGATTATCACACAGAGCCTGTCACCTGCTGGTGCAGACCTACAGACGGAGATTGACTGGCTGGGTTTAGAGACCTCCAGTGAATGATACGATTATCACACAGGCACAGAGCATTTCACCGGCTGGTGCAGACCTACAGATGGAGAATGGCTGGCTGGGTTTAGAGATCCCCAGTGGATAATAAGATTATCTCACAGAGCCTTTCACCGGCTGGTGCAGACATACAGACGGAGTACCGCTGGCTGGGTTTAGTGACCTCCAGTGGATTATAAGATTATCACACAGGCACAGAGCCTTTCACCGGCTGGTGCAGACCTACAGTTGGAGAATGGCTGGCTGGGTTTAAGGACCTCCAGTGGATAATAAGATTATCACACAGAGCCTTTCACCGGCTGGTGCAGACCTACAGACGGAGAATGGCTGGCTGGGTTTAGAGACCTCCAGTGGATAATAAGATTATCACACAGAGCCTTTCACCGGCTGGTGCAGACCTACAGACGGAGAATGGCTGGCTGGGTTTAGAGACCTCTAGTGGATAATAAGATTATCACACAGAGCCTTTCACCGGCTGGTGCAGACATACAGACGGAGTACCGCTGGCTGGGCTTAGTGACCTCCAGTGGATTATAAGATTATCACACAGGCACAGAGCCTTTCACCGGCTGGTGCAGACCTACAGACGGAGTATGCTCGGCTGGTTTAGTTCACTGTGTGTTACTGGATTACAATCTGCCGGAGGTGTCAGCATAATTAGAGGGGATGAGTTAATTGCTCCTGCTCTGTGAAGCTGAGATGACGAGATGTGTGTGGGTGTTTAGGCAAAATAATGCCCTTCTTTCCACCGCACAATATCGTGACTGTTCACTGTAGCACGAAAAAGGCGACGTCGGCACCCCTTCACTGGAGCACAGGACCGGCCCTCCCCATTCACAAACTCTGGCAAACCCCAGCTGACCCTGGGTGGCTGTGGCTTGTCAATAATGCTTGAATGGGCTGTAACTTATACTACGGGTTCTGGGGTAGGGCGACCAGAATTTTAACCCCTTCCATGCGGCCGTGATTCCCCTGGTGTGCTGTAAACAACACGAACAGGGGCGGGCCGTGACGAACCCCAGCCGTCATCAGCACACGAGCACAGTAGTGCATGACGGCTGGGGTTCGTCATCAGCATGGAAGGGGTTAAAAGCAAAAAAATGGGACATTTCACAAAAATAGAAGAAGGACTATAGTTTTACGTCAAGCGAACGCACAGAATGACAGCGCTCCTCAGCAGAGAATTACAAAACAGGCAGTAAGAACATACATAAGATGAATTTTTTAAACCCAGTAGCTTGCCTGTGAATTAAAGGCTTTCTTTGAACTGATTAAATGTGTACAGATGAATAAAGGCACATAAAGCGCTTCGACGCCTCGTCAGGGGCAGTAAGCCGTATATAAACGCAATTACAATACAATAAAATGCGCCTTACTTGACACGTGTCCCTGCCCAGAAGGAAAAAGACGAGTGCACTCAAGGCCACTGGAATTATGTGCCTGGGGAGGACCAAATTATGTGGAAGAGTTGACAAAAGTATGTGGCAAAGGTAGGCAAATTATGCGGCGTAATGCAGCATTTGTGACAGTATTACTGCATTTTTTTTACATATGCTCACACTGTCTGGGCGCAGGGTCCATCTCATTAGTAACAGTTTTAACACTCAAATACAGCAATAGGTAATTGTAAGGTGACCAGTCGACTTTTGTTAAGGGATTACCAATGTGTGGCAAGACGTTTCAGCATTTTTAGTAACACTCCATCCATTTGAGCCAGAAACAAAACTTGTGTTTTTTTGGTAAAATCTGCAATGTATGCAGAAGATGATGGACTATGTGGCAAATGCCACAAATCTATATTTTTGCAGAATGTGTAGCGGTCACAGAACCGTATAATTCCAGAGGACATTTCTGAGCAGCAATAGACACATCCCATATTATGGTTTTCTCGTGGAACCCCACAATCCCAGGTCTCATAACTGATATATGCCCTTCATCTCCCACAATTTCTTCCCTGAAAACCTCCACCATCAGACTCCTGTCTGTTGATGCTCCAAAAACAAGCATTTGCAAAGCAATCGGTCTCGCCTTTGGGACCTTATATGTATTTAGCTCTGCAGCACATTAGCCTGGGTACTGAAACATCTATTGTTCTTTTAACATGGAGGGAAAGTAAGCACCAAACTGCGGAACACACCAGGTATGGGAACACATGGAGAGAAATATTGCCTTTCAGCGGGAAATTGTATTGTCCAAAGCTCTGTTTTTAATATAAAATCAGCCCCTTCGGTGGTTATATCACTGAAAATACATGATTTGAAAAAAATATTATTGTCTACGGGTGCTCATGGTAGACAAGTTTCTATGGCCTGGAATCTAGAGAATGCTAAAGTGATTCTGGTATTTTACTGACCTCTGCTGGTCGTTTTCTATCAAGAAAGTTAAATAGAGGCAGTTGCCAGAAAAAGAAAAAAAGAAAGTCTCTAAGCAGAAAGCAATTCTGTTTTTTTATTGACCTCTACTGGTCGTTTTCTATCAAGACAGTTGATTAGAGGCAGTTGAACAAGCAGAAAGCAATTCTGGTATTTTACTGACCTCTACTGGTCGTTTTCTATCAAGACAGTTAAATAGAGGCAGTTTAACAGAAAAAAAAGTCCCTAAGCAAAGGCGTAAGCAGACAAGTCCTGGGGCTGATCTCCAGATCCCACAAAGTCCATGCAACAGAACTTCCAGACAGCGCAAGCGCTGTCTAGGCTCGACCTAAAAATGGGTAGAAACTCATGAGAGGAGACTCCACCATGACATTCACTTACATCAGTCTGACCGATTCCCACTCTGTTAAACCCCATGCAGCCTGGAGCCCAAGTATATGGACATTGATTGTAATATTCCCCAGTCTGGGTACATCCAGGGGGACACATCTATTCTTGAAGGACATGTTTTTACTCTCTATGCAGACCTCATGTACTGTGACCTAGTTAGCTGGGTTTGGTGAGGGAGAACACCCCTCCCCACAGGTAACATAGTTACAATGGAGCAGGCATTTCTCACCATGCACTAACTTAAATATTACCTGCATCCGTCTAGACCATACCTTTAGCTTTCCATAGACTCCCTGCATTGCCCTGGCATGCATACCATGCTGTTCTACTAGGTAGCACTTCTTGACAGGGCTGCCGGTAACTCAAAAACAACAGGGTACCACAGTATCCCGCGTGGAAGCTGGGTATCTACTGTAAGTGAGTTTGTGTTCCATATATGAAGCATTCACAAACTCTTTCTGGAATTCATTTAAAAATACTTTGAGGAACTCAGCGATGTATATGAATGTGTGCCGGAAAACGTAAGAGTGTAGGATTAAAATATGATATTAAGTCATTTTTTGAAATCTTGAAAATTAATATAAGATCCGTTCTTCACCAGAAAACTTCAAAAGTAATGATGACGAAAAACAATAGATTAATTTTCAATATATCTGCAGGACTTTGAAATATGTTGATGTTTCAACCCCTTCTGTCATAAATTGGGAAGCTGTATGATAATAGATTTGGGAATGCACCAACAGAAGCAAAGAAGCCAGCGAGGTGACCAATGCCTACTTGTGGTCCTCCTAATATGGAATTGGGGCAGAGAAGGGACAGTGCTGCCATCCACTGATCACATGACACATTTTGTCAAGATTCTGACAGGCACCCGCCATTTTGAAATAGACCACAGGGAACATCATGAAATATTATGTTATAGGATGTTTGTGTAATGCACCGTTGACCACTTGCTTGGCTTCTTAGCATTTTAACGTGCAGTGATAGGTTGCTGAAGGGTTTCCCCGCTAATATTTTCCATGGGATATCTCTTTGGAGACTCTGATCTAGGCCAGTGTAGTTGAAGGGGTTTGGGAAGGAGTGGATTGTTGCCATGGGCATGTTCAACAAGGGGGCGGCGTTGAGTCTTGCAAAAATTCAACCGCACCCATGTGAATGGTGTCTGTGTGGTGGTGATCTCTGTGTGGTGGTCCAATGTCCAATGCAAGGGTCTGAGCCTTGTGGCCTTCTGATTAACCGCTGTCAGCGATAGTTTGTCTGCCTCTTGTTGGATAATGATAAACCTCTTTTGAGCGGCACAGGTGGCCTCCACCACCGACTAGGCGCCTGATTACGAGTTTGGCGGTGCAGGAGCAGACCGCCATGCAGGCAGCCTACTCCTGCACCGCCAAACCCATGGTCGGGCCGCTTGGCAGATTACCAGTGTTTTTCGTGTCTGGCGGGCTCTTCTTGGCGGTGCCTCTGAAATTTTGCACTGCAATGGGAATACACAAAAAGTTTCCTGCACGGCATGGACTGTAAAGTTCTGGGTTGCATGCCCATAAGAGGGCACATGTTGTGTCCCCTGCATGCAACCCATGGCCCTGAGGCAACAGGGGGCCTTGTAGGCCCCCTGTATTTCCTCTTGGATACGGTTTTCATGGAGGAGGACCCGCCATGAAAATCGTGGTGGCGAGGAAACTTGTAATATTCTTGGATGAACCTCAGTGGTCCAGCCGAGCATATTGCTGCCTTTACACCACCGCACCCCTGCCAGGGAACCGAAGCGGTCTGACCACCTTAGTTGTAATTGAGTGGTCAGAGCACCACTACAAGGGTAGCTGGACTGCCACCGCTGCGTCCGGAGAGTCTGGTGGTCCACGGACCGCCACACTCCTGATTTTGCCCTATCTGAAGGTGAGAAAGGGATGTCTTTCTGTGATTGTTCAGACAGCTGCTCTAGTCTGGCTGTTGCATTCCTGAACTTGAGTTAAAGGCCAAGGCATGCCGGTACCTTGTTCTGAGGTTGCAGTCTGTTTTATACATTGTTTCGTGTCATCAGTCTATGATTGGGTTCCTTACCCTATGCCTTGTCCTAGGTGAAGGTATTTTTTGCTCCCGGTCCTAGTGTTTCTTCTGCAAAGTACAAATGTTTCCTGTCTCTAGATTTCTTCACTGCATGTAGCTTACTTAGATTCCAGGTTTTAATATCCCAAAAACAACTGAACAGATTTACACCAAATCACAAATAGTTCGCTTACTGAGTAAAGCTCAAGCTTTCTGCCAAATTTGGGGTGATTCTGTTCAGCCATTTTTTTCTGTAACACTTCCCAAAATTCCAATGAGAAATTTCTTGGGGAAAAACACATCCCCCCACCTTTTTTTCTTTACCCCCATTTTACGGATCACCCGAACCTTTCCTGTAAGGAGACTAGGCACATAAACTATTGAGAAAATGTTATTAAGATGTACCTAACCGCGCCAAAGTTATTAGCAAAATAACAATGCTCTTTCTATGGAAACTCTGACCTATGGGCGCTCGTTGAGGTGGGGGGTTTAGGGTTAGACGTGGTGCCTGGCTACAGGATAGACCTTTCGGCCAAACCACTTTGGCTGTGCGCAGCGGGGGATGACAACCAATGCTCCACGGCCGACAGTTGGACGCTCGCAGGGGGTGGACACAGGGCCTGGCCGCAGGCTCTGCATCCAATCCCCATTGCGCATGGTCAAAAGCTATTTTCAGCGAGAGGGTTTGGGTGAATATGATCAAAGACCCCAGAAATTCACTCAACAAAACTAACATGAAAGTGACGTTACAGTTAAGTGTTATAATAAGATCTTCACATTAAAACAATAAATTCACTGCAAAAAAAGAATTTTTAAGGTGATGTTATACTTAGGTATGGTAATAATATCTTTCTTTACACCAAAACACACCTCAGAAATGGACTGGAAAAAAACAGGTGAAAGTGACATTATAGTTAGGTAGGGTACTAAAATTTTAGAGAACAATAAAAAAACTCCAGAAATTAACTGAAAAATTAAGGTTGAAGTGACGATATAGTTTAGGCCTGGAAATAATTTTTGAAGCCTATTGTTTTAACTCAAAAAATACTGAATTTGCCTGGTATAGTTTACTGAGATAAGTAGAACTTACACCCCCTCCATACAATGCTTAAGACCTCACACATTACATCACTCATGACGTGTTAAATTACAATTATGACATAACTGATGACATCTTAAGTGACATCATTGATGACCTCACTGATGGCATCATACAATCATTGTGACCCTGTTCTATAAGGTTTGTGGCCTCGAAGTAATAGCTGTGCACAAGTTTCTATTCACCATTATGGGATTACCTTGCTCAATGTTAAGTCAAGAGGTTGGCAGACACTATGAAGGCACTTTCTTCCAGTCCCTATAGACAATGCTCTATTATTTAGTAAAATACACTATGCACAATCCTACGATGGGCATAATGGTATACAACCTTACAGCCATGCTTACATCACAAGTTTGAGCTAAACCCCCCGTTAGGTAGGACATCCCTACATTCTACATTATTTCATGATCTGCAATGTCTCACAATCTTCAGTGGCATTCTGGAAATAAACACCCACATTTCAAAAATGACCTCTCCACGTAGACTTTGTCTGTAGCACTGCATTGCAACTACTTAAAATGGGCGCATGCCCACATATCCACTGGTCAGTTATCTACAGTAAACAGAAGGCGTGGCCTTTCTCGCTGATTCTTTTAGAACAGGCTTTGACTTTAAGATTCAATCATTTAAAACATACCATATTAGGTTCCCTCAGCCTTTAACTTGTTTAACCCGTTAAGCGCGCCGCAAATTCCGCCCCAGTGCGGACGTTCCATTGCGCGAACGGGATCGGAACGTTCAGCGGACGTGCGCAGCACTAGCGAGGTAGCGCACGCGACGTCCGCCGAATGTTCGCAGCACTTAAAGGGTTAACAGCGAGTAATACTCACACCCCATACCTTAGTGATTTGTAAACGGCGCAGCACATAACTTTCAACATGCACAATCACGCCTGCCTCCAGGGCTTATGCTATTTCCATGCTATGGAACCATACATGTACGCTCAGTAACTCGATGCAGAATAAGACTATGGTGTTATCAGTGATGTCATCAGTGATGCCATTTGACAGGTCATCAGTAATTTTCTCAATTATGTCATTTAGCATGTGGTGAGTGATATAATATGTGAGACCGTCCGTTAGTGCTGCATGGCGGGCGCGAGTTACAATTAGCTCAGTAAACTATAACAGGTGCATTGCGGTTTTGTTTTATTTTAAAACAAAAGTTTTTATATTATTACAGGCTTAACTATAATGTCAATTTGACATTGACCATGCCATGAGTGATGTAATATGTGAGGTCATAGCCAGTGCATTGCAGGGGCTTGAGTTATAGTTTGACCAATAACTGCTGAATTTCTATGGTTTTGTGCGTTTATAATCTGAGCCCAACTATAATATCCCTGTAACCTTGGCTTTTTCAGTTAGAAAAAAGTAAATGTGTGTGTGCGTGTGTGTGTATATATATATATATAGATAGATAGATAGATAGATTAAAATATATATAGATTAAAATATAAATATACATATCAGTCACAGGAACACAGTGTTGAAATGGAGTCACATTGGCAAATCAGTGCGTCTCCGGACAGATCTGAGGATTGGCGTCAAGGCTTGAGATCCCACTTACAGAACTGATCCAAGCTCCACCCTGGAGTTCTGTCGACATCTGATTAGTTTCAACAGCTCTTGCAGGCTATCTGTGTTAAAGTAAGTGTTCAAGCTCACGTATGGGGGAGATTTTCTGTACTACCAAATCTTGGCCCCAGGCAGACAGACCCAGAAGAGATATGACTGCTTGAAAGTTGTCATGGCAACAGCCATCTTTAGAGTTTCAGCTTCCTTCTTGGCGTCCACCTCATTTTCCTTTAGATATATAATGTAATAATTATTACATAATGCAAACACGGTGCTCTGAAGCTGGAAGGCCCCTGAATCACCGCGCCCCGTGGTCCAAGGTGATGACCAGAATCGTATAACTGGCTTCGGATTCAGACAAGATCATGGAGACACTGACTGGTAGGACACCGTGGGTGGGTTTGAGAGAAGAAGGAGAGGGAAGACTGAAAGTTGTAGCAGGCGGTGATGAATGTTGCAAATTTGCAAGTCTTTCTTGTGCGCCATTTAAATATGTGATGTTTTCAATTTTTTCCTGAGGATTTCTATTATGTGAAATTTAGCATAAGGACATTCACTGAGTGCCCCACTGCCACTCAGTTTGCATTCTGTGGCCGCTCTATCTGCATTCTGTGGTTCCCTCTTTTGTTGCTTAGTCTGCATTCGCTGGCTGCCTTCTGGCCGTATAGTCTGCTTCTTGTGGTTTCCTTGTGGTTGCATGGTTGCACCGCCTGCCCTCTATATTCTGTGGTTACCTAACCTGTTGTTGCATCGTCTGCATTCAGTGGTTACCCGGTGGTTGCACCGTCTGCATTCAGTGGGTCCCCGGTGGGGGATCAGTCTGCATTGTACGTTTAACCTGTTGTTGCATAGTCTACATTCTGTGGTTACCTAACCTGTTGCATCCTCCACATTCAGTGGTTACCTGGTGGTTGCACCATCTGTATTCCTTTGTTAACCTGTTGTTGCATGGTCTACATTCTGTGGTTACCTAACCTGTTGCATCATCCGCATTCAGTGGTTACCTGGTGGTTGCACCATCTGTATTCCTTTGTTAACCTGTTGTTGCATGGTCTACATTCTATGGTTACCTAACCTGTTGCATCCTCCACATTCAGTGGTTACCTGGTGGTTGCACCATCTGTATTCCTTTGTTAACCTGTTGTTGCATGGTCTACATTCTGTGGTTACCTAACCTGTTGCATCCTCCACATTCAGTGGTTACCTGGTGGTTGCACCATCTGTATTCCTTTGTTAACCTGTTGTTGCATGGTCTACATTCTGTGGTTACCTAACCTGTTGCATCCTCCACATTCAGTGGTTACCTGGTGGTTGCACCATCTGTATTCCTTTGTTAACCTGTTGTTGCATGGTCTACATTCTGTGGTTACCTAACCTGTTGCATCCTCCACATTCAGTGGTTACCTGGTGGTTGCACCATCTGTATTCCTTTGTTAACCTGTTGTTGCATGGTCTACATTCTATGGTTACCTAACCTGTTGCATCCTCCACATTCAGTGGTTACCTGGTGGTTGCACCATCTGTATTCCTTTGTTAACCTGTTGTTGCATGGTCTACATTCTGTGGTTACCTAACCTGTTGCATCCTCCACATTCAGTGGTTACCTGGTGGTTGCACCATCTGTATTCCTTTGTTAACCTGTTGTTGCATGGTCTACATTCTGTGGTTACCTAACCTGTTGCATCCTCCACATTCAGTGGTTACCTGGTGGTTGCACCATCTGTATTCCTTTGTTAACCTGTTGTTGCATGGTCTACATTCTGTGGTTACCTAACCTGTTGCATCCTCCACATTCAGTGGTTACCTGGTGGTTGCACCATCTGTATTCCTTTGTTAGCCTGTTGTTGCATGGTCTACATTCTGTGGTTACCTAACCTGTTGCATCCTCCACATTCAGTGGTTACCTGGTGGTTGCACCATCTGTATTCCTTTGTTAACCTGTTGTTGCATGGTCTACATTCTGTGGTTACCTAACCTGTTGCATCCTCCACATTCAGTGGTTACCCGGTGGTTGCACCGTCTGCATTCAGTGGGTCCCCGGTGGGGGATCAGTCTGCATTGGACTGTTAACCTGGTGTTGCATGTCTACATTATGTGGTTACCTAACTTGTTGTTGCATCACCTGCATTCAGTGGTTCCCCGGTGGTTGCACCATCTGCATTCTATGAGTGACCTGTTGTGCATAGTTTACATTCTGTGGTTACCTAACCTGTTGCATCCTCCACATTCAGTGGTTACCTGGTGGTTGCACCATCTGTATTCCTTTGTTAACCTGTTGTTGCATGGTCTACATTCTATGGTTACCTAACCTGTTGCATCCTCCACATTCAGTGGTTACCTGGTGGTTGCACCATCTGTATTCCTTTGTTAACCTGTTGTTGCATGGTCTACATTCTGTGGTTACCTAACCTGTTGCATCATCCACACTCAGTGGTTACCTGGTGGTTGCACCATCTGTATTCCTTTGTTAACCTGTTGTTGCATGGTCTACATTCTGTGGTTACCTAACCTGTTGCATCATCCACATTCAGTGGTTACCTGGTGGTTGCACCATCTGTATTCCTTTGTTAACCTGTTGTTGCATGGTCTACATTCTGTGGTTACCTAACCTGTTGCATCATCCACATTCAGTGGTTACCTGGTGGTTGCACCATCTGTATTCCTTTGTTAACCTGTTGTTGCATGGTCTACATTCTGTGGTTACCTAACCTGTTGCATCCTCCACATTCAGTGGTTACCTGGTGGTTGCACCATCTGTATTCCTTTGTTAACCTGTTGTTGCATGGTCTACATTCTGTGGTTACCTAACCTGTTGCATCCTCCACATTCAGTGGTTACCTGGTGGTTGCACCATCTGTATTCCTTTGTTAACCTGTTGTTGCATGGTCTACATTCTGTGGTTACCTAACCTGTTGCATCCTCCACATTCAGTGGTTACCTGGTGGTTGCACCATCTGTATTCCTTTGTTAACCTGTTGTTGCATGGTCTACATTCTATGGTTACCTAACCTGTTGCATCCTCCACATTCAGTGGTTACCTGGTGGTTGCACCATCTGTATTCCTTTGTTAACCTGTTGTTGCATGGTCTACATTCTGTGGTTACCTAACCTGTTGCATCCTCCACATTCAGTGGTTACCTGGTGGTTGCACCATCTGTATTCCTTTGTTAACCTGTTGTTGCATGGTCTACATTCTGTGGTTACCTAACCTGTTGCATCCTCCACATTCAGTGGTTACCTGGTGGTTGCACCATCTGTATTCCTTTGTTAACCTGTTGTTGCATGGTCTACATTCTGTGGTTACCTAACCTGTTGCATCCTCCACATTCAGTGGTTACCTGGTGGTTGCACCATCTGTATTCCTTTGTTAACCTGTTGTTGCATGGTCTACATTCTGTGGTTACCTAACCTGTTGCATCATCCACATTCAGTGGTTACCTGGTGGTTGCACCATCTGTATTCCTTTGTTAACCTGTTGTTGCATGGTCTACATTCTGTGGTTACCTAACCTGTTGCATCCTCCACATTCAGTGGTTACCTGGTCGTTGCACCGTCTGTATTCCTTTGTTAACCTGTTGTTGCATGGTCTACATTCTGTGGTTACCTAACCTGTTGCATCATCCACACTCAGTGGTTACCCGGTGGTTGCACCGTCTGTATTCCTTTGTTAACCTGTTGTTGCATGGTCTACATTCTGTGGTTACCTAACCTGTTGCATCATCCACATTCAGTGGTTACCCGGTGGTTGCACCATCTGTATTCCTTTGTTAACCTGTTGTTGCATGGTCTACATTCTGTGGTTACCTAACCTGTTGCATCATCCACATTCAGTGGTTACCCGGTGGTTGCACCATCTGTATTCCTTTGTTAACCTGTTGTTGCATGGTCTACATTCTGTGGTTACCTAACCTGTTGCATCCTCCACATTCAGTGGTTACCTGGTGGTTGCACCATCTGTATTCCTTTGTTAACCTGTTGTTGCATGGTCTACATTCTATGGTTACCTAACCTGTTGCATCCTCCACATTCAGTGGTTACCTGGTCGTTGCACCATCTGTATTCCTTTGTTAACCTGTTGTTGCATGGTCTACATTCTGTGGTTACCTAACCTGTTGCATCCTCCACACTCAGTGGTTACCTGGTGGTTGCACCATCTGTATTCCTTTGTTAACCTGTTGTTGCATGGTCTACATTCTGTGGTTACCTAACCTGTTGCATCATCCACATTCAGTGGTTACCTGGTGGTTGCACCATCTGTATTCCTTTGTTAACCTGTTGTTGCATGGTCTACATTCTGTGGTTACCTAACCTGTTGCATCATCCACATTCAGTGGTTACCTGGTGGTTGCACCATCTGTATTCCTTTGTTAACCTGTTGTTGCATGGTCTACATTCTGTGGTTACCTAACCTGTTGCATCCTCCACATTCAGTGGTTACCTGGTGGTTGCACCATCTGTATTCCTTTGTTAACCTGTTGTTGCATGGTCTACATTCTGTGGTTACCTAACCTGTTGCATCCTCCACATTCAGTGGTTACCTGGTGGTTGCACCATCTGTATTCCTTTGTTAACCTGTTGTTGCATGGTCTACATTCTGTGGTTACCTAACCTGTTGCATCCTCCACATTCAGTGGTTACCTGGTGGTTGCACCATCTGTATTCCTTTGTTAACCTGTTGTTGCATGGTCTACATTCTGTGGTTACCTAACCTGTTGCATCCTCCACATTCAGTGGTTACCTGGTGGTTGCACCATCTGTATTCCTTTGTTAACCTGTTGTTGCATGGTCTACATTCTGTGGTTACCTAACCTGTTGCATCCTCCACATTCAGTGGTTACCTGGTGGTTGCACCATCTGTATTCCTTTGTTAACCTGTTGTTGCATGGTCTACATTCTGTGGTTACCTAACCTGTTGCATCCTCCACATTCAGTGGTTACCTGGTGGTTGCACCATCTGTATTCCTTTGTTAACCTGTTGTTGCATGGTCTACATTCTGTGGTTACCTAACCTGTTGCATCCTCCACATTCAGTGGTTACCTGGTGGTTGCACCATCTGTATTCCTTTGTTAACCTGTTGTTGCATGGTCTACATTCTGTGGTTACCTAACCTGTTGCATCCTCCACATTCAGTGGTTACCTGGTGGTTGCACCATCTGTATTCCTTTGTTAACCTGTTGTTGCATGGTCTACATTCTGTGGTTACCTAACCTGTTGCATCCTCCACATTCAGTGGTTACCTGGTGGTTGCACCATCTGTATTCCTTTGTTAACCTGTTGTTGCATGGTCTACATTCTGTGGTTACCTAACCTGTTGCATCCTCCACATTCAGTGGTTACCTGGTGGTTGCACCATCTGTATTCCTTTGTTAACCTGTTGTTGCATGGTCTACATTCTGTGGTTACCTAACCTGTTGCATCCTCCACATTCAGTGGTTACCTGGTGGTTGCACCATCTGTATTCCTTTGTTAACCTGTTGTTGCATGGTCTACATTCTGTGGTTACCTAACCTGTTGCATCCTCCACATTCAGTGGTTACCTGGTGGTTGCACCATCTGTATTCCTTTGTTAACCTGTTGTTGCATGGTCTACATTCTGTGGTTACCTAACCTGTTGCATCCTCCACATTCAGTGGTTACCTGGTGGTTGCACCATCTGTATTCCTTTGTTAACCTGTTGTTGCATGGTCTACATTCTGTGGTTACCTAACCTGTTGCATCCTCCACATTCAGTGGTTACCTGGTGGTTGCACCATCTGTATTCCTTTGTTAACCTGTTGTTGCATGGTCTACATTCTGTGGTTACCTAACCTGTTGCATCCTCCACATTCAGTGGTTACCTGGTGGTTGCACCATCTGTATTCCTTTGTTAACCTGTTGTTGCATGGTCTACATTCTGTGGTTACCTAACCTGTTGCATCCTCCACATTCAGTGGTTACCTGGTGGTTGCACCATCTGTATTCCTTTGTTAACCTGTTGTTGCATGGTCTACATTCTGTGGTTACCTAACCTGTTGCATCCTCCACATTCAGTGGTTACCTGGTGGTTGCACCATCTGTATTCCTTTGTTAACCTGTTGTTGCATGGTCTACATTCTGTGGTTACCTAACCTGTTGCATCCTCCACATTCAGTGGTTACCTGGTGGTTGCACCATCTGTATTCCTTTGTTAACCTGTTGTTGCATGGTCTACATTCTGTGGTTACCTAACCTGTTGCATCCTCCACATTCAGTGGTTACCTGGTGGTTGCACCATCTGTATTCCTTTGTTAACCTGTTGTTGCATGGTCTACATTCTGTGGTTACCTAACCTGTTGCATCCTCCACATTCAGTGGTTACCTGGTGGTTGCACCATCTGTATTCCTTTGTTAACCTGTTGTTGCATGGTCTACATTCTATGGTTACCTAACCTGTTGCATCCTCCACATTCAGTGGTTACCTGGTGGTTGCACCATCTGTATTCCTTTGTTAACCTGTTGTTGCATGGTCTACATTCTATGGTTACCTAACCTGTTGCATCCTCCACATTCAGTGGTTACCTGGTGGTTGCACCATCTGTATTCCTTTGTTAACCTGTTGTTGCATGGTCTACGTTATGTGGTTACCTAACCTGTTGCATCCTCCGCATTCAGTGGTTACCTGGTGGTTGCACCATCTGTATTCCTTTGTTAACCTGTTGTTGCATGGTCTACATTCTGTGGTTACCTAACCTGTTGCATCCTCCACATTCAGTGGTTACCTGGTGGTTGCACCATCTGTATTCCTTTGTTAACCTGTTGTTGCATGGTCTACATTCTGTGGTTACCTAACCTGTTGCATCCTCCACATTCAGTGGTTACCTGGTGGTTGCACCATCTGTATTCCTTTGTTAACCTGTTGTTGCATGGTCTACATTCTGTGGTTACCTAACCTGTTGCATCCTCCACATTCAGTGGTTACCTGGTGGTTGCACCATCTGTATTCCTTTGTTAACCTGTTGTTGCATGGTCTACATTCTGTGGTTACCTAACCTGTTGCATCCTCCACATTCAGTGGTTACCTGGTGGTTTCACCATCTGTATTCCTTTGTTAACCTGTTGTTGCATGGTCTACATTGTGTGGTTACCTAACTTGTTGTTGCATCATCCGCATTCAGTGGTTACCCGGTGGTTGCACCGTCTGCATTCAGTGGGTCCCCGGTGGGGGATCAGTCTGCATTGTACGTTTAACCTGTTGTTGCATAGTCTACGTTCTGTGCTTACCATACCTGTTGCATCGACTGCATTCAGTTGTTACCTGGTGGTTGCACCATCGGAAGTCTTTTGTTAACCTATTGTTGCATAATCTAAGTTCTGTGGTTACCTAACCTATTGCATCATCCGCATTTAGTAGTTACCGGGTGGTTGCACCGTCTGCATTCTTTTGTTAACCTGTTGTTGCATTGTCTAGGTTCTATGGTTACCTAACCTGTTGCATCGTCCGCATTCAGTGGTTAGCCGGAGGTTGCACCATCTGCGTTCTTTTGTTAACCTGTTGTTGCATAGTCTACGTTCTGTGGTTGCCTAACCTGTTGTTGCATCGTCCTCATTCAGTGGTTACCCGGTGGGTGCAAGTCTACATTCAGTGATCACTCTTTGCACAGAATGCATTCGCTGCTGCCCTTAAAGTTGCACTCACTGCTTTCTCTGGTTCCCCTGTGGTCTCACAGTCTACATTCAGTTTTTTTCCTGCGACTGCACAAACTCATTTCTCAGGTTCCACTTTATTCACACAGTCTGCATTCAATGTTTTCCCTGTGGTTGCACAGACTTCATTCTCTGGTTCCCCTTTATTCACACTGTCTGCATTATATGGTGCCCCTGTTATCTCACAGTACACATTCAGGGTTTTCCTTGTGGTTGCACAGACCTCATTCTATGGTTCCCCTGTGGTCTCACAGTCGACATTCCGTGTTTTCCCTGTGGTTGCAAAGACTTCATTCTCTGGTTCCCCCATTGAATTCTATGGTTACCCAGTGGTCTCACAGTCTACACTCAAGGTTTTCCCTGTGGTCACACAGTCTGAATTTTATAGTTCCCCTGTGGTTACACAGTCTACATTCAGTTTTTTCCTGCGGCTGAAAAAACCCCATTCTCTGGTTTCCTTTTATTCACACTGTCTGCATTGTGGTTCCCCTGTGGTCACACAGTCGACATTCAGTGTTTTCCTTGTGGTTGCATAGACCTCATTCTATGGTTCACCTGTGGTTACACAGTCGACATTCAGTGTTTTCCCTGTGGTTGCACAGACCTCATTCTCTGGTTCCCCTGTGGTCATGAAGTCTACATTCAGTGTTTTCCCTGTGGTTGCACAGACCTCATTCTCTGGTTCCTCTGTATTCACAGTCTGCGGTACCGTGTGATCGCACAATCTGCAGTCATGGTAGTATGTTGTACACTCAGCGGCTGCTCCTTGGTCGCACTGTTTGCACTCAGTGATCTCCATGTAGTTGCATAATCCACAACCAGGTGTTCATCTCGTCGTCCCCCAGTCTGCAATTGTGGTCCATCTTCTGATGCACTCAGAATTGACTGGTTCTTTGGGCTCTCACATTCTGCATTGGTCACCCTGTGGTTGCACAGTGTGCATTAAACCGTTACCCCTTAGTTGCTCAATTTACATTCGGGTTGTGCAGGATTCATTGGTTCTTGTTGTCACAGTTGCACAGTTTGCATTGAATAATTCACTTGTGATTGGACAGTTTGCATTTCTTGTTGCCAGTGGATGCCCACATTGCTTCAGCAGTTAGCCTGTAATGACACAGTCTGCATTCAGTGATACCCCTTTACTGCAAACTCCACATTCAGTGGTTATCGCCATGGTTGCTCAGTCTGCAATGGTGGTCTCCTTCTCAGAAACTCTCCATTTTGTTGGGTCTAGAGGCTGACACAGTCTGTTTGCAGTGTTTATTGTTCACAGTCTGCATTTAGTCATTGCCATGGGATTGTACAGTATGTATTCATGGATGTCCTTGTGGCTGAAACATTTGCATTGACGCGGGTTGCACGGTTTGCATTCAGGGGTGTACTTGTGGTTGCATAGTTTGCATTCTTGGAGTTACTGTGTGGTTGCACAGTATGCATCCAGTGGCTATCCTCTGATTACATACTCTGTATTCTTTGTTTGCATACCATGCATTGATTATTGTCGTCGTGGTCGAGGGTTACCTGTGTTTGCCCAGTTTGCATTCAGTGCCTAGGCTGTAGTTACTCAGTCTGCAACCCGTGATATCAAATTGCTGCATAGTCCGCATCCAGCGGTTATCACTGTGGTTGCGCAGTCTTTGCTTGTGGGTCCTCTTAACAGACTTCCTCCATTTGTTGGTTCTCGAGGCTGCATTTAGTTGTTGCCCTGTGGTTGTGCATTAAGCATTCATGGGTGCCTTGTAGTTGCACAGTTTCCATTCAAGGGCTTACCTGTGGGTGCACAGTTTGCATTCCATCGTTTACTTGTGTTTGCACTGTTTGCTTTCTTGGGGTTACCATGTGGTGCACAGTGTGCATTCAGTGGTTACCCTCTGGTTGCATCACGTGCATACTCTGTTTGCAAAGTATGCATTGATTGTTGTCCTCGTGGCTGTACAGCTCGCATTCGGGGCGTTACCTGTGCTCACACAGTTTGCATTCAGGGGGTTACCTGTGGCTGCACAGTTTGCATTCAGGGGGTCACCTGTGCTCACACAGTTTGCATTCAGGGGGTTACCTGTGGCTGCACAGTTTGCATTCAGGGGGTCACCTGTGCTCACACAGTTTGCAATCAGGGGGTTACCTGTGCTCACAGTTTGCATTCAGGGGGGGTTACCTGCGGCTGCACAGTTTGCATTTAGGGGGTCACCTGTGCTCACACAGTTTGCATTCAGGGGGTCACCTGTGCTCACACAGTTTGCATTCAGGGGGTTACCTGTACTCACACAGTTTGCATTGAGGGGGTTACCTGTAACTGCACAGTTTGCATTCAGGGGGTTACCTGTACTCACAGTTTCTATTCAGGGGGTTACCTGTACTCACAGTTTGCATTCAGGGGGTTACCTGTGCTCACACAGTTTGCATTCAGGGGGTTACCTATACTCACACAGTTTGCATTCAGGGGGTTACCTGTGGCTGCACAGTTTGCATTCAGGGGGTCACCTGTGCTCACACAGTTTGCATTCAGGGGGTTACCTGTGGTTGCACAGTTTGCATTCAGGGGGTTACCTGTGGTTGCACAGTTTGCATTCAGGGCATTCAGGGGGTTACCTGTGCTCACACAGTTTGCATTCAGGGCGTTACCTGTGCTCACATAGTTTGCATTCAGGGGGTTACCTGTACTCACACAGTTTGCATTCAGGGGTTGCCTGTGGTCGCACAGTTTGCATTCAGTGGGTTACCTGTGCTCACACAGTTTGCATCCAGGGGGTTACCTGTGGCTGCACACTTTGAATTCAGCGGGTTACCTGTGGTTGCCAGTATGCATTCAGGGGGTTACCTGTGGTTGTGCAGTTTGCATTCAGGGGGTTACCTGTGGTTGCACAGTTTGAATTCAGGGGGTTACCTGTGGTTGCACATTGTGTACTCAGTGGTTACCCTCTGGTTGCATAATCTGCATACTCTGTGTAGTATGCATTGATTGTTGTCCTCGTGGTTGTACAGTATAAATTCAAGGTTTTACTTATGGTTGCACAGTTTGCATTCAGGGGGGTTACCTGTAGTGGCACAGTTTTCATTCAGGGTTTTACCTGTGGTCGCCCAGTTTGCATTCAGGGGGGTTACCTGTGGTCGCATAGTTTGCATTGAGGGGGTTACCTGTGGTTGTGCAGTTTGTATTCAGGGGGTTACCTGTGGTTGCACAGTTTGCATTCAAGGGGGGTTACCTGTGGTCGCACAGTTTGCATTTTGGGCGGTTACCTGTGGTCGCACAGTTTGTATTCAGGGGGTTACCTGTGGTTGCGCAGTTTGCATTCAGGGGGTTACCTGTGCTCACACAGTTTGCATTCAGGGGTTGCCTATGGTTGCACAGTTTGCATTCAGGGGTTGTCTATGGTCCCACAGTTTGCATTTAGGAGTTTCCTGTGGTCTCACAGTTTGCATTCAGGGGTTACTTGTGGTCGCACAGTTTGCATTCAGGGGTTGCCTGTGGTCGCACAGTTTGCATTCAGGGGTTGCCTGTGGTCGCAAAGTTTGCATTCAGGGGTTGCCTATGGTTGCACAGTTTGCATTCAGGGGTTACCTGTGGTCGCACAGTTTGCATTCAGGGGTTGCCTGTGGTCGCACAGTTTGCATTCAGGGGTTGCCTGTGGTCGCAAAGTTTGCATTCAGGGGTTGCCTATGGTTGCACAGTTTGCATTCAGGGGTTACCTGTGGTCGCACAGTTTGCATTCAGGGGTTGCCTGTGTGTGCACAGTTTGCATTCAGGGGTTGCCTGTGTGTGCACAGTTTGCATTCAGGGGTTGCCTATGGTTGCACAGTTTGCATTCAGGGGTTGCCTGTGGTCGCACAGTTTGCATTCAGGGGTTGCCTGTGTGTGCACAGTTTGCATTCAGCGGTTGCCTGTGGTCGCACAGTTTTCATTCAGAGGTTGCCTGTGTGTGCACAGTTTGCATTCACGGGGTTACTTGTGGTCGCACAGTTTGCATTCAGGGGTTACCTGTGGTCGCACAGTTTGCATTCAGGGGTTGCCTGTGGTCGCACAGTTTGCATTCAGGGGTTGCCTATGGTCGCACAGTTTGCATTCAGGGGTTGCCTGTATGTGCACAGTTTGCATTCAGGGGTTGCCCGTGTGTGCACAGTTTGCATTCAGGGGTTGCTTGTGGTCGCACAGTTTGCATTCAGGGGTTGCTTGTGGTCGCATAGTTTGCATTCAGGGGTTGCCTGTGGTCGCACAGTTTGCATTCAGTGGTTAGCCTGTCTTTGCACAGCCTGCAGTCAGTGATAGCCATTTGGTGCACAGTGCGCATTCAGTGGTTATCACCATGGTTGCTCAGTGTGTACTTGTGAGCCCCCTTGTCAGACATTCTCCATTTGCTGTTTCTTGGGGCTCTTTCAGTCTCTTTTCCAGGTTAACCTGTCGTTGCACAGTATGCATAGAGCCGCTGCCTCGCGGTTGCACAGTATGCATTCATTCGGCCGCACAGTTTGCAATCAGGCATGTTTCCGTGGTTGTACGGTTTTCATCTGTGGACTTACTTGTGTTTTTGGAGGTTGCATCCATGGAAATACCTGTGATTGCGTGGGCTGAATTCAGGTGTTCACCTGTGGTTGTAGGTTTGCATTCAGTTGTTCAGTCGCGAGCGCAGTCTGCAACCAGGGGCGCCTCGTGGCTGCAGGATGAATTAGGGGTCCCTCTTAGTCAAAGTCTGCATCCTGCAGAGGCATCATTACCTCACAGTTCACTGGGGGCCTTCAGTGATGCACAACCTGGGTGGGATGTAGCCAGATCCAAAATGGTGCCCCTAACCAGTCCTAGCCACAGGCAATCACCCTGTAACTGAAGCCTGCAGACTCTGAACGTCCTAGGCCCAGTGGTTCAATGAGAGGCCAGGACCTACACCTGTTCTATCTTTGGCCTCTCTCTCACTCAAGAAATGATTACCAAAAGAGTTTAGGAGCCATATTTTGCTCACTTCTCAGCCTCTATCTAGAGCAATGGCCTTCAAACCTCTTACGGTTGCATTTCCCGTGCAGAATTATTATATTGGGACCCCCAAATGACAAATATAAGTTGTCACATTTAGTCGATATAATCTTAAATACTGAAAGCAAGCTTAAGAATTTTATGGGGCTTGAGGGCACACAATCACAAACGTAGTCAAAACTGATTTGCAGCAGCACTTAGCTATTTCTCACACTAACATGGATGCAGGGTAAAACAAACAGCAACCAACCTGAACATTTCAAGTGAGATCGAAGTAGAGAGAATTATTTAAAGGAATTTCCCAGAAGCATTTTGTGTTTGTTTTCCTACTTGCTTGCACTAAATTCCACATGTGAAATTGAAAACAATATTGTAAGCAAAAGAGCCAAAATATGTAAAGGCATTTAGAGAGTGCCAAAGACATTTATAAATTATGCTTATTTGTGCCTTTTATTTTGATCCAATTTCAAACCCAGCTGGCAACTAACTCCATGTCATGTTGTTTTGTGGGGCACCTCCAGTCCAGACTGCCAATTTTTTAGTCCATACTTACAATGTGAAATACAAAACTACAAGTCCCAAAATGTAATTCAGCGTTGGCCAAGATATCAGTCTGGATTCAGAAGAAATAGAGTCACTTGGCAGCTCTGTGTGCAGTCAGGTGCAGCTATCCACTTTAACCCCTTTATTGGGGGGTGTTTACCCCGCTGTGCGGGGGAGGGGAGCCGCGTGCGGCGCCACCGTGCTTGTGACGAGCTCAGCTCATCATGAGGCACAGCGGAGCTGCACTCATGACGAGCTGAGCTCGTCACGGCCACACCCGTTTTGGAACGTTCAGCACAGCGGTGAAATTATCCCCGCGTGTGAGCGTTCCACGGCTCATGACGAGCTCAGCTGGTCATGAGTGCAGCTCAACCGTGCCTCATGACGAGCTGAGTTCGTCATGAGCACTCAACGGGTTAAAAGAGCAGTCAAATGCGTGAGTGTCGACATGCTATTGCCAGACATGTCACCCTAAAGGCCCCCCCCCCCCAATGTGACCCTTTATCCTAAATGAGAGGTGAGATGTCGGGTGCTGTTTGAAAGCCCCACTTAGCTGCTTCAACCAGGTCATGATTGTCCACAGCTACTGATTATCCTTTGCAAAGTGGCTCACATCTACTCTTTTCTTTCATGAAATCCCAGTGCTTTTTATTAGCATGATGATTGTCTGTGCTCCCAAAGAGCATAGTGAAAGCAACTATTGGTCAGAGCCTGGCGCCAACCAATATTAATTTAGCCCCCCAAAGGGGCCAGCCCCCAGTTGGAAGACCTCTGATCTGTAGGGATCAACCCCTGGGAGTAAGAATAGAGTAAGTTGTCCTCTTGAATTCAAGATCAAGATTCCAAGATTTATTTTAAGTGATCAGTCTTTTAAAAACAAAAACCATTACATCAAATGACATTTTTAAATAGAACTCCTACATACTTATATAAACACGTAAAATCATTGACAGAATGTTTGCACAGTTAATCTGCAAAGTACTTTGTACTCATTTGTGTTTCTCTGGGGGCATCGCTGTTTGAGGGCGCTGCTGTATTCACTTATTGTCCTCTGGAGGGACCGCAGATGTCCTATGTTATGCACCCCTTTATCTCTCTCTGGAAGGATTGCCCCTGGGGTGGGGGGTGTTGCGTTCCCTCCTTGTCCTTGGCGTGGATGGATGATCCCTGTGTGGTGAGTTCAGGCGTCCTGTGGCATTCACTCTTCGTCTTCCTCAATAGCGATCATCCATAGCGAGTACTGAGGGAGGTCAGCTGGCCTTTTTTATTCAGTCCGAGACCTCTCTACGGAGGGATCACCTCTGGATGGCACCATAGTAGTTCAGATTGGTTGCCCATTCATTCCCTGTCCCCTTACTCACTTGAACGTTGCTTGAAAGTAGCAGTGGGCGGGGTTACCGGTTGGCGTGCATGCTTCCCTGTTTGGTCTTTCAAATACCAGGCCCGGGAGTACAGGGCCTAATGCGCTCCATTGCCTGATGTGGGCCATGTCTAAGTCAGGCGTCTCCAACGAGCATCTCGCGAGTTACTGGCAGCTGTCTTGCTGTGTGCGAGTAACTTTCATGTGTCCGGCCCAACCTGCTAAATTAGAAGCTTTCACTTGGCTAAATTAATGTATATATAAACCAAAATTGAAAAGTGTGCAATCGAGACAAAAATGTCTGTATTTTCAGAACTCGCAAGCTGATGTTTGAAGAAAAATTGTTGAATTTTCAAAAAATATTATAGCTGACATTTGAGTGATAAATCATGTGGCATTGGAGAAACTTATTACGAATATTATTACCTTGGTGCTGGAGGAATTACATATGTCATGTATCACTCATACAGAGTCATTCCACATTGACAAATCCTTTCTCTATATTGCTGCGGGTAACCCTCCTGATGCACTGAAGCGATCGTGCAACTGCTAAAAACTTGTCTGATATGGCCACTAGTGCAACACTTATAATATTAGTAGCTCGGGACGATTTTCATAGATCATAAGTAGCCCTTATTACATAAAAAGTTTGGTGACCCACTGGTCTAAGTCGATGGTTCTTGTCATCGTATTACAGTAAACAGATGATGGACGGAATGCCGACAATGCAAACATTCTCCCCCAGTCAAAAGATCTGGGTTAAATCCATTGTTCTTTTGCTCACCATGCTACCCCAGTTTAGACCCAGCCATATGCAAGTCAGTCTTAACCCTGTGCCTCATGGGAACAGTCCGCCGAACTGCCAAGCCAGGTCCACTGGACCAAACCGGAAACAAGCATCCTGGGACCGGGTTCAGGGTACGTCACCCTTCTTCAGCCAGGCTAGCTTGAATCCAGTGGCACAGTGAGCAAGAGACCCGCGTCTGGGAATACCCATCCCACTTAGGGCGAAAAGTGTTACAGCAAACAAATGACTGACGGAATGCTGACAATGCAAACATTCTCCCCCAGTCAAAAGATCTGGGTTAAATCCATTGTTCTTTTGCTCACCACACCACCCCAGTTTGGACCCAGCCATATGCAAATCAGTCTTGTCATCGTATGGCTGGGCCAACTCCCCTCCACCACCTCCCCTCCCCTTTCTTGTGCTGCGATCTGTCGAAGAGGATGCCTTCCACAGGGAGGATTGTAGCTGTCCTTCTGTGCAGCAGGTGCAGTGGCACGAGGACCCACGGTTGAGAGGAGCCAACTGCACTCCAATCATGGCGGTCTGTGGTTGACCCAACATGGAGAGAGGGACCATTTTCCTTGCTTGCATTAGGGTTTGTACAAGGGCACAAGTCCTAAAAAAAAGAAGTGGGGGGGACGATGATGTCAAGACAGGAAATGAGGTCACGAAAGGTGGCTTGCACCATCAGACTCATTGCCTCCCTCACTCACCCCTCAGATGCGATTGCATCAGAGAAGCCAGCACGTGAGCAGCGTTCTGAATGAGCTCCGATCTCGCCCCAGAGAGGCCAAAGAGTGAATGTGTGGCTCCATTTGCTCCAGTTATCGAGCTCCCGGTAAAATAAGTGGGGGGACGCCGTTCCCCCCGCGTGGTACCCCGACTCTAGCACTGGTTCGTTCCTTGATACAATGCTATTCATGCGCCCATTTGAGTCATGGCTTTGCCCCTTGCATGGATTTTTCAAATCTCTGGTAAATCCGCTGCAGGGCTCTGCTCTTTGCATGGGATCAGCCAGCCTTACATCACGAATACCAGCCCTGGCAGCCAGAGGGTGCCAGAGTCCGAACTACCAGCAGCCGCCTCGGTGATTCACCCAGACAACGCCTGCTCGGTTTACTTCCGTGCAGGCGGAAGCCTCGGCCTCTGTCCGGCCCCGTGGTCTCGTCAGGGCACTCTAGCCCAAAAAAAACGGGTGACACTCAGGCCTTGAGGAGCTGTGACCCGCCACAGATCACACCGTAGGCAGGTGCAGGTCAGCGCAGGCCCTCCGACTCGAGCGCTGTCCACCCCCACGGTGCTGAAACTGAGCAGGGATACGAAAAACAAACAAAAAAACATATTTAAGTTTCTGGAACCGAGCACTCCTGTGTCCCACTGAGCAGCGGGGCCACCGAGTCACTGCTCTCGTTCGAGGACAGACTTTATACAGTGGTTTAAATGTCACATTGTTAAATTTGTTATATTTCCATCTGTCATTGGGGAAAGTTCCGATCAGAATTATCAAAAATTGAAGAAGTGAAAGTACAACCGGCTGCGCTGCGGCAATAAACAAACACCGGACAATGTGGAAGAAGCAAGCAAGAGAGAAGGACACACATGCAATACAACCGTCAAAACCCTCCTCGGAGGTGCACAAAACCACTCGAAAGGCCACTTTGTCCCATCACACATCAGACACTTCACACCTCCCCTGACTACATCCCAAATACCTTCATACTTCAGTGAGCGCCCTGAAGGCCGCACCCACGCGCATGCGGCAGGGTCACCATTACAAACATGCACTCGCTGGTCATGACACAGCTCAAGTCTTGCTGCATGCCATAAAGCCACTTTAAAGCCCATGTATGCACATTCCTTGTGTCAATGTTGTGAGTCGCTTCACTTGCATCTTCCTGGTGATTTCAGGAAAGATCACTATCTTCTGACCCTTGTGCATAACACTTTTCTCATGTGCCACGGTCATGATGTAACAAGTTCCCACCATACTGGGCCATGCCTTCATAGGATCCCCGCCCGGACCCCTTGTGAGCATCTGGAAAACCTTGCAAATCAAAACAGAGACTGGGCCCTCGTCAGACACTATCTCCTACCTCAAAATCCCACAGATCAGATCTCCCGGCCCCCCCTCGGGGCAGGAAGTCCAAAGTGCACTGGTTGGTAGAGCAAACAAATCTTTCAAGTAGCATATCCGAGGCAACATAGACGCGTTTTTGCTCCTAGTGGCCTAACCCGCCCACCTGGATCCATAATCATTTTCATTAGGCCTCCTGGTCCCTTAAGATGTGCATTTTGTGGGGAGATGGGTTTTCTGGTTTCCTTCTCCTCTCCCTGTGCTCGTCTCCTGCTGGTGGAAGCATCTTGCACAGTCCCTTTGCATCCAGCCAGCAGAACCACTCTCCTACCTGCACTCCTTTAGTCCTAAGCCTCCTGGCATCTTGAAAAGCACCTGGGAGAAGGGAGAAGTGGAGCTCAGGTCCTTCCCCCAGCTGGTCCTCAGGGGGCATAAGGGGACCAGCACCACTGGTCCTGGAGAGACCCAACATCAATGCTTAATTTGAGCCAGTGGTTTCCAAATGTGCTGGTGCAAGCTGCCTCCTGATAAAAGCCCGAACACTTTTTTCTTTGACGAATTAGCCACTGCCCATCCAAGTCCTGGGCGTCAGGTAGAGCCAAAGTCCTCAGTCCATCTTTGCAGGGCATAAGGTGGCCCCCTCCTTTCAACCGAGCATCCTTTCCGCTGTTGTTGCTTCCCAGCTCCAGGGTGTTCTAAATTTTCTCTCCCTTGTGCAGTGTTTTTAAGTAGGTGTGGAAAGCTTTAGTGGCCAATCCTACAATGCCACATCAGCCTTCCACCCTTGTCCAAGCCCTCGTCCAAAGCATTCTGGGAAAACCCAAAATTGCAACTTCAAGTTTCTCAGGTAAGAGCTCCTCTGGAGACCCCCCGCTCTGCCCCAATAGACTGATCCATTCCCACCAAAACTTCAAAGGTGAGCCCCTCCTGTGTATCAAAGGTGAGCCCCTCCTGTGTATCAAGGGTGAGCCCCTCCTGTATATCAAAGGTGAGCCCCTCCTGTGTATCAAAGGTGAGCCCCTCCTGTGTATCTTCAAAAAGGTTTGAGCGATACAGGTTAGAAACGTCACTCACTTTTTTGCCTGTGTGACGTCTCTTATAGATCTTCAATCTATGGTATGTGACGTGGAGGAACTATTATGAGCATCATTTACTCAGTGCAACCTATCTGCTAGTCACTGTAAAATAACTATACCTCCTGTAATGCACCATGAGTGTTTGACACAGAGACCCTGGTGAGACAGGGAAGACAGGTGGGAGTACAAACCTCTGTAGTGAAAGAGAAACTACAGCTCACAGCCTTGTGTAACCTTCTGCCACAAGATTATCTAAAGAAGTCCAGACTAGAAACAACACACAAGTGCTTTCCTTCCCATCTCTGCCCTCCCACGGTCGCCCACAGGGTTCCTTCTCACCCCTTCCCTGCGTTGTCCGCCCTAAATCTCGCCCCTCCCCAGCAGAAGATCACAAGCCCTCCTGCAGCTTAGCACCTGCCCCCTCCAATCCTGGGTGCACAGCACCACCCCGTGGTCACCTCCCAACCTTACACTTTATGGGACATTAAATGCCAAATTTCGTTTTCCTTCTTCATTTTGATCTGTAGTCTAATTGAAGTGAAGCAGGGCTGTGCATCCCAGAATGCACTGCGCTGTTAAAGGAATGTCCTGGACGGGAGCGTGGGTGCCATGTATATATCTAGGAACCAAACCTTTGCACCCCAATACTTGCATGTTAATCCCTGACCTCCACGTTGCATTGTAGGGAGGTTTGCACCATACAAGACAAAATAGACACAAAACACAGGCCATGTCCATAGGAGGTGCTCCTTCGGTCAGCAGTGGGGGCATGCAGTCTATCCCCCTCCACCCCCCACCCCCCGGTGTCAGTAAGCGCTGCATCCACCCGTGTCTGGCATACCCTCCATTTCCTTCCTCCTTCTCTATCATTCTCTTTCGTCCCCTTGTCGGCTCCCCTTTCCTGTCTTCCACTTACAGTTCACTCTATTTTCTCCTCTCTTCCTCTCTATTCACCCCTCACCTCACCTCTTCTCTGCTCTTCCTCTCAGTACAACCTCTCTCCCTGCCTCTCTACTCTCTTGCCTACTTTCCAGTGGCGGCCAGCATGGCTTGCGGGTGGTGAGGTGGGCGCGGTAGGGGGAGGGTCATGTAGGGGGATTGGAATTAAAATAAAAATTTAAAAACTTACCTTGAGGCCGGGTCCCGCGTCTACTCTACTCTCCTGCCTCCGACAGGAAGCAGGTACCCAGGCTCACTCCTCTAAGCCAATCACAAGGCTGCAATGCATGATTGTGATTGGTCTGAGCACCATGACACCGCGCTCAGCCAGAGGCTGTAGGGGTGGGCATGTTCGCCACGCAGTCTGTAATGCAGCCTGCATGGAGAAAGGGGAAAGTGCGCATGACTGGTTTGGGCGGCCCGAAAGGGCCGACCAAAGAGTCATTGCGTACTTCTGAGTGGGCAAACCACTCCTCCCCTGCTCTGAAAGCAAAGCAGCCCTTCCCACCAGCCCACCCGCCGCAAAGCAGCAGGACACACTGCATGAAATTAGAATATAACTTTAAATTATCATTTTATGCTTCTCACTGCTTAAAAGTATATGGGCGACGCTCCCCCGCCGTAACGGAGGAGCAGCCCCCGTGAGTACTTACCCTTTCTACTGTCTCGCTCGTTTTTCCTTCCTCAACAATACCCTCCACATTTCATCAATCCTCCTTTTCCTCACCTGATAAACTATTCTTGCCTCTTTTCCTTCGTCCTTTCATCTGCCCCCACCTTTGACTGCCACGTTAACCATTGCCTCCTTATCAATACTTGTCAGTTCCCTCCTCACACTTTTCCCGCCTTTTCTCCCACTTGCTGTATTCCCTCTCTCGACTCTGCACGCCTGCGCATCCCTCACTGTCTCCCTTATCCGCTTTCGTCCTTTCGCTCACCTCTCTTCCTGACGCCCCTCAACACTTGGTTTCTGTGGTTCTGTCTTTGAGGCTAGTAGTCCCCGAACTGGCAGTTGCAGGTGTAATTTTTTTTATTTTAAAAACACATATTGTTGCCATTTTGTCACCCCCCTCAGTGATGACACCCGGGGCGGCCCACACCCACCGCACCCCGCTTCTTCCGCCGCTGGTGCCAGGAACCCTATATTTCTACTAAATATTACCCAGAGACACGATGTAGGCTCAAAAGTGTCGCGATCCAGACCCCGGGGGGCGGAGGGGGGCGGTGATGCGATCTTACACACAGCGCCGTGACCTTACGCATGCTTGGCTGTTGGCGCTGTCAGAAGGCGGCTCTGCAAGAGTTAAGAGCAGAAAGTCCCGGAATCACCAATTAATTATTGATTACCCGCGCTGAGCTCTCTTCTGCAGGAAAGATAACATTTCATTCCATGTTCAGTGATAGTTTGTGGGGGAGGGGGAAAGTGGAGGTGAGCAGAGGTCAGTAAATCCCTCGGGCATAGTGGGGATTCTGATTGCCTTCCATCTCCGCCATTGGCGGAAGGCGCGGGGGCTTCTGGGAATATCTGCTGATGAATGTAATACCTTGTTGGCGGTGCCACAGTGGAGCAATTGAAACAAAGGTGGGGGGCCCTGTCTTTTTAGAAATAAGATTTCTTTGTAGAGAGCAGTCTTCTCTGTGGAAGTACTCCACGTTGGCCTCAGGTTGGACCACTTCTACTCCTAGTATGATGGTAGGACCCAGGGTTTTAAGTGGGGAAAAAACTAGGGAGATCTCTAAAAGGGGCGTGGACGATGTAATTAAGGGCGTGGCTAAAAAATATCAAGCTAAAATGTAAATTGATACTTGTATAGCGCACTACTCACCCGCAAGGGTCTCAAGGCGCTTGTACGAATACCGCTGTGGAACCCATCCTGGCTTTCCCTGTGAGGCGTCCACTCCTGGGCACCCCCAAGGTGGAGGCCAGGCATCCTTAGCGTTGTGGGGGCCGTTGTGGAGATTAAGCGAGCTATTGCCCAGAGTTGCAGAGTGGGACTCCATGTTTGGAATAGGCACCGAGGCGAGAATTATCAGGTCCGTGGAATTTTGAGCCCAAGACCCGCCGAGGCGGGGAATTGAACCCTGGTCCTGGGCTAGACCTCTGCATCAGGGTCTGCCGCTCTAACCATTGAGCCACACTTCTCCACAAGCTAAAAATCTGTGCTTAGCATAGTGTGCCGCCCGACTGGTATTTTGTCGTTTCTGTCATTGCTTCCAGATCTATACTACAATAAGTAACATTACACCTATAACAAGTCAGGGCTGTTGGCTTTGCCAATAGTTGTTAGTTGTGTAAGATAAATAAGAAATAATTATGTCTTCATTGTATAGAATATTGAATGCTTCACTGCTGAAATAATGAGACTGTGAAAGAACTAAAAGAACTCTTTTTGAAGTTACCTCAAAGGCAGTGAAGGGTGGGACCACTGCAGAGTTAATATTGTTTTTCCACCTTGAGGGAAAAAACATGGAGCCTGATAGAGACCCCTCTCAGCACCAGCTTTTTAGAACTGGTGGTGCTGAGCACCGGCAGGACTCGGCCCACTTGAAGCCCTGGTACGACCCAGGATCGACCAACACCCAGACTAATATCATTGTACAGCCCAAGATGGACCGCCATTACCCGTAGTATGTTGGTATGGTCCGAAATGGAGCACCCCTCACTTCTGGTATGTTGGTATGGCCCAAGATAGGACACCACCTGCAGTATGGTAGTATGGGTGAGGTAAGCCACTAGTACTGGTAGTAAGGCAAATTTATATTCAAGCGGGAAAGGTTAAATGGGGTCCTCAGTAAATCTCGTGGTATCGTTGGCATGAAATCTGTTGATGCTGCGAAAAATATTGTGATCTAGCTTCAAACGGTATAATCAGTTTAAATCACAACAGTATCCAAATCTCAGGTCAGTATTCCACGAAGATATATTGATGTCTATGTATAACATTAAAATAGTCTAAAGTTTAGCTTTCGAGTAGATTATTGTCCGCAATTATGGAAACCTTAGCACCGTGAGCTATGCTGGAAGGCCACATCCTAGTGGGATGGCAGCTTTGTGAAAACTATTTAACCAATTTAATATCATAGGCAGATCAAAGGTAACATTCAGAATATATAGCCCAATCAAAAAAGAAAAAAACCTGGTTATGCAGAAGAAAAACTCTCCACACGCCCTCAGATATTTAAGCATTTAATATTTGCCCCCAAAGAACGACATCTGTTCTACTTGAACTTTACAACCACCCTCTCACTCCCAAAAATGGTAGACTTAAAACCAATTAAAAAGCAAACTTGGCAAACAAATTAAGAGATAGTAAATGTTAGGGTTTCACACTCATGGATTGAACCTAACTATCACAGCCAGACTGGGAACCCAAAGCTGCCTGGGCATTTTTTTCACACCAGCCCCCCAATGTTGCATAGCACCAGGATGCAACACTCTTTGTTAGGGTCCTTTGATGATTTCCACACTATCACCCTCAAACAGTGCCGCTCATCGCTCTATAGCCCCTCTTTCACATGTATGTAATTTGCTTCATTGCGCCTCTCGTACCAGTGTAGGGTATCGGTGCACTTTACTTCACACTCACATAAAGACAATGAATAATACATGTGTAAATCAGTGTATAGAAAATGTTACCTAAGACTAAGGGGATATGAAGTGTAGGATTCACATGTCATCCATCCTGGTCGGCCTCTTTTAAGACTGCTTGTTCTGGATAAACCCAAACTCTGTATTCAAAAGTAACTCAGTGGTTAGGGTTGAGTTTATTAATAAGAATGTATTTCTACCCAAACAAACCCCTTTTTGCAATATCAGGATAATAAAAGACTGGGAAAAAAACATACATCTCTAACCTGTACCATGCAGCCTTCATGCCGCTCTCTGATGGGAGTTCATAGCTCACTGAGCTAGATTAATCACCAGAAATATCCTGACACTTTAATTGTTGCCTGGAAACTGCTGGATATTCAAGGAACTCTGCAGCCGGTGCTTTTAAAACCATAATATATTTCAAAACACAAGGAGGCTGGAAATTAAAGTGAGTGCTAAGTTGATTATGCTGGCCTGATGATTTTGTTACTGGGGGGCCGATATTGCAGCATTGCTGCAAAACTCCCCCCATCCCAGTAACAAAAACTGGCAACTCATTCTTCCACCTCCCGGGGGAAACGCCAGATGCCCAGCACGAGTCCGGCATTGCAAATCCTATGTCCGACTTCCAGCCGCGGTTCGTGCAGGTAAGAGCGGTGGGGCCTGGGGGGGGCGGGGGGGGGGGGGGGCATTTCGACAGGCAATGACGAGGGAAAATTGATGATTTATTTAATTTCCCCTTGGCATCGTCCCTTGAACCCCCCCCCCCCCCAACTCGGCCTCACTGCTCTTACCTGCAAGAGCCGCGGCTGCCATCTTGACTCTTCTAGCGGCTTCCAGAAGAAAAATAGTACTTGGCCAATAGATGGACTCAGTAGCATAAAATGGGTGTATAAGGCGGGGGTGTACCAGGGTTTCAAGAGACGGGCCTTACATGTATTGAGTGGCACCGCTGCAAGAGAAGGAGCAACACCTCAAGCCCACGGGTCCCCCTACCAGGCTAGACCTCTCAGTTCACCTCTTTTTATTCCTCTCCAAAACCTTTGTTCCATTGACCGGATGCTGATGTCTGGGCAGGGGGACAGAAAGACGCCTCATTTCATCACACTACTCGTGCAACTCCAACCTTGACTCATCAACAAAGGATGCATTTTACGCTCAAGTATCTGAGGGCAATAGAAGCAAAATTTGCATAATTACGCAAAATACTGAAAAAAGGGTGCAAAATTCATCAAAATTGGAACTCAATAATTATATTTTAGTACAAAAAGTGCCATTGTGTCCATTTTGGATGGAAGGACAGGCTGACTAGGCGTCCCAGATTTTCCCAGACAGTCCCGGGTTTTCACCAGCTGTCCCGGCTGATTTCAGGAAATTGAGCTCATGTCCTGGTTTTCAGAGAGGGTCGGCTGAAAACGGTGAGAGGTATCTTTTTATGTTTTGCAAAGCAGGGATAGTTAGCAGCTGCTATTAGAAGGCAATTTAATTAACAGGCAGGTTACTGCCTTAAAAAATGGGATTTTATGTATGTTCTTACTGCCTCTTCTGTAACTCTCAACTAAGGAGCTGTTAGAAGGTGACCTCAGGGGAGGGCAGGAAGTGTACCTGACCACCCTGGGACTCACCTCCCTAGTTACCAAGACGAGCACTGGCGGGAGACTTCTCAGGGGGAGAGTCTCGAACCTAGGATCGTACACACTACACAAGCACCACACGACAAAGAGACACCACACCGTAGCTTCCTAAGAACGTTTCTTTATCTCGTGATTCAAGGGATCTTTATGATCGGCAAAGGCAGGTAGTTACAAATATAGCAAGGTTCAAAGAGTCTCGGTCAGGGTAGGGGTAGCGGGACAGTCTTGCGGGATCAGTGTCAATATCGGTGCGTATCCGGCGCACAGCTCTCAATCCTCGAGCCGGGGGATACAATGCGATCTTTGGGGTCCAGCCGGACCCGGAGAGTCAGGGAGCCGCAAGTCACTCAGCAGGGCTCAAGCAAGATGTCGGAGGACTTACGATCTTCAGGGGAGCCGCGAGTCACTCAGCAGGGCTCAAGCACGTTGTCGGAGGTCTACGATCTTCAGGGGAGCTGCGAGTCACTCAGCAGGGCTCAAGCACGATGTCGGAGGTCTACGATCTTCAGGGGAGCCGCGAGTCACTCAGCAGGGCTCAGGTGTTCCAAAGTTGCAAGGGAGCCGCGAGTCACTCAGCAGGGCTCAAGTGTTCTAAAGTTGCAAGGGAGCCGCGAGTCACTCAGCAGGGCTCAGGTGGTTCCAGCAGAAGTCCTTCTCTGCCAAGCGATCCGCGACCACGTCAGCAGGGCTCTCGACGTTCCAGAATCGAATCTCTCGATAGTCCCAGAGCATCCCTAGTTATAGGACTGCTCCTCTTTGATCTCCGGAGTTCTGGTCTGCAGGGGTCTTAGCACCTGGGGGGCCGCTGGTTGGGGCCTCCTGCCACGCAGCCCTTTGATCCATTCATGTCAGGTTCTGGAGGAGTCCCAGACACACAGCAGGCGTGGAGCCAGCCCTCTGGGTGGCCGGAGGGGCGATCGAAACCCACTTCTCGAGGAGAGGTCGAGGTGTGAAAGATACTGCTCTTCCCTCTCTCACTCAAGGGGAGCGCTCTGTCCTCCAGCCAGGGTGGAGCGCTGGCTCGGGCGGCCATTTTAGGTGCCGGGAAGTGGGCACACAGGGCCTACGGGCCGGGAAGATGAAGGCATGGACTGGGAAGTCCGGGGACGGTTATGGTTAACATGGAGGGAAGGGTTGGCTAGGCCGGGGGACTCAGGGGTCTGATGTGGTGTAAAGCTCGGAAGGGTGTTGCTACGGGTCAGGGAGGACCACGCCACGAGGCCGGGTCTAACAGGAGCACTGTCCTTCTGTGCGCTGGGTTGCAGTAAAATTGTAGTCCTTCTTCTATTTTTGGGAAATGTCCCGGTTTTTGGCTTTCAAATTCTGGTCACCCTACAGAAGGAGTCATTTTGTGAGAAAAAAAGGGCATAAGTGCAGCGAACAGCCACTACTTACGTTTGTGTCGCTCACGTTGTTCCCATCCTCCCACATTCAAAGTGTGCCATAATAGTGTAATTTTGTTTTTTTTGCAAATTATGCGTAACAGAAAATTGTCACATTTACGCCTGCACCAAGTTTTTACTGAGGTGGCTTAATATTGTTGGCCTTTTGAGTTAGTATGTTATATATTGGGAATTTCAACTTTGGCCTGCATAATATTTACTTCATTTGATTTATATAATCGGAATTTCAACTTTGGCCTGCATAATATTTACTTCATTTGATTTAAACTGCTAACGAAGCGCTACGAGGCTGGGCCTTCAGTCCACCAGTGAGCCCAGTGACACTGGTGTCTGACAACCACGTGCGTCAGTCTGTGCATCTCGCAGTGCACCAACCTGAGCAGACACAGGCCTTTTTAAACAGCCCCCCTAAACTCTGTGGAAACAATAACTCCTGCAGAAGTAATATCTGGATTAAAAAGGAAAGGACCATGCACAGGGAACCAGACCAAACAAAGCTGGTTACAGGCGGCATCATCTGGGCAGCAACCGGAAGAATATTGGGGTGCCTCACAGCTGGGGCCCAAGAATGCAAGTTTTGAAGAAGAGTGCACCCAAGTTTGGTATCTATGAAGATCTTTTTCCCAACTTTTGTAAAGCTTCACAACTTTGCGCCGAGTTTTGCTTTGACTCACTTGAGTGAAAACCTTAATTTGAGCTGGTGCTTTCCGGTACTTGGCACCGGCACTTAATTGTCAACACCAGGTGGCGCTGACTGTCTAATTTAGAGATGACCACAACAACAGTCAATTATTCAAAATATATTAGAAATTACTATTACCTGTCGCCCAAACCATTCTTATAGCTGTGGGAGCCTGGAATAGTGTGAATTGCCACACTTGTAGGAGTTTGATGGTCTGCAGTTGTGTTGTTACTATCATTGCCGGCATGGCAGGGGCAATGTGTGGTGCAAGCTGAAGTGGTCTCCTGACAAGAGCCCTGGCACTTTTTTTTTTTTTTTTACAAATTAGGCACTGGTGAAAACCATGACTGTTGTGACAATTTATGCCACACATGTAACATAACAGGCGTATTGGTAGGGTGCAATTTCACCTCCAAGTGATCGCATGGCTCTAGTACAAATGGATGTTTATTGTTACCCAACTTAATTATACTCACTTGATCCTACCCGGAATGAGGCAACCTGAGGGAAGAGGCTGGACTCAAACCCGTGACTATGGGGCCAAACATGCCCCCCAGCAGCTGATGGTTCTGTCCAATGACCCACCAGAGCTGCCCTTTCTCATAGCCAATGAAATAGTTCGTCTTGAGATATACTGTGCAGCAAACAGTGTCCTTGAATGAGCACAGAAAAGCCCCACTAAGTCTAAACTTGTAAGAAACATTTGCCATCTTCTATCACTTTGCATAGGACAGCGTTGCTAAAGGTACAATTACAGAGGCTGAGTCTGCCTACTCCCAGTTGACTTGGTTTGATGACAGTGAAAATTATCTCGCAAAGTGGAAACAAATCTTTGCTTATGTGAGAGGGAATTTTAACCTAGGATCTTTGAAATCTTTGTCATGGGTTAAATAAAAAAATGCCCCATAAATAAAAAGAAAAATATAATCCTTTGCGCATCCCTAGTTCAGATAGAGGGAATCGATTTTCTAGCTGCCAAGTATTGATGTAAGGTACATGTACTCGGATGATTAAAAGCACTAGGCCTAACCTTCTTGAATGATCTTTCCTGTCCTACAGTACAATTATCGAGCTTCTTGCCTCTAAAACATCTTCAAAAAGAAAACTAAAAGATACCACCATATCAGGGGTAATGGGTTTATCACTCTATGCCACCACTGCTAAATTCTTGCCATGATGTGATTTGCAGTGTGTAAACGTGTCCATTCCAATGAATTGTGATACTGGATTTATCGAGTACCTGTGTGATGCTGCTGTTGTAAACCTCTCCAAATTATTAAGGCTCCCGGTTTTATGTTTTTTTTTTAACATTTCTGTCTGTATTTATCCATATTTATTTTTTGGCCATCTTATTGGTATTTATACGTTTTTTGTGTTTTGCGAATAAATGGAGTCGTAAAACTGTATATTCCACATTATTTAACTGATAAACATGAACTTATACTTTGCTGCCTGTTGCGTTTTAGCAATTTAAGCACCCAAATATAACAAAACACGCCAACCACAGATAAATACCAGCATTATAATACAAATAAATGTTAACATATACCTGTATTTAGGGAAATCTCAAAATGTTTTCAACTTCCCATGCTGGCTTCTACTCTGCTGTTATCCTGGAACCCACGGAAAAGAGCATGGAGAGTCGCCCACAAGAAGCACAATTTTCTGTATTTTTCCACTTTTAAAAATAAACACAGACTGGAAACACAATGTGTTTGGTCTGTATTTATCTATAAAAACTGTTTAAAATGGAAAACTGGCGACCAGAGTTATTAGTTAGTATTGTTGTCAATAATTATTACCGACCCGTTTTATACAGCATTTTTAACACACTTCTAGAATACCTAAGTGTAATAAATATACTATTACCCAATTTAGGGTTCTGAATTTACCAACCTCGGTAGGATAGAAGGCTGAGTTGGCCACAGCATATGCAAACACGTGACTTGCGTATCACAGCAGATTTCAACAGTCAGTGTTTATCTCACTGAGCCATTTTACCCGAGCTCAGTAAAACCAGGACAACGACTTGGGCGGAGTTTTTAAGATTGTCTTGCTGTCAGTGTTGCTTTGTGCCTCACTTGTGTTAAATTGTACAAAAAATACCCTTTGTGGTGGGAAAATCCCTTCTGCTTTACCCTGCTGTGTTGCTAGACGACCAGATGGTCTCCATGGGGTCTTAAAACAGTACACTGGAGTACGAAAACTTATAGTGGCCAGAAAATGAAGGGTTTTGAGTGAGTAAAAGAAATCTGATTTGCTTCGTCTAATTTCCAGGTAAGCACAGGGCGGGAGCTCCCATACCGAAAATGAAAGCGTTCTGCCTTAGGGCGCCACCTAGTGGTGATGCTAACTATATTGAAGACAAATACAAACGCATTCTTGGAAACCTGACGCAAATGCTCGAGGTCTTTGAAAACTAAGAAGCTAGAGACGACGAGATTCCTACACTTGAAAAGACTACATTCAACAAACACTAAGGCAAGCTTAAAATATGAGAAAGGCGCCCCCATAAAGATTATACCAAGCCATCTACGTATTCAAAACAGAATGACGGAGCTGGCACTCCATAAGTACTAGTAGTAACTAGGGTGACCAACTGGCATTGGTGCAAATTCAGGACGGTGAGTGTAAAAATTCAGGACAAAGGGTCAAAATTCAGGACACAAATTCAGGACAGGAGGTCCAAATTCAGGACAAAACTTCAGGACAATAGGTACGTTTTACAGACACATCAGAGGTCGCGCAATAGTATATAAGTAAGCCCAGCCATTTCCAAACATATTCAACCGTTTGCAACCTATCCATCATGTATCCTTCCATCTATCATTTCACTCATCCATCCCTTCATCCATCCCCTCATCCATCCTTTCACTCATCTCCATTATCCATCCATCCATCCATCCTTTCACCCTATCCATCTGTACACTTATCCATCCACTCTTTATCCCATCCATCCATTCACTCATCTATTCAGCCATTTACCCTTTCACCAATCCAGCCATCCTTTCACTTACTAATCCTTCCACCCATCCACTATTTAGTCATCCATCCATTCTCCCTTTCTCTCTCCAGCAACCCTTTCACTTAGCCATCCTTCCTTCCATCCATCCATACACCCACCCATCCATCCATCTACTCATCCACTCATGAATCCATCCATTGATCCTATCACTCATCCATCTATCATTTCACTCCTTCACACATCTATTCATCCTTTTGTCCATCTACCCTCCATTTCACTC
Source organism: Lissotriton vulgaris (assembly GCF_964263255.1). Taxonomy (NCBI): domain Eukaryota; kingdom Metazoa; phylum Chordata; class Amphibia; order Caudata; family Salamandridae; genus Lissotriton; species Lissotriton vulgaris. The sequence continues at coordinate 64,715,598 of NC_141698.1, forward strand.
ACTCATCCATCCTTACACCCACCCTTTCACTCATATGTCCATTCATTCACCCTTGCACTTATCAATCCATCAATCCATCTATCATTTCACTCCTTCACACATCTATTCATCCTTTTGTCCATCTACCCTCCATTTCACTCACTCATCCATCCTTACATCCACCCTTTCACTCATACGTCCATTCATTCACCCTTGCACTTATCAATCCATCCATCATTTCACTCATCCACCTACCCACCCATCATCCACCCAACCATCCACCCACCCACCATCCACCCATCCACTCATTCATCCTTTCCCCCACCCACCATCCAATCCACTGATCCATCCTTTCACCCACCCACTATCCACCCACCCACTCATCCATCCATCCATCCTTTCACCCACCCACTCATCATCCATCCATCCTATCACCCACCCACTCATCATCCATCCATCCTTTCACCCACTGACTCTCCATCCATCCATCCTTTCACCCACCCATCATCCATCCATCCATCCTTCCCCTCATCATCCATCCTTCCCCTCATCATCCATCCATCCTTTTCCCTCATCATCCATCCATCCATCCTTCTACCCACCCACTCATCATCCATCCATCCTTCCCCTCATCATCCATCCATCCTTTTACCCACCCCCTCATCATCCATCCATTCCCTAATCATCCATCCATCCATCCTTTCACGCACCCCCTCATCATCCATCCATCCACCTTTCCCCTCATCATCCATCCATCCACCCTTCCCCTCATCATCCATCCTTTCACCCACCCCCTCATCATCCATCCATCCTTCCCCTCACCATCCATTCATCCTTCCCCTCATCATCCATCCTTCCCCTCATCATCCATCCATCCATCCTTTCACCCACCCATCCATCCATCCTTCCCCTCATCCATCCATCCCCCCATCCATCATACCCCTCACCCATCCATCCATCCCATCCATTTATCCTTCCCCTCATCCATCCATCTCCTGATCCATCCATCCATCCTTCTCCTCATCCATCCATCCTTCCCCTCATCCATCCATCCTTCCCCTCCATCCATCCATCCATCTCCTCATGCATCATCCTTCCCCTCATCCATCTTTCCCCTCATCCATCATCCAGCTACCCTTCCACCCATACATCCAGCTATTTACATGTTCTCTCCATCCTTCCCCTCACTCATCAATCCATCCATCCTCTCTCATTAGCCATTTATTCAATCTTTCATTCATCCATTCACCCTTTCACTAATTCATCCAGCCATTCACCCATCCCTTCACTTACTTACTCGCCGACCTTTCCATATTAATTTTGAGCTGAGCCCTTTTGAGAAGAGGCCCATCAAGAACTTCATCTTGGGCTTCTCGCCCCTCCTGCACAAGACAACGAGAAGACAGGCTCTCTGTCCAAAATGCCATCCCCCACTGTGATGTACAGTACTTACAGGAGATACTCTAAGAGAACTGATTGAACTGATTGTCCTCCATACTTTGTTAATCAGTGTGGGTGCGATTGTGCCATTTCTTTATTGTATTACATTATAGACTGCATGTTTGAAGAACCGAGGTTACCTTACAAATTAGTGACAGTAATCAAGCTCTGTGAAGAGAACCACGTGCTGCCTCGGTGTAATCAGGGGCGTAATCTTACCGAGTCTTGGATGTTTGGGGCCCTGGGTAGAAATGGAATGTGTGAGCCCCCCTCTAAATAGCAGAGACATGACACATTCAGGGCTGTTTGCATGTGAATAGATGTCGCTGCTCCTGAACCGGCAGCCCCTCCCTCTCAGTCACCTTCGAAGCACCTCTTAACAGGTCATCAAGGGCTGGAGGTGTGAGGGTAGCCATCCCGCTGCGCCTCTCCAATGCTGCGGGGCATCTGAGGAGCTTTGGTGCAGCATCGGAGTGAAGAAAAGAGGTGGGTGCAAGCTATGCCGCCTTTAGGGTGGAGCAACCGGTGCCCTGTTAAAATGACGGACAAATGGCGTCCGTTAAAGATTCCTTCACGGACAACGGACCGACGGCCGAAATTACGGACTGTCCGTGAAATTTACGGACGGTTGGTCACCCTAGTAGTAACCAACTCACAATTAAGGAGAGTAGCTTCCATTGGTACAACAGGTGCAGTGGCACCGGGGCCCAGAGGTCTCTGGGGGGTGGGGTATTACCTTCCTGGCACTAGGGCCCATTACACACTGACTGGGCTACTGAACATGTAACAAGAGTTGCAAGACACGTTTTCTTATACTAGAGGGCGGAGACAGTGCACAGCCCTGGCTGGATGCATCTGACCACACCCCTCTGCTTGCAGAATGCCTCTTAACAGGAATATATATATATATATATATATATACTGTAAATATATAGTCTGTAAATGTAATGTAATGTCTCCTCCCCCCATGTTATTCTCCCTATGCACATTCAACCTGTAGAGTGCTCTGACATCTATAACAAAGGCAAATAAGGGGGAAAAGGATGGAAATTATATTTTCTATTTGCACGCGGGGCGCTCTAGCTGGTAAAAATCAATTTCTCCTGAATGGTGAACATCCGTGCACTGTTCCTGGGTAACGAGAGCCCGCCGAAGGAGCAGAGGTCTCCGTTGCTTTGTAGCAAGGCTTGTGCTACATAAATATCCTACTTTCATTCATGCATTCATTCAGATGGCGTGGTCTTTTGCAGCAGGCCCTCAGAAGTACTGCTGTACTTGGCAGATGCTGAATGCATCTTGCCTGGACCAGGAGGAAGGTCAGTCATTGGCTAAAGTTCCATCTAAGGCGAGAAGGCTGAACAGCGTCAGTTCCCGTGACCAGGTGGGTACCAGCGAGGACCTGAAGATTCACAGAGAAGCTTTGCTTGGGTGTTAAAGCCCTGGTGCGGACCTTCCTCTTTTACACCTTCTTCTGGAGCACCCAAGAAGGGTCCACCTCTCCTGCCAGGGTAAGGGGGTCACCCCAAACTGAAGTGTGGCTGGGGTGCGGGCAGTCAGAGGGAAGCCTCACACAGGTTCTGGTTTTCACTCTGAACCTGGTGTCCTGGATGGAACCAGAGGAAGCAATGCACTGAAGCTGGCTCATTCCTAGTTGCCTAGCAACATCATCCCGCCCAAACCAAGCCCTGAAGGATGCCCTCTCCCAGGACCTACCCAGGATCCACTTCTTAACCCCTCTAATCTCCCCCCAAAACTCTCCACCACAGCACATTCAACACCTGGAGGCAAAAGAAACAGGCAGATGCCATCAGCCAACCCAGGTAGGGGTGGGCATCCCAAATCATGGCAGGTCCTGCAGCTTGCAGCTCTCCCCTGCAGATCCCCACTCCACCAGCCAAGATCTTCCAGGCGGCTCCAACAGGCGAGAGGAACAGGCACTGCACAGGCATCTCCCCACGGACACGGCACCCAATCCAGCCCAGATTCAGGATCCGCAACTGTCACTCTGATGGACCCTAATGCCCCCAGCGCCCTCCTCCATGCCACCCATGCAGCCTCTGAAGAGGGTCTCAACCAAAGGGCATGAGCGCTGAGGGTGTGACCAAGCACAGCCAGCCCCCCCCCCCCCCCTTGTGGTGAGGGACTCCTTACGATTTTCCTTGTCCAGTGCTTGTTATCCATGAGTTCGCACCACACAGCCTTGGCCATCACTGCTTCTCAGTGGGCTGCGCAGGGCTGAGGGTGCTGCCATGTTCAGCAGTGCCACCATCTTTCCACATCCCTCGATTGCCACTCAAATGCCGTCTTTCGTGCTCCGGGACAAGCGGCTGGCTTGCGCCATCAAAGGGACACAAAGACCTGTGTGGGCCGGATTGGACTGGTCAAAGTCGGCAGCCCAACAGTGGCCGCATCATTTTAACTTTCGCTGGTTTCCAGCAGGAGGTAACAATTGGTTGCCTGGGGGGCAGCGGGGGCTCCAGGGCAGTGTACAGGGGTGGCAGTACAGGTTAAAAAGTGGCAAACGTACCCTATCAGACATCCTGCTGCCTGCCGGCCCATATTCTTCAAGTTTTTTAGATTACCCCAGGGCAGGGGTGCCACTGTCACTAGTGAGGGGCTGGTGACATCCACTACCACCATTGTCCTTAGCCCTATAGGGTACTCCATTATAAATCCCTAGGGATGTGGGGGGATGGTGGCTGCGCCAGGGGACCAAGGTATGGCCCAGTTGCCCAGGCTCATCCTCTGATTGGGTGCCAGAGGGTATCCCTTGATCGGGTTGCTCTGGCATCGTTCTTTTCGGGGTCCAGCTGCAATGCTGGACCTCGCTTCCTCTATCCTGAGTGGGCTTAGAGATCGCCTTGTAAATGACAATTTGTTGAGGGACTCGCAAAAAAATGACCCCGGCACAAGTCAATTGAATTATACGATGCCACAAGGACCTGAGGGGTGGGCAACCATGACTCGTAATGGAGTGTGAGAATATGTTGGTAGAAGATTTTTTGTATTAATCAAAAAATGAAGACAATATGATTTTTTCGTATATACTGTAAAAATGACTATCAATGAAGATAACAGTGGAATTCTGATGTCGTATTTATGATGTGTAATAAATACGGACAGAGAACTTGAACATTCTCTAACACGAGAATGTTGGCTGTTATTGTATCTTTTAGTGGAATACCACTATGCCTTTGTTTTATGGAGTACAGTCTTTGTCTTCCTTCCCAGCCGACCAGTCTCACTATGGTCCCTCACCTGTCCCATCCGATCCCCTCTCCCAACCCAAATTAAAGAACCATGGGCCAGATGTAGGTGGCCCAATACCGGTCAGTAGCGGCCGAAATTACCGAATTTCGGTCGTTACCGACCGGTATTGGGCATTTGGGATGTTGGTGGCCTAAATTGCAAATTCGGTGATTTACCGATTCGGTATTTTAAGGAATCGGTAAATTACCGATTCCTTAAAATACCGAATCTTTAAATTACCAAATTTGCAATGTAGGGAGCATTCAAATGAGTGCTTTTCCCATTTTAGGATTCGTTATTTACCACCAACTAGAAGTTGGTGGTAAATAAGGAATACCTTTGAAAATGCAAATCTGTGCATTTTCAACTGTGCCATGTGGCAGACATACATGCCCTTAGGGCATGTATGTGAGCCACATCTGCACACAAGCACGATTCAGCGATGCAACAGGGTGTCAAAGTGACACCCTGGCAACCTTGAATGTTTCCCCCATTTTACTGAATCGGTATTTACCGAATCGGTAATTGCCATTCATTCCTATGGGCCTCCAGGCCCATAGGAATGACTGGCAATTACTGAATCGGTAAATACCGAATCTTACAGATGCAGTAATTTTTACCGAAAATGTATCTACATCCCATTTACCTATTCTTAAATACCGAATCGGATAAATTTGTTTTTTAAGAATAGGTAAATTGGGATTACCTACATCTGGCCCATAGATCTTTGTTACGCCCCAGGGCAGACATAGCAAGAGCCCGAAGAAGGTTTTAATAGTGTGTCGGTCCCGTGTCAAAATGCACCCTCCCTCTGTAGGACTGATTGAAAATAAATTACATAGATGAACAACTTCTTAATCTTTCTGAAAGACAATTTCTTCAAACACTGATATCTGATGAGGGATGCTGTGCATTGCACACTCTTTGATAATGTGCTCCGGTATTTCATTAAAAGGGATCAAAAACCCTGTAGTGCCCGGACTCCTAAACAGTTCATTAGATCCAGGGATGTTTGGGCTGAATATTAAGTTCATGAAAATTGCAATCTGATCAGAGACTCCCTCGAGGTCGCGGAGACAGAAACCAGCTGCCACAATCAGGAAATTAATTTGACCTGATTTGTAATTCCATTGGCTTCCCCTGCAGTATGTTGCAAAGGGAGGGGCACTTACAGAAGACAAATCTAAAATGGTTGGTTTAATTTCAATTATTGTGGGATACAAAGCAATAGGGGTTATTTTCAGTTTTCAAAGCAATGTATAGAACATCTGCATCCTGTACAATTCTGCTCCAATCTAATTATCAGCAGTGAGTAATTGATTACATTTCTGGTTTAAAAATCTCTGATTGGTTACATGTGAAAAGTAATATCTGCTGTCCCAAAAAACAGTGGGGAGGAAAAAAATCTCAGATATAGGTTCTGTGAGCTGATGATTGTCTGTGGCATTAAAGGAGCTTCTGATTATGAGAAGAGCGTGTGATCTTTGGCAAAGCGACTAAGGATGGAACATGAAACGAGGAATGTGAGACGATGCCTGAAACGAGGAGTGGTGGTGAGCTTGAAGAGTGGCAGATGGGTATCACTGAGGAGTGTGTGAGACCTTGAGGAGTGCAGGATGGGTATTGCAAGGGAGTGTGAGAGCTTAAGAGGTGGGAGATGGGCATCGCTGAGGAGTGTGAGACCTTGAGGGGTGGAGGATGAGTGGCAGAAAGGAGTGAGAGAGCTTAAGAGATGGGAGATGGGAGATGGGCATCGCTGAGGAGTGTTGTCATGTGGTTTGGTTTCACCTTTGCAATGTGTTATGTTAGCATGAGCGTGTTAGAAGTTTAAACAGCATTTTCCTTTTCTGCAACCTCTGCACACGACACATTTTGTTATTAAAGCTTTTTGCCTAGTTGGATATTTTGCTTCACACGTGTTTGCTTATAATATCAGCCTTGCTTGGTAAGCTATGTCTGTACAGTGAGGGCCGAGACCTTCAAGATTATTTCAACACAGCGCTTGTTGTTCGGTTTTGATCAGCGCACAGAGTAGACATAACATGGATGCAGCTGTGGCCAACTTTGGGTTTAGGCGCGATTGATAATGCACTACACAGAGCATGAGAGACACACTTGAGGAATATCCGTGTGCAGAGAGTTGGTGCAGGAGATGATGTGATCCATTTCTGCTGAACCCAAAGGTATGGGCCCACCGTTCTAAAACCCAAAGAGACCTTCTGTAGATATAATATAATATACTAGCTAGGGAGGGTAAACTGAGGTTCTATTTAGACCTTTTCCCTTTAGCATTTTAACATGCTTTCTCCCTTTGTATTTTATGGAATAGTAACCATGCTACGAACCTTGATCTTTATAATATGTTTGCTTGTATTAGCCAAGATACTGCGCTTGAGAACACTGCATTAGAAATAAACCTTTCAAACTTGCACGTGTCCTTATTTACTCCTCGTTCTGGATTGATATGTTAGTATAACGAAAGAGTGTTCATGTGTTCCACGTTACCTGAGGTGTTCTAAGTCCATGTTCTGGGTTGTCTAAATCATTGGGGGTCGGTAAGAACCAATGAGACACTGATTGCTAGTCTGGTAGGGGATTTTGGGTACTAAGGTGAGTTTTGGCACACCCTAATTCACTGAGGTTCTAAGTCTCTATGCACAGTTCTGTGTGAGAGCAGGATCCCTTGACGAGTGGAGGATGAGTGGCAGATGGGCATCGCTGAGGAGTGTGAGACCTTGACGAGTGGAGGATGAGTGGAAGATGGGCATCACTGAGGAATGTGTAAGACCTTGAGGAGAGGAGGATGAGTGGCAGATGGGCATCGTTGAGGAGTGTGAGACCTTGACGAGTGGAGGATGAGTGGCAGATGGGCATCACTGAGAAGTGTGTGAGGCCTTGAGGAGTGCAGGATGGCATCACAAGGGAGTGTGAGAGCTTAAGAGGTGGGAGATGGGCATCGCTGAGGAGTGTGTGAGACCTTGACGAGTTGAGATTGAGTGGCAGATGGGCATCACTGAGGAGTTTGTGATGAGTGGCAGATGGGCAACACTGAGGAGTGTGTGAGATCTTGAGGAGTGCAGGATGGGCATCACAGGGGAGTGTGAGAGCTTACGAGAGACCTTGAGGAGTAGAGGATGAGTGGCAGATGGGCATCACTGAGGAGTGTGTGAGACCTTGATGAGTGGAAGATGAGTGGCAGATGGGCATCATTGAGGAGTGTGTGAGATCTTGAGGAGTGCCGGATGGACATCACAAGAGCTTAGAGGTGGGAGATGGGCATCGCTGAGAAGTGTGTGAGACCTTGAGGAGTGGACGATGGGCATCACTGAGGAGTGTGAGAGTTCAAGTAGCTGGTTCATGGGTCTCAAAGGAAGTGGGAGTGCTTGAGGGGTGGGAGAGTGGCATCACCGGGAACTGTGAAGTCTTGAGAGGTGGGATATGGTCATCACTAGGGAGCTTGAGGGATGGGAGATGAGCCTCCCTGGGGAGCGTGAGAGCTTGAAAAGTGAGAGTTGGGCATCACAGGCGAGTACAAGAGTCTAAGGGTTGGTGGTGGTGGTGGGGATGAGAGAGGAGTGTGAGAGCTGGAGGGTGGGGGAGGGCCATCGCAGGGAGTATGAGAGTTCTAATGGGCAGTCCATGAGCCATACACAGAAGTGTGAGAGTTTGGGAGTTGGGTGATGGGCATAACAAGCGCACATGAGGACAAGAACGTATTGAGAATCCATGACAAATGAGATTTCATTTAGAAAAATGAAATGTACAGATGAGCTGCTCGCAGTTTCAGCATCAGATGGAGATCTTTCTTAGCCAAACCAACAAGACTGCATCCAAGTTGTGAACCATCCTTATGCTCGGAGTCGGGAAACCCCGCCGCCATTCAATGAGAGCCAAATGGGAAGCGCTCTCACCACAATCCCAGACTGCTCCGAGGAGAGGGGGGGATGCTGAAATAAAATAAGCATTGGCAGAGCCAACAGTGCCCACCCTTTAACTTTAGCAATGCAGACCTGTTGAGTTTACCAATGCTTTTTGAGGATTATGCTCAGTATTGGCAAAAAGAAAAAAATGCTTTCTTACTAATGCTGTACAGACATAAAAAAACACAAATTTGCAATATCATCACAAATGAGCCCTTATGCATCATGATGCAATGAGAGCCCAACGTGATGACATATGTGTGCATGTGTCATCATCCATGCGTGAGCATGGAGCTTAACACAGCTATGCTTTTTTTGACTTCACATACTAAGACGTTCATCTTGAAGTGGTTGATAAAAAAAAGGAGTAGTCTTGCAACAGTGAGCAACTATCAAGCCCTAAAAAAAAAGTCATTGTAATAAAGAATTTAATGGGATATGGCAGGGGTACTTGACAAGCAAATGAGGCCACGGGGTGAAAAAAAGAGTATATAGCAATGACAAGCAGGGGTTCAAAGGAGCAACGGAGGCGCAGGGGTGTTGGGTGATGCAAAAGGCATGGGCAACATAAAGAGGGCAGATTGGCAGAGATTTGAGGGGGAAACAGCACGAGGGAGAGCGCAAGAAAATATATGGAGTGTTGAAAGAAAAAGAATCAGGTATTGGCGAATCTCGCCTTTAGTAAATAGATTGTATCTCCGTGCGCTCCTTATTTCTAGGATATCTTGTGTTTTTCGTGTTGGCGCAGTCCTTGTAACACTGTGTCTGTCAGTGCCTTAGTGATATGTGTGGAAAGTGTGATCACTTGATCACAAAGGGCACGCACTTTCAACTCTAAACCAAAATGTTTTTTACATAGGTCAAACGATTCAAACTTTTTTTCATGAAGAAAGGATTTCGCAAAACAATTTAGTTCATGGTAATTGTGTTTAATCTTCAACAGTTTCTTTGAAGCATTAATTTGATTCCAGTAAATAATTCATTATATTCATGAATCTTTCACAACGTTACATAGAAGCCCAATGCATTTCGGGTTGTAAGAAAAACCCTTCATCAGGGGCCTGTGAAAAATGGAGACATACAAGACCTTAGCATCCAAAAAGAAAAACTTTAGCGTTCAAAAATAACTAATCGTCACATTTTAGCTAAATAATTATGTAGCATGGGTTTTGTCTATACTGTTAACAAAGGGGTCTTCATAAAATCAAACAGTATTCAAGAGCTTTACGAATCTAAAGTAAAGTGAACAGTTAACTTTCAGAACTCAGAAAATTAACTTAGAAAATTAACCAAACGCGACATTTAGCAGTAGCGTCTGAGCATTGCTAAGAAAAATATTGTGCACGGCGAGAACTTACTGTGAGTAACAGAAGTGTAGTATACAGCATGCGATCCAAACGCGGATACGAAGGAATGAGTGGTCTACCTATCGGGTGCCTGTTTATAGTGATGTAACGGGGTCAGGTGATTGAATCGTGAGCGTGAAAGCGTACGAACAGAAAAAGTTGTGTTGAATGCAAGAAAAAGATATGCAACGTGTTACTATCGGAGGAATAAACCATGTGGAAACGAATTGACACAAAAGTCATTAAAGGCACTATAGCGAACTAGAAGGGACTGGGAGTTCCGATCACGTGATGAGCGAAAACAAAATATGGGTAGGCGAATAGTTGCGATCGCGTGTAAAAGATGGTGAACAGTGATAGGTCCAAAGTTCGAAAGCTAAAGATAGACAAAGAAGATGTGCTCACTAGATAGGAATGGAAAATACAGACTACATGCAAGAAGTATATAAATGCTGAAACATGCATCTAATGAAAAAGGGTGCAGTTAAAAATGAATCGTAACAAATTGAGGAAGTGGTGAAGATGTGAAAAATGAAAAAAATGAAAAAAATACAATTCCATAAATTGGGGCAAATATTTACATCGGGGGTAGAATCAGCTATAGAAGTCTAATGTAGTGTTATGTACATCACAATATTATAGAAAACAAGACATTTCAATTCTGTCATTAATTCCAGTTGGTTGGAGGGCATTAAGTTTTTTAATCCAGAAGAATTCTGCTTGCAGGCGTTGTTTAGTTGGATCCATATCACAGCGTTGCAGGAGTATCTCAAGTATAGTGAAATTCATTTGAGCTATTTGGTGATTACAGTCCAGCCAATGTGTGGCTACAGCTGATTTCATATTCTTAGTCCGGATATAACTCTTATGTTCTGATATCCTTGTTTTAATTTTTCGTTCAGTCTGCCCGACATATGTTTTGCCACATGGGCATTTGATGTCATAGATGACGTTTTTTGAATCACAGGTACCTGTATATTGTAGATTGATTTTGTATCCTTGGGTTGGATGCATAAAGGTTTTACCGATTATTGCATTATTGCAGTGTATGCAATTTAGACATTTAGCCATTCCTTTGTGTTGTATATTGTTTAGTTTTTTGGTGTTCAGAATTTCCTTAAGGTTTTGTGACCTTCTATGAGCAAAAGTTATGCGATCACTGTAGAGATTTTGTAAATCTGGTTCAGATTTTATTAATGACCAATGTCGATTGATGATTTTTTAAATCTTTTTGGTATCTGTGGAAAATTTCAGTACACATACTGTTTTTTGGTTGAACAGTCGCCACCGTCCCCCGCATCCAACGAACAACCTCCGGCGGCAGATCCTTCTCCTACCACGTTGCCAAGACCTGGAACACCCTACCTACCCAGCTACGGCAGACCGAAGACTTACTCGCCTTAAGAAGACTCCTCAAGACCTGGCTCTTCGAGAAGTAGCACTACCCCCCCTCCCCCCTCCCCCTCTCAGCGCCTTGAGTAGCGCGCTCTACAAATATCTTGATTGATTGATTGATTGATTGATTATATTGATCTATAAATAACAATTGTGGGCCCAGTTTACAAAATTCTAGGATACAAAGTGTAGGAAGATAGGATCCTTCTAGCATGGTTACCCCCACTTTTTGCCTGGTGTTAGTGTGTTTTTGACTTAGTCTGACTGGGATCCTGCTAATCAGGACCCCAGTCACTGTGCTTTCTCCCTAAATTTGACCACAGTAAGTACTTTTGTTCATCTACAATTGGCTACTGTGCACCCATGTAAGTCCCTAGTGCATGGTATGAAGGTACCAAGGGCATAGGTACATCAGGGGTCTCCCATGGGCTGCAGCATGTATTGTACCACCCATGGGAGGCTACTCAAACTGTGACTACAGGCCTGTCATTGCAGCCTGTGTGACTTGGTGCTAGCACCTTTCACAACAGATATAAGTTTCCTTATAACTGAGGTCAATACACTTAAAACCTTTTAGTCACCCATATGGCAGGCTCTTCGGTCCTGAAGGCAGGGTGCTTGGTTATAAGTGTGAGGGTGCCCCTGCATGAGCAGGACACCCCTACAAACCCCGGAGTCGATTCTCCAGGCTTTGTATACGTATAGTGGACATCAGACATTACGAGATGTCTAACTATATAGTAGCAGCACCGAACCCAGTCATGTTTGGTATCAAACATGCTGGAATCATACTCCAACAACGATTCCAGTGTTGGAAGTATGATCCCTTGGGACCCCCCCTCCCTTCCCCCATGTACTCCTGGTAACAGCCTTTCAGGGTCTGACAGAAAGGAAGTGATGGATCCTGCCCTCCTGCTGCTGAGCCAAGCTCAATCAAGGGAAGGTAGAATAATAGGTTTCCTGTTGCAGGGATGTTTGATCACCTCCCAGACAGGACTTAGTGTATTGGGACGGTGTGGGGCGCTTGCCAGCACCACCTGACTGCTTAGAAGGGCATGTTTGGTGCCCTCCTTGCATACTCAGGTTTAAGCCAGTTCAGGGAGCCCTTGGCTCCTGCTCTGGTGTGAAACTGGACAAAGGACATATGAGTATCCTCACCTCTGTCCAGCCCCTCCTCTGGGAGGGATCCTTGAGGGGCTTGAACCCTTCCCTTAGGATATTTAAGGACTTACCGGTGGGTGGGTCCTCAAATTCATTGTGGGACAAGACTCAAGACTGAAACCACGTCACTCTTCTACCGTTCGGACACTTTGGACCTCGCTGGACCTCTCCTGGAACCGAGACTGCACCAAGGAAGACTCCTGCTGCTCCTGGTCACGCTGTTCTGCAAGTCTTCTTCGTCATCTGTTTATGGGCTTCTTCCAAGATCTTCACCAGATCTCTGGGCATCAAGGATACACAAAGTAATCTGCCTTGAAGTGAAGGAGCCAATCCACTGCAGGCACAGCAACAAAGCTGACCGCACTGCTGCTCCTGTGGTCCCACGGACTTCCCTAGGCCCAGTAACACAGGTGGTAGTTCTTCAACTCCCTTGAGGCCTCAGCTGTACTCTCTGCAATTTTGAGGCCAGTATCCCGCGTCAGAACTGCTGGAACCAAACCCCTGTTCACCGTGTCGACTTTCCATTGCCAAAACTCGTTGGCTCTGCTCTCCACAGTCTTCGGGCTACAAAAAGCTCAGCCTCCAGCATCTCTTCCTGCCAAGTACAGCATCCTCACCGCATCCTCTGCACCATGGGCCTTCCTTCTTGGTGATCTGTCGAGGTCCTCTTGCGACTTCTGTGCCTTTGGCCTGTGGGCCCTCATGAGGGCCTTCTCCTGCTTCAGTGGGCTCCCCTACTCTAATTCTCCTGCTGCTGGTGAGTCCCTTGGACCTTGCTGGTCACAAAGTTGCTCCTTCTTCGTTCTCCACACTAGTTGTGGCTACCAAGGCTTGTTGGTACTCCCACCGGACACTGACCACCTAGTCACCGAAAACTGATGTGGGACAGCTCATGCATGGCTCCTGGTCTTCCACATCACCACCTGGTCCTCACAGCTGCAATGACAGAGACATTGCCAACTCTTCTGAACTGTCGGACATCGGTGGGCATTGATCTTCCGTGCCTCCTGGTCACTCCTGAGCGGCACAGACTCTGTCCCCTCTGCTTGCAGGTTCTTCACTTCCAAAATCCACCCTTGGATTCCACCGGACTTCTTCACCTTCTTCTCCAGAGGCACTTTTTTCCAAGTTTTCCATTGTTGTCTACGGAAGGTTTCCGATGTCTCTTCACTCCTATGCACCTGGCTTCCCTGGTTTAGGTAATCTGGTCTCCGGGTTATCCATGGGTGGGATGCTCTCCAACCTTCCATCTTCCAAGGGAATTCATATGGGTCCTCTGGGAAGGGTCCTTCTTCTGCAAAACAGCAACCATGACTTGTCTATTGACTTCTATTGATCACGCGGCTGTGTTGCCACTCTTCTCACAGCCTCAGTGGGGTTGCTGGGTACTTATCTTGGGTGGTTCCTTGTGTCCCTGGCTCCTCTGGATCTTCTGGTCCAAGTCCCATCCTCTTTTGCAGTTCCATTCCACTTTCTTAATATATGGTTTGGTTTCCCCCTGGCCACCACTGTATTTTGTTCTACTTACCTTTTTGCATTTGCTGTATTATTGCGTATTTGTGTTGATATTTCCTGGTAGGAGATCAAATACCACTAAAATCACCATAAGGGTTGCCTGGATTAGTGCAAGCTGCATCACTTAAGTAAGTGTGAGTGTGCACCATATACTAAGCCAGCCTCCTACATAAAGTTAGTAATCTGCTCCTGTAGGTACACTCATACGCTTTAACTCTTTACGCTGAGCCGGACTGGCCATTAAACTCACAGGGCATTTCCCCAAAAAATGCCACTGGTGCCTTTGGAGGTCAGTGTTTAAAGGTCCACAGAACCACTGTCTCTTCTGTCACTAACTTGAGCGTACCCCTCTCTGGAGTTTGTTGCATTAGGGATAGCCCTGCATAATCAGAGAGAGAAAGAAAGGAAGGAAGGAGAGTTGAAGGAAAGAGAAAGAGGATGGAGAGAGAGCAGAGAATGTGGAAAAACATAGAGCGAGAGAGAAAAAGAGAGAGAGAAAATAAGACAGGGGTTTGGCTTGAACATTTTTACATGGGGTGCTTTTGGCTCCCCGTCCGGTTCAATTTTTGGGGATTTACTAACGATCTCAGAACTACTCCAAGAAATGTAATATAGTCATATTTCCTGGACTGCTCATACAAATAACCTGTACTTATGCATACACATTTTCTATCCGCTGGAAAAATTATGCATTAGCACTTTGATGCCTTTGGGCAAGGTTTACACTATATATATTTGCAAAAAAGTGTGCCTTGAATGACGTCATCGTCTTGCGACAGCACGTATTGCAATGGATGCGGCACAGTGTTGCCCATCATTCAGTGTCTGGCCTACCCTCCGGGAGCTCTCACCTGGCGACACAGCTCCTGCTGCTGTCCACACAGAACAGAGATTGATGACTTGATTCCACACGTTTCTGCACATCTTGCAGTCCACTTTGGGCCATTTATTTTGACCGCCTCCTGTGTTGCATTTAATCAATGCAGTCAATAGAAAGAGCATTAAGGTAAAGTTAGCTTCCACGAGCAGCAGTGCACAAAGGACCTCTTGAACTCCTTCACAAAGTGAAAATCTTTAGAGGTGAGCAAGGAGAGAGTGTTAAAGATCCAAGGATTCGAGTTGAAAGTATTTGGAAGAATGTATCAAGTAAGGTTACATTATGGTTAAAAATGCATAGAGGTGTAGGAGACCCAGCTCTCTCATTCTTTCTTTTTGAGTCTATATTTCTTTACCTCCTTCTTTCTTTACATGTATTTTTATTTTGAGCTAGCAGGGTGGCTCAGTGAGTTAAACACTTGCCTGCTGAATATGTAGTGATCTGCAGTTTGATAAATTGAGGACTATTAGATTGAGGAGCAGCTTATGTTTATTGTATTTAGAAATGACAAAGGAGCAGTATGAAGTTCTATAGAAAATATGTATACAGAAAGACCGACAGATAGAAGGATATTTAGGATGGTCCCTGACTTCACTATCTCATTTATTTTCCAACTTTGCTCTTTATATGTTGGTTCAGTAAGGTTTGATTTAGCTTTGTTCTCTCTGTTGACTGTGGAACTACACTAGTCATTGAGTGACAGAAGTGATGACGTTTGCAGTCTGTTAAAAAACACTCCTCAGAATAGTGGCAGTGAAGAACGGACAAACTTAATGGTTGTACACTTCACGTTGTGTTTGTGTATACATGAGAATGTAAGGAACAAGAAGAGTCCCACTGACTAACCATAACGATGGTTATTGTTAATCTGGTAGTGCCCCAAACATGTTTTTGAGAATACCAATCTCACAATGGATCAAAACCTCACAAGTTACAGAGACATCCAACTCAATATATGCCAACACTATAAAGCAACTAATACATATCACATAGAATTGCTCATTATTAATCAAATTTAGGCAAGACAGGCAAAGATGTTTTAAAAAATACATATGTGCGTTTATTCAAAAGAGAAATATTCTTACATTATTTTTTTAAAAAATTCAGTTAATTAAAAAACATATAGAATCAAAACATATACACAAAAATACAATTTTGGTTAAAATGTTCGCAAGAACAGGGGGTTGCGAACATTTTAACCAAAATTGTATTTTTGTGTATATGTTTTGATTCAATATGTTTTTTAATGAACTGAATTTTTTTTATGTAAGAATATTTCTCTTTTGAATAAACACACATATGTATTTTTTAAAACATCTTTGCCTGTCTTGCCTAAATTTGATTAATAATGAGCAATTCTATGTGATATGTATTAGTTGCTTTATAGTGTTGGCATATATTGAGTTGGATGGGGCACTACCAGATTAACAATAACCATCTTTATGGTTAGTCATTGGGACTCTTCTTGTTTCTTACCATTACTCCCCTGTCCCAGATTAAGAAGATAAGGGGGCCTCCTTTACTTTATATGATACATGAGAATGTACGCAACATCATACAGTTTTCAACATCTGGATATGCTTAGCATGCATTATAGTTCTACAATGAAAATTTATTTATCTAAGATATATTTTTAAATATTCACACATCTAAAGATTTCACACACCTGTTAGTAGTGAAATGTGCTTCGCATCTGCGGTTTATATTTATGTCCAGTAGTTCTGAGAAGGGCTTATAGACTGCTTTTGGTGTGAGTCGGAGAAAGGGCTGTCTGTCTTGATATCCAGGTCTGAACGACTGTTGCCAAATAATAAATAGTGAGATGATTGCTGATGCAGTTCCGAATCAGTTCTTGTTTCTGCTTTGACATGTGTTTATCGCTTTTTCGGCTTAGGATTGTAAGGCACACTCTCCCTTTCTTTTGTTTTATGTTGCCGTGATATTTAGGTTATTTAAAACTACATTTAGGAAAACGTTTGCCAAAAGAAAGTAGAAGATGAAGCTCTATAACTATAACTCCAGTGATATGTAACAAATGTTTTGATTATAGGTTTATCCCGAATTTAACATAGAAATAACAGGACATACGTAACCTATTTTCTTTAAAAAAATAAAGAAACAGAACAAACTAGTTTTTCTTTGTTTTGGAGATGCTTTTTTAAAATGTATTTGTACTTGGAGAGCAATTATTCTAGCCCAAGACTGCTTCAAAGTGCTTACTAAGGCAAGAAAAAAGAAATTAAAGGTCCAGGGAGGCATCTTCTGACCTGACCTATTGTATCATAACATAAAGTGTATTTGTAAAGTGCATATTCACCCCTTGGAGCATCGCGGTGCTGAATAAAATTACTTTATTGTCACCCACCACAAAGGTACTCATTTATCAACCTCAAAAAGATTAAAGGCTATGTGGACCCGTCCCTGCGCCTCCCTTTCTCTTGACTCGGCGGGGGTCTGGTGATCACCCCTCCAGTACCTTAGACAACAGCCAGCTTCGGAGAAATTCAAAAGACTGGTGGAAATGGGGAACATCCTTTACGACGCAGATTTTACTCCGCAGTGCTTTTACGACACGTCCGTTACAACGCAAGTCGTAACCACGACTTGCGCTGGAGGGCGCTAGAGGATTAAGAATAGTATATTTACTATTCCAACACCTTCCCTAGTGTCCACGGGGACTGGTGTTAGAATAGTAAATTATACTATTCTCAATCCGCGCCCCCAACGCAAGTCGTGGTAACGACTTGCGTTGTAAGGGACGCGTTGTAAAAGCTCGCGGTGTGACGGTACGCGTCGTACCGTCAAACATACATATTCAGGCTTTCAAGAGTCTCCTTCCAGTGGGAAGAACCTTGCACGTGGATGGACTACCCCAAAAATGTTTGCATCTCCGCTGGTGGGTGGGGAGTATATTTTAGGAGGTGGTCCACCTCAAGGGAATGGTCGGTCAGTAGGTAGTGATGAAGTTGGAAACGTATGTAGGATGCATTTTAATGAGTACCTTGTGCACTGTGCACACATCTTGAATTCTTTGGAGAGACTGTTGGGCGCACAAGATGTGGGCTTGTGTGCGAGACCAAAGATGAGTTGAACTGCATGGTTGTCCACCCTGTGTAGGTTAGTCAGAAGACCTCCATGCGCCCGTTCCAGTTGTCTGCCTTGGTGGTACCCACTGCTAGGGCAGTGGCTGTCCTTTGAGGCCAAGCAGCAGAGGCAGGAATCCTTCAAGGATACAAAGATGGTGGAAAACATTATCAGGGCAATGTTCACCTGAGTATTAATCGCTGACAGGTTTGAATCGAAGATAGCCACCAGGTGTCACACTAGTTTTGAAGGGTTGCAGATAGACAGGATGAACAGTCGTGAAATAAAAATGGGATAAAGAGATTTTGTCTTAATTATAATTCAATTTTTTACGTTAGAAAAATGGCAACATTGCATGTTTCCACTTTATGTAAACTTAATGGCGTGAAATGAGTTGGTGCCAGGTTTGCAAGATGCAAATACTTGTCAGAGTCTGTGTGACATAGGAAGCAAAATTGGTGCAAATTTATTTTTTTTGTTCTGCACAAGTACAGTTTCTGTAGTAAGAGCCCGATAGACAGGCTGTAAAGTGTGTCTGTCTCACATAGCATCAGAATGCTGAGATCAGCCGCTAATATCCACACAGCTGCCGTGACTGTGAAATAGAGGGTGAGAAAGATGGTCTCAAAATAATGTGTGTCATCTTCAATTTATTTATTTTTTGGGCGGAAGCAAATGCACTTTGCCCTTCTGCAGTCTGGCATTTTGAGAAACGTCAAGTCTAGGGCTGCAGGAGGACTGAGCCTCTTCCTCACAACAAATGCCAGCAGCTGTTATTAGTTGTTCATGCTGGAATCTGCATTCAGCTCATGCCAGGGACCAAGTCAAGTGAAAGTTCAGATTATCCAATCTGCTGCACTTCTAGTTGGGAGCAGAATGCGGCTGAAATGCTGAGCAGAATGGGAGAAATCATGTCCATGACTGATGCGTTGTTAGAATATAGCAAAGTTAACTTGTACCCGCCCCAAGGAAATAAAGTGAGGGATGATGTAATATAGAACAATGTAGGAGAACATGTAGCATGTAAAACCGTGATGTATCCAGTATGACAGGAATGTATCGTGCATTGTTTTTGCAAGCATGCACCCTTGCTCTAAGGTAGCAAAATCTTAGCCTCTGTGTCTTTAATAAATTCCAGATTTCTGCCCACCTGGCTGGGAAAAATCTAAAATAAATTGTGCCTACAGAGCATGGCACTTTGAGCACGCTGATGCCTGGCACCAGTAAAGATATTGAGGCCAACGGCAGGTATCTGTGTATGAAGGGGTGTACCAAGCATATCATTCTTGCTACATGAGAGTATTCATTGGCATAGTGTGGGTTGCCAGCGCCCGAGCAAGACAAGTATCCTTCAACTTTTCTTTTAAAAGTTGGCGCCCCTATTAAAATGTTATGCCCCTAAAAATGCCCCGAAGTATTTTGCGCCCAGGGCAACTGCCCCTGTGCCCCCCTACGCTACGCCATTGGGACTATGGCCACGTACTGGCATCTACACTCTTCGTGATCTTGGCAGAATACCATTTCACAAGGACAGATAGGAGCCCACGGGAGCCGCCACCAGCATCGCTTGCACGGCATTCTGCTATCTTCAGACAACCATCATTGTCTTCTAGAAGTATCGCTGCGCCGTTTGAACATTTTTAACAAGTTCACGTGATATACCTTACCACTGGCAGCTCCACAAAACTATATTGAAGATCATCATCTTCTACATCCTGGCTATCCATTGACCCATATAAATCTATCAAGTGCTGCTCCTGTATTGAAGCCTTTCCACCTACACTGGCCAAGCAGCATATTAACCCATTCAGACTTTGATTATCACGATCCAACTCTCCAGCATATCATGCCTTGCTGATTAAGCATATAGGTCCATGCAGACCCAGGAATATTGTGGCCTACATAAAAATCTCATGACCAAGGCGTCCTCACACGTCGAAACGCAAATCGAAGAATGAGACACTAGCTCAGCCACAACTTATGATTATTTTTATGTATTGTATGATTTGCACACTACTGTGATTAACAATCGGTTTTTATATGTATTTTTTTTATAAAGTATCTATCTCAATAATTATAATAAAAATATTTTCCTATACATGTTTTTGTTAGTTTGAAGTTTTCTATTATCTACACATTCTTTTATTGTTTATCGCACTGTATACTGGCTAGGAAGATACCCACATATTACCATTTCCGAATCAACAGTGCCAAGGAGTTTTTTTCCCAGCTTCTTGTTATGAGCCTGTAGAGTTCCACTGAAGGTCTATAACCAGGCCCTTGCACTGACTTTCCATGTGCGTGGTGTACATGTTTTGTGATTATATGGTGATTGGTAACATGGAGCTGTACGTCAGGTGAGGGAATGGTATGAGACCAGTGGGATCCATTTTGGATTGGACCTTGGTAAAGCATAACACGGGTTGGAGGCTGGGTCACCGACTTCCAAACTAGCAAAGTGTATTCAGTGCTTAATTTGTAAAAAAAATAAGTGCCAGGGCTCTCGTCAGGAAGCCATTGCAGCTTGCACCCCACATTGCCCCTGTCATGCTGCCAAAGATTGTAACAACACAACTACTTTCCATAACACTCCTGCAAGTGTGACAATTCGGACTATTCCAGGCCCCCAAAGCTATAAGAATGGCTTGGGCGGCAGGTAATAGTGATTTGTAATGTATACTCAATTAAAAAAGAACTGTTGTTGTGGTCACCTCTAAATGAGCTAGACCACCAACTTGTTGCAGACTGTCACACATGCCGGTGTTGACAATTAGGTGTGGGTGCTGAGCACCGGAAACCACCAGCTCAAATTAAGCACTGGTATTGCTGACATTTCTGAGCCTTTCTAGTTGAACTAGACATTTTGTAGTGGTAGATGGAGACATGGCTTCTTTAGCAAGGGGTGGTGACCTTTCAACTGTGGTCTTCTGGACTATTCCCTCCTGGGCCCAGCATTGATTAAAAGGCGGGGGTGGAGGAGTGGACACAGCAGTCTCCTCTGTATAGTGCAGAGTTAACTATTCTGTCAGGGAATGTTTTTGTGTCTCCCAAAAGGTAGAGAATTGCTTGGTGCAAGATCTTCACACCTGCTTGTGCTCTTATTTTGGGCGCTCCGATTGGAGACACCGCTCATTTCTCCCTGCTGTAGATCCATCACGTGGGAGGAAAAACAGCTTCTGCTCTGGAGCGGATGGATACAGTAAGACAAGTGCCTAGGACCGGTTTGGCAAAAGTGAGAGAAAATTTGACCTTTTCTTTCTGGAAACTCAGTTCAAGACAAGGACTCAAACTTTTCAAATGTGTTCCAGAAATTCTCAGTGACCTGAGAAGTGGCACTCAGGGAATTCTTGTGATCCAGGGCGTGTGTCGCTGATGACCAGTCTCCCATAGGTTAGGGGACACCACCTGAAAGTCAGCAGTAACCACTGGAGGAATGTTGTTGCTCGGCCTAGGTATGGAGCCTGCCTGTGAGGACCTGGAACTGGTGTGCAATTGCTATGTTGACTAAGATTGAGTGCCCCTAGAGACCGAGTTAAGGGTCTCAGACACAACATTTGTGTGCACTTTCACCATAAGCTGCACCTGTGGTTTCGCCTTCCTCCTCAAGTTAATGCCTTGTACCTGTCGAACCTCAGTTGAACTCTGCACCACTATTTAAATCCCTTTTGTGTAGTATTTTGTAATGGGTCACATAAAAAGCCCCCAGTTTCTGTTTTTACTGATTTTTAAACACAGAAAACAATGTGTTTCCTGTCTGTATTAATTTTTAAAAATGGAAAAATACAGAATATAGTGCTTCTTCTGAGTAACTCTTCATGCAGTCTTTCATGAATACCAGGCCAACATCTTAGCAGACAGGCAGCATGGGGAGTTACAAACCAGGATGAGATGTCATTAAATAAGGGCATATGTTAACATATACTTGCAGTATAATACGGATGTATGACGTTACAACGCAGGCTATTACAACGCCTGCCTTTACAACGCGGTTTTTACAACGCATACCTTTACAATGCATAGCGCTTAGAGGTGCTGGATAGTGAAAAGTTAAATTTTCTATTCCAACTCCAGTCCCCGTGGACACTAGGGGAAGGTGTTGGATAGAAAATTAAACTTATTCCCTATCCTAGAGCGCCCCCCAGTGCAATGCGTTGTAATGGTTTGCGTTGTAATGACCTCGTTGTAATGGTAGTGCGTTGTAAAAGTTTCGTTGTAAAGGTTGTTCACCGTATAATACTAATAGTTATTGTGAGTGCTATGTTTTGTTACATTTGGCTGCCTAGTTTGCAAAAACATGTCATGCATCAAAGTATGAATGCATGTTTATCACTTAAATAAATGTGGTAAGATATCGTTTTATGACTTCACTTATTCTCAAAATACAAAATAAATATGGATAAATACAAATTAGATGTCCAAAAAATAAATATAAATAAATACGTACAGAAATAATAAAAACCATAAAACTGGGAGCCCTGATCATAAAATACTTTCATTTTTGATAAAGATAGTCACTGGGTTGGACAACTGTTATTTTGGTCTCCTGGAAGATTGCTGAGTTTTTAGACTATGTCCCCTTCAAACTCCCTGAGAAGCCGTGGAGTGTTTGCATTGCTAGCCTGAAGCCTGACAGTCAAGTGAGGAAAGGGTTATTGGTGATCAGTTTTCAGTGCCATAGTATGTTTGGTCACGAGACAACAGTAGTAAATGGCACCGACCAGTTTGTCTGTGCCCCAGTAACCTCGGCTTGTCCTGGGGCCCTCAAACAGTATCTGAGAGTATAGTGACATAACAAATAAGGACAGTACTTTAATATAGCCTTATAGGCCGCCGTAGCGGGCTATACCGGCTATTAAAGGCCCGCTCCAGCGTTAAAGGCCTGAGCCGAAGGCGAGGGCCTTTAACATGGTAGCAAGACTTTAATTGCCGGTATAGCCCAGCTACGAAGGGCTATAAGGCTATTTGAACATTCTGCCACTAGAGGACAGAATGTTCAAACAAATTAAACAAAGGCCTCTCGGCTTTGTTTAAACAACATTGGAATGTTGGTCTGCAGGCCTTTACGGGCACAGAGCACTCTATTGTCTGCAATGGAGTGCTCCACATTCCAATGTTCTAATATGCCATAACAACCCAGTACCACGCATTATACCCCCTCACTGAGAAACCAGCAGGGTGTCTCAGTGAGTTGTACACTTATGCCTGAGAGATACCCTGACCTGCAGGCCATGGCACGACATCTGTTATAAAATTAAACAATTCCCATGCTATGAAGTGCTCAGGAGCAGTGTCTATTGGCATCAGCTGGCCACACTGTGGCCAAGGATGTTTTTGTACTCAGCAATGCTTAACATCTGGTGCGAACGGTGTTACTGGGGCGTGGGATCCGGGCAGAGAACTGGCATCCAACCAGTGCCTTCTATAATCCACATCTGTAGGGGGTGGAAGGTTCCATGGTAATCCCCTTGCTGATCCCATGAGCCCCGCATCTCTCCTTCACACGTAAGTGCATTAGCACATTTGCCTAAGCATATTAGGATTTCCCTCGGCTCAAGATAAGTCCATTTAGGGATGCTTTTGAAGATGTTGTTCAAAAGTCAGATACACCAATAATTAGAGTTAATCACCACCGGCTGAGGGGGGAGTTAATCATGGCTGAGAGAGCACTCTAAATGCTGCTGGTGGTAGCCGTATTCATATGCTCACGGGCAAATTGTAGTGATCAGTGGTTTATACCAGAGACTATTAACTTTTGACTTCTATGTACCCCTTCTAAATCACTACTGGAAGCCGGTATCCCCGACCTAAGCAATTTCTTCAATATGAACTTCAAAACAATAAACAAAAATAGAAACCAAAATTTGCGTGAAACAAATACACAAATTATGAAGTATTGTATTTATATCACAAACAAAAAGACAAAAACATCCACACTTTAATGTTTATGAGAAGGTTGAAGGTTTTCAAAATTAACTTTTTCTAAAAGACAGAGAAATATATTTGGTCCCAGAACATCACTTTCCCTTTTTTTGCTCATAAAGAGTGCTCTCTTTTTGTCGGCACATACCAGTGGTTCACTTGAGAGCACCAATTGGCCACACTAGTTTATGTTTGCTGTACTTGCACAGGGGCAGCCTTAGACATGTGCAAGCTGTGCACCTGCCCAGGGCCACCAAACCCCACGGGCCGCCTTGCCAATATATATCCTTAATATAATAATCCTCTGAGGATGGATACATATTTGCGTGGCGGCCCCTGGCAGGGATTTGGCGGCCTCCGGCTCTGTTCCACTTCCAAACACCCTGACCCCCCCCCCCCCGCCTCTTCCGGGGCCCAGCCCGGACCCCCTCTTCTGGGGCCCCCTACCTACGCTCCCTGCCCATTGCCGCCATGAGCCTAGAGCCGCCCCTGACGTGCACTAATACCGCAAATTAAGGTAAGGCTAACAACCTAATTTTTAGTCTCCACTTATAAATTCCTTAACATTAAGAGCATTTTTCAGTTTTACATTTTTGCTTTTTTGTGTATATGTACTTGATTAATTTGCAAATAATATTTACTTTTCTAAACAGTCACTGACCCTGATCAGGACTCCGAGGACCCTAAGTTAAGAGCCGCTGGCTTTTAGATGCAGCTATGTCCAACCACAGTTTAGCCTTGTTAGGGCAGCCCAAACCCTGGTCCTTGTGTGTGGGGGAAAGAAAGGGAAAATATGGGTCATGCAGGACGGTTTTGTGCACAATAACTGAAGTCAGACTACTTTTGTTTGTTGGCGACTACTGGATGAGGGTGCATGTAGGTGTGAAGTTTATTTGGGGATGGGGCTTTGCTCTTCTGTTAAATAGTGCTTCTGAATTTTTGAAGATATATGCGAAGTGTAACCATTTCCAGATAAGTTGGCTGAGGGGGACTAAAGCTGTAGGGAAGTAGAGAGGGAGCTGATTTTGATAGTTTGGAAGTGTGTTTTTCACAATGCCAAACTTGCAGGTAAGATGATACATCTTTGCCACAAAAAAAACACTGTGGTCCTGTTGAGATGACTGTGTGTTGTGTGAGGCTGGCTGTAGTTGAAGATCCCTGATTCCGCCCTTCGGTGTGGTTGTACCGTACAGTTCTCCTCATGGATGGGATATTTACAAAGGAAGGGCAACTATCGCTCAAATTTGTAAGATGCGACACGTATGTGGAGAGATGTTCACATAAAAGTGTACTCACTAATCATTCTGTTGCTTTAAAAGGGCCCAGATCTCTTTTTGTTTGATGGGTTGAGTTTAGGGTGGGGTAGCTCAGGTTCTTTTTACTCAATGAGTTCTGAAAAGGTGATCGTGAAGGGGACAGCTTCGCAGTCCATCCATAGAAGGGGTAAGCAGTCCAGTATTGAGTTAAATAGTAAGGGCTACATGGCCAACCCTATTCTGTTATTAACTGAAAGAGATCAGAACATTTCTCCAACGGTGCAACCACCTGTTACAATCATTAAATATAAGAAACACATGCTGTTTGGAATCGGGGGTGGAAAAACATATGTGCTTGTAACAGGGGGGCAGTGGAGCGAAAGCAGCGACATATGGAGGTGTGATCTTGGTGCCATGTGCCATCTCCATGACAACTGAAGTAGTTGTCAATTACAGAGCAGTTGAAGGAATAAGGATGCTGAAGACTGTGTGAAAGCACTTAGGAGTACAGGAGTAACCTCTCTGTAACCAGTAAGTACTCTCTGTAACCATATCAAAACAGGATCCCCCAATGACCTTGTTCCAGCCAAAATGGTAGGCCCTTTGATTCCTCTATTAGGTCCCCATATACTTGAAATGGTCAACATCTCCCTTAGGACAGGCCAGGTCCCGGCAGATTGGAAAAAGGCAGTGGTGAACCCGATAAGAAAAAAGGCATCATCTCCCTGGACAGACCTATCCAACCTACGTCCCATCTCTCTCCTACCCTACCTGGGCAAGATCACGGAGAAGCACGTGAACACCTATCTTTCCCTACATCTGGAAGCGACGGAAGGCCTGGACCATTCTCAATCTGGGTTCAGGCCGAACCACAGCACAGAATCAGCACTTCAAACAGTGACCAATAACATTAAAATGGCACTGGATGATGGTTGCTCTATGATTCTGGTGCTGTTGGACCTTTCCGCCGCTTTTGATACGGTGTCTCACAAGGTGCTTCTCCATCGCCTAAAGGAGGTGGGAATAGGGGGAGAGGCTTTGACATGGTTGGAGAGCTTCCTGTCCGGGCGTTCTCAAGAGGTTAGGCTGGGCGCACATACATCCACCCACAGGGAGCTCAATAAGGGGGTGCCACAGGGCTCTTGTCTGAGCCCCACACTTTTCAACATATATGTGGCCCCCCTTGCCAACCTAGCGAGATCTTTCGGGTTCACCCCCGTGTCGTACGCTGACGACACCCAACTCCTTTTTCCCTTTAAAAATCTTACGCCTGCAGTAAAAAGATCATTTGCAGATGGCATGAGAGCCATTGCAGACTGGATGTCATCAAACTGTCTGCAGTGTAATGTCGGGAAAACCGAAGTTATGTTGTTCGGTCAAGCAATGACACACTGGTCATCAGATTGGTGGCCTCAAGAACTGGGTCCTGTCCCCACTCCCAAGAGTAAGGTCAGAAACCTGGGAGTATTATTTGACCAACAACTTACTTTCAAGGACCACGTTAATCAAGTAGCCGGCACCTGTTTCCGGGCTATAGGGATGCTAAGACGTGTCTTCCCCTATCTTCCGGATCACCATAGAAAAACTCTGGTGCAGGCGCTTGTTATCAGTAGGGTTGACTACTGTAATGGATTGCTCCAAGGAGCCAACGAGGAGCAACTCAAGAAATTGCAGGTTATTCAAAACACTGCCGCAAGGATTGTCATGAATGCTCCTCCCAGGACACCATCCTGCCCCCTACTGTCTCAGCTTCACTGGCTTCCAGTGAAGAAGCGAGTTCAGTTCAAGACTCTTTGTACTATATACAAGAGCCTAACGGGGATGGGCCCTAAGTATTTCACTGACATCTTTCAGCCTTACATTCCAGGACGCTCTTTGCGTTCCAGTAACCAGCAACTTCTCAAAACACCCAGAATCAAGAAAACCAGACAAGGTGGCCGTGCATTGGCCCACACTGGACCCACATTATGGAACTCACTGCCGCCTGAACTAAGGTCAACCACCAATCATATGATGTTCAGAAAAAATCTAAAAACTTACCTGTTTCCTAGCTATTAATGTCACTTTATCCCTGAATACATTGTTACTCTCACCTCCATCTGCAGTTATAGCGCGGAGATACCCCTTCGGGGGTCTAGTCTGGCGCTTTATAAGCAAATAAAATAAAAAAATAAAATAAAATAAATAAAAATAAAAATAAGGAGAAACAGCAGCCAATCAGCAAGGGCTACTCATACTAAACTGTAGTAATCTGACATTTCTACAGTGGGCAAGAGGGGTTGGTGAGGGATAACGCAACAGACGCTAGTACACTTTACCAGTGCTCAGAATGTTTCTTTAAATGCTTCCTAAACTGAGTCAACTGGTGCACAAGATCACAAGACAGAGCTAAAAGGAAGAACAGACTAGGAACATTTGTTACTATACTAGAAGGCTTGTGTGGTCTGCAGAAAAGAGACCAAGATGACCAAAGATTATGAGATTATATTGAGGTAAAGAGAGTGCAACTACCCGCTTGTCCCAATGTAGAGTGTGAGGTCTAATCCTGATGTGATAATTTGCCAGTTGAAGGCCATGACTACAAGTTCAGGACTAAATTCTGATCCCTGTACTAACAAGAGGTCCGGAAACAATGAAAAACATGCAGAATTTGGTGTGTTAAATATCAATTTTGCATGTAAAAACCTCCAATTCTGGAAATGAGCCATAAAATGCAAAATAGCTCACCATGGAGTAATAGTATTTACCAAGTTTGGTAAATTCCCCATCCAAATCAACACAACCCTCAATAAGGGCATGTCTTGTAAGAAATAATTATTGGAGGCAGGTGTGTGCAGGGCCTCTTGCCCTTACCTGCCAAGATTCCTCTTTAAAGAGTGCAATCAAACATCAGCTCTCCTGACTCGCTTAAAAAAACTGCATACAATCATTCTGATAATTGTAAAACGAAGTCTGTTGATTGGTTATTCTGTAAACGTGCCCTCTGATCCACTATTTCAAGTTAGAAGGGCCTCTTCAGGCGCTAGAATATTTCATCTGAATATTTGGCTCCTCCAAAAATATGGATGTCTCTCCAATCTTTTTGGTGACTCAATAATCTACATGCCAACAGACCCGATTCAGTCAGGGACCCTGATTTTTTTATACCCCAAAACAGCTTTATTTTAAGTGCCTTCCACCTAAAATTGCCACTGCTTCCAATGATGGGGAAAATACATTTGAATTCTTTTTGTTAAAAACTCCTTCTTTGCACGTTGAAAATGTTGGCATGCATGCCATATGCAAAGTAAGCAGGGGTGCTGGAAGCATGGACCTGTAACTGGTCAGGGTTCACCCAAAAATTGTAAATTTAGACCGAGTGGAAAGAACATGTATTTCGAAGCCTGGTGTATTTAAGCAATTCACAAATGTACTAGTTATGTCCAAATACATCCTCACAGCTAACTGTGCAACTCTGCAAAATCTTAGGTACCCATATGAAGGTGTCAGTTAAAAAGAAGGAAATTCGGTCCGTGGCGAATTTGCATATCTACTGTAGACACGAACAGAGAGAGGCACAGGAGTAAAAAACACAGGATGAGATGAGATGAGAAAACACGGGCTGAGGATGTGGTCCTTCGGCTAGACTGACGACTTTGGTCCTGGAGACCAGGGTTCGAGCCTCGGGGTCACGTCGACATCCTGTGATTCTGGGCATATCACTTAATCTCCCCGTGCCTGAATGGGTAATGTAAATACGGTGCTCATGTAAAGCGCTCCAATACCTTTGGGTCGAGTTCGCGCTATATAAATATGCAAAAAAAAAAAAAACACAGAATGGCCACAACTGCGAAGCTCCTTTAACAATTCTTGGCCAGGCCTCTCCTCCTCCTCGGAAAACATCGTATTACCTTTCTGACTGATGTCGAAATAAAGCGGGCCCGGGCCTCTAAAGGAGAAGAAAGCGTGCTTTGAAGAGTAGCCCTGTCTGACGCCTCGCGGGCATGCGTGTCCACGCGGAGCCCGCGCCGACGTGCGTCATCCGACGTTGGTGCGTGCGGAACGCAACGTGGACGTGAGGAGCAGGCGCCCGTGCTGCGGGAAGCATGCTCCTGCGTCCAAAATCAATTCAATATTGTTTTTATTGTCTCGGCGTTGCCAAGGGCACGCAGACTTCTTGTTTTTCTTTCTTCCACCGTTTTGTTTTTACAGTTCTGTGCCTATTTTTTTGTTAATCTTTCAACGCTGTGACGGCAGCAACACTTCTGTAGAAGTCCTGGGAGTAGAACAGCTTGGCATGTTAACACAATGCTACTTCCAGCTTCTTTTTTGTCAGTTGTGACACTCGCAGCAAGTCCTGGTGTTTGTTTTTTTGTTTTTAGCTAACAGGAGGACCATGTTGAGCGATGGAAGTGCAAAATACAAGGCGCTTGACTGAAAAGGCTGGGCTGACTACCTGAAGCATACATGCCAACATTTTAGGACAGGGAAGTGGGAGATTGTGAAACAGAAATCAGGCGAATGCAACTTCCCCATTGACTTATATTGAAAAAAATGCATTTTCAGGTGGGAGACACAAAAAAGCGCCACATTTTTTTCGGGAGTCTCCCGCCGGAATCAGGTCTATTGGCATGTATGCTGACGGTGCCTCATATAAAATGAGGACAAGATCTTAGGAGTCTTCTACAAGCACCTGCCTTACTGCTCTACCATAATTGGCCGTAAGAGGGTGCTATGTTGCAGCAAACAGACTTAACAAATTGCCTTCTTGCTAGCCGACTGGCAGCTCCTCAACAGGAAGTTATCATTTTATTACTGGAGCTGGTATGCTCCTATTTGGGCCAGTGCTTGATGATGTGGCCATCATTTTGTACAAGCTGCACCTCACAAACATGACAGCTCTCACCTTCAACTGTCTTCAGAGACTTTTGGCGCAGGCCTATTTCAGTAAGTATGCTTTGGTCACTGACCCTGTAAATGGTCTTTACCTGCCTGTGAATAGGAACCCAGGGTTACCTGTGCCTATTTGATCTTTGCCTGTGGTCACGAAACCAATTTCAGCAGTCCCAGGTTTGTCTGCATTTGTTCAGGGCTGCACCAACACACTGGGCACATAACTCGCTACATGGAGGGACAATGGGCCAAATCCAGGACTTGATGAGTTGAAAAAAAGGCCACCATCCTTGAAAGAAGCCTGGAGGGAGTGAAGGGCAATTTTCATACATTTTTCACAAAGTGAAATAAGGGAGGTAGAATACTCTGTCTGTGGTTTTGGCTAATATATTTTTGCAAATTATGCTATTAAATACATTATTAGGTCAAATTAAAAAATATATATATTTTAATGTGAGAGACACAACACAAACTACTTGAAAAGTTGGCCAGGCTCTCTGTGTAATATGGTGCTAGTGTTATAATATGTTTGTCTGTACTTTGTAGTCCAGTCCTGTGCCTGTTTCAACCTGTAGCCATGGGCCATGTACTCGTTTTCACATCTATCTGTGTCTCTATTCATGGTCTCACTATGTGTATAGTCAGTTTTTGCCCTCAGGATCCACAATAGTGTCTGTTTCCATCTGCACCCGTGGCATTGACCCTGTAGCTGGTCATTGCTATGTCATGCGGTGGTTCAGGCCAGTCCCATTCTTCAATGGCTTTGGAAGCTGAGGTACCACTTTTTTAGTGCAAGGACTTTTTGAGCCCACAGCCAAATGGCAATTTACCATTTGCTACACCTCCTCGGGCTAGGAAAGTCGTGATTTAAACCTGTAACAACAAGGTAGTTTGCAATACGTTTGTTACAGTCTGGTGCCCTATTGTGCCCTCTTATGGTGGCACCATAAGACAGGTGCCTGTAGCGCTTTTAATGTAGTGCTGCCTAGGACACCGAACATCACTGTGCTCAGACTTTTTTGTAAGGGATACTCGTGAATTATTATAGATCAGGTCTCTCTCTCCCACCACTTCCCCAGGGCTTTGTAAGCTCCTGTGCACGCATGTAGTTGCAGGGGGAGCTTCCAAAATTGGGCAGAACAGGCGCCACCCTGGAAGGGTATTTCATACTGCTGTACATATAGGCAGCAGGGTGGCACTTCTGCCATGCCTTAGACACACCAGGGTGTTTAGAAACGAGACAAGTGCTTGAAATTGAAATATAGAAGTACAGCTACTTCTTATCCCATATTATGTGTTTGCTGCCAGCACTCCATTAAAATCATTAGAGCAGTACTAGTGTTTAATTTGAGCCAGTGGTTTCCCGTGCTCGGCACTAGCACTTAATTGTCAACACCGGAGCTAGTGACAGTCTGCCACAAGTTGGCGCTGTCTGGCTAATTTAGAGATGACCACAGCAGCAGTTAAGTATTAATTCAATATACATTTAAAATGACTATTACCTGCCACCCAAGGCATTCTTATAGCTTTGGCGGGCCTGAAATAGTCCTAAATGTCACACTTTAGGAGGGTGATGGTTAGTAGTTGTGTTGTTACTGTCATTGGCAGCATAGAAGGGGCAGTGTGTGGTGCAAGCTGCAGAGGCCTCCTGATGAGAGCCCTGAACGTATTTCTTTTTTCATTGAAGCACTGACTGAGACTTGCTGGTACTATCCCTTCTCAATTAAAGAAATGCAGATACTGGGTACCTGATTGTACCTGCCCAATTAAAGTAATGCTCTGCATAATATAAATGTTTGTGAAAAATATGCAGTTTAGGCCCCTTGGATATGTCTCCCATAACTGTATACTATGTAATACTATCTCAAAAATCAAAAGGGTAGGGAGGAGGAATGAATGTCCATTTATTTCCCCGGGTAGGTATGGGAGTAATCAAGTGGGAGGAAATGGACACTTGTTACAATTCTAAACCATTGGATAGAATTACTATGGTATCCTCAAAAACTCAATGTGTGTTGGTAATGCGGTATATATCTTTCATCCGCCCCTACATTGTAGTTCTGGCAGTTATCATAGGATACCATAGAGTGTGCTGGGTGCCTGCCTCATCCAGAGGCTCCTCTGGTCTAGATTGCAGTGTCCAGAGATGAAAAATACGCCCCCATTAGGATAGGGTGTGTGCAAAAAGAAAAAAGAAGAATAAAATTAGATCTACACCAAAAAACTTTAATGAGTGGTGAGGATCTAGTATTTAAAAATAAATCGGTACTTGTACTAGATCGGGTTACTAGATCTAGAAGTGTAACTTTCCAAAAAGTGTCGACATGTTTCAGCCCCCTCTGGCTCAACGGAGTCTATGGGGCTTTCGTCAGGACTAACAGACAAACAAACATAGAATGATTACTTACACAATTCGTGTAGTTTGCATGGGTTGATTATTTAATAGGGTATTCAATGACCACTCATTCTCTTTAAACCTGAAAAAGAGAAACAGACAGGAATATACTACACGAGGCTAAATATCATTGTGTATTAGGGGGCTCCAGAGTTAGCTATAGTCTAATCAACTGGGTATCTGTATTTACAATTCAAAACGTGGAAGAGAACCTGGTATGGCAGTGGAAAAAGGCATTCTGTGAAGCGACGTCTGCATTAAACATTTGTGTACACTCTATTGTGAGTGTGGTTATTTGTCAAGGTGATGGAAAATAGAGGGCTTAAGAACGTGTTTAAAGGTCTGCATATTGTAAGACCCCTGAGCCTAAACACTAGCAATGCGTGGAGTTTTGTGACAGTAATTCGCTCTTAAAAGTCAAGTGCAAGTTACCGTCTGGAGTTAGCTACGAGGTCTGCGTGTACGTAGACCCCTGTGCCTCAGGAAATAATATAGCGCAGAGTGTTGAAGCGGTATAGTTCAGAGCGTCTGTGAAAAGTGAAAACTCGTAGCACAAGCGGGTTCACTGAAATAAGCTTTCTAAGTCTTACCCATTAACGTCAAGTTAAAGACTTCGTCAGGGGACCACAGAGCTAAAAAGAGGGAAGGAGGCATAAGAATATTAGAAGGTATTCTTACCGTTGTATGGAAGAGTATACCTAACTCAGTTTAACCGCCGCCATTACCCGCATCTCTGGACACTGCAATATAGACCAGAGGAGCCTCTGGATGAGGCAGGCACCCAGCACACTCTATGGTATCCTATGATAACTGCCAGAACTACAATGTAGGGGCGGATGAAAGATATATACCGCATTACCAACACACATTGAGTTTTTGAGGATACCATAGTAATTCTATCCAATGGTTTAGAATTGTAACAAGTGTCCATTTTCTCCCACTTGATTACTATGTAATACTGTCATAAATCAATCCCCAACCAGGGTAGGCGGTTCCATGTATGTATGTCAGTCTGTATGGTGGTATCAGTCGGTGGTGAATTTGTTTATTGGTCAATTAAAACCATAAACATTGACAAGAAGATATACACAATAAAACATAAATAGACATTTTAAAAAAAATGGCTATCAATCATGAGCACATTCATTCTGTGTGGTGGTATCCATTTATGTATGTTTATGAAAGATACATCTAGCAAAAGACCTAGCTATATGGTAGCGAGAGCTAGACAGGTGGGAAGGGGTAGAGATAAGTGTCCAGGGAAGTGAAGGCAGTGTGATGTGGATATGGGTGTCAGGCATTAAAAGATATACCATGCGAAGAGGCCAAACAGCATACAACTCCTTGCAAAGTGGAGTAGGT
This sequence comes from Lissotriton vulgaris, assembly GCF_964263255.1. NCBI lineage: Eukaryota > Metazoa > Chordata > Amphibia > Caudata > Salamandridae > Lissotriton > Lissotriton vulgaris. The sequence continues at coordinate 64,749,368 of NC_141698.1, forward strand.
TTGTCACCAGCTGGATCTGCAACTGGATGTTGTTTTAGATTCACATAGGTAGTGAAGACAATTTCCTCCAGGCTGCAATTGGTACCATAAGATTTTTTGAAAACTCTGCAACATTTGAAGCCTAGTTTAATAGTATTTGTTTGTTGTGGTGTGGGGCTGACGGCAGAGATAACCTACACTTTCTTCCTGGAAGGAAGATGAGGACATACCAGGGCTGAGCGGGTAAATGCTGTGCTCTGTCGTGCACCCTGGACTCATGACACTGCTCTGCGAGCCACTGTGGCTTTCTACAGCATCTCTGTGATGCTAACGGCTTCAGTGGGACGGAGCACAACCCCAGAAGCAGGAGAAAGGCCTGGAAATTTTCGTTTGGGCAGAATCCTATCCTCGCCGCATATATTACCTATAATTGATTTTTAATGCGGGACAAGCCGGCTGGAAGATGATGCCTTACCATGTCCCTTGAGTCCTTGGAGGAAGTGAGTACAGAGGCTGGTATCCTAGCAACCAGCTCACAATGCTTTTCATCTCCTGCAAGGTGTGATGTAAAAAGGATGAGGCTCCCTAGCAACCAGGAAAGGGTGGCTTTGCCCCTTTCCCACACACCGGAAACTGTACATGGGCCAGACGACTTGTGACATTGGCCCATTCCAGAATACCTGCTGACCACTGGACTACAGCCATTACTTGAGCTTGCGCGAGTTGGTGATGTGACTCTTGTTTATGGCCAATAAGGCAGCTCAGTGGGTTTATGCACCTGCACTGAGAGCTGTTCATGACCTGCCAGTTACAAGTTTTAATTCTTAGTGGGTTCACTTAGCCTGTCATAAATCAATAAGATGCTTCCGACTGAGATAGGTAACAATGCCAGCTGTTTGCCAGAAATATTGACAATTCAGCTTGGAGTGTGCTATGTATGTGGATTAACTACTGTACTAAACATTATGGCAGCTCTTTGTGGAAGGATGAAATGGGTTCTGCCAATCAGAAAGTTTTGAATGGGATTGTCAACCCATAACCTTCTCCCAGATCCATGGTGGAGAAAACCTAGTAATCTTAAAGGCGACTCTTGATGGGCATACATCTACCTTAGATCCTGCGTACTACAATTGCAGATGTTGGACAGCAAAGAGTGCATAGCCCATAGCTCTCCAATGGGAGCAGGGTTGAGCACTGAAGCCTTAAAGAGGTGTCCAGTGACATGTTTTAGCTTGTGGTAGAAATATGGTGTTATATCTATAACCATTCTATTTAGTTAAGCTAAGGCACACAGTGGAAAAACTGAAGCTTCCATCTAGAATGCTTCTCTATGTATGACTTCCAGGTAGCTGGGTCAATGTTGAAAGTAGGATGGGTAAATGTAATTTAAACTACATAATGCTATTTCTATGTGAAAAGGTTTTCCAGGGCAGAAGATCTGTGTCTCTATTTAGAGGCTGGGGGACTTGGAGGATGTAAGGGCTGAGCTGCTAAAGAGGAGCCGTCTGCCGCAGACACCGGTGCTGAGCTAGATACATTCTTAGTAGGGAAGGCAATGTTAGCCACTACTAGGTATCACCATAAAACCAAGGCAGAGCCCCACAACATTTGTGAGGGAAGCCCCCACAAAACCTTCTGATAAGCTTGTAAGGGGATAAGGTAATGTCTCTACATGCACTATCAACTCCATCGCCTTTTGTTGGGCTCATGCAAATGCCATTTGGAGCTGCAATGCCGATTCAAGCGTATATCATCTGGAAAGATGGGCTTGCATTAGGCCTTGTAATGGCAAGGCGGCCATTTTTTTGCCTCCCATGGTGGGACAACTGAACACAAAACAAACTAAAGGGCAACAACTACCAGGCTGTGCAGGAATCCTTAGATGGTTAAGGCTCTTAGGCAAATAGATGCCCGGCCAGGACCAGGGACTTATTGCATGGGCAAAGTGAGCAGTGATCCAGGGCCACTACCTTCCAAAGTGATATCTGTCTCTTGCAAACCTCTGTTTATTTCTAAATGTGGACCTCCCCTCTTCTTCTACGCCTATCTGTACCCGTGTTTCTCTTTACCCAGTGTCATCTTGAAGATTTTTAGGGTCCTCGGAAAGACCTATTTCATCTGTTTTTACATGACACACATTTCCCAAAGTGTACTACAATTAGCATAAAAAGTGGGTAATGAAATCAAATTTGTTACAAACAATTGGCCCCAAAATATGTCTTTCCCGGGCCCCAAAGTTCCTTAAGACAGCACTGGCCAGAACCCTGGCGGTCTCCAGAAAAAAAAAGGTTTTAATGGGCAGTCTCTCCCATTAATCTTTCTTGTGAATAGAAGTCTGTAATAGAGAGCAAGAGAGACCTGGCTGATGTCAATTCCTCCCAGAAAATGGCCTCCTGAAGCATGTTCTCTTATGTCTTGGTCTTCAATCTTGATCTTCCAGCAAGCAAAAGAAAAACACACATTGGAGGTGAGCCGTATGTTTTGGAGCATGTTTTGCGAAGTTTCAGGTATCCTGTTACAGGTTGCAACTGGAGTCGTTTTTGCAACCCTGGTGAACTCCAGGCTCAGCCACAAGAAGTGCAAGCATGTGAGTATACAGAGTGTAAAACAAAGGGTAGGGATGGGCAAACTCCCTCTTATTGAAGGAGGCTGCCATTCAACACAAAACCCCGCTCCTTCGACCTGGCACAGCTGCAGGGTCTGGCCCTCGACAAGAGGATCCATAAAGTCACTCCTGACTCCTATTGCAAGGTGGATCATGGATTTAATAATATGATCTCATATATATATCATAATATATCTCACTAGTATGCACTGACAAAAAGAGAAGGTTTGTGTGTATATGTATGTGTGTATATATATATATATATATATATATACATCTTGAAAAGGTCCAAGCTGCTCCTCAAAATAAAAAAAGTTCGATTGTTGTACATTTTTTATTTTGTGAATTCAAATATTTATTAATCTTTGTATTTGTGATGCATGCTTATTTATGAAGTAAAGTAATTTTCGTTGAGATTAAAATCATAGAATGTGCCTTGGCAGAGGCCTCCAGCTTCCAAAAGTGATTCCCTGCCGTCAGGGTCCAGAAAAGCCAAAGGTCAGGAACCGCCGCGCTAGGTGGACCTAAAGGCATTCGCCCTGCTCGCGCCAGAGAGCGTGTCCTGTCCCTGCTTCCGTTTCATTTCCTCTTTCCCTGCATTCTGATAGTCACTCTATCTTCATCGATCCATTTCTTGCTCCTATCTCTCGCCTTGTGTCTCTATCTCTCCTCCTTTCATTCTCGCTCTCTCTCCCTTTTGCCCCCGCTCTCCATCCATCCCCCCGTTTGTCCTCTCTCCACACACTCTCTCTCTCGCACGCATCTCCCATGCACCCCCCCCCCCCGCCTTCCCGGGTCCTCCTCCCCCAGGGAGCTGTCAGCGCGGATCGCTTCTGATAAACCGTGAAGTGGTGAGCATCAGTGTGTCGGTGGGGTGAAGGGGGGACGTGAAGGGGCGCACTCCGGCCTCTGGGGACAGGGGCGTTAGGAGGACACACTCCCTCCACCCCCCCTGATTTCGAGGGTCTTTAGTCTGGCGATGAGTACAGTGATCGTTGCTGCGCAGTTCGCTAACCAGCGTCCCCCGCGGCTGTGCATGGATCAGAGACAACCGGTGTTTACAGATGAGCGTGAAGGGCGTAGGGAGGGTGTGCGTGTGAAGGGGCGGTGCGAGGGAGGAGGCGGGGGAGAGAGTAGACCTGCCACCTCCCTCCATCGTCTCATTGAACCGCATGTTCAAGTCTTGTGCTTTCATCTGACAATTGATGCATTCTGGGAGTTGGAGTTGTGATGTGCCTGCGTTGAACCAGTTCGACTGGCGCTCCAGGTTATAATGATTTTTAGCACTAAAGTTGTTGATGGCACCCAGGGCCCAAGCGTGGGTGGGCGTGAGTCGTCGGTGCCAGGCAGGCGCGCAACACCCATTGGGCTCACCGGGCTTTTTTTTGGGGTGCTAGTGGGTAATTTTAGAGTTCAGGGTGGGTATGGGTTATGGGGTGCCAGGGGGGAATTTATGGTTCAGGGTGGGTATGGGTTATGGGGTGCCGGGGGAATTTATGGTTCAGCGTGGGTATGGGTTTTGGGGTGCCAGGGGTAATTTTAGGGTTTAGGGCAGGTGTGGGTTTTCGGATGTCAGGGGGCTATTTTAGGGTTCAGGGTGGTTATGGGGTGCCAGGGGACATTTTAGGGTTCAGCGTGGGTATGTGTTTTGGTGTGCCAGGGGTAATTTTAGGTTTCAGGGCAGGTGTGGGTTTTGGGGTGTCAGGGGCAATTTTAGGGTTCAGGGTGGGTAAGGGTTATGGGGTGCCAGCGGGGAATTTATGGTTCAGGGTGGGTATGGGTTATGAGGTGCCGGGGGGGAATTTATGGTTCAGCATCGGTATGGGGTTTGGGGTCCCAGGGGTAATTTTAAAGGTACAGGGTGGGTGTGGGTTTTGGGGTGCCATGGGATTAATTTTAGGGTTCAGCGTGGGTATGTGTTTTGGTGTGCCAGGGGTAATTTTAGGTTTCAGGGCAGGTGTGGGTTTTTGGGTGTCAGGGGCAATTTTAGGGTTCAGGGTGGGTATGGGTTATGGGGTGCCAGATGGGAATTTATGGTTCAGCATGGGTATGGGTTTTGGGGTGCCTGGGGTAATTTTAAGGTTCAGGGTGGGTTTGGGTTTTGGGGGGCAAGGGGGAATTTATGGTTCAGCATGGGTATGGTTTCTGGGGTCCCAGGGGTAATTTAAGGTTCAGGGCGGGTATGGGTTTTGGGGCTCCAGGGGGGTGATTTTAGGGTTCAGGGTGGTATTGGGTTTTGGGGTGCCAGGGGGTAATTTTAGGGTGTGGGGTGGGTATGGGTTTTGGGGTGCCAGGGAGGGATAATTTTAGGGATAGGATGGGTATGGGTTTTGGGGTGCCAGGGGTAATTATAGATTTCAGGGCGGGTATGGGTTTTAGGGTGTGAGGGGGTTAATTTTAGGGTTCAGCGTGGGTCTGTGTTTTGGTGTGCCAGGGGTAATTTTACGATTCAGGGTGAGTATGGGTTTTGGGGGGCAATGCATCAAACTAACAAAAATGTTTGCTTTAATTGTTGTCCAGTTTCAAATGCAGAATCCACCACATTTTTTTCTCAGCTTGACCTGAGCATTAACCGATCCTGATTATTTGCCATTTTAGCTCCGCCCCATTGATTTACATTAGCCACGCCCCTTCATCTGCCATGTTAGCCCCCCTCGAAATTAAGACCTAGTTGCGCCCCTGGTGCCAGGCAAGGCAGGTGTGAGATCAGGTGCCACGAGGGTGACTTCTGGCAGCATGACCTGTGGAGCCAGCGAACAGCGTCGGTAAGCAACGCTCAGTGGCGCCCTCTACAAAGGGCCAAACAGGGCATCTAGCGCTTTCCCAGGAGGCTGGAAGGGTGGGGGTCGGTTTTGCAGCGAGGGTGGCGGCGGAGGGCAACTTTGTTACAGGGTGGCCGTTCCGCAGCAGTGCTGTTATATTGGCCACCAGTAACAAAAGCAGCAGGCAAGCGTTTCCAACCTCCCGGGCAGTGGTGGCCGGCATGGATCAGGGTTGGCGGGGCAGAGGACGAGGGGGGCGGGGAAAGGCAGTAAAAGAAAAAGAAAACATATCTCCTTGCCGCGTCTCTCCTCGTCATCCATTGTCGTCGTCCCTCTGCTCCGGAACAGGAAGCTTCCAGGCTCCCTTAAGCCAATCACAACGCTGCAGCGTTGTGATTGGTCTGAGCGCCGTAGTTCGGCGCTCAGATGGGGAATGGGAGCCTGGTTGTAATGTAATGCAGCCTGGGTGGAGAACATGCAAAGTACGCATGACTGTTTTGCCAGCCCAAGAGGGCCGGCCAATCAGTCATTAGGTACTCCCAGAGTGCCCACCACTCCTCCCACCTGCTCCGAGAGCAGAGCAGCCCCGCCCTGCAAAGACGCTGCAGCAGGAACAAATGAAATGATTTCCTTTATTTCCACTGCTGAAAGCATTGGGGCGATGCTCCCCCGCCTTACAGGAGGAGCCGCCACTGCTCCCAGGGACAGGCAGTGCTTCCCCGGGACTCGTCAGAGAAAAGTGCCATGGCTGCTTTTGGTTCCTAGTCGGGCCCTGCCTCCACGTGACATGGGATGGACAAAACCCAGCCCTGTGGCACTGGTGTTACAAGGTGGGCAGGGTTGAGCCCTGCTTCGCACCCTAGGTAAACAAAGGCAGACAAAACTGAGCCCTGCAGCAGCCTCAGGTGGCATGAGGTGGACATGGCCAAGTCCTGCAGCACCTGTCAGGGGACAAGTGATGGTCACGCCAACCCTTGCATGGATGTAAAAGCCACGCCCTCCAGCACCTCCTAGGAGATCTGGGTTGGACCGGGGGTCCTGGGTGGAAACTCCAGGGTCATGCAGCACACGGAAGGTGACTGATAGTGAACATGGCTTAGCCCAGCTCCATTGCACTGGGAGCCAGGAAAAGACACCACTTAACGCTGTGGCACTCCCCTGGTGACATGACTGGAGAAGGTCAAACCCTGCTGAATCCTGTAGAGGACCTCGGGTGGACAAGGATGGCCCTACCACACTCCACATGGGACCTGCAGCGTTTAATACTGATCGCTTCAGCACCGTGAAGATGCCCTGAAAAGGACGTGGCTAAGCATGGCCGCACTGCTGATCAGGAACCGACCGCCCTGGTTACTTACTGGTAATCTTCATTACTCGGAGTCCTGGCCTTCCTTGATTCAGTCCTGAGTCCCACCTCCCACTGCCCTATGAGTGAGGGTTTGTTTATTTTCCAGATTGCCGGATTTTTCCATGTTTCTTTTGCCTGGCATGCTACACCATGTGACGGTCTAAGTTCCTCCCTTTAGTGGTGGTACCTGGGTGATGGGGGCCATCTTGGAGGAACTTTTTCAGCTTCAGCGGGGGAATTGGTTCTGCAAGAGGGTAGAACTGTCTTCAAGGGTAAAGTCTGCATCCAGGAAGATCGACAGAGGTAATGTGGCACTGTGCGTGGGACCCGAGGTGGACAAGCCTAGTCCTGTTGTTTTGCATTGTTGAACAAGAGTGGAAGAGGTTGAATCGTGCGGCATCACCATGGCTGAAAAGATGAAGCCTTACAGCTCCTTGACGGTAACCTAGGGTGATAAAGCCAAACCCTGCAGCAAAGCCAATAGATTTTGTTTCCATTTGAGGCGTAACCAAAACATTAAAAGCAACCTGCTGCAATTTAATAAACACAATACAAAAATGATTACTTTCTGTATATAAAATGTCAATGAGATAACAAAGTTAACTTGTGATGATTCAGGGTACTTTTCAGATTTAAAATAGTCGCTCGTGCATTGCAATGCAAGTACTACATAGGAAGCGGAAAAAACTGTCAATTGCCAATTGCATGAGGGAGAAAATAACACACCTCTGTGTGGGACCAATGACCATCTTATGCATCTTTTAAAGATTGGGGAACAAGTAGGCCTGGGCAGAGTTCGCTGAGAAGCGTCCAAAAAACTCTGCGGCACTACACGGAGTTCTGCAAGCAGGAGAGTGCATTAGGTGTGCCATTCGCACTGACTTTTTAGCGCATAATTGTCCGGAGCTGGAAAATCAGCGTGAATGTCACCATCCGAAGCGCAAGAAGACGCTGCTTCCTTCTACCACTTGGGTAGATTTTTAACTCGAGCAGGAACTTCCTCAATGCAAACGGATGGTTTCTCTATACGAGCGGTAGCGAACATTCGCGACCGCCCGAGTTGAGTAATCTCGCTGGGAGATGGTCTAGCGTTGGATTTTCCTTGGTCCTGCTTACCAACTTAATGTTGGCAAGTGTGAGCGAGGAGAAAACTCTGCTCTGCGCACTCCACATGCTCTGCGGAGTACGGAAAACTCTGCAAACTCCATGAACAGAGCGGAGTTCACATCCCAGGCTTAGGAACAAGACCGCTGCACTGATAATCCAGAGCTTTAAAAGACCTGCCTCATCTCACAGGGAATACTGAGATGACCGCTCGTAGTATTACAGATTTTACATGCACCCCAGGGTGGAATAGGCTGAATCCTGTGACTATTAGCATGTGACCGGGTGCAATACTTCTGTGTACCTGAAACCATCATGTCTAAGATGCCGTTCATCAGAGAAGTGGGCCTTAGAATCACATGCTCCCCACGCTGGTACATATCCAGCCTCCGTCAACACGCCACAGCAACAGCTGCCCTGGGCACAGCACATGCCAAGGCATGCCAGCTGGAGGCAGTGAGCGTTCTTGCAGGAAGACAAGGGTACACCCTTCTGGCAGTCAAAAAAACACTCAACCCTCGTGCATGGTACAATTTGGGGGGTGACGCAGACAGCAGCCCTGTGTGCTCACCAGAACCCCTGTGCTGAGTAGGGGTGGGCACTCATCACAATTTGATTCTATAAGTGTACCCAGCTGGTGCAGCGCATTGTCACTCTGAGCTGTTCACTTTTAAGTTTAGCTTTGGCCAATACCTTGTGATTTGATGACTAATACACTTACAGGCTTCAAGCTAGTAGTGTTCAGCCATTGGTCTGTTAGTTTGTCATTCACATTGTTCTGCATCCGCCCACTTGAGGTATTGGCTAACTACACTGTGAGTGACAGCATTTTGCTCTTTCACAAGGGGCTCATCCACATACAAAGTAGTTCCCTTCAGGACTGCTATTGCAATGCCTGCTTTTTTAGCACAAAACAATATTTTGGCTTTAGCCTCCATTTCTTTCAAGATTGTCGAGGACTCAGAAGCTCCCCCAACATTAAAGTTTTGCAAAAACAAGCACTGAGAAAGCCAAAGGGCTGGCAGCCAATGCTAGAACTATTGGTTTTGCCAGTGCTCGATTTTATATGTTTTGCCTTAGTGTTGTCAGTCTTTGAGCTCCACTACTGCCAGCCTTTCAATCAGAGAATTTTAAATATTTTTGATAGATTTACACACAACCAAAAAAATCACCTTCTTGCCAATGCAGAATGCTCTGAGCCAAAATCGGCATCGAACTCTGAGACCAGGGATCGAATAATACCACTGTCAGTGCCAGACAGCATTAGTCAATATTTGACATTATTGGCATTTGTATCCAGCTCTCAGTCATTATTATGGCCTTGTAGTGCGTTCTAAATTTGTTTCTCGGACTGCCATTGTTGGATTGTGTATGTTGGTTTTTTTGTGTTTGGTTGTGCGGAGCTAGTACTTTGTTTAATGTTTGGGAAAAATTTGTGTAAGTTAATGTAAAGTAAAATTAGCTTGATCTGGGAAAGAGCTTTGTAGCACCCTACATCTATGGAAGAGCTTGCAGGAGGATTCATCCTGCTTCTCAACAGACTGTGTGGTCGCATGTCCATTCCTTGGCCACTACAGACTGGGGGAGAGGATGTGGCCGAATGGCTTGGGTGGTCGATCTCAAATCTGGGGAACCGGGTTCAAGTCTCGTCAATGACGTTCAAAATCCTGTGATTCTGGGAAAATTGCTTAATCTCCCCCAGCGTGAAAAAAAAAATGAATGTGTCCTTGTGTAACGCAAGTGATGGTCATGTTAAGCCCTCTGATACCTTTGGGTCCAGTTTGCGCTATATAAAACTAAAAATAACATTTTAAAAATCAGCCAATGAAAATCAGTCTTGGCGTGGCTGTAAAATATTTGGCCATGGGTATTTGCATTTATTTTCTGAACACCATGGGACTTTGCTTAGGGTCTGAATAACTTGATTTTTCATGTAGCTTTCTAAACAGCACCCATGTGGCATCCTAACACTGCAAAGAACAGATATGGCTGTTAATCCACCAACTAGTGGGTGAAAGGCGGAGCCAGCTTAGCCTAAAGACAAGCCTGTGACCTGCAAGTTGCACACAGAGTCTGCTGCAGATGTGTTGAGCTACTGAACCATATTAGCAGAAAGTGTGTGTGGGGTGATAGGGACTACAGATGTAGCAGCCTACAACTGACTGAGACTGGGACGTGTGAGGTCATGAAAGGCTGCAACCAGTGGTCTTGAAAAGCAGTCACCAAACAAGAATTGTATTTGTAATATACATATTATAGCATTTCCTACCCCTTATGAGACCACACATAAATGTAACCAAACAAAAGAATCAGCGCTGCGAAATTTTAATTTCCCCCTCTTTTAGGCCCTGCTTGCAAGAGATAATGTGTTCTTTAAGGGGCTTGTAACCAGTCCATTGCTTACCATTTGTAGGCTTCATTGTCACTCTCGTTTGCTGCCTTCTAATTGGGCAGCATGAGCCAGCTTCATTTCCTTTTTTCGGGTGGCGCTCAGACAAGCACTGATTGCTTCATCTTGATTTCTGTCCTTCCACTGGTCACTCTGTCATTGAGATACTATTTTTTTCTGGTTTCTTCCACTCCTACCCCACTGTGCGTGTTGCTTCTTCTCCTCCCACCCCCACCCCTGTGTCGTCTTCCCCTCTCACCCCCTGTCCGTTTTGCTTAACAATCCTCCCACTCCATCCTTGTTGCTTTTAACCCTCTTACACCACATCTGTGTTGCCTCTTCCACTCCCACTCTCTCCCACTGCCTCGTTGTTCCTGTTTTGCTTATTTCCCCCAACACCATTAAAAAAAACGCTATGACGCAGCCAGCACTGACCTCTTTGTAGCACATTAAAAAAAAAAATTCTGGTTGACTAAAACCCATCATTACCTAATTGGTAAAGCCAATAGTTCACCCATAGGTGAGACCTATTGGCCTTGCCAATGCTTGTTTAAAATACATATGCACATCTGTAACACTTGAGTCCGGTGGCTCAGTGGACTAATGCATCCACTGCAGGAGCCTGTGTTCGACTTCATTGTCACAGGTTCAAATCTCGGCCGGTCCACTCAGACTTTCATCCATCTGAGGCTGATAAAATGAGTACCAATGATTTTGGTAACAATAAACATCTGTTATTCAGTGCCAAGATGCCTATGGGTTAAAGTGCGCTGTGCAAATACACATATTGGGGTGTGGAGTAGCGTGCTACTCGCCGCAAAGAGCTTCAACGCCTCATTAAGGGTACTATGCGCTATTTAAACACAATTTACAATTCCCATTTACAGCTAGACTTTGTGAAGGCGATGGACCGTTGCTACAGTAACAACGTTGTCTTGCACGAGGAACCTTGCGCTCTCCTCTTAAAACAGAGAAGTACCTGCAGCGAGGTGATGAACCCACGAGTCAGTGGGGAATGAAACCTATTAAGCGCATCAAAAAGCCATTTCCTTTGTAATATTTCCCTGATGGGTTCGCGCTCTGCCGGCTTGCCTCTCCTGCCAACACCTATCTCACAGCCGGCGTGAGCCAGGCCTCTAGGATATCAGGGGGGGGGGGGGCCTTTCATCACACTCACACCTGAAGCCGATAGTCTGAGCAGGAGGTACCTCGCTGCCCCCGACAGCTGATAGAAGCCCAGCTATCTTGAGACACCTGCTAAACGGGCGAGATCGCCAGCTTGCCAGGTGAGACTGCCGGTGGTTTCTGGTGCTCAGCACCGGCACTTAATCATCAACACCGGCGTTTTTCATAAGCACCAGTTAAGGACACATTCATTTATGGTAGGCACAGGGAGATAGTGATTTGCCCAGAACCACAGGATGTTGAGCCGAAGCCAAGACCCGAAAACCTGGTTCCCCAGCTCAGAAGTCAGCGGCTCTGGCCATTACGCCATATCTTCTCCCTGCTTCCATGGTTAGTAGTTGGTTCTGTTTTATGCAGCGCTAACAGGAGAAATGGGCTGGTGCAAGCTGCCTCCTGACGAGAGCTCCAACACTTTCTTTTTACAAATTCACCACTGTTGGCAGTGCCAGTCACTCTGCAGGCCTTGAGACTGCCAGCTTGCCAGGTGAGACTGTCCCTGGCAATGCCAGTCAGTCTGCAGGCCTCAAGACTGCAAGCTTGCAAGGTGAGACTGTTCCTGGCAGTGCCAGTCACTCTGCAGGCCTCAAGACTGCAAGCTTGCAAGGTGAGACTGTCCCTGGCAATGCCAGTCAGTCTGCAGGCCTCAAGACTGCAAGCTTGCAAGGTGAGACTGTTCCTGGCAGTGCCAGTCACTCTGCAGGCCTCAAGACTGCAAGCTTGCAAGGTGAGACTGTTCCTGGCAATGCCAGTCAGTCTGCAGGCCTCAAGACTGCAAGCTTGCAAGGTGAGACTGTTCCTGGCAATGCCAGTCAGTCTGCAGGCCTCAAGACTGCAAGCTTGCAAGGTGAGACTGTTCCTGGCAATGCCAGTCAGTCTGCAGGCCTCAAGACTGCAAGCTTGCAAGGTGAGACTGTTCCTGGCAGTGCCAGTCACTCTGCAGGCCTCAAGACTGCAAGCTTGCAAGGTGAGACTGTTCCTGGCAATGCCAGTCAGTCTGCAGGCCTCAAGACTGCAAGCTTGCAAGGTGAGACTGTTCCTGGCAATGCCAGTCAGTCTGCAGGCCTCAAGACTGCAAGCTTGCAAGGTGAGACTGTTCCTGGCAATGCCAGTCAGTCTGCAGGCCTCAAGACTGCAAGCTTGCAAGGTGAGACTGTTCCTGGCAGTGCCAGTCACTCTGCAGGCCACGAAGGGGTGTCGGTAGAGCCCCCTTCTCTATGTTTGTTGTCTTATCGTGTGCACAGCGCAAGCAGTGCCTGCCTCACAAGCTTCAAGGCGCTTAACAAAATAAAACAGCAAAAAGTAACTCCACAACTGTTACAAAGTAGTCTACCCGGACAACACTTATGAACTAGTACATAATAAAACACCTCGTACAGATCAATTAATCACACACACAGTGGCCTTAATACCTCTGCAACGAAACCCTAAGCCTTTCAAACTATTACTAAACAGGGGCCCAGAAAAAGGAAAAGACCAGTACTGAAGAAGGAAGCTGTTTCTAGGCCAGGCCCAACACATCCTGCTTCCTTAAGGTGGCCACCTCCCTCCACGAGGTCATCGCGGACATTATTTTCAGTTCAACCTGCAAATTGTTGCTCACTGGTGGGTCAATTTAACTAGTTCAAGGGAAACAATCCAAGACTACAACACCCATAATGCACTAGGTTATCACATGAAAATGAAAAGGAAGAACATGAGATGTGGCCTGGCCACATCTGCCTCCCTCCCACCCCCCTAGGAACCTTGGACCCAGGTTCAAATCCTGGCCAGCCCTGCCCAACTCGGTAAGGACTTAATGCGAAATGGTAAAGCATTCTACAACTTGGCACCTACAAAGTTCATGTTGTGACTGCCCGATCCCTCGTGTTCCCACAGCAGAAATGAAAGTTTGAGCTCCTCATTACAGCCCACAATTTACTACTCAGCTTGTGTGTTGCTCAAATGGACAGATTAATTGGGGAGGTCATACTTTTTTTTATTGACAATTTAAATTAAAATTTGTAATCAACATGTTGTAAATTGCCGAAGACCACAGCAGTCCAAAGTATGTATAATTCCACACCAGCTTTCAAGGATATCCCCTGGCTATGCCATTTAGTTCAACTTAAAGTCCTCATTTTGAAATTTACAAATGTGGCCATCCCACAAATTTGGCAGCATCTGGCTGTCCTGGAACCTATGTTGGCACCTTGATGTAGAGTAGACTGAGGACAATGCCGAGGGCTCTATGGTGCTCTCCTTAGAGCTACGTCAACGGATGTGCATCGTCACCAAGGCAGGGCGTACAGAACATTGAATTGTGGAGGGCGCAACAAGTGTCACTGAAGACTGATCTGCTCAAATGGAGAGGATCTTGAGAGTAGGAGCCAGAGAGTGAAACATGATTTTATCGCTCATTGCTTAAACTAAGCTGGTTGTCTTTAATCCAGGTTCTAATATAGCCTTAGAGCCCGACATAGCGGGCTTTGACGGCCGTTAAAGGCCTACTCCAGCATTAAAGGCCTAAGCCAAGGGAGCAGGACTTTAATGGCCAGTAGAGTCGGCTACGGAGGGCTCCTGGGCTATCAGAACATTCCGCCCCTGGAGGGCAGAATGTTTTAATTTGTAAAACAAAGGCCTCATGGAGCCCAAGGGGGATGACATTCCCTCAGCAGTGAGGCCTTTGTTCACAGCAACAGTTGTGAATAAACATTGGAATGTTGATGCTCCGGGCTTCCACCGGCCATTAGAAGCCAGAGCACTCCATTGTCTTCAATGGAGCACTAAACATTCCAGTGTTGTAATGACTGTAAGATAGTCCTCCACCTCGGATGCATTTATAAGTAGGCCCTGAAGGATATCTGGTTCTGCAGGCCACACCCTCCAATAATCTGGTCTGAAGGCACCTTGTAGATGTTGAAAAGGGAGGGTGGAGCTGCCAAGTTGCCCATTTGCCAGTGGCAGGCTATAGGGAGTAACCAGTCCCAGTTGAATTTGCTAGTCCCCATCTTCCATAAATAACTGTTTTGGGAAGGTCTTACTGGTTGAGAGCGATGTGGGTTTTAGAATGGTCCTTAGGTAAATGGTATACGCATACTCCGGTCACAAGGCGTGCCCTGACGCAGGGAACGGATTCCTGCAGAAAGAACATTCTACAGCTGCCAATTGGCCCCACAGCAATGGTGAGATCCTTGACCAACCCTGGGTTTCTATCCATCCACACCTGATGCAGCTTGCATGCCCAATGCTTTTAACCCGTTAAGTGTGCCCGTCGGCCACTGGCTGTCACAAGCTCTACCTCGGTTGTGCTGCGCACGCCCGTTGGCCGACACGGCCCCGCCCACTCAATGGACCGCCCTGCACCGCGGCGGAATCGCCGGCGCGGTAAATGGGTTAATGGAGAAAGTGAAACTACAAGTCCCAGGTATGCTGCTGGCAAAAAGCCTGCCTTGCCTGAAGATGTCACACAAGACATGGAAGACCTTGGCAGATTGAAAGTTACCTTTTAAAATAGTATTGCACCCACTAATAAATGGATTTCAGCATTAGTCTTCAAGTAGGGCTCACGGCCCAGCCTAAATTTATGGTAGAGCAACAGGAGAAGGCCAAATTACGCAGCACGGTTGACTAAGTTATGCATCCGGAAAGGGTCAATCATGCAGTATAATACAGCACATTTTGTGATAGTATTACATCATTATTTTTTCATTTGTTACATGTTAGCATTATCTGAGCAAAGGATTCACCTCATTAGTACCAGTTTGACACGTGTATACAGCAGTAAGCAGCAGAAAGGTGACCAGTCAACCTTTGCAAAGGGCTTCCCAATGCGCAGAAACATGTCAGCGCATTTTGAGAAAGTTTGAGCTGCAAACAATGTTTTTATTAAAATCAGCCGTTTATGCAACAGATGATGGATTACACGGCAAATGCGGCACAACATGTGGGGCACGTAAAATCACATCATTTCAGTGGCCCTGGCCTGGCATATGGGCAGGTTTTAGTGTTAATTTGAGTGTCTGGTATAGGATTAGTTTTAGGGTTTGAATTAGGTTTATGGTCTGGACTAGGGTTAGTGTTAGGCTCAGGGTTAGTTTTATGGAAAATGTCAGAGTAGGTTTTGGGTTCAGAATTTCAGGTGAGCGTTAGGCTGAGGGTGGGCATTAGTTCATTAAATGTGTCATTTTTGTTCAAATGTATGCAATTCGGGATTCCATTGGAGGGACTCTAGCAT
Organism: Lissotriton vulgaris; assembly: GCF_964263255.1. Taxonomy (NCBI): domain Eukaryota; kingdom Metazoa; phylum Chordata; class Amphibia; order Caudata; family Salamandridae; genus Lissotriton; species Lissotriton vulgaris. The sequence continues at coordinate 64,764,953 of NC_141698.1, forward strand.
TTTCCAATGTAATCATTTTTTTTTTCAAATGTCGGTAATTTGTTTTCAGTAGCACACGTGAAGCAGTGCCTCCGTGTGCATTATGCGGCATTGGCTGCACTCTTTTATCCTTGAGTACAGCGGTGTCTTGTATGCTCGCACAGAGGCGCTGCTTCGCGGGTGCATTATGCGGTATGGGTTGCACTCTATTACCCTAGAGTACAGCTGTGTCTTGTATGGTCGCACAGAGGCACTGCTTCGCGGGTGCATTATGCGGCATGGGTTACACTCTATTATCCTTGAGTACAGCGGTGTCTTGTATGGTCGCACAGAGGCGCTGCTTCGCGGGTGCATTATGCGGCATGGGTTACACCCTATTATCCTGAAGTGCAGAGATGTCTTGTATGGTCGCACAGAGGCGCTGCTTCGCGGGTGCATTATGCGGCATGGGTTACACTCTATTATCCTTCAGTACAGCGGTGTCTTGTATGGTCACACAGAGGCGCTGCTTCGCGGGTGCATTATGCGGCATGGGTTACACTCTGTTATACTGAAGTTCTGCAGAGATGTCTTGTATGGTCGCACAGAGGCACTGCTTCGTGGGTGCATTATGCGGCATGGGTTACACTCTATTATCCTGAAGTGCAGAGATGTCTTGTATGGTCGCACAGAGGCACTGCTTCGCGGGTGCATTATGCGGCATGGGTTACACTCTATTATCCTGAAGTGCAGCAGAGATGTCTTGTATGGTCGCACAAAGGCACTGCTTCGTGGGTGCATTATGCGGCATGGGTTACACTCTATTATCCTGAAGTGCAGAAGAGATGTCCTGTATGGTCGCATTGAGGCACTGCTTCGCGGGTGCATTATGCGGCATGGGTTACACTCTGTTATCCTGAAGTTCTGCAGAGATGTCTTGTATGGTCGCACAGAGGCACTGCTTCTCGTGTGCATTATGCGGCATGGGTTACACTCTATTATCCTGAAGTGCAGAGATGCCTTGTATGGTCGCACAGAGGCACTGCTTCGCTGGTGCATTATGTGGCGTAGGTTACACTCTATTATCCTGAAGTGCAGCAGAGATGTCTTGTATGGTCGCACAAAGGCACTGTTTTGCGGGTGCATTATGTGGCATGGGTTACACTCTATTATCCTGAAGTGCAGCAGAGATGTCCTGTATGGTCGCACAGAGGCACTGCTTCGCGGATGCATTATGCGGCATGGGTTACACTCTGTTATCCTGAAGTTCTGCAGAGATGTCTTGTATGGTCGCACAGAGGCACTGCTTCTCGTGTGCATTATGCGGCATGGGTTACACTCTATTATCCCGAAGTGCAGAGATGTCTTGTATGGTCGTACAGAGGCACTGCTTCGCGGGTGCATTATGCGGCATGGGTTACACTCTATTATCCTGAAGTGCAGCAGAGATGTCTTGTATGGTCGCACAAAGGCACTGCTTCTCGTGTGCATTATGCGGCATGGGTTACACTGTTATTCTGGAGTACAGAGATGTCTTATATGATCACACAGAGGCACTGCTTCATGGGTGCATTATGCGGCATGGGTTACACTCTATTATCCTGAAGTGCAGAGATGTCTTATATGATCACACAGAGGCACTGCTTCACGGGTGCATTATCTGGCATGGGTTACACTCTATTATCCTGAAGTGCAGAGATGTCTTGTATGGTCGCACAGAAGCACTGCTTCCCGTGTGCATTATGCGGCATGGGTTACACTCTATTATCCTGAAGTGCAGAGATGTCTTGTATGGTCGCACAGAGGCACTGCTTCACGGGTGCATTATCTGGCATGGGTTACACTCTATTATCCTGAAGTGCAGAGATGTCTTGAATGGTCGCACAAAGGCACTGCTTCACGGGTGCATTATGCGGCATGGGTTACACTCTATTATCCTGAAGTGCAGCGATGTCTTGTATGGTCGCACAGAGGCACTGCTTCACGGGTGCATTATCTGGCATGGGTTACACTCTATTATCCTGAAGTGCAGAGATGTCTTGTATGGTCGCACAGAAGCACTGCTTCACGGGTGCATTATGCGGCATGGGTTACACTGTTATTCGGGAGTACAGAGATGTCTTGCATGGTCTGAAACATCACAAGAAATTCATACTCTCCGCCCTGTAAAGTTTGCATCGGAATTTGCATTGAGCAATGCTTCACGCCAGATGGTAGAGGGCAAATCGAAGGAACCCTGCAGACAGCTGAGCTCCCGGAGCAGCTAACCAGGCAGAGCAAGAACGAATGGTGTTGAAAAAAAACACAGTTGCTGATCGGTATCGAGACACCGCGGGTGCAGCCTCTCTTGAGCAGGTTGTTGAGACAGGAAGGCGCGATGCTGTGGAAAGCCGCCTGTGCAGGTGAAACTGACAGGCAGGGAAGGGCAGTGTGGATGGCACCGGCTTCTTTTAACCCTCTAGTAACCTGCCAATTGTTCCGATGCCTACGAGAGATTTGTTTTTGCTGTAGAAACAAACACACCAGCTCCTTCCCCTGCTCCGCAAAACAGCTTCAGGTGCCAGGGCACGTCTTCGAGGATACATACATACATTTATGCATACATACATACATATGTACATACATGCATACATACTTATATACATGCATGTTTACATACATACATTCGTATATACATTCATGCATACACACGTACATACATACATTCATTCATGCATACATATGTACATGCATATATACATTCATGCATACATACATACTTATATACATTCATGCATACATACATTCATTCGTACACTCATTTATGCATACATACATAGGTACATGCATACATACATACATACATTGGTACATACATTCATGCATGCATACAGTCATATATACATACATATGTACATGCATACATTCATATGTGCAGATGAAGCCGATTACACCCTTGAGGTTTGTAAGGGGCCTCCCGCGGTACACCGGCAAGTGGACACTTGTGATAAGCGTGGACTGGGAACACTGTGTTATGATTTTTGTTGTTGCAGCCAAAATCCACATTCTGCCATTCCCAAGGGCCAAAGGAAAACACACTTCTTATTTCCTATGACGCAATTCAGCATCAACGGCATGGTCACAATGTGGCAACCTGTGCATCGGTTGCAGCGATAAACGTGCATTGCTGGCTATACCCTTGAGGGCTTCAATGCACAGTGAAGCCATGTGAAATAACATTATTATTAGGAAGAGACATGTGTGTGTCTGCAAAGGGCAGAGATGGGCGCGGCGGGACAAGGAGAGGGGAGGAGAGGTGGGTGCATCTGTGAAGCAAAGGAGAACGAATGCAAACTCATGTCATCTGTCAATTTCCCTGTCCTCTGAAGTGTAACTGATGCCCAGCTCCAGCCTGGCCCTTACATGATGCCCTCGACGTGTCTGAATCCTGTCGCCTCCGTTACTCCTGCTCGAGGTTGCTTCCATGCTTTTCTGCTCTTTCTGTGAACCTTATTCCCCTGAGCCCTGCTTCCATTTTTTACCCATGTACGTATGCATGTACGTATGTATGCATGATTATATGTATGCATATATGCATGAATGTATGTATATATGCATGAATATATGTATACATGCATGAATGTATGTACACATAAATCTATGTATACATACATGAATGTATGTATGCATGAACCTATGCATGTATGCCTGAAGGTATATGTACATGAATGAATGTATGTATGCATTTATGTATATATGTACCTATGTATGTATGTATGTAAGCATGAATCTATGTAGGCATGCATGAATGTATGTATGCATGTACATATATATGTATGCTTGGGTGTATGCATGTCTGTATGCATGAATGTATGTATGTACCTATGTATGCATGAATGTAAGTACACATGTATGTATGCATGCATGTATATATGTATGTATGTATGCATGAATGTATGTATGCATGTACATATGTATGCATGAATGTATGTACAAATCTATGTATGCATGTATATAAGTATGTATGTATGTACGTATGTATATGTGAATGAATGTATGTACGAATGTATGTAGGTATGCATGAATGTATGCATGTACATATGTATGTATGCATTTGTGAATGCATGAATGTATGTCTGTATGCATGAATGTATGTATGTACCTAGGTATGCATGAATGTATGTATGCATGTATATAAGTATGTATGTATGCATGAATGTATGTATGCATGTACATATGTTTGTATGCATGACTGTATGTATGTATGTCTGTGTGTATGCATGAATGTATGTATGTATGTATGCATTCATGTATGTACGAATGTATGTATGTATGCATGTATATAAGTATGTATGCATTTATGAGTGGAGATATGCATGCATGTATGTATGCATGAATCTATGTACATATGTATGTATGCATGAATGTATGTACCAATGTATGTATGCATGCATGCATAGAAGTATGTATGTACCTATGTACGTATGAATGAATGTACGAATGTTTGTATGCATGAATGTATATAAGCATGTGTATATGCATGAATGTATGTATGCATATACATATGTATTTATGCATTTGTGAATGCATGAATGTATGTATGTCTGTATGCATGAATGTATGTATGTACCTATGTATGCATGAATGTATGTACATATGTATGTATGCATGCATGCATATAAGTATGTATGTATGCATGAATGTATGTATGCATGTACATATGTATGTATGCATGAATGTGTGTACATATGTCTGTATGTATGCATGAATGTATGTACGAATGTGTGTATGTATGTGTGTATGCATGAATGTATGTACAAATGTATGTATGTATGCATGTACATATGTACGTATGCATGCATATATGTATGTACGTATGTATGCATGAATGTATGTACAAATATATGTATGTATTTATTTTATTTATTTATTATTGCATTTCTTGAGCGCTCAGCTACCCGTAGGTTTCCCGGCGCTATGGGTGTGAAACAATATTAAAGATGAGAAGGGAAGGAAATCAACGAACTTACATATTAAAAAGCCAGGTTTTGATTCCCTTACGGAAGGTAAGGAGGCACATTTCGGAGTGCAGAGGGGGGGGTAGAGAGTTCCAAAGAGAAGGCGCCAGCAGAGCAAAAGAGCGACCACCCATTTTTGCTCTCTTGGGATCCTGAGCTTATTCTGGGTGGAGGACCTAAGTGTACGAGGTGGAAGATATTGCTGCACCAAAACAGATAGATAGGGAGGGGCTTTTCCTGTCAGGATTTTATGCATAAAACATAAAGCCTTGAATTTAACCCTGCTCTCAATCCGTAGCCAATGTAGGTTACGCAGGTGGGAAGAGGCTGAGGATCTGGCGGGTAGATTGCAAATCAGGCGGACCGCCATATTTTGTACTACCTGGTACTTCTTAGTGACCTCCTTACAGGCACCTAGAAGTAAGATGTTGCCGTAGTCCAGGCGTGAGATGACAAGAGCCTGGACTACAGATTTCAAGGTGTCAGCCGGCAGCATCCATGAGATTTTCCTAAGCCACCTGATGATGGTAGTACAGGCGGCAGAGACTTTCACGACATGCTGCCTGAAAGACAATTGATTGTCCAGGAGGACCCCGAGGTTACGGGCAGATGAGGTTGGAATGGGAGGAGGGCCCATCTCCGGTGGCCAATGATGTGGGCCCCAGAGCGAGGTGTCGGAGCCAAACAGGAGCAGTTCTGTTTTCTCCCCGTTTAGTTTTAGTTTATGCTCCAACATCCATGCCGCAATCTGCTTTAGTCCAGTTTGGAGAGAAGAGAAAGGGAGATGTTTGTTGGTGGAGAGAGAATAGATGACCTGAGTGTCATCAGCGTAGGATGTATGCATGTATATATGTATGTGTGCATGAATGTATGTATGCATGCACATATGTATGCATGTATGTGTGCATGAGTGTATGTATGAACGCATGTATGCATGAATGTATGTATGAATGTATGTACGTACATATGTATGTATGTATGCATGAATGTATGTATGTATGTGATATTAGTATAGCGCAAACCTAGCCAAAAGGCAGCGGAGCACTGTACAAGGGTTCAAACATACATCCAATGACTGAATTGAAGGTACCTTGATTCTTACAGCTGAAGTGATCTGTTAATGGAGAAAGGTTGAGGCGGTCCTGATTGGATCCGGGGACGGTGTTCCAGATCTTAGGTGCATAAATGGAGATGCACGCTGCCTTGTTTTTCTTCTTTGCTTTTCCTCAGAGCCAGTATGATGGTGTCCTGGCTGTAGGTGTGACGAGAGCCACGGGAGATGGCAAGCTTGTCAGCCAGATAGGAGAGGGTGCTCTTCGCGATGGCTTTATAGATGGTGCAGAAGGTTTTAAAAACTGGCAAAAAGGACTCCGTGGAGTTCCTTCAGGGTCGGGGTGATGTTGCCTTGTTTCATCACTGGACTGCGCCCTGGTGGGCCCCACCAGGCCCTAGTCCAAGAAGATTGCATCTTACTGTGATCTTCTTCTTCCATAACACAGATGCCGAAGGCGTTTAGACCATCCACAAAGCCATAATGCCGCAGAGGGACTCAACTGGAATGAGTGTCTGCCATATTAGAAATAGATGATTCTGTCATCAACAGGGCAATCGTCCGACAGAGGACCCGCTCTGACCAGTAATGGCAAACATCTAACTGGTGACTGAGACCTGATCGAATCTTTCCCAGCAAACTTTATTAGCTCAATGCTAGGGTCGATATACAGCAGGGGTCTCCAACCTTTTCTGTAGCGAGAGCTACTTCTGATCAGTAAAAATCATCGTGAGCTTCTGAAGGCCAAACAACTCGATACCAGACACCTCCCACGCCCAGCTTCATTGAATCAAAGCCTAATGTCCATAGAACCAGATACTACTGTTTGAGCAAAATACTTTGATGAGGGGCACTAGGACAGGGCCAAGTGTGTCAGTGAGGGATGTCAGTGGGGATGTATGAACATGTTTGCGTATGAATAGGATAAATGTGTATGGGTGACTGAGAGCCTGTGCCATATGTACTTGAAGAACAGGACATACCTTTTGTCGTATGTGGCACCTTTACATGTATAACACAAACATACAAAAACATTTTTTAATGGGAGAAATTTGAAGTACCGAAAAATGTTCATAATATGGAACATTTTTCTGCACTTTAAATTTCTCCCATTAAAAAAGTACTATATTTTTGAGTTACATATATAACACAGTGTCTACTTTTCACTTGGAGCAAGAGGCCTTCTGTTTGACACTTTAAAAAGGGAGAAAAATAAAATGAAGATTTAACTTAATCAATAAGGTAACTTTTCATTTCTCCCATTTAAAAGCATCCAGAAACATCATTTTGTTCCCTGCTCCAATATTGAGTTAACAAGGACTTGTATTTAAGAGTTAAATACCTCACAGCTTCAGTTCTTCATCTCTGTGCCCCAGCCTGGGTCATACAGCTGACTGAGCACTGCTCATTATCAGGCACTGCAATCTGCAGCCTGATGATAATAATGTAAAATAAACACAGCCTTCCCTGAACTTCAACAGGAAAATGTGCTTATTTAAAAATGAACTCAAGGCTGTGAGCTACTCTGAAGTTGCTTAGGAGCTACTGGTAGCTCGTGATCGACTGGTTGGAGACACCTGGTATACAGTCTGATGGAAAGGTGTCCAATAGACAGCTTCATCTGCCCAAACATCCGAAGCATTGACGGTGAAGGTCTGTAGAGGGACTAGTAGTAGGCTTTGAAGTGCTTTGTTGTGTTATTAGACTATAGTTGTAAGTGCTGATGGGGAGCAGCGGGTTTATATAGTTTACAGTTGTTTTATGTAGCACAATCATGACCCAGGGGGCTCTACAACAGCAGGAGGTGTTTACATCATGAGGGGTTAATGGAGATTTTGATGCGCAGGAGAGGGCGGTGATGTTCATGGCTTTGATGTACTATCGGTTTACTAATTAGTTTAATATTAATGAGTGAGAGGATCTAATACATAGGGAGGAATATGGGGAAAAGCCTGATGTGAGAGGCAGGGTGGCTGGCAGTGAAGGTGAGCACGAGAGGAGGGGACAGAGTGGGCTCAGTGTTTGAGGACAAAGCTGGAAGCAACGAAGGCGCTATGTAACAAAGGCTGAAGCTTCTTCGGGCTTTCTTATCACTATGTCAGCTGATGTGCCTTGCTCGCTCCGTAGGTGGCCCGGCTCGCCATTGAAGACCACTGCTCTGCATGTGCGGATGTGCACCATTCCCAAGTTTGAGAAAGCTTCCCCTTGTCTGGGTGCTAATGCAATAGCTGCAACCCTATTATCATCGCCGGTCATTTGAGGTTTATTAATAAGCATTTAGGGTGTGCGAAATTTGTGTAATTTGCTTTTACATAATTATGCGACATTTTGATACATTTTTGCATAGTTATGCAAAATACAAATACTGCTCCCACTATATGTTAGTGCTAAATGTGCCCTCGCTATTTTGGATGTGAGGGCACATATCACACTAAAAATAGTACCAAAAACACAAGTGCTGTGTACAACAGCCTCTCGTGTTCCGCTCGTTCATGTAGCTCCCGCGCTATACATTTTGCAATGGACGCAGCATAGTTACATGGTGTGGTGTAATTTCATGAATTTTGCATAACAAGCGTAACACATAATTGCTGAAATGATGCAAATTGCACTAGCATAATTTAGATTTTGCCCAGGCCTAGTAAGCATTGGTTGAAAGTTGGCTCTTGTCCGGGCTCCGCACTGACGAACGCCAATGTTAGTCATGTATGCAAGGTGCAACATGGGAGGGGGTAGGGTGGCCAAGCTTGAAAGCCATCACAGTGGCTCGGTTTCCTACACAGACAACCCAAATCAGACATCCTCATCTGCAGCCCTTTGTAGTGGCCCGCGGGGGGTGGCTTTCATGCAGCGCCACAGTGCGCCTGGGCGACATCAGAGGGGTTTTAGCAGAATGGCTCAGGTCTGCAATGCCTGCCAAGGAGAACATACATTATTCACAAGGTCTGTGTTCCTTTCAGCAGGATACTGGAGTGGAATAAATGCATCTTCCTCTGTGTTTAAGATCTAAGTGCAGTGCTGTTTAATGGAAGCAAGAACAAGCATTTATCAGGTGCTGATGGGAGCTACTACTCACCGCGACAGTAGGGGGGGGGGCATTAAAGGCTTTTAACATATGGGGAATCTGATTGCAGATAAGAGCTCAGATGAGCTTTCCATAATTATTGTCTGCCATCCTTTTTGTATGGTTTCTGAATTTTGTTTTTTTTCCAAGCACTTACCTCCCTATCTCTTGGCCAACAATGGCGGCTAGGTCGCACGAAAAGCCTCCCAAGGTACTGACATTGAAAAAGTATATGGTACAAATTGTGAGTGGCAGAAAGATCTGTGAAGGGGGTGTAAAGCAGGAAGTGTGGTCTATTGGAAGACATCTGACTAAAGTAGGTGTGGTGAAGGGAAGGAAACATTCCTGTGGGAGGGTTTACGCTCTTGATTTTCCGTATCAGACATCTTTTTCTGCCCTCTTTTTATCCTTATAACTGACCAATAATAGGCCATCGTCATTTTATCCCACAATGTTTAAAGACCATTCAAAATAATACCTTCCTTTCAGCCACTTTTATTACTGGCCAATAAGAGCCCTTTCACTTTGTCCCACCTTGCTTACTGACCAATGACAGCTGCCTTCGATAATCCCACCCTGTTTGTTGACCAATGATAACACACCTTCGATGTTGGTACTATGTTTGATGACTGATTATATAATACCTTACTTTTACTCATTAGGGTTGCTGCTCAATCGAATATCTCATTTGTTTTACTCCGCTTGTATTCACTGACCGATGTAAATCAATCTACTTTTAAGACGCCATGTTTGCTGGTAACCTATCTCTGTATTTTCAGTCTACCCTTAAATGTGCGTCTCCACCATGTTTGCTGCCTCAACATAAATACCTCTCCGACAACTGAACTTGTTTCAGGAGAGAAGTAAACTCCCTTCCTCCCCTCCTTGCTTGCTGGAGAGTATTAAAGCCAACAGAAAGTGAAACATTTGAACAAAAGTAATACTTCCTATTCGAAGTTTTCAACTTTGAAATGAGGCATAACATGCGGAATCCTCTTCCTTGGGCTTTTTTCCATTCCCTTTTCTCCAATAAGTTTCAGCAGGTTTTACCTTCCAGAATCTATTACCATTTATCCCTCAACTTGTAATTTGGGTTCATGTCCAAAGCGGCCCTCCTCCTCCACCTCTGTATGTGCTTGCCATCAGAGTTCTGCCTGGCCAATGCCCTGATGTGCTGTGAGGCACCCTCCTTTGCCCATGTGATCCCAGGTCCTCAGTGCCTGCAAGCTCTGCTCTCTCCCCAGGCCTCCTTCAGATGATGACACACAGGGGCCCAGTTCATAAAGACATTTCTGTGAGTACACATGATTTACTTATGACTTACTCTTGACTTACTCCTGAGTTTACAGCGTAATAATAAAATAATAATAATACCAGCATTTGTAAAGCGCCTAGCTACCTCAGGCGAGGTGTCCCGGCGCTGGGGGCCGTCTGGAAGATTAAGCGAGCTATTGCCCAGAGTCACAAGGTGCTGGGCTAACCTGCCGCCGGCGACTGAACCGTGAGCCCATGGGTTCCGGAGTCAGCCACTCTGGCCGCTGCGCCACACCTCTTCCCACAGCAGCAGGTCACATCAAATAATGGGAGGTTGTTTTGAGAGAAAGTAAGCCCATCCCAGGAGAGAAGGATAGGGGCTTAAGTGTGGAGGGATGGGTTAAAATCATTACTGCTTGCTATTTTTTCCAGTTTGACTAATTCATAACTGATTCATTGATAAAGGTATCTTTGCATCCTCCAAGGGGATGAGATTTTGGGATGGTAATGTGAAGGAAATGCTCTGTGCTTTCTGTTCCTGAGTAGTTTTGCTGTTTTACCCCTCGGTTACAGTGAGGAGTGGGGTGGCGCAGCAGACAGCAGTCATGAACCTTTCTCCAGGGTCCTTCAGTACCACATGCTTACAACCTGGCTTCATGGGCATCATTTGGGTTACAAAAGGGTAGCAGCTGCTACTCCTCCTATCCTGTGGTATCCCAGGCACTTCCCTTGATGCTTCAGGTCTCAGAGACCCTAAAGGCGGCAAGCATGCAGATGTTAGTACAGTAGCACCCACCTTTCCGAGGCGCTAATTCACAGGGGTGAGCAGCCATTACAATGCGGGCATTACCACGCGCTGCCATTACTACGCTGCTTTTACAACGCAAGTCGTTACAACGACTTGCGCTAAGAGGGCGCTGTTGGATAGGGAATAGTTTGATTTTCTATTCCAACACCTTCCCTACTGTAACGTGGGCTGGAGTTGGAATAGAAAATTAAACTATTTTACTATCCAGCGCTTACAGCGAAGTCGTTGTAACTACTTGCGTTGTAAAAACAGCGATGTAATGGCACGTTTGGTAATAGCTCGCGTTGTAGTGTCATACAACCTTCACAGGCATCCAGTGGTGGCCCAGGAGGGCTGGAGCCAGGCCAGAGATTTGGGATATCTACAGAATCTAGATTTGCATGTACTGAATCTGAATGAAACTCATTTAAAAAGTCGACGGTTAGCCTGAAAATCTGGCATGGATGGCCCTACTGTCAACAAATCTGCATTGGCTCAGAAGAATGTCCTGCTCTGAAGCTCGCGCTGTCGATGCGAATATGGACCTTGTACGATGATTGTATTCAGTTGCCTAAACGGGAGGCTCTCTTGAATTGTAATAAAATTGTGTTTGCAAAATGCCTTTTAGGTGTGTCGTTAGCCAATAACTTTTACCATCCACCATCTCCTCCTCTTCTCCTTCAAAATGGATTTATCACTCAGGGTTTTCAAATTACACACAGGGCGGGCCCTTAACATGTGCAGAGGTGCCCCCAGCCGAGGGTGCCGACTACCAGAGGGTAATAACAAATGAAGGGCTGGCTCTAATCAGTAAGGCTGAGCCTGGTATAATAAACAACAGAAGAAAATGCCCCTACTGATACTAGATTTCTAACAACAAATGGTAACCAATGTACAGACCACGGTTCAATACATTTATATGCTATTTATTAGCCATTTATTCAAAAATATTTCGCTTGTACACAATTTTTTTAATTGGGGCTGCAATTCATACAATATTATATTACAACAATGAAAATACGGACACAAAAGTGGAATAAAACCTCATACGTACCATCACTCATTACTCTTCAGACATAAAAAAATTGTGTACAAGCGAAATATTTTTGAATAAATGGCTATTAAATAGCATATACATACATTGCACCGTGGTCTGTACATTGGTTACCATTTGTTGTTAGAAATCTAGTATCAGTAGGGGCATTTTCTTCTGTTGTTTATTAGACTACCAGAGGGGGCTGGAGCTCCTTGCAGAAGTCTCCCTCTGACCTGAGTCCAAGGACATGTGTGTTTGATTCTGAAGGATGCTGGCACCCATGTATGATTTTTGTTTATTCCCTCAGATTTCTCCTCACAAATTTTCAATTCATAGACAATTAAAGAGGGTGAATGGGAGGGGGCACCCCATTTAGTTTCGGCCATGGTGCTCTCTGGGCTGGGCAAAAACAACAATTGATGGATAGAATGTAGAACAATGTCATACATTCACCCCAGTACAGAGATATTGGGCCTAAATCCATTGTTGTTTCGCACTCCACACCACCCCAGTTCAGACATGGCCATATGCAAATCAGCCTTGACCCTGTACCTCATGGGAACAGTCCAGCCCGAACTGCCAGGCCATGTCTTTCCTGGACCGGAATCAAGCATCCTAGGACCGGTTTCTGGCTATCAGCCGTCTTCAGCCAGGATAGCTTGACTCCAGTGTCTTTCCTGGACCGGAATCAAGCATCCTAGGACCGGGTTCTGGCTGTCAGCCGTCTTCAGCCAGGATAGCTTGACTCCAGAAGCTCTCTAAGCTGGGGCCAGCTCCGGTTAGAAATTATGCCTCAACCACTGCCTTTAGGATCTAACCCCGAAATGGAAGTCTACATGGCCCACCAAAGAATGCTGCCTGTGCGAACAAGGAGAAGAGTTGTTACTACACCTTTTATGCATTTGCCCCTTGCTATCAGAATCTCGAAAAACAGTCCTCCGTGAGATTTTTAGGAAAAAACAATTGAGGTCGTGCAGAGCCGCATTGATACAATGCCTTGGTGGCCTGTCAATTCAATTGTCATATCGAGCCATCACCTTTTGGAAAATGGCAGCCAAAGAATTGGACAAAAAGCATAATAGTCCACATGGCAAAGACATATGGCTACCTGGTCACTCCCTTTCTGCACTGACATTAAATATCACTCTTTTCATATTGAACTCCGATGAAGTTCTTACAAACTTGTATAGATTACAACATTCTTGTTTTAGCCGTTGTTTGTGACCGAAGCTTATGACTGGATAATGTTTTTACTTTTTTGTAGTTTATAGATTTTTATCTTTGATAACTATTATGTAATATGTGTGTCTTCCATGCTTTTATGATATTTTAACGAAATCAAATAAAAGTAATACTTACTTACTCACTGCCTTTAGTATGTCCAATGTTTGGTAAAATCTGGCTCATTCTTCTTGTAGTCTTGCGCCTTGGTGGGCAGTACGGATCTCAAGGTTAATAGTACTGCAGCATCTCACAGGTGCCTGAAGAGGTGGGGTCGAGGGTACATGCCTTGGGGACTCCATGAATCCTTTCGTAGAAGGCAGTCTCAGTCATTGAAATTCAGGTCAGGGTTTACACCTGGTGTCCATGCAGGCAGCGGCCAACACTAACAGTGGAAATAAATGGCACTTTTGGTGAAAGCAGACAGCACCCTTCTTAGAAAAAAATTGGTCTCCAGCACACATTGTTTAATTAAGCAGTGGCTGAGACTTACGATCAAACTGGGTCTTAAATCCTCTCTTCAAGATGGCCGCCAAAGCCGCTGTCTGAGTGATGGATGAGCTCCCCCGTCTGTACGGGCAAATGGACAGCTCATCCATTTTCATCTGGTGTCCTGACACATTGTAAGGCACAAGACGAGGTCGGGCACACAGGATTGAATGCAGTCTCGCAGTCCAGCGCTCAGTGACACTTATTTCAGTCGATGGCTTTCAGCTCACCTCTGTTCCCATGCTGCTCGAGGACGAGTTCCTGGCTTTCCAGATTCATTCCGTAGCTCTGGGCCAGGCTCCCCTATGCCACTCATGGAGCCCGGGATTAGTGAGTGTTCAAGAACGCTCTATTTTTTTTAAACAAACTTTATTGCCTTTTACATGCCATACAGTTGGTCCGTTATTTGTGTTATCCACACATACAAAGCGCTTTCATGGGTAACATTTCACAGTACATATCCTATGTGGGCCGATACATTTTGGTCCTGGTTCCATCTTCAAGAACACTCTAGTCATTCTTTCTGCCAGTGGCGGAAAGAATCAAGGTCAAGGCACTCTGCATTGCCTATAAAACTCTTTTAGCCAAGGGCCCTCCGATCCTTTAATCGGTTATATCCCCTTATCACCCCAATAGGTCCCTTTGCTCTGGACGGAAACATTTAGCAGTGTTTCCCAGGATCCATAGAGCACGGAGTAGAGGACGTATGTTTGCATACAACGCAGTGAAATGTTGGAACCAACTTCCTGCCCTTATCCGCCTGAAAAAAATGTATTTGGTCTTTCGTAAACAGCTGAAATAGTTTCTATTTCCATGATTCGGACCGTAGTACGTTGATGTTCTCTACCTCTAGCACTGGGAGGCCTTTTTGGTAGCCATCCGCTTTAGAAGTGTCTTATTCATTCATTCATTCTTTCATTCATTCATTCATTCATAGCTGCCAAGGTTTCAGATTGCTTATGTGTGACATTTTGATAATTTCAGTGTAATTATGATTGACATTCAAGACTATGAGTCACACTTTCTCACGAGCAAAATCAAGTAATAAAGGCGAGGGAAACATATAAATATCAGAAATTCCACCCATTTGAGTAACCGGAAACTGTAAGAAGATTTTAAAACTGCTGCAAAGCACCAGAAATGGAAGGACATGTGAGTCCCGACTATGTCAAACAGGATGTGAGAGGCCTCAGCGCAGATGATTTAAGCTGCCGATATATTATCATAATTGCTGTCACTACAGTCAGCTGACCCACCGACTTGGAGTGCTGCCCAGCCCGCCACAGAACCGGGCAAGCCTAGCTTAGGAGAGTGAGAGTCTGAGGCACACAGGCTGTAATTTTTTCAAAAGACTTGTCACTTTAGCATGCCTGCTTGCGAGCTCTCTAAAATATTGAAATCAATTATACTGAGCTGACATTTTAAGTTTTTCATTATTATTACAGTATTTATTTCACTCCAGTCTCCAGGATGTAAAGCAATGACTACTACAGCCGGGCTGCTCAGAACAACAAGGAAGCAGCTCGATAGAATATATCCTTCTTGTTATGTTAAAAACAGCCGAACGGGTCACTCTCAGGGGAAACTTGTTTGTAATGGACTAGAACATATCATTGCCCAACAAAAAAGGTGATCACAGTGGATAAATACTACACAAATAATCCTGTTGTATAGCATTTTAGGACCCTAGTGTAATTTTCCCGATTCATGCCCTTATATAGGCATAGAAATCATAACCATATTTAGACATAGCCCATGCAGCCCAAATACAGGCATGAAAACTTCCACCTGTTCCGAAAAGCCGCAACTATTTCTTGGAAAACTCGGCTTCAGCAGTCAGGGACTTCCCCTTGCTTGAAAATTGATTTGTCCAAGAACTCATGGAGTTTTCAAAGAAATGCGATTCTTTGATGACGTTATTATGTCCAACTTTACGTCAAACTCGGCACCTTCAATATATAAATATGCCCACACTTGCCCTAGCAAACACACGGTGGTTTGGAGCAGTTCGACTATCTACTTGCCCCACACAGCTCGCTACAGCAAGTGCCGAAGGAAGCCGACCCTCCAGCTGAGACACTGAGAGAGATGCTGTCTTTTCTCTTGCCGAGAAATCCAGCTCCAGTGTTTCCAAACTCAGCTTGCGGGGTGTTGGGAAATCGAGTCCTAAGACAGAGAGATACCAGACCTCCTTCATTCTAAACCAAGGTACGGAACTGATTAGACCCTAAAAGAAATCTTGGATAGACTCTTGGCAACGAATACTAAACCTATGCTACACCACACTTACTTCTTCTCTCGTACTAGACTTAGGTTAGGAACATTGGGGTAGGCGTATTTTAGAAGCACCAGTTGAGTATTTTTAGTCTTTATGTATTAATGTATGTATTTTATGGCTTAGAAACCATACTATGCTTTTACAGTATTATTTTATAATACTCTTTTTGCTGTACGCATTATACTTTACAGCCAGTATTACAACTGTAGCAGTTAATTTCTTCTGCTTTACAAATATGGATTTACATTTTTTTCGGCAAAAAATACTCTGAATAAGGGACCTCATCAAATTTCCAAACATGTGCTGGTGCTTCACCTTACATTCTGTACACATATCTGACTAAAACAAACAAACTTATCAGGAACCTTATGGTAAACAATCCGTTGACCGGCAGTAAAGTTCAACAAAGACATTGGTGTCATTGCACAGCTGTAAAGAACCCCCATCTCATGAGTGACAAAATTACTAATCTGACCTTTCTGGCTAGCAGCAAGACTGCATTCTGGGATGTGTAGTTTTGGTCTTTACATTGTTATCACTGGCTTAATATCTCAGCATGCGGAAATTATTCCCTGTTAAAAGGGCAGGGCTGGCTGATGTCTTCACTCGTGCAGAAGTTCCATTGACAGCCAGGTCAGTGCATCCCAGAACATTTTTCAACATTGCCTTGGATTACAATTATCTCAAATAATGAGAAAAAAACCTGCAAAGGGGGTTATTTGAGGGCATCAAAATTGTCTTGGTATAAAAATGAAGTGGGTTGTCACTAGCACAACGACTTTTGATGCAGGTGCACGCCGCTGCCGCAGGTGCACGCCGCTGCCCCAGCTGTGCAGCCGCCGCGACATGTGCCTCAGCCTGAGAGCACTCAGCCAGTCAGACTCAGACTGTCACAGATGAGCTACAGGCTCGGAGGCCTCTAGATGAGCTGTAACTTTACTTAGGTTGGGTCATGATGGCACGCTAAAAGTAAATTGGAGGATTGGAGAAAGTAATAGTAACACTTACCAGTAGTCTGTAGCAAGCAGCGCCATGAGCGGTATGGGCCAGCCTGCTGCGACGACTCCCCCCTGCACGGGCTGCTGGTATCGGCCGCGGTCCAGGACTCGATGACTCGTGCTTTGTTGCTCACATGGCTGCTGGACTGCAGTGCAGCTGCCTGCTGAGGCACCACAACTCAGACCGCGGTCCAGGTCGGGTCAGGTCTCGATGGGTCATCGCATCACAGCCGCAGGGGTGCGCTGCTCTCATAACTGTCTGCCGGCTACTTGCGCCGCTTGCAGCCAGGTGGTCTACCTATTGGGCAACTCATATCTGACCTGAGGCTTGATATCAGTGAATCTGATGACGTGGATTAGAATGTTGTTACATTGTCTGTGCACTGCCTAAGCCAGCCCAGAGCTAGCAGAGCCAGTCCCCAAGCCTGCATGCAAGCAGCTCGGTGCCAAACAGCTTTCTGTCAGTGGTGCTAATAGCGCTCTGGCTTGCCAGCTTAGGAGGTGCTATTATGCGTGACTTTGCATTTCAGTGCAGTGATGCGAACCACCACACTGAAATAGGTTAGTCTAACGCCTTATGCGTGGTACTTGGCAGGGCTGTCTAGTAAAAAATAAACAGCTGTGAAGAAGATGTTGGGGATCTTGTTCTTTCTTCCCTTTCCATACGTGGGACCATTTATGGACAAGATTACAGGTGAATCCATGTCAACAAGAATGACCTACTCCGTTCGTGGGCCTTTCTTTTAGAAATCGTTGTTTTTATGTGAGGTGTACGAATTCAACCAAAATTAACCAAGACTACATTTCTCACAATGCATTAGGTTCTTGAGGTAAGCACCAGAGAAAGGCTCTGAGCCCTCTGTGGCACAGATGTTTTTGATAACATTGGTCAAGGGGAGCGCGTATTGTTTCGTGGGAGCGGCGGGTTGACCCAAATCACGAATGGCTGTAAGTGGCTACAAACACCAGAGCGCACATACTCTACACGTACCTAATTTAAGCACCTCGGAGGTCCCAGAAAGAGCAGAATGAGAACTGATTGGCCTACAGGCGGAGTCTGAATAGAAGCCAAAAACATTTGAGGAAAATCTTGAATAATAATAATACATCCATTTGTAGAGCGTGAACAGCTACATCCAATAGCGGTGTCCCGGCGCTATAGCAACAGGTGGCACGCAAGAGTCTCGCAAAAACCGAGGCTCCCAGGAAATTAATCTAGGCTAAAAAGCCATGTTTTTGCTGATTTCCTGAATTGTGGTTTAGAGGCAATCTGGCGCAAAGCATTAGGCAGGGAGTTCCATAACATGGACGCCCGAGCATGAAAGATCTGCCACCCATCGAAGCTTTCCTAACTCGTGGGGTGCAAAGCAGGTTCTGAGAATTAGACCTCAGTGAGCGAGTCTGCTTGTAAGCGCCTACCTGCTGTTTCAGATAGCTGGGGCAAGTTCCATGGATTGACCGAAATGCTAGGGTTAAGGCCTTAAATTTGATTCTTTTGGCTACAGGCAAAAAATGTAGTCCCTTGATATGCAGAGAGATATGATGCCGAAATGGAACACGTCTTATCAATCTCGCAGCCGCATTTTGAACCATTTCAAGTTTCTTAACAAGGTAGGCCGATAGGCCCAAGTAGAGACCGTTTGCATAGTCCAGGAGAGACGTCAATGTGGCATGGACTTCGACCCAACCGCAGTTCTCTGGCAGCAAATGTATACATTTTCGCAAATTTCTCAATCAGCCAAAGCAGGCATTGAGTTTAAGTTTGTTGTTGTTCATCCAATAGCCAATATCTTTGGCTAAAGCTCTATACCAGCTCATATCTCATCATCCACAACTAAGAAATATTTTGATTATATATACATGTCAAATTCTCCCGATGGAGCCTGGAGATGATCAGTTTCACAAAAAAAATGGCTTTGTTTGAGCCTGCTCCTGCTTGATTTTCAGCCAAATGCTAGTTTACTATATGCAATCAAACAATGAATCTGGGTTCTTAGAGAGTGCAGCTAATCACGTGTTAGAGTCTTAAGGCGCTGAGAGTCAGTTCTGCATTTCAGTCAAAGAGCTAGGTTTGAGGCCCTTCCTGAATTGAGGCAGTGAGGATGATTGCCTGAGATGTAGAGGAAGAGAGTTCCAGGTACAGTTTCATATGTAATATAAACACAGCCACTTTTACCAACATCCTTCCGACAGATATATGGACACACAGACTCTCCAACACCTCCCACTTTAAATTGAGATGTAAATGTCCAGTATTTGTAAAGCACAAACAATTACCTGAAGGTGTGAAGGCTCTGGAGGCCGTCGGGAAGATTAGGCGAGCTATTGCCCAGAGTCACTCGGTGCTGGGCAGACCCCTGCCGCCGGGGATCAAACCGTGATCCCCAGCGTCCAGTATCAGTCGCAATGGCCGCTGCACCACACCTCTTCCACGACAAGGTGGTTGGGCTGAGTTTGTACGGTTCAGTATAAAGGGCGAGTCTTTCTGGACAACTTGCAAGCCCTTAAGGCGATGAAATACCCCAGAATAATAAAACATTAACTTGTTGGTCCCACTGAAGTTTGAGTCACTAAGACGCTATGGGTGGTGAAAGTACCATCACACATCCTTTGACCCCTCTGACTTTGTAAGGTTTCCAACCCTTATTCATTATTTTCTGCTTGAAGGGCTAGGGGAACTGCAGGAAGTAAACTAGAGAAAATAGACTAGCAGTGCTTAATTTGAGCCGTGGTTTCCGGTGCTCGGCACTAGCACTTAATTGTCAACACCGGAACTTGTGACAGTCTGCCACAAGGTTGTGCTCTCTGGCTAATTCAGAGATGACAACAACAACAGTCAATTATTAATTCAATATGCATTAAAAATGACTATTACCTGCCGCCCAAAAAATTGAAAGGAGGAAAATAAATGCACCTATAGGAGGACCCATCACATACATGAATTCCTATCCCAGTCATGCAGGTACCCAGCATGAGAGAAGCGCTGTGATTGGCCTGAATGGGCGTGTTTTCTGCTCCAGCGGTGACTGAGAGCCTGTGCCTGCAGTTTTCCACCTGGCAATGCAGCTCGGTTGGAGAATGTCAGTGCGCATGTCCTCAGACAGTCGCCAAACCTACATGTGCATTGACAGCAGTGCCCACCACTCCTCCTTCCTGCTTCCAGTGCTCTGATAAGTACGGCCCGCCCCCAAGACTCCGCTCCCTGAAGAAAAATAAAACTGTTTTATTATCATTTTATTTTTCAAGTTTGTCTCTGCTGGCAGGGGGGGGGGGGCACTCTCCTCCGCCATAACGAAGGAGCCGCCGCTGGAGAGGTCAGCAGTGGATGGAAAGCAGAGAAGTTGGTGAGTTAAGCAGGTGAGGAAAGGTAGACTGGAGAGTTTGAGGAGAACTAGGCAGGATGGGAAGAGGTGGGCCAGATGGAGAGTAGGTCGGACAGGCTTAGGAAAGGGTGGGGGCGAAATCACAGCTGAAGAGATGTGAAGATATGAGGAGGGGTGAGGAGAGAGCCAGGGGGGTTGGGGAAACAAGGAGAGGTAAGAGAGAGAGAGGTGAAGAGCATGGGAGAAGTAAAGTGGGGGTGGGTCTTAGGTTGGGATTATTGGGAGGTAATGGCTAGAGAACGGGAGGGAGGGAAGAGGCTGGGGAAAGTGGAAAGGAGTGTGGGCAGTAGAGGGTTTATAGCAGGTTAGGGGACAGACTCGCCCGTGGAGCAGAGACTGCTGGTTCTCTTAGACCTAGCCTCGTGTATTGTATTGTATTATATTGTGATTGCATTTATATAGCGCTTACTATCCCTGACGAGGCCTCAAATCGCTTTTACGGCGAGTAGCACGCTACTCCGGAACCCAAAAAGTATTAGCGGTGAATTAGTATAATGAAAATATGAAAGTAATTTGAGTGGTGAATATGTTAGTCAGGTATTTGGATTGAGAAGGATAGTGGAGGGATAGAGAAGGGAAACATGATCTGCCTTTATATAGCGCCTGCTACCACTGATGGGGTGTTAAAGCGCTTTTTCAGGGAGTAGCACTCTACTTCGGAACCCATAAAGGATTAGTGGTGAATTAGTATAGTGAAAATATCAAAGTAATTTATGTGGTGAGAAACTTGCCCTTTAGTTCGCAGCCCACCGCCCCAGGAGCTGCCAACCGGATGTGCGCGTGGTGCACACGTCTGCAGAGTGCAGCGCGCGCTGTGCACATTGGACACCTTCACAGATAATTCCATCTCAGGCTGAGCTCCCTGTCGGTAGAGATTACTCTGCTGTCTAGTGTGTGAGCTTGTGAAATCCCACAGCATGACAGGAAGCTTTTCTGAATAATGCTCGAGCCGTGAAAGCTTGTAATCTGAGAGAAAGCGCTGGAGTCACCGGCAGAAGCCAATGGACTCCTATTACCTGATGTATAGCTCTGCAGTCTAGGGCACGTAGGACCGCCCCTGAGGGATAGCTCTGCAGTCTAGGGCACGTAGGACCGCCCCTGAGGGATAGCTCTGCTGTCTAGGGCACGTAGGACCGCCCCTGAGGGATAGCTCTGCTGTCTAGGGCACGTAGGACCGCCCCTGAGGGATAGCTCTGCTGTCTAGGGCACGTAGGACCGCCCCTGGGGGATAGCTCTGCAGTCTAGGGCACGTAGGACCGCCCCTGAGGGATAGCTCTGCTGTCTAGGGCACGTAGGACCGCCCCTGGGGGATAGCTCTGCTACCTGATACAGCCAATCCATGAATAGCGAGGGGTAGCTCTGCTGTCTGATACAGCCAATCCATGAATAGCGAGGGGTAGCTCTGCTGTCTGATACAGCCAATCCATGAATAGCGAGGGGTAGCTCTGCTGTCTGATACAGCCAGTCCATGAATAGCATGGGGTAGCTCTGCTGTCTGATACAGCCAATCCATGAATAGAGAGGGGTAGCTCTGCTGTCTGATACAGCCAATCCATGAATAGCGAGGGGTAGCTCTGCTGTCTGATACAGCCAATCCATGAATAGCGAGGGGTAGCTCTGCTGTCTGATACAGCAAGTCCATGAATAGTGAGGGATAGCTCTGCTGTCTGATACAGCAAGTCCATGAATAGTGAGGGATAGCTCTGCTGTCTGATACAGTCAATCCTTGAATAGCAAGGGGTAGCTCTGCTGTCTAATACAGTCAATCCTTGAATAGCGAGGGGTAGCTCTGCTGTCTGATACAGTCAATCCTTGAATAGCGAGGGGTAGCTCTGCTGTCTAATACATCCAATCCATGAATAGCGAGGGGTAGCTCTGCTGTCTGATACATCCAATCCATGAATGGCGAGGGGTAGCTCTGCTGTCCAATACATCCAATCCATGAATAGCGAGGGGTAGCTCTGCTGTCTGATACAGCCAATCCACGAATAGCGAGGGGTAGCTCTGCTATCTGATACAGCCAAACCATGAATAGCGAGGGGTAGCTCTGCTGTCTGATACAGCCAAACCATGAATAGCGAGGGGTAGCTCTGCTGTCTAATACAGTCAATCCATGGATAGCGAGGGGTATCTCTGTCTAATACAGTCAGTCCATGAAAAGCGAGGGGTATCTCTGCTGTTTGATACATCCAATCCATGAATAGCAAGGGGTAGCTCTGCTTTCTGATACAGCCAATCCATGAATAGAGAGGGGTAGCTCTGCTGTCTGATACAGCCAATCCATGAATAGAGAGGGGTAGCTCTACTGTCTGATACAGTCAATCCTTGAATAGCAAGGGGTAGCTCTGCTGTCTGATACAGCCAATCCATGAATAGCGAGGGGTAGCTCTACTGTCTGATACAGTCAATCCTTGAATAGCAAGTGATAGCTCTGCTGTCTGATACAGCCAATCCATGAATCGTGAGGGGTAGCTCTGCTGTCTGATACAGCAAGTCCATGAATAGCGAGGGGTAGCTCTGCTGTTTGATACAGTCAATCCATGAATAGCGAGGGGTAGCTCTGCTGTCTGATACAGCCAATCCATGAATAGAGAGGGGTAGCTCTGCTGTCTGATACAGCCAATCCATGAATAGCGAGGGGTAGCTCTGCTGTCTGATACAGCCAATCCATGAATAGAGAGGGGTAGCTCTGCTGTCTGATACAGCCAATCCATGAATAGCGAGGGGTAGCTCTGCTGTCTGATACAGTCAATCCTTGAATAGCGAGGGGTAGCTCTGCTGTCTAATACAGTCAATCCATGAATAGCGAGGGATAGCTCTGCTGTCTGATACAGCCAATCCATGAATAGCGAGGGGTAGCTCTGCTGTCCAATACATCCAATCCATGAATAGCGAAGGGTAGCTCTGCTGTCTGATACAGCCAATCCATGAATAGCGAGAGGTAGCTCTGCTGTCTGATACAGCCAATCCATGAATAGCGAGGGGTAGCTCTGCTGTCTGATACAGCAAGTCCATGAATAGCGAGGGGTAGCTCTGCTGTCTGATACAGCCAATCCTTGAATAGCGAGTGGTAGCTCTGTTGTCTGATACATCCAATCCATGAGTGGTGAGGGGTAGCTCTGCTGTCTAATACAGTCAGTCCATGAATAGTGAGAGATAGCTCTGCTGTCTGATACTGCCAAACCATAAATAGCAAGGGATAGCTCTGCTGTCTGATACAGTCAATCCATGAATAGAGAGGGGTAGCTCTGCTGTCTGATACAGCCAATCCATGAATAGCATGGGGTAGCTCTGCTGTCTGATACAGCCAATCCATGAATAGCGAGGGGTAGCTCTGCTGTCTGATACAGTCAATCCATGAATAGCGAGGGGTAGCTCTGCTGTCTGATACAGCCAATCCATGAATAGCATGGGGTAGCTCTGCTGTCTGATACAGCCAATCCATGAATAGCGAGGGGTAGCTCTGCTATCTAATACAGCCAATCCTTGAATAGTGAGAGATAGCTCTGCTGTCTGATACAGTCAATCCATGAATAGCGAGGGGTAGCTCTGCTGTCTGATACAGCCAATCCATGAATAGCGAGGGGTAGCTCTGCTATCTAATACAGCCAATCCTTGAATAGTGAGAGATAGCTCTGCTGTCTGATGCAGCCAATCCATGAATAGCGAGGGATAGCTCTGCTATCTAATACAGCCAATCCTTGAATAGGGAGAGATAGCTCTGCTTTCTGATGCAGCCAATCCATGAATAGCGAGGGGTAGCTCTGCTGTCTGATACAGCCAATCCATGAATAGCGAGGGGTAGCTCTGCTGTCTGATACAGCCAATCCATGAATAGCGAGGGGTAGCTCTGCTGTCCGATACATCCAATCCATGAATAGCGAGGGGTAGCTCTGCTGTCTGATACAGCCAATCCATGAATAGCGAGGGGTAGCTCTGCTGTCTGATACAGCCAATCCATGAATAGCGAGGGGTAGCTCTGCTGTCCGATACATCCAATCCATGAATAGCGAGGGGTAGCTCTGCTGTCTGATACAGCCAATCCATGAATAGCGAGGGGTAGCTCTGCTGTCTGATACAGCCAATCCATGAATAGCGAGGGGTAGCTCTGCTGTCTGATACAGTCAATCCTTGAATAGCGAGTGGTAGCTCTGTTGTCTGATACATCCAATCCATGAGTGGTGAGGGGTAGCTCTGCTGTCTGATACAGCCAATCCATGAATAGCGAGGGGTAGCTCTGCTGTCTGATACAGCCAATCCATGAATAGCGAGGGGTAGCTCTGCTGTCTGATACAGCAAGTCCATGAATAGTGAGAGATAGCTCTGCTGTCTGATACTGCCAAACCATGAATAGTGAGAGATAGCTCTGCTGTTTGATACATTCAATCCATGAATAGAGAGGGGTAGCTCTGCTGTCTGATACGCCAATCCATGAATAGCATGGGGTAGCTCTGCTGTCTGATACGCCAATCCATGAATAGAGAGGGGTAGCTCTGCTGTCTGATACAGCCAATCCATGAATAGCATGGGGTAGCTCTGCTGTCTGATACAGCCAATCCATGAATAGCGAGGGGTAGCTCTGCTGTCTGATACAGTCAATCCATGAATAGTGAGAGATAGCTCTGCTGTCTGATACTGCCAAACCATGAATAGTGAGAGATAGCTCTGCTGTTTGATACAGTCAATCCATGAATAGAGAGGGGTAGCTCTGCTGTCTGATACGCCAATCCATGAATAGCATGGGGTAGCTCTGCTGTCTGATACAGCAAGTCCATGAATAGTGAGAGATAGCTCTGCTGTCTGATACTGCCAAACCATGAATAGTGAGAGATAGCTCTGCTGTTTGATACAGTCAATCCATGAATAGAGAGGGGTAGCTCTGCTGTCTGATACGCCAATCCATGAATAGCATGGGGTAGCTCTGCTGTCTGATACGCCAATCCATGAATAGAGAGGGGTAGCTCTGCTGTCTGATACGCCAATCCATGAATAGAGAGGGGTAGCTCTGCTGTCTGATACAGCCAATCCATGAATAGCATGGGGTAGCTCTGCTGTCTGATACAGTCAATCCAAGAATAGCGAGGGGTAGCTCTGCTGTCTGATACAGCCAATCCATGAATAGAGAGGGATAGCTCTGCTCTCTGATACAGCCAATCCATGAATAGCATGGGGTAGCTCTGCTGTCTGATACAGTCAATCCATGAATAGCGAGGGGTAGCTCTGCTGTCTGATACAGCCAATCCATGAATAGCATGGGGTAGCTCTGCTGTCTGATACAGCCAATCCATGAATAGCGAGGGGTAGCTCTGCTGTCCGATGCAGTCAATCCATGAATAGCGAGGGATAGCTCTGCTATCTAATACAGCCAATCCTTGAATAGTGAGAGATAGCTCTGCTCTCTGATGCAGCCAATCCATGAATAGCGAGGGGTAGCTCTGCCGTCTGATACATCCAACCCATGAATAGCGAGAGATAGCTCTGCTGTCTGATACAGCCAAACCATGAATAGTGAGAGATAGCTCTGCTGCCTGATACAGCCAAACCATGAATAGTGAGAGATAGCTCTGCTGTCTGATATAGCCAATCCTTGAATAGTGAGAGATAGCTCTGCTGTCTGATACAGTCAATCCTTGAATAGCGAGTGGTAGGTCTGCTGTCTAATGCAGCCAATCCATGAATACTGAGAGATAGCTCTGCTGTCTGATGCAGCCAATCCTTGAATAGCGAGTGGTAGGTCTGCTGTCTAATGCAGCCAATCCATGAATACTGAGAGATAGCTGTGTTGTTTAAAACTGTCCACACCATGTACATGGAAGGGTTGCTCTGCTGTCTCGATACTTCACAGTCAATATAACTTGAGGGCTAGAGCTGCTCTCCAAGATCCGAGACGGCCCAATCATTGTAACCCGAGTGCTAGCTCTGCTGTCCAATGCTACCAAATACACGTAGACTGATAGAGATCCTTGTTGTCGGAGACTGCCCAACTCATCTACACTCGGGGATTGCTCTGTTGCATGAGACTGTCCAGTCCGAGTAACTGAGGGATAGCTCTACTTTCCGGGGCTCAAGCCTGTCCAGGCCACGTAAAGTGAGGGTACCTGTTGTCTGATATTGTTCAATCCGTATAATCTTTAGTGAGCTGTGCTGGCAGGGACCCAAGGGAGTCCAATTCATGTACCTAAAGGATAGCTCTGCTGTCGAGATGCGCGGCTGCCAAGGGATTCTATTCTAGTGTAAGAGTTTCTATACATTACATTGTCCACACAGTGCAACCTGAGGGAAGCTCACCTGTCTGAGACCCAACCGTAGCCAATAGAGGTAAAACCTGGGATAGTTGGATAGCTCTGCTGCTTGACGCTACGCAGTCCACGTCATCAAAGGCATAGCTCTGCTGGTCAGTGCTGGAGGCTGCCACGCGGAGGCGCAGTTCTGCTGTCTGAGACCCTAGACCAGCAAATGGATGGAAAGTGAGGGGTGGCTCTGCTGTTGGAGATTTGAGCCAGTCTAATCCAAGTAACTGGTGGCAAAGCTCTTCTGCCCGACATCCTACAATGTAGAAGACATGTAACCTGAGATCACTCTGCTGTCTGAGCTCGAGACGGCCCAATTGATGTAACCTAATACACAGTTTTGCTGCCACAGATCCCAGCTCTGCTGTCTGAGGTCTCAGGATCTAAGATGGCTGCCACCTGATGGATAGTTGTGCTGCCTAGAGAAAATGCAAAAACAACAGTTGATGGACAGAATGCAGAACAATGTCATACATTCACCCCAGTACAGAGATCTGGGCCTAAATCCATCGTTTTTTTGCGCTCCACACCACCCCAGTTCAGACATGGCCAGACAAGCCAGGCTTGCTTGAATCCAGATCTGTTGACTGGGTGTGAGTGTTTGATTGGTTCACATGCTCCGTCCATCACCACCCCCTTTTGTACCGCCTAGAGAAAATGGGCCTCAATCACAAAAGTAACTTACACTTCTGAGTGAGTTTACTACTTTTCGGTATTCACAAACTGCAATTTTGTAGTAACTTGCACTTTTGTAGGGACTTGTACAATTGTAGTAAGGCCAGCACTGCACATGGCCAACCACTGGTATTGCAACTCCTCCCATAGAAAATAATGGAGGTAGGAACTTACTACAAAAGTGTAAGTTAATACAAAAGTGTACGTTTCTGAATACTAAAAAGTAATAAACGTACTCAAAAGTGCAAGTTACTGCGAAAGAGCGTTTTGTTAACAGCACTTTGTAGTACGCTTTGTAGTACTACAAACGTACTACAAAGCGCATGTTTGTAATACTATAAAATGTACTGCAAAGTGCAGTTTGTGAATAGCACTTGGTGATAAGTTTTGTTGTACTACAAAATTTACTGCAAAGTGCAGTTTGTGAATAGCACTTTGTAGTACGTTTTGTAGTACTACAAAACTTACTACAAAGTGGTTTTGAAGTGCAGTTTGTGAATAGCACTTTGCAGTACGTATTGTAGTACTACAAAAGTTACTGCAAAGTGCAGTTTTGTAGTACTACAAAACGTATTACAAAGTGCAGTATGTGAATAGCACTGTGGTAAGTTTTGTATGTCTGCTTTAGTACTACAACATTTACTACAAAGTGCAGCTTGTGAATCAGGCCCACTGTCTGTAAGGTTTATGTAACGTAAATGAGCGTGTTTCTGAGGCTTGATCTTTTTAATCTGGGTGTGACTCCTATGCTACAGACTGTAGGGCGTGTATTCTACAACAGCTGTCTCATCTGGAGCTTTTGAGAGTGCTCTGGCATGAGGCACAGGTCTGCTTGTCTGATTTCTCACTGCTTTTTCAGGTCTGAGCCCCACTGCTCTAGTTTGCATTCCTTCAGTACTTTTCCTGTGATGTTTTTGATTGTCCTGTTCTTAAACCCCTCTTACAAAGCGTGCATTTATTAAATAGCAATGCAATTTTCGTACTTTTTTGTGCAGTGCCTCTTTATCATTTTTTCTAGTTAAACATATGTTTTAATAAGTGTCTAAAAAATGTCAGTGGGTGCCACGCTGAGTGTTGGGCCCAGTCAAGGACAGAACACGATTATTGTGGAAAAGGTCGCATTAAGGAGACCGGTCTGCGACTAATAGGTTCTCCTCATCTGGACCCTCTTCTTGTACCTACAGGTCTTCCATCATTCTCATTACCTGACTATATCTGTCCTTTCCTAACCCCCAGACTTACCTGTCCCACCTCCAGTCCTGTTTCACCTCCTGCTGTCTTATTCTCATAACTGGCCAGATTGTACCCTTGTCCCACGATAATGAGTCCAAACCAGTGCTCAATATGAGCCGGTGGTTATCGGGCCTCAGCAACAGGCACTTAATCATCAACACTGGTGCTGTTCATGAGCACCGGTTATGGACACACGGAGAGATTAGGTAATTTGCCCAGAATCACAGGATGTTGAGCCGATGTCGAGACTCGAACCTGGTTCCCCAGCTCTGCAGTCGGCAGCTCTTGCCATTACGCCACATCATCTCCCCACTTTCATGGTTAGAAATTGGTTCTGTTCTAGGCGGCGCTAACGGGCGAAATGAGCTGGTGCGAGCTGCCTCCTAACGAGAACCCCAGCACTTATTTTTTTTTACAAATTAATCACTGGTCCAAAAGCTCTCACCTTGACTTCGCCTAAAATTTTGCATAAGCTTCCCTAGCTTACCATTGGAACAGTTTCTTCCACTCATCTAAGCAATTTATTCCGGCTTGCCCATCCCACCTGTAGACAACATTGTATGTGACACAGAGTTTTCGCTGCACCTGCGTCATTATTAATAGGAGCTGTGTGAGCAAATGCTTGTGTAGAAATTGAAATATTAGAAATAATACATATCGAAGAAAAAATAGAAATCCGTCCAACTGGTAATTCCTAAATGTGTCCTGGGTGACGGAGAGGGATTGTTTTTTTTGGAATGGCCATATATGTTGGCAGTGCCAAAACGCTTGCGGGCCAAAAGCGTGTGCGAGATTGGTGGGTCTCCATGTTTAAACTAACCTCACATATTCACTGGCCTGTATCCAAACATCTGATTCAGTAGTTCTTAAACTGTGGTCCGGGAACCCCTATGGGAGTCCGCAAAGCCTTCTTAACGGGTCCGCAACTTCTTAGGAAATTAAATCATATTAACAAATTATAGGTATAAATAAAGAAGCAAAATGTAATATTAAAAAAATAAAAACGTTCTGTAAATGTGAAGGGATTTGAACCTGGAGGCTAAAAATTAGGTTCGTATTCCCAGATTGGTTTGTTAGAGCCGCGCAAGTGCATCAAAGAGAATATAGTATGGACTATAACTGGCCTCCGTTGAATTTAGAACGGCTCCAGCCTTCCCATTAACATTTTTTTTTTTGTAAAAAACATTTTTTTTTTTTACATTTGTGAATTAAATAAAATATTTCATAATTTGTATATTTGTTTTTTGGATTCTTGTTTCTTTATTTCTTGTGCGTATTTTTTTGTTGCTCGAATCATTGAAAATGCTTATCTGGGGTCCCTGCCTTCCAATAATAACTCAGTGAGAGTTCCCAGATTCCAAAAAGGATTCACTGGGGTACCCGGGTTCCATTAATGATTAAGTGGGGGTTCACAGAAGTCAAAATGTTAAGAACCGCTGATCCAGTTCACGCTGTGGTGTGGGAAAAAACACTCCTAGCTCTGGAACCTTCCAGCAGGAGCGGCCCTATGCCATCCCTCCATGCAGCTCAGTGCTCTAAAGGTTGCCATGGCGACAGCCTAGATGTGTGGCCCGGGCTGTGAGGCTTGTAAACATGGCTTTCTTCGGGCTGGAACAAATTGCTGGTTGCGAGACTATCATGCCTGCGCCGATCATGTTCACGTTGATATTATAAGGCCGTGTTTCCCTCAGCTTGGCGCTAGGTAAATATCGCTACTCGATCAGACAACATTCCTCCAGTAACAAGCAGTGCGCTCCCACTGCGTGCTGCGTAACCTCACGTCACCGACTTTACGTCATAAAAAAAAAACTGGTTGTGAGCTCAGCAAGCCAACATGGCCAGCATAGGCCCTAGAAGTAGTAGGGGTGCCGGGGTATTGCAGCTCCCCAAACATATCCATACTGGAGTCCGGGCCGGATTGGGAACCACAACCGGCCCTGGCAAAGTGCTCTGCCGGCCCTCACCCTCCCCACTGGGGGGGGGGGGGGGGGGGGGGGGGATGGGTGGGGGTGGGGGGTTGGAGGTGCAGCCGAGCTCTTTGCCGGGGCGGTTTTCAGCCGATTGTGGTACCGAGCCGATTTTGCAGCTATGTTACAAAAACGGCCCTGTAACAAAAACAGGACCCAGGGGGCCAAAACCGTCCCCGGCCCCCGTGCGGCTCACCGGGGGATTGCCTTGTGCCCGCTATGGCCAGTCGGCCCTGACGAGGGGTAGCTCTGCTATCTAATACAGCCAATCCTTGAATAGTGAGAGATAGCTCTGCTGTCTGATACAGTCAATCCATGAATAGCGAGGGGTAGCTCTGCTGTCTGATACAGCCAATCCATGAATAGCGAGGGGTAGCTCTGCTATCTAATACAGCCAATCCTTGAATAGTGAGAGATAGCTCTGCTGTCTGATGCAGCCAATCCATGAATAGCGAGGGATAGCTCTGCTATCTGATACAGCCAATCCTTGAATAGGGAGAGGTAGCTCTGCTGTCTGATGCAGCCAATCCATGAATAGCGAGGGGTAGCTCTGCTGTCTGATACAGCCAATCCATGAATAGCGAGGGGTAGCTCTGCTGTCTGATACAGCCAATCCATGAATAGCGAGGGGTAGCTCTGCTGTCCGATACATCCAATCCATGAATAGCGAGGGGTAGCTCTGCTGTCTGATACAGCCAATCCATGAATAGCGAGGGGTAGCTCTGCTGTCCGATACATCCAATCCATGAATAGCGAGGGGTAGCTCTGCTGTCTGATACAGCCAATCCATGAATAGCGAGGGGTAGCTCTGCTGTCTGATACAGCCAATCCATGAATAGCGAGGGGTAGCTCTGCTGTCTGATACAGTCAATCCTTGAATAGCGAGTGGTAGCTCTGTTGTCTGATACATCCAATCCATGAGTGGTGAGGGGTAGCTCTGCTGTCTGATACAGCCAATCCATGAATAGCGAGGGGTAGCTCTGCTGTCTGATACAGCCAATCCATGAATAGCGAGGGGTAGCTCTGCTGTCTGATACAGCAAGTCCATGAATAGTGAGAGATAGCTCTGCTGTCTGATACTGCCAAACCATGAATAGTGAGAGATAGCTCTGCTGTTTGATACATTCAATCCATGAATAGAGAGGGGTAGCTCTGCTGTCTGATACGCCAATCCATGAATAGCATGGGGTAGCTCTGCTGTCTGATACGCCAATCCATGAATAGAGAGGGGTAGCTCTGCTGTCTGATACAGCCAATCCATGAATAGCATGGGGTAGCTCTGCTGTCTGATACAGCCAATCCATGAATAGCGAGGGGTAGCTCTGCTGTCTGATACATCCAACCCATGAATAGCGAGAGATAGCTCTGCTGTCTGATACAGCCAAACCATGAATAGTGAGAGATAGCTCTGCTGCCTGATACAGCCAAACCATGAATAGTGAGAGATAGCTCTGCTGTCTGATATAGCCAATCCTTGAATAGTGAGAGATAGCTCTGCTGTCTGATATAGCCAATCCATGAATAGCGAGGGGTAGGTCTGCTGTCTAATGCAGCCAATCCATGAATACTGAGAGATAGCTGTGTTGTTTAAAACTGTCCACACCGTGTACATGGAAGGGTTGCTCTGCTGTCTCGATACTTCACAGTCAATATAACTTGAGGGCTAGAGCTGCTCTCCTAGATCCGAGACGGCCCAATCATTGTAACCTGAGTGCTAGCTCTGCTGTCCAATGCTACCAAATACACGTAGACTGATAGATATCCTTGTTGTCGGAGACTGCCCAACTCATCTACACTCGGGGATTGCTCTGTTGCATGAGACTGTCCAGTCCGAGTAACTGAGGGATAGCTCTACTTTCCGGGGCTCAAGCCTGTCCAGGCCACGTAAAGTGAGGGTACCTGTTGTCTGATATTGTTCAATCCGTATAATCTTTAGTGAGCTGTGCTGGCAGGGACCCAAGGGAGTCCAATTCATGTACCTAAAGGATAGCTCTGCTGTCGAGATGCGCGGCTGCCAAGGGATTCTATTCTAGTGTAAGAGTTTCTATACATTACATTGTCCACACAGTGCAACCTGAGGGAAGCTCACCTGTCTGAGACCCAACCGTAGCCAATAGAGGTAAAACCTGGGATAGTTGGATAGCTCTGCTGCTTGACGCTACGCAGTCCACGTCATCAAAGGCATAGCTCTGCTGGTCAGTGCTGGAGGCTGCCACGCGGAGGCGCAGTTCTGCTGTCTGAGACCCTAGACCAGCAAATGGATGGAAAGTGAGGGGTGGCTCTGCTGTTGGAGATTTGAGCCAGTCTAATCCAAGTAACTGGTGGCAAAGCTCTTCTGCCCGACATCCTACAATGTAGAAGACATGTAACCTGAGATCACTCTGCTGTCTGAGCTCGAGACGGCCCAATTGATGTAACCTAATACACAGTTTTGCTGCCACAGATCCCAGCTCTGCTGTCTGAGGTCTCAGGATCTAAGATGGCTGCCACCTGATGGATAGTTGTGCTGCCTAGAGAAAATGCAAAAACAACAGTTGATGGACAGAATGCAGAACAATGTCATACATTCACCCCAGTACAGAGATCTGGGCCTAAATCCATCGTTTTTTTGCGCTCCACACCACCCCAGTTCAGACATGGCCAGACAAGCCAGGCTTGCTTGAATCCAGATCTGTTGACTGGGTGTGAGTGTTTGATTGGTTCACATGCTCCGTCCATCACCACCCCCTTTTGTACCGCCTAGAGAAAATGGGCCTCAATCACAAAAGTAACTTACACTTCTGAGTGAGTTTACTACTTTTCGGTATTCACAAACTGCAATTTTGTAGTAACTTGCACTTTTGTAGGGACTTGTACAATTGTAGTAAGGCCAGCACTGCACATGGCCAACCACTGGTATTGCAACTCCTCCCATAGAAAATAATGGAGGTAGGAACTTACTACAAAAGTGTAAGTTAATACAAAAGTGTACGTTTCTGAATACTAAAAAGTAATAAACGTACTCAAAAGTGCAAGTTACTGCGAAAGAGCGTTTTGTTAACAGCACTTTGTAGTACGCTTTGTAGTACTACAAACGTACTACAAAGCGCATGTTTGTAATACTATAAAATGTACTGCAAAGTGCAGTTTGTGAATAGCACTTGGTGATAAGTTTTGTTGTACTACAAAATTTACTGCAAAGTGCAGTTTGTGAATAGCACTTTGTAGTACGTTTTGTAGTACTACAAAACTTACTACAAAGTGGTTTTGAAGTGCAGTTTGTGAATAGCACTTTGCAGTACGTATTGTAGTACTACAAAAGTTACTGCAAAGTGCAGTTTTGTAGTACTACAAAACGTATTACAAAGTGCAGTATGTGAATAGCACTGTGGTAAGTTTTGTATGTCTGCTTTAGTACTACAACATTTACTACAAAGTGCAGCTTGTGAATCAGGCCCACTGTCTGTAAGGTTTATGTAACGTAAATGAGTGCGTTTCTGAGGCTTGATCTTTTTAATCTGGGTGTGACTCCTATGCTACAGACTGTAGGGCGTGTATTCTACAACAGCTGTCTCATCTGGAGCTTTTGAGAGTGCTCTGGCATGAGGCACAGGTCTGCTTGTCTGATTTCTCACTGCTTTTTCAGGTCTGAGCCCCACTGCTCTAGTTTGCATTCCTTCAGTACTTTTCCTGTGATGTTTTTGATTGTCCTGTTCTTAAACCCCTCTTACAAAGCGTGCATTTATTAAATAGCAATGCAATTTTCGTACTTTTTTGTGCAGTGCCTCTTTATCATTTTTTCTAGTTAAACATATGTTTTAATAAGTGTCTAAAAAATGTCAGTGGGTGCCACGCTGAGTGTTGGGCCCAGTCAAGGACAGAACACGATTATTGTGGAAAAGGTCGCATTAAGGAGACCGGTTTGCGACTAATAGGTTCTCCTCATCTGGACCCACTTCTTGTACCTACAGGTCTTCCATCATTCTCATTACCTGACTATATCTGTCCTTTCCTAACCCCCAGACTTACCTGTCCCACCTCCAGTCCTGTTTCACCTCCTGCTGTCTTATTCTCATAACTGGCCAGATTGTACCCTTGTCCCACGATAATGAGTCCAAACCAGTGCTCAATATGAGCCGGTGGTTATCGGGCCTCAGCAACAGGCACTTAATCATCAACGCTGGTGCTGTTCATGAGCACCGGTTATGGACACACGGAGAGATTAGGTAATTTGCCCAGAATCACAGGATGTTGAGCCGATGTCGAGACTCGAACCTGGTTCCCCGGCTCTGCAGTCGGCAGCTCTTGCCATTACGCCACATCATCTCCCCACTTTCATGGTTAGCAATTGGTTCTGTTCTCACTGCGTGCTGCGTAACCTCACGTCACCGACTTTACGTCATAAAAAAAAAACTGGTTGTGAGCTCAGCAAGCCAACATGGCCAGCATAGGCCCTAGAAGTAGTAGGGGTGCCGGGGTATTGCAGCTCCCCAAACATATCCATACTGGAGTCCGGGCCGGATTGGGAACCACAACCGGCCCTGGCAAAGTGCTCTGCCGGCCCTCACCCTCCCCACTGGGGGGGGGGGGGGGGGGGGGGATGGGTGGGGGTGGGGGGTTGGAGGTGCAGCCGAGCTCTTTGCCGGGGCGGTTTTCAGCCGATTGTGGTACCGAGCCGATTTTGCAGCTATGTTACAAAAACGGCCCTGTAACAAAAACAGGACCCAGGGGGCCAAAACCGTCCCCGGCCCCCGTGCGGCTCACCGGGGGATTGCCTTGTGCCCGCTATGGCCAGTCGGCCCTGACTGGAGTTCTGAAGATAAATGAGCAATTATTATGCTTATAAATTTTATTTTTAATCTGGTCACATTTGCTGTGTGCTCAAAGACGGAAAAGTCAAGTGTCAGGCTCTGTCTTCTAACAAATTGCTGCTCAGTCTTCTAGCAGTGAAGTTAGTGTTTTCTTTCTCTAACTGCAAAGTCAGAAGATTTTGTAAACTAAACTATGTGACAATTTTGCTGGTGCAAAAGTACAGTTTTTTAGGATGTATTTTTTTCGACTACGCCGCATGATTTAACTACCTGTAAATGAACTGTGCAAATATTTCCAAATATATCGGCAGTTGCGAAAGCGCCAATGAAGGGCTTTTTTTGTAAATTGTAAGGTGTGATGGTTACAAAGATTTAGTATGATCAAATGAAATCAAGAAACTTTTTATCAGGCACGCTAAACTGAGATTGCGCAAGGAGAGGTCCTCAGTCTTGATTGAGAAAAAGGATTCGAGTCTCCTGAGATTTCTGAGTGTAACATAGGCGGTTCTCAGGTAATATTGCTTGTGGAACCTGAGACTTGGCTGCCTTCTGAAGTAGCAGAGTTTCTTTTGGTCTTTAAAGTCTTTTTGTAAAGTTATTTCAGTATAAATAATATGTGTTTTGGAAAAATATATGTACAAAGTTGTAGGGAGAAAATGTACTAAAAAAAGTATTGCATTTGTGCTTGACTCTCCAGTATGGGTAGTGCCACCGGAATCTGCACATTTATAGGGTTATTGCATTGCCTATTCATAATGCAGGATTAATGTAATAATGTTGCATGGAAGTCGATGAGATTAGGATACTAGAGTGGGTGTTTGCTTTCTGCACACATGCCCCTGTTCTGAGACATAGCCTGGATCCATTCTTGGTGCCGTCTTCTTTTGTTCATACTCTTTGAGGTACAGTGATGTGTTTGAATTGTTGATCTCTTTCACATTGATGTGGTGTGTTGTATCGGCATGTTTAGTGTACTGTTGAGTGATGTAAATTAGAATGGTGTCATTTTTTTACTTCAGTGTACAGAGATGTTTGTTAAGTTGACCGTAATTCTGTGAGTTGTGTGTGTGAATATGAAATAAGTTCTTAGCCTGAAATTGTGTGTCCTGGGTTGGGGGAGCTGCCATTTAAAAATTTGGTTCCATGTGAGTTTATGTGAAAGTGTGTTACACTCCCCATCTAAGGACCTCCTTACGAGTTTTGTTGATGCAGGAGTGGGCAGCACGCCACCACCCCACTACTAATATTCTGCCCAAATAACTGAATAACATATCTACTAATCAAATTACTACATATTTATACTATACTCATTTTCAACAGTAATCCTTTATGGGTTCCGGAGTGGCGTGCTACTCGCCAGAACAGCGCTTCAACATCCATCAGGGGTAACAAGTGCAATATGAATGCAAACCTTTCTTCCCCTTCTATCCCTCCGCTATCCTTCTCACTCCAAGTAACAGACTAATATCCACCACTGAAATTACTTCATATTTCACCATATTAATTCACCACTAATCCTTTGTAGGCTTCCTGAATAGCGTGCGTCAACAAGCGCTATATAAATACAAACCTTTGTCCTCCTCTATCCTTCTGCTATAATTCCAAATCCAAATAACTGACTAACCTATCCACCACTTAAAATGTACTCGCATGTTTCACTATACTAATTCAACACTAATCCTCTATGGGTCCCGGAGTAGCGTGCTACCCGCCGAAAAAGCGCTTTGACGCCTCATCAGGGGTAGTAAGCGCTATATAAATGCAATTACAATACAATACAATACAATATGTGAGCCATATGCAGTCCATGCTGAGCAGGAATGGGGTGCATGCACACAGTGGGGCACCCGCTCCCCTGTGCACAGGGGGCCGTACAAAGCCCCCTTTATTTCCACACCGCCAGCAGTTTCATGGAGTAAGAACCTCCATGAGACCGCTGGTGGTGAGGAAAGGCATACTATGCTTGGCGGTCCCGCAGGTTACCACCAAGTACCACCAAGCATATTGCGGCCCTGAGACTGCTGCACCACTACCAGGGATCTCTGAACCCTGCCGGTTGCGGCGGTGCTATGGCGTTCTGACCGCCCAAGTTGTAATCCTGCGATCAGACCGCCGGTGCAGCAGTGGCCCGACTGCCACCGTTACGCCATCATAAGTTTGGTCGTCCTCAGACTGCCAAACTCATAATTCGGTCCCAAGTGTTGTGGTGTGTAATTGTGCGTGTTATCATGAGGGAGACTGGGAACCCCCATGTTGAAGAAGATGCAGCGTTCTGTGCCCTTGGCAGTCGTGCTGTTCTGTGTTATTTCTATATGTACTTTGTTTCTATATGTGTGGCATGTTTGTATATATTCAAACAGGAGGTACTACACCCCCTCATGCCCATAGTGGCTATGAGGCTTGTGTGGCTTGGACCGGTTTGAAAGTTGAGTTTTCTAAATGCTTGTTGCCTTGTGATTTACGTTTCGACGTGAGGTTTCAAGAACCTTATTGTCATTGTAGGAGTGCAAGGTTTTTGTTGACCCATTGCAGAATTACCTGTGGCTACTTATTGTCCTTGTGGTCTGTGTGGCTCTGATGGAGAGTGTGAAGTTTTGTAATTGGGTTACTAGCCGTTGATGATTGTTTAATTGATATACGAGTATCAGTGGTTTTGTTTTGAGGTCATTTTTAGGTCGAAGCCTACCAGACAGCGCAGCTGTCTGGTTTGCTAACGACATCTTGGGCACATTCGGAAAGCTTCCATGGCAATGCATTCTGCCCATTACTTACTATTGGCTTTGTGGTTTGTAACTCACATTTGCTTGTTTTCTATTTTCTGGCTTTATTTGTTTGAAGTTGTCCACCTTGAATTCGTCCCTTCCCCAAACCCTATTTATTGTATTCTTCCACCATTACTGAATTTCTGTAAACAGACCTTTACATCTTGTTCTTATCTTGTCACATTTGCTGTGCATTCAATATCACACTCGGTCTTTCAGGGAGCTTGGTGGTTACTTATCTTTCTCGGAGATCAAAGTGAGAGGGCTCATGTGATAATCATGCTGGCTACTTGGGTGTGCTGTATGATTTGTTTTTGTCTAGCACACACACACACACACACACACACACATATATATATATATGTATGTATATATATATGTAAATGTATACATATAATATGTATATGTATACATATATATATATATATATGTATACATATGTACGTATGCATATACACTTGTGTCACGCACCTTGTTTTTTTCCATAGCTATTTTTATGTTTTCTTACCATTGGCAAACTAATGTTTTGAGAATGGCAGAAGGCCTGATATGTGTATTTTATTGATAAGTTATGTAAGGTTACTGCTTACAGAATGACTGTACATCATTTACTGTGCACAGATGGACTGTCAATCACATCCCGCTTTCAGAACGTCTGCCCTTCATTACTGCACACAGACCCACTGCTCCTCTGTTACGGCCTACTGAGAAACTGCCCGGCAGCTATTGCGCACAGAATGACTGCCCATTAGTTACTGCCCATAGAATAACCTCCCTTCTATTACTGCACGCCAATAGTCTGCCCTTCAGTTACTGTTCACCGAATAGTTGCCTGCCACTGCAAAACTGACCATCATTCACTGCACACAGAATGGCTGCCCATCAGTAACTGCGCCCATAATGGCTTCCCATCCTGTTATAGTGTAGAAATGACTGGTCATCAGTTACTTCATACAGAGTGAATGCTTATGAGTTGCTGTGTACAGAATGACTTCCCATCAGAAGCCGCGTAAAGAAATTACTGCCGATCAGTTACCGCGCACAGAACGACTGCCCATTAGTTCCTGGCTACAGAATGACGGCTCATCGGCTACTGGCTACAGACTGAATTCCCATTTGCTCTCATTGCTGTTACATTAGTTCTCTGCTAGTTGGATCTGGCCTTTGAGACAGCTTTAGCTGTCTCAGCAAACTGCTGTTTTTCAAAACAATTCATGCATAAAACACATGCACAGAGGGGCTTTGGGTCAGCTAGAGTCCTCTCCAACTGCTGAAGAATTCACATAATTCACCCGCCCACCACATCATACAGTGGGGGGCAATGGTCAGCCAGCTTTTCTCATTGGCTCTCTTCACTTTGAGTGACTGAATAAAGCTTGTACACATTGCTCACCTCCACTTAAAATAGTTATCTCTTTTTTGTAAAAATGCTTAAAAGTGCATATTCTCAATTTTATTTTTTATAAATTATCTTTGAACAAAAAAGACGATTTATTTGCCTGCACTTCAGGTGCCTAGTTAGATGGTGATTTATTTATTTCCGGCTTTTTTGCGTCAAGCCTTCCAGGGAGTGCAACTGTCTGGTTGCAAAATACCAACTGCAGGATTACCAAGAACTTATAGGGGCTTACAGCCCACCGTTTGATTCCCATTGGTTGGTTTATCAACACTCTAATTTGCATGCTTCTCATTCAATGGCGTTCCTTGTCTCAGCCTGTCCATCTTGTGTTGGACCCTCCCCTGGAGCACAGCCTCTTTACAGTCTCTATGCTTGACTGGCTTTTGTCCTTCGCTGCTCACTTTTAGGCAACTACTTTTTACCTTTTGCTTAAGCCTTTCATGAGAGTGCATATGTTTTCCAGCTCTTTTCCTTGTGTGCTTCTCCCCACTGTGCTCCATGTTACTGTCTCCCTGATGTTGCATGCTCTGTCTTGTGTACTTTCCCCACCAAACTCCCTGCCTGAACTGCGCTCCATGTGCTCCCTTGCCCCATGTGGTGCTCCATTGCGTGCTGCCTCTCCCTTTGTGTCCCCGGTGCCTGCATTGCCCCTATGCCCAGTCTTTTTTATTTTTTTATTTTTAAGGGAGAAGAACCAATCAACTAATTTCTACCAGCTTCGTACCGTAGGAACAAAAAGCATTTTCGCTGTACTTCATTTTTTTTTTTTTTTTTTACAGATCCATCTCGGATCAGTAAATTAAAAACATGCACCTACATTGTCTTGTAGACATGCATGGATAATACGTATGCAATCTCCTGCTAAATGATGCAGCCACTGCAACCATGTAATTCTGCTTTTTTTTTCTTTAAATTGATTAACTTCTGGGCACATTCTGTACAGCATCTTGCTGATGCTGTAGAGCAGCTCAACTGCGAGACCTATTGGTTTTGCCAATGTTTGTTAAAGCTGCTGTTATAAAGTGTTTAAGTGGCATGTAGCTTTTTTGCAATGTGGTCGCTTGGTTTGGTGATGATGTATTTTTGTCACCTTCATAAAAAATAATAGTAACATGCACGGCTCAACCGAAGGGCTTAATATTTTTTTTAAACAAATTTCACGAGTAAAAACAGCCACATCAGTGATTCCCCCCCCCCCCCCCCCCCCCCCCCCCCCCACACATTTTTACTGCAAGCATATGGTGGCAACCTGTTGCTGGCGGACTGTATATATTTTTATTTCCATGGCATATGCTTGCAATAAAAATATTATAAAAAATTAACCGTTGTATCAGCAGCCACCCATTAGCTGTGCCAATGCTTGTTTTTGTGAGATGGAGGACATTCGATATGCTTGTGGCATCTCAAAAGCCCCAAAGTCAGTGGAAAGAATCCGACATGATTGCGCTTTCAGGGGAACAACGTCTTAGATGGGCAGAACGAACGTGAGATGAGGAAGAAGTGAGGGAAAAAGAGCAGGAGAGACAGAGAAAGAGAGAAAGCGACAGTGAAAGAGGTAAAGAAAGAAACAGAGAAGATAGGGGAGAACGAGAAACAGAAGGGGCAGAGAACAGGGATTGAAAGGGATAGGAGGAAAAAGGAAGAGAGTGACAGAAAGAGACTGAACAGAAGGGTGAATGGAAGCAACAGAGAAAGAGAGAGTGAGCTACGGAAAGAGAGAAAGAAAGGGAGATAGAGGAAAGAGAGGGAGAGAGAAAGGCAGATAGAGAACAAGAGAGAGAAGCATGGAGGGGCGCAGAGGGTGCTCTTTCAGCCCCTCGGCCCTGCTCATCCCGGCTGTACCCATGCACACGGATCCTCGTTGGCGCGTCTCGGCGGCGCTGACAGGTCGATGGAGCAGCGGCGCATCCGCTCATCGAGAGGTGCTGGTCCGGTGCAGCGCGTGTGGATGTTTTCTTTGTGGGCGGACAGCTAATTAAAACCTTCCCTTTCCTCCCTCGCCCATCTGCGAGCGCCTGTTCTCTCTCCCGGGCCGCGCCGCGTCTTGTTAAACACTTCACTGCCTCTTCCCCTAAAATCCGCGCGCCGTAATTACCGGAGTCTTTCGTGCAGTGCCTGAGGCGGGTGAGTGGAAGCGGCGGGCTCGGAGCGGTCTGTGTGCCAGCTGCGGGCCCTCGGATGCATGGGAGGCGGCTGCAGCCCCTGAGTGGCGGCTGCAGGCCCTCGGATGCATGGGTGGAGATTGGAGGCCCTGGGTGGCGGCTGCTGGCCCTC
Organism: Lissotriton vulgaris; assembly: GCF_964263255.1. Taxonomy (NCBI): domain Eukaryota; kingdom Metazoa; phylum Chordata; class Amphibia; order Caudata; family Salamandridae; genus Lissotriton; species Lissotriton vulgaris. Next base: position 64,806,859 of record NC_141698.1, read on the forward strand.
GGATGCTTGGGTGCAGATTGCAGGCCCTGGGTGGCGACTGCAGGCCCCGCGTGGCAAATCCAGAGCTGTGACGTGTGCACTGCAGGTCTAGATCTGTCTCTGAGAACTGCTGCCCCAGAGCTGCCTGTTTGTGGGGTGCAGACCCATACCTGCCTGTGTGTGCACTACTGACCCAGAGCTGTCTACCAGCAGGCAGTTTAAGGGGCCACACCTGCCTGTGGGCGGCTGCAGGCCCCGAGAAGCTCCATCCATGGGAGGTGTAGCTATAGATGTACATGTTGGTGGGCTGCAGGTTGTCCACCCCGAGTGTCTGTGCGCAGGCGCCAGAGCTCCCCGTGCCGGGACTTAGTGCCAAGAGCAGGGCCGGGCGCATGTGTTTGGCAGGTTCTGAACAGCCGGTGTGTTGGCTGCGACCAGGAGCTGCCTATGCACAGGCAGGTGGCCCAGAGATGTCTGAGTGTGAGCCACAGGCCCAGAGCTGCCTCCAAACGAGTGGTAGGGTCTCAAAGATGCCTGTGCGAAAGCTCTGGGCACCGGGCTGCCTGTTTGTGTGTTGCGTTCTCTGAGCTGCTTGAACGCTGCAGGCCCTGAGGTGACTGAGCATAACTACAAGACCAGAGCTGCCTCCTGCTTGTGAGATGCATTCTCGGAGTTGCTCGCGCGCTGCAGGCCCAGAGGTGACTGTGCATAGCCACAGGGCTCGAGCTGCCTGCTTATGAGATGCATTCTCGGAGTTGCTCGCGCGCTGCAGGCCCAGAGGTGACTGTGCATAGCCACAGGGCCCGAGCTGCCTCCTGCTTGTGAGATGCATTCACAGAGTTGCTCACGCGCTGCAGGCCCAGAGTTGACTGCGCAAAGCCACAGGGCCCGAGCTGCCTGCTTGTGAGATGCATTCACAGAGTTGCTCGCGCCCTGCAGGCCCAGAGGTGACTGCACATAGCCACAAGACCAGAGCTGCCTGCTTGTGAGATGCATTCACAGAGTTGCTCACGCGCTGCAGGCCCAGAGTTGACTGCGCAAAGCCACAGGGCCCGAGCTGCCTGCTTGTGAGATGCATTCACAGAGTTGCTCGCGCGCTGCAGGCCCAGAGTTGACTGCGCAAACCCACAGGGCCCGAGCTGCCTGCTTGTGAGATGCATTCTCAGAGTTGCTCGCGCGCTGCAGCCCCAGTAGTGACTGTGCATAGCCCCATATATATTACCTAAAATACTATAGCTTTTGTAGGCAGATCTGGGGCTGTTGGTTGTTTTATGGCACAGCGTGGAGCTGAGCGCCTGTTTTATGCGCCTGCAGGCGTAAAGTGAATTTATTTAATTCAATATTTCTCAAAGTTCGTGCTTTAATTTCTGACAGCAGAGTTCATAAACAAAAAGAGGCAGACCTTACCCAAAAACCTTTCCGAGTTCAACTGACATAAAATTAAGTACTTAAAGAAATATGGAGTTAAACTTTACGCGCTGCCAGCGCATAAAACACATCGGTGGGCGAGCTACTGGAAGCTCAAGCCAGATTCGAATCTGAAGCCAGGCTCTGGCCCAGATGGAGGCCCTGTTGAGACCTGAGCCCACAACAAGCAGAGCTTTCTTGTGGCATCTGCCTGCCACCCTCCCTCCACCCAGGATGTGGCATTATGGCCAGAGCAGCCGACTAGGGTCCTGGGGAACTAGGTTTGAGTCTTTGCGTTGGCTCAGCATCCTCTGAATCTGGGCAAATCACGTAATTTCCTCGTGCCCATAAAAATGAACGTGACCTTGTGTAAAGTATTTGGTGCTCATGTAGAGTGGTTGTATACCTTTCGGGTCGAGTTGCGCTGTATTAAAAATGTAGAAGAATGCACAAAGGTAAAAGCAAAACGTTAACATAAAAAAAGGGAACACAAACATTACCATTTAGTGACTCATTTGGGCAAAGTAAAACCAGAAACTCTTTATAAATCGTGGCTTCCACGCTTAAATTGTGTGATCTTAGACAAATATTTTATTTAATGGATCTCCCTTTTCTTCATTATCAGGTATGAAAACACTTACAAATATGCCAGTTCCAAATACCATTTCTGTAAAAACCTGGGGGCATATTATCAAGCACGGCGTTAACATTATCGCCGCTTTAGCGGCAGAAAACTGCTGCTAAAGCGGCGATAATGGGCTTCATAATACGCCGTAGAGAATTCCCATAGAAGGCCATGTTCACACCAGAACATGGGCCTCTATGGGAATTCACAAGGGCGTATTATCAAGCCCAATATCGCCGCTTTCGCTGAAGTTTTCTGCCGCTAAAGCGCCCATAATGTTAACGCCGTTTCTTGATGATATGCCCCCTATTGTGTTTGATTTAATGGACTATCAGGTTGCTCTAAAATAATCTGGGCCTCGTAAAGGGTTTACTTGATAACTGTCTTGCCTTCTTAGTTCACTAATGGTTCATGTTGGCAACAAGATCACTTTTAATCGTTACTTTTAAAATGTGTCATATTAATGCCAGAGCTCTCGCATGTTAAGGAAATACACTTTTGTCAATTTGGAAGAGACTTTATCATATGCTATGTGACGTTTGTTGTACAATTTTGTAGGTAACAAGGACCCCCTGATGTGGATACGACTCCTGGGTCAGGGACAACAATTTTTATGTAATGGCATATACCCAGGCAGACTTAAAACACAAAAGCTGGCTAAATGGTAAAGATAAAAACATAAATGTGTACCAGATAAAAAGTAATGCAATGGACTGAAATGATATCAAAAATAATTGAAATTTAATAGATGAATACACTTATCACATAAAATACATAAAAAAATTCATGTGGCTATTATTTGAATACATATTAGAAGCACATCATGATACATAAAAAAAGGATCTTTCGTTTTCCTTTTTATGAAGAATAGGGCTGTGTGTCAACGCGTTTCGACAAAGTCTTTTGTCTTCATCTTTACCATTTAGCCAGCTTTTGTGTTTTAAGTTTGTTGTACAATTTACATAGCAAACATTTTGAGGACTCCGCTCATGCCCGGTTGTAAGGGTAAAGCTAACCCCTTGGCTCTGGCACAACCCGCTTTGTTTATTTGCTGGCTAGCCCACTTTTAATAAAACAGGCACTCGGCTCTACGCTGCACCAGAAAAGCTCAGTAGAATATCAGGCCTGAAAGTATGATGTGCTAAACATGTCTGCTAGAATTTCTCCTCAAGCAGCAGCAAAATCAACTTGAATGGCCACGCGCTATTACGTAACGCATGTGCAGTTCACACTGATATTTAGAGCTGCTCGCGCTACCGACGCTTAATTGCAGTGCAAGCTGCATATTTTCAACCTGTTGGCGGAATTCAGCAGAATCTTGCGGAGTTTTCTGTAACTCCACAGAATTCCGCAGAGTGAAACTCAGCGAGTTCCGCCCACCCCTATAGTTAAAGTGTTGGTGAGGAGGGCGCAGGACCTGTTGTAAATGACACAAAACTAGATTTTACTGTTCCGGCAAAGCACCAACTGAGCAAAAATAGCAAGCAGGCAGCTGCCCAGCCCTCCTTGTATGGGCCTGGAGAGTTCACTTGGTCTGCTGCAAGGGCGTTTTGAAAAATGGGATCAAATTGTACATTCTGTGACACATTTTCAATCATATTCCCTAGCTGCAACGTTTCGTAAGGAATAACGAAGGAGCTCCCGCATTGAAAATGCACCAGTATACCCCACTGATTCTAGTTAGTGCCCCTGGAAGAAAGAAAAAATATAAGCAAGTGTCACTTGCATGAATTATTGCTAAACAGCATTAAAATTATTCTGGAAAAACAATAATTATGTCCCCAAACATCAATTTTCTGAAATACACCCATTTAACTACTAAATTTCAGATTTACATTTTCGGTAAATAAACTCATTTATCTCAACAAAAGCCTTTTTTATTTTTTTATTTTTTATTCTAAGAGTTTTTAAAGCACGAACATGGCCCATGGGTATCAGAGCACTGTACATAGAGAAACTATAAACTGTTACATGAACCATACAAGCAATCATCGCCTAACAAGAGCATTAGCACATGGATTTCGCTTTTATTGTCTGCTCTCCGGGCGTCCACACACAATCATGCACACAAACGCAGTCACAACTGCACACACGTATCCCAAGTTCATCACCCACCACCTCATACCCACCCAGAAAGTCAACAAATGAAGGATTTTACTCACCCAATGCCACCTTCTCCTTTTCTTCTTCTTTGTCATCAATCCTTTTTTCTGCAAGCGATTGCTTGTTCCAGAGTCTGGCTTCACTCATGTGATGGATACAATTATAAACTCCCAAAGCAGGATATATAGGGCCACATGCATGAAAACATTTTCCCATAGACACAGAATGGGCAAAACCCTTTGATGCATCTGGCCCAAAATCTCACTTCCTGGTTCGTCTTGAATATGCGGGGTGTGCATCAGAACAGTTCAAGAAATGCAAACTCTGTAAGATTAGCTAACTCAAGATATTTTCTTGATTAACTTCTCCTGTGTTTTTTTCTTCTTTTCCCTATATAATATGATGGAAGGATGAACAGATGATGGTTCTAATTAGTATTGTGTTTTCTTTAAAAAAAAGCATCAGCACTGCCTGGGCCCACTTCAACATAAAAGTGCATTTTCTCATCTTCTTCAGTCTGTCTCAGCCCAGGTCCAGGCTGTCCAGTCTCAAGCCAGAGACCAAAGTCTAGAAGCAAACCTCCAAATGGCACCGATGTGGGCTCAGTGGCAAAGTGTTCTTTTTTGGGTATGAAATCAGTGGCGGCTGGTATGTACGGAGGGTGGTGTGGCGGGTGGGACAGAAATAAATAAGTAATAAAATAGTGACATTTCCTTCCCCGTGCAATGTCCTTCTCGCTCGGGTCTTCTAGAGAGAGACTGCAATGTGGGACCCTGGAACCTGCACTAACCAATCCTGGTGCTGTTCTCATGCAGGATGAGAGAAGCACCTGGATTGGAGGGAACGGTCTCCTTCGACGCTCCTGAGAAAACTAGAGCCCTATGCTTTCTCTAACCCAGCTGTCTTAGACAGCTAAGTCTGAGAGGTTTAAAATACGCATTTCTGGCTGGTCATCGCAAGACAGTCGGCCAAAGAGACATGTGCACTTTAAACTTAAAGTGCCCTGCCCATCACTGCTCTCTGCTGCTGCCAGTCAGCAGCAGCCCCCCTCCCCCCTCCACCCTCCTTTCACTCGGCTCTGGAGAGGGGTTATTGAAAAATAAAAGGGTAAGAAATTAACTTTATTTCCATTATATTTTTCATTTCTGGAGGGAAATTTAGTTAGTGGCGCGATGCTAGGCATGAGCGAATTTTGCGGATCTCGCGTTCGCGAATTTTGCGGATTTGCGGATTCGCAATCCGCAAAATCCGCGAATTCCCGCGAATTTGCGGATTTTTTTTTTGTGTTCGCCCGTGTTTCTGCCAGTTCGCGAGGGTTTTGTACACTTTCGCAAATTGCGAACTTACCTGTCGGGTCGCAAGTTTCGCGAACTTGTTGTTTCTACGTGTCCAGCCTGTTTGGGACACTCTTCTTCATCACTGCCACTCTCTGTCACCACTGCCACTCTCTGACTACTCATGCCACCCTCTGGCCCACCCATGCCACCCTCTGTTTCATCACCACACCCTCTGGTTGTCCAGTGTACATTATTTTCGGCAAAGCAAAGCACACCTTCCCTGCCTCAAGTGACCTGAATTAATTTGGGGCTGATTAATGTGTCACAGAATATTTTTTTAGCTGGCACCTGCTTCCTTAGTGCGCCCTGATTAGTGATCTTTTGCACTTGCTAAGTGCTTTCATTGTTGCAAAATTAGTTACAACACCTGCCCTGCCCCAACTGACAATAATGAATTAGGGGCTGATTAATGGATTTTAACTTCCAGCCTGGCTCCTGCTTGTCTCCCTTAGCTGTAATTCAGGACCTTTGTGGCATATGTGTAACTATTCTGAGGTTCAGAGCAGGGTCACATAATAGTTTCAACTGGCAACTGAACTCTGGAGGGGCCCCTCAGGAAGCACTACAGGAAATGGCTACTAATGATGAGCCTGAACTTTTGAACCTGGTAAGTAGTTACTTTCAGTTTTGCTAGGATCGTATTTCTGCAATTTTGCACTTATTCGCGGGGCGCGAACTCACGCAAACTCACGCGAACAGTGCGAGCAGTGCGAGCAAAATCCGCTGCTCGCGGATTTGCGGATTTTGCGGGAGATTCGCAAATCTCGCGGATTGCGGATTTCCCGAAAATCCGCAAAATCCGCGAGCGGAACGGATTTTCCGCCCACCCCTACGTGATGCTCCTCCGCTTTAACGGAGGAACCGCGCCTATATAAAATAAATTCCCATCATTGATTTTCAACCAGAAAATCACTGTGAAATGAAAGGCTAAACCTTGCAACTTCATATGAACCTGCATAAGGTGAGGAAAAAGGACCGCACATCTCTGAGGAGCGTGGTACGATACAGAGGCGCACTGCAGGGTACACACCAATGGGTCAGTGCAGGGTACTGCAGAGCAGTAAAGGTGCAGTTAATGGTCATTATGGCCCTATCGCGCTTGAGCGCAGAAACCATATGATTTTCGAAGTTGTGTCAACGTTTAGACAACTCCCAAGGGCCCAATTTAAGGAAAACTTCCCACTGCACTGCAATTCTAAAGTAAAAAGTGGTTGCAAGTGGTCATCAAATAGAAAAACCTCAGCAGAAGGGGTTAAATAAGTGCAGTGAGATAACATGAGAGGGCAAGCTGCCTGCAGGCATGTTAAAATGGGCTATGATGCAGATGAGCATTGAAACTTGACCTCCCTTTTCAAATGTCTTGAAAGGTATGGAGGAATAGAAAAGCATACAGCCTGATTCATCAAGGAACCGTTTTGCGAGTCTCTAATAGAGATTCATAAGGAATCGCTATTAGAGACTCGCAAAACGGTATTCATGTAGGAATCGCAAAATAAAATGCGATTCCTACACATTCCTTATTTGCGATTAGCAAATTGCTAATCGCAAATAAGGAAAAACTCCCCATTCATTCCTATGGGCCAAAAGGCCCATAGGAATGAATGGGGAGTATTCCTTATTTGCGATTAGCAATTTGCTAATCGCAAATAAGATAGCGATTTGAAGGGTGCCAGGGGTGTCCATAGGACACCCTGTAGCACCCCTTAAATACACATTTGAACAGGTGTTGCGCACACACATGTCCAAAGGACATGTGTGTGTGTAACATGCAAAAGAAAAAAATGCACTAAAGTGCTTTTTACTCTTTTTTCGCAATTTACCACCAAGTCAGACTTGGTGGTAAATTGCGACCAAATATTGCGATTTCGCAATTTCTAATTGGTTGATGAATCGCATTTAAGGAATCTCTATTAGAGATTCCTTAAATCCAATTCCTCGCAAATATGCGATTTCGGTAATAGCGATTTTTGCATTTGGGATGATGAATCCCAAATGTAAAAATCGCACTCGCAAACGGCCAGATTCTCAGAATCTGGCCCTTTGCGAGCGCAATTAAGCTTGATGAATCAGGCTGACAGTGAGGCACAAACACAGAAGGTGGCTCATTTACTGCCGCTGGGGAGTTGGTTGAAAGGAAGGCCTGGCTTTGAAAGTCCTAAAAGGTAATGAAACAAACTTTGAGGAAAAGACCAGCATAGCTTTTCTCTGTCAAGAAGTTGCAGAAAGGGCAGCATATAGTTAGGTGCTAGTGAAATTTCGATTAACTTACGTAGTTCCCTTACTTTTAGGAATTTGGCGATACTTTTTATATGATAAAATCCTGAAATTACAGGATTATGCAGCGTCGTGTAATTACGCTGCATTCGTGCCAAACTAATAGTGTTGGAGCAAAATACTTGTGTCTGTTGTTCGCACTGCTTGTGTTTTTGGTGCTATTTTGTTTAGTGTGAAACGCATCCTCGGATGTATGACATTACAACGCATGCTTTTACAACGCATGCTTTTATATCGCAACTTTTACAACTCATGCCTTTACAACGCATAGTGTTGAGGGGTGCTGGATAGTGAATAGTTTAATTTACTATTCCAACTCCAGTCCCCGTGGATAGTAGGGAAGGTGTTGGATAGTAAATTAAATCTATTCCCTATCCTAGAGCCCCCCCCAGCGCAATGCGTTGCGATGGTTTGCGTGGTAAAAGTTGCGTTGTAAAGGATGTTTCCCGCATCCTCACGTCCAAAATGGACATGAGATGTATTTCACACTACAATATAGGTCTAAATAACAGATTTGCAATTCACAATATTATACATAATTTCTTATGATTTTCATGAAATTTCGCATAGTTACGCAAAAGAAATTACGCGCGTACCGCTTGATGTGCAAAGAGATGCACACAGTGCTAGATATACCCCATAGTAGCAGTGCAACAGGTTATAGTCAGTTAAGTTGACCATTGAAACTCAGAAATAGGCGTGGACCCAATGCCGTGTTGGATGGCGCAGTATTCAAAACTCGGTCACAACGTATAGGAAGGACATCTATAGATAAAATAAGATGAGCCCACTTCCAAACTTTTTATTCGTTTTGACTAAAACACCCATTATTACTCATCGGTGAAACTTCTTATTACATGGCTGATTGGACATCCTTTCCTGGGACCGGTCGGCAACATTACAAGATCCTTAGCAGACCGTGCGCTGTAATCTTAGTACTTCCAAGACTTTTGAATACCTCTCCATCCAACGCGGCATAGGGTCCAGGCCTATTTCTGAGTTTCAATGGTCCCTAAACTTTGGAGGACCTACATACTTATCTTGCTCAAGCCTTGAAAAAGTTACAAATGTAACGAAAGACGTGTCGGCTGTTGTGTTTTTTCTGCATCTCCAGACTATGCTGTTCCTTCATGTTTAAACGCTCACAACAAATGTATATATTATTTATAACGAATGCACTTAAATAAGAGGTTGTGTGTGAACTACGAAATTCAAGCAATCTCGAATACAACGATTTGTTTCTCCTGTGATTTGAGGTGCCTGAAATGTATGCAAAAACAATGCTCTGAATACGAGTTTAAATGAAGTGATAAATATTAGGAAAGCAGAGGTACAACTGATAAAATTAACTTCTAGCACCGGAATCTGGTCAGATTTTCATGCACTAACACCCTAGGTAGTGGGGTGTCTTGTTACCTTTGTTTGGCATTAAAACGTTTGTTGCATAGAATCAATAATAACATTACGTTAACCACAACACATTTCTTTTGCTCTGAGGTGCGACTTCCTATACCACCACTACCCCCTGCTCATATTGTAAGGTTATAGTCAGTAGTAAAGAGGTGCTCTGTGCCTCAGAGCGGACTGGGAGGTGCCCTGGTGCTGTGCATCACACCCCCAGGTGTACAGTGTGGAGCAGAAGTAAATATGAACCCCTTCAGTGCTCATGACGGCTCCACACCGTCATGAGTCACGGTAGGCGTGTGCTCATGACGGCGTGGAGCCGTCATGCCGCTGCCGCTCCTCCCACGCGGCACTAATTCCCCGCCTGTGCAGGAGAATTCACCCCTTGGATGCTCATGACGAGCTCATCTCGTCATGAGGCACAGTGGAGCTGTGCTCATGACGAGCTGAGCTCGTCATAACCGCCGCGGAACGCCCACGTGGGGCTAATTCCCCTCTTGTGCGGGGCGTTCCATTGAGTGGGTGGAGTCATGACGAGCTCAGCTCGTCATGAGCACAGCTCCACTGTGTAGCGTGACGAGCTGAGCTGGTCACGCGCACCGCGCGCGGCCCCCTCTCGCACCGTGGGGGAATTAGCCCTGCACTGTGGGGTAATTAGCCCCGCGGGGAAGGGGTTAATGAGTGGGAGGGGTTGTAACAGCACCACACCGTCATGAGCACACGCCGCCCGTGAGGCATGACGGCCTGGAGCCGTCATGAGCGCCGAAGCGCCACGCCCACCACTTAGCCTCCCCGCACCGCAGCGGATTTCGCGGCGCAGGGGAGGGTTAAGGCCAGGCCAGAAAAAAAGTGAGGTGCTAGAAATCCACCTAGTGGGTTGAGGAGGGAAACTAAAGGTACTTATGGCTAAAGTAAAGCTCCTTCAACACCCTGCTCAAGGGATCTTACATACCAAATCAGAGATTTCTTAAAACTGTCTTTCTGTTACCTTTTGACAAGATGGACCAAGATTGGAAAGTTTTTATGGAATGGGCGAGGGGGTTGGAGAAATGCAGCTACAGCTCTAAAGTTAAAAAGTAAAAATATAATTTCAAAACCAATGCAAACAAGCATTGTCAAAGCCAATTGGTATGGCTGTGGTCGCCAGCCTTTTGGCTTTGGCAAGGCTCGCTTTATTTTGTTATTGTTTTTGCAAAACCTTATTTTTAGGGGAGCTGCTGGGGCCCCATCCATCTCAATAAAACATTGGCTAAAAGCAAAAAGATGTTTTTTGTCTCAAAAACTACACAATGCCATAAAAGTCCGTGGCATGAGTGTGCTCTTTGTGAAGGAGCAGAGTGCTGTGAAGCATAATAAAGTTAGACCATGACTGAAGTGGGCTCACCCATTGCCCCATGACGTGTGCTATAGTTTGCGGAAGAAAATGTGAATGGCACAATAACAGACCAATGTATGAAGCCAAGTAGCCCTACCCTCGGTCCCAGGAATAAACTCAGGACCTGGTTGGCCCACTCAGGTAGTCAGAGTTAAGTCTAGCCGGGCAGAGGTGTCCAGGAATCCAACGTACCTTTCACTAGTCAAAGAACCTACATGTTCAGCAAGGGGCCACTTAGCTATCCTTGGGGTTTGATTCGAAGATATTTCATGACTTAGACTAACTAATATTAACCTTGGGTAAAACAATCGTACCCTCTCTTTTTACAGCACCACGAGCTCTTGTGAAATTGACCTTCAGTTAACTAAACCCTCAGGATCTAGGTTCCTTTGGAGAGACGAACAAATTTAGGCACAGATGTTTTATATTTTTTTACCATTTCACTGCTGAGTAGGTTTATGGCACTGGGCTGCTTTTAGAGTGCAAATGATATCCAACCGCCTGCTTAAGCCTATGGCTCCAACTGGGCCTGACATATGGGATACATTCATATGGGTTTGAGCAGGAAAGGACATTCGTGTTCCAGGGTCACTCCCAGGATTCTCTGTGGTGTATATTAGATGAGGCTGACTTAATTGTAGATAACTCTTTAAAATGCCAGATAAAAATATGACCTACAAATGTCATAATAGGAATTGAATCTCAGATTGTTTGGTTTCAAAGCTGATTACAGACCTCCTGTGGAATGGCTGCCACCGATTAGAAATTATGAATTAGGTGCCTTGGTTCAAAGCTGCTTTCACATACAACTGTCTAGACACAGAGTGCATCTCTGGAGGCCTGCAGACTCACATGCATGTGCAGATGCGTGGTACTGAGGAGACATTCTGTGTCTTTCAAGTCCACTTTTAAATGTGGCACACATGCACAGGCCCAGGAAGGCCACCATCAGGCCCGGACTGGCCGTTGAGGGCACCGGGCAATTCCCCGGTGGGCCGCATGGTTGGGGGCCGGTTAAACGGCCCTGTAACAAAAACGGCCGAAAACCAGCCCTGTCACAGAGCGCGGTCGCACCTCTCCCCCCTCCCCTTTCCTCCCGGAGGGGGGGAGGGGGGCCGGCCGAGCACTTTGCCAGGGCCGGTACTGGTTCCCAGTCCGGCCCTGGCCACCAGTTACTGGACATTTGTGCACTTTACACCAACATCACAGTCTTCATGCAAACATTAGCAGACTAATGACTCTGGTGATTTATTCACAGCAGGTATTTCCTTTATTTCGTATCTTCTTTGTTAAAATCGACCCAGAGTTGGCCTGTCTTTTGTTAGGCCTCATCTCCTAATTGGGGTGCTGGGTGCAAGAAGAAAGGGTTTTCTTTTAGAACAATCACATGAGATTGGAGGTGGAATGTAGGTCTAAGTCCTCAGTGGGACTCGAATTTCGAGTACAGAATTTGTGGATGGGTGTATCACCCAGGGACATACAGTTCCTTGCAAATTGACCTGAACACTCAACTGGGTCACTTCAAGGTATACAAATGTCTTTGGCAAGGTAAGGCCCCATCTGACTGGTTGAGGATAGAACTCTTGCTCCACAGTGGATGCAGGGGTCCACACCTGGCCCTGTGCCAGGCTGTAGTGTAGGCACAATGACTGTTCTGCGACAGTGGCATGGTGCTGTGTAGAGCAACGCGCAGGGAATCACACACAGGTGAAGCACAGAGTATAGCCAAGAGGGACAGTAAAAGTTCCTCACATCTTTGCTCCCAGTGCAGAACACATAGGGCCTGCCAAACTTATGGTCTGAAAAGATGCATTTGCTTATGTTGAAATGATGACGTTGTAATCCAATTAGCCGTTCTCATTGGCTGACTTTGAAAGGTTACTTCTTTCAGATTGGGTGTGAGGATTTTAATGGTAACATGTAGACTTTCAAACTTACAGGGCTTTTGGGAACTATGAGTAAAAACTATCACGGAGGAGACTTGTCCTGTCCTAAAGAAAAATCATTGGCCACCCCCAGTAGTCTCAACAAGAGAATATTCTCAATGTATATTTGACCCTTTAAATAGTATTATACATACACGCTTCAAAAAAGAGGCCAAATCCTTCCTCATGGTTAAATTCCTTGACTAAACCTGCTCCTCAGCTACCTAAGAGACTATTGCCTCATCCTGCGACTTTGTACAGTACTCGTGTAATTTCCGGCCTATTGTACGTCTCTCGCTCTCTGTAAAATGCCCCGTTGTACAGCCTCTCCTTCCCCAAATGTATAGTATTGTTGGAATCTCCTGCCTACCTTATGACCCCTCAACTTCTGTAAGCTCTATGATGTACAGATCCTGTGATACACTACGCTCTATACTACCGTTTGACTACGTAAAGCGATCTGATACCCTCACGGGTCAAGTTCGCGCTCTATAAAACCTTAAAATAAATAAATAAATAATACAGCTAAGATGAATGAGCGTTGGCGAAAATGAATTCATTAGGAAGTCTGATCTCTCTTTAGACATTATTGATCAGTTGTAATGGAAGGAAGAAGTGACGACAACCTCGTGTATAATTAAAGAAAAACTTCTCGTGATATTTGATATAAGATAAAAGTAACCAGAAGGTCTAATTCCAGTACTTTAAGAGGGTGGGTTATCTGAAGCTGCGTTCTTTAATTTGAAAGCGAAAGTACCCGCACTCTCATGAGACGCGTAATATTGTATTGGAGGAGTAATGGCACATCTTAGTAGCAAACACATACGTTAGGATAGTGAGAACCTGCAGTTTTATACTCAATTTGCATTTGTTCATAAGTGACCCAAAAAATACAGCACCTAGACAGGCTACCTAGGAAGACTTGTTTACATGTTGGAAATTCTGAACTTTGTTTTAGGTATCCTTCCTCTCCAATCTCATGAGAAGACTCTTTGGACTCATTTTATATTTGTAGAATGTTGGAAAGGCTTGGACATCAGGAGGGATGGTATCTCTATAATCTAGGAGAACAAAAAGGACTAAATATGCAGATCAGCATTGCCAAAAAGAACTACCGCAGTCAGTAGAGGACTGGTTCGATATGAATGATAGGCTATCGAAAAGATGGACATATTGCTGGTAGATTATATATCATTTACAAAATATGCTTAGATTAGATTTTCAGGGGGCATAGTATTGCTAATCATAAATATTTAACTTTTTTATGGTTAAATCAATTTCAAAGAGATGTGTGTTAGGTGAAGCTGAGTAGACACATGATATGTTTTTCTAAATACAGGCATCTCTTTATTCTGCTGTATTTTAAATTAAACCTACTAACCTCATAATTGGAAATATGTGTTATTTTACGGTACTGACTTTTTGTAGTGTGCATCTAACATTTGTGTGACCTCCTCAGAGCACTAGTGACTGTTTGATGGGCATAGCTGCCTTTTCGAGGCTGTCCGGAGTGTGTGTTGCTACACTGTATGGTCTAGAGAACCAATAACCCAGAGAAGGGGTCATTGTGTTAGAACTTGCTTTTGTGGATATTACGCTCATGCTGTGGCTCACCAATATACTACAGTCATGCATAAGATATAAGGCCTGATTTTGGATCTTGGCGACGAGTTGTTCTGCCACAACAGTGATGGATATCCCTTCTGCCGAAATATAAATGCCATAGGATATAATGGGATTTATTTTTCGGCAGACTGGATATCCGTCACCGCTGTGACACAGTAACCTATCCGCAAGATCTAAATCAGGGCCATAGTCATGCATGTGTAGACATGTGCTGAGGTTCTGAGAATCCCCTGTGGGGGGTGATTCAATGTGTTATATCAATTCCATATAGCTTAAGGTGAGAAAGGATGTATGACGGTACGACGCGTACCGTCACAACACGTGCTTTTACAACGCATCCCTTACAACGCAAGCCGTTACCACAACTTGCGTTGGGGGCGCGGATTGAGAATAGTATAATTTACTATTCTAACACCAGTCCCCGTGGACACTAGTGAAGGTGTTGGAATAGTAAATATACTATTCTTAATCCTCTAGCGCCCTCCAGCGCAAGTCGTGGTTACGACTTGTGTTGTAATGGACGTGTCGTAAAAGCACTGCAGAGTAAAACCCGCGTCGTAAAGGATGTTCCCCGGTTAGAAACATGCTGTGGTGTACCGGTGCGCTAAAGTCATGTAGAACATGTGCTCATAACTGAATTTCAGGAAGGAAACACACCTAAGGTGTGTTAAGAATAAAACAATGAATGAAGTAAAGAACAATTCCTAGGCAATCTAAGATAATTATCAACACAAATATGCAAGGGAGAGTAAATTAATGGAACCAAGAAAAATAATTTTCTAAAAAAACATTCATTTTAATGATTTATAAAAACAATTCAATTAAAAATTGTGTAACAACACAATACGTAGTGTAAATCGAAGAAACTCATAACATTTCATTTAGTCATAAAATCAAGGAAAAGAATATATATATATAAAAGACTAGTGGCAAAATGTATAAATGTTATCAAAAGAAAACAAATCATTTCATGTTCAGGTGCCAGCAACTTCTTACTTTCAACAAAAACGTATCTGATAAGCAGGCGGCGGGACCTTCTCCTGAAGGCGGCGTGAGACGTCCTTGCAGAGATGTCATTCATAAATACAATACTAAGATCAATATTCTTCCAAGATCCTGCTTGTCTTTGACAGCACTAAGAATGAGTTTACGCTGTGCAGAAATCTGCAAATGTGAATAAAGTGGCATCTGGCCCTGCTGGAGTCATAAACATTGGCAAGCAATAATTGTAGCTTAGAGACGCTTTAGATCAATAAGAACACAATATCCATATTTAATTATGAAATATGTTGGTACACACACTGATATACAGATTTATGTATATGGAAAAACAAAAGCGTTAAAATACATAAAGATATGTAATTATGCTTTCAAGTGGCGAGACAGAAATATGGTGCTCTCAGCGGTTACCTTTGCCTTGTAGATCACTGCTCTTTGCTAGACATTCTCACATGCATCAAAGTCAATTGCATTCGCAAACGGTGCGAATCGCAATTTTCGGCCGTTTGCGAATGCAATTGACTAATTTGGAATGCATCATGCATTTTGCAATTTTAGGAATCGCAACCATGTTGCGATTTCTAAAATTGCGATTGCATTTAAGAAATCGCAATTTCAGATTTCTTAAATGCAATCCATGATCATTTTGTAATTGCGAATTCGCAATTTGGAAGTGGTAAATTAGCATGAAGTTGAACTTCATGCTAATTTACCGAAAACTTTCAAATATGCACAAATTGCATTTTTGAAAGTTTAAATTTACACACACTCATGCCCTTGGGGCATGTGTGTGTGTGTAAATTGCATTTAAAGTCACATTTCAGGGGTGCAGGGAGGGGTTCTTTGGACCCCCCCCCTGCACCCTTGAAATTGCATTCACATTTTGCGAATCGCAATTTGAAATTCGCAAAATGTGAATGCCTTCCCATTCATTCCTATGGGCCTTTTTGCCCATAGGAATCAATGGGAAGGGTTTTCCTTAATTGCGATTCGCAAATTGTGAATCTCAATTAAGGAAAAATACCGAATCGCAAAAATTAATGCGATTTGTTCATGCATTGCCGTTTGCGATTTCTAAATTGCGATTCCTTAATTTTCGCAATTTAGGAATCGCAAACGGGTGCAATGATGCATGTGGCAGACAATGCTTTACTTTGATTGTTTTATTGGGTGTTATTCATATTTGTGTCAGGTTTGTCCTTGAAGGAAGTTCTTTTGCTGGTTCCTGTGTAAAGAGATGTTTCTTGGTTCTGTGTTTTGAAGGCTCTGGTCTGTCCAAGGTAGGTGCGACCCTTTCCGGTTGCCACAGTGCTGCTGGCACTGAAACACCAGGGCAGATAGTGCCTTCCCGAAGGAGTCCCCAAGAGAAAAGCTCCAGAAGAGAAAAAAACCTCTGGCTGAAGGGGAGACTCCAGGACAGGAATGAAGACAACAGATAACCAGGGCACCGGATCAGGATGAAGACAGATATCCAGCAAGGAGATCAGAACAGGAAATAGGGAAGAATCTAACAGGAACTCGGGTCCAATGGAAATCCGGAATAGGAACAAGAAAGACCAACAGGGATGAAGATACATCAACAGGAGCGAGGACACACCAGCAGGAGCGAGGAGTGTTGCAACACAAGGAAATGGAAGATTCAGTCCCTTAGATACCCACAGACAGGAAGTGATGTGAAAAGGAAGTGAGCAGTCACCATCTTGGTTTGGGAAATAATGATGAAAAAGATAGGAATGGTCGAATTTTTAGAATGGTGAAAGAAAACTTCCCATGGCTTTCTGCGAACAAGACTGCTGCATTCTGGGAAGAAGACAAACACTAAGATGGCCCCCGGAGAGGAGAATGCCTGTTGGAGAAACTAGGGGGATCGGTATCCTGAATTCCCAGGCACCACATACGTGTATTGTTGGTAGATTTATTTAAAATGCTGTGACTGTGCTAAAAATATCACATGACATTTATAACTCCTGGAAAACTGCACTTAACACAGTTTTCCAGGTGTTCTACTGGGAATATTTGTCATTAGCAAAAAAACATAAAAGTATATAAAAATGCGGCACAAGATGAAAGTACCCATCTTTACTTTTATGGTGGGTTTTTTCATGAGTAGGACCCAGTAAAAGTAAATTTGGTCATATGAGGGCCTCAGTTCCTCAACAGAGCCACCCAACATTTCCCCTTTTGTGGCACTTTCAGAGGCTAAAGATCCAGATTAGCTCTTCTGTTTCTACTCACAGGCCAAAAGTCGCTCAGCGACAATTTGCACATTTGTTCTTGAGTAACAGGTCCCAGGAGAGGCTCCTGTCCTCGCCATAAATCCTGGAAACTTGTTAAACGCTGAAGCTTGAACACAATCTCTGGCAGAGGTTAAGCAAAGCTCTTCTGCAATGATATGGTGGAGGTGCTGGCAGCCCTGCTCCATCCGAGGTCCCCAGACTCCCAAACCTAATTAGGAAGCAGAAAATTGAGTTTTGAGAAGAAGTTGCCAAGCAGGAACATCTGCACTGCTCAGAAAAAGCAAGCGGGCCATCCATCAAGCGAGCGACGATAGACACTTTATTCTGAGCAGCAGTCCTTCTGAGGGAGCGTCTCTCTCTCTCTCTCTCTCTCTCTCTCTCTCTCTCTCTACAGGTCCCAGGATGGTCTTCTATGAGGAACAAATTATTCTTGTGAAAATATTTGCATGAGAGAAAACCTTTGCAGAGTCCCAGGATTTTCTTCGCTGTGGAAAAACTTGTCAAATGCAAAGTCTCGCTGTATGAGCCAGGGGCATGCAAAGTTGGATTGTTTTTATCCTCGCAAACCTCTGATATTTTTGCACAAAAATGGCTTGAAAAGTGCAACGGTCACAAAGCTCATTCAAGTTGGGCTCTCGTGAAAATCTTAGGTTTTGCAGGTATTTTGTACTGAATCGGCGTTATTGTCGAGTCGTGTACAAGGGAAAGCTAAGCAAAGCTTGCTCTTGAATAAAAAATGCTTGCAAGTTACTAGTGAGATACAGTTTCAGACTCCTCCCGAGAAAAGTGTAAAGAAATTATGCACAAACATGCAAAACACTTGCAACATCTAACACTTGTGTGAAAAACCATGCAAGCACGTCGGCCTAAGGACAGCAGGACTAGTGCTTCATTTGAGGTGGTGGTTTCCAGTGCTCAGCTCCAGCACTTAAATCATCAACACATGCATTTTTCATGGGCACCAATTAAGGACATAATAACACATTCATTTATGGTAGGCACAGGGAGTTTAAGTGATTTGCCCAAAATCATAGGCTGTTGAGCCGACGCCGAGACGGTTCCCCAGCTCCAAAGTCGGCAGCTCTGGACATTACACCACATCCGCTCCCCACTTTCATGGTTAGTAGTTGGTTCTGTTTTATGCAGGGCTAACAGGAGAAATGGGCTGGTGCAAGCTTCTTCCTGACGAGAGTCCAGGCACTTATTTTTTACAAATGAACCATTGAGCAGGACACATCGTGAAGTATTGATAGGCCAGTAATGGGGAACTCTGCGAGGCCAGACTTGCTTGATGAAGCTTTACACGCGCCTAATAAAAGCCTCGACTCCCTACCTGAATGTAACCACCCTCAGGTAGTTACAGCTAGCATAATCAATGCTCCCTTCAATCATGGTGGCAACTCATCCCCATATTGGTTACTTCTAAAGTAGCGGCAGATGACAACCCTACACATGTGAAACTTCCATCACTTAGTAAATTCTGTATCCATCTTGCGCGCTCTCCAGGGGCTCAGGAGCATCTTTTGTTAGACTGCATTCTAGAACTTCCATCTTCCCTTTTTCCACCTACCTTTGTGATGCGTGAAAACATCTGGCTCACCTAATAAACTCAATTTCATCATCTTCATTGGCAACATGTCTGTTTTACTTCTCCTGGGAGGCAAAAATGAGTGGAATTATTACATGAAATGACTCGCTCGAAGCCTGGAGCTTCAACAAATAAAGTTTTGAAAATGACCTGGCATGGCCAGTTTTACGAGGAGCAAAACCCAAATGATGAAGCATGACACCTAGCTTGCTGGGTGTGTGAGGGTTTTAGTCCCGAAAGGGAGATTTCCCCTCCCTTTCCCCCTTCGTTCACTGGGGCCTCGTCCCAACCCTTTTTTGACTTATTTGTGGTGCAACACTTTGGGCCCAGAGTTGCCGAGTGTGATCGCTGATCAGAGTGGGCACCGAGGCGAGAGAATTATCGAGTCCGCTGGCCCTGGTCCAGAAACCTGCCGCGCCGGGAATCGAACCCTGGTCCCGGGCCGTCCTCTGCTCTTGGGTCTGCCGCCTCTAACCAGTGAGCCACACTACTTCACTATATAAGTTACCAGTGGATATGGGGCCTGGTTCAAGCTAGAGATGGGGTTTTGGGTGAAGTGCCTGACCTGCTTGTTGGTGATAGGATTTGTGATTTATTGAGTGGGGGGCACGTTTATTTCCGAAAATATGTCTGGTCGAATGGAACACGAGTTGTAGGAAGCGTACGGTCTTTCATAGAAGAGGTGGTCTGTAGAAGGAGGTGTGATCTCTCTAAATAAGTTTATAGGAGAAGACGGCATGAGCTGTAGGTCGTCATTACATGGAAGGAACTGATTGTACATTTTATTGCTTGGGCATTAAATACCAGACAGTAGAATTCTAAAATCTGGCAGGGAATCCCAATACTCTGTCTAAGGTGCAGTGCTTAATTTGTGTCGTTGTTTTCTGGTGCTCGGCACTTAATTTTAAACACCAGCACTTGTTTGTGAGAGTACACCACATGGTGGTGCTCTCCATCTATTTTATTTTTCAGCACAGCACCAATATCTTGCCATACATAATATTAAAATATGATACAAACGTGCACTTCCAGGGCATCCCTACAGCCTGCGATGACCTGCAGTACTACACAATGTCACACTTGTTTAAGTGTGATAGTAAGTAGGAAATGCTGGCACTGCCGTTCGGTAGCAGTGGCAGGAGCTGTGGGTGGTGCGGTAGCAGTGGAATACCTTGAGCGCGGGCACTTCAATTTGTACAAACTAAGCACTGCTAAGGAGATCATTGTTATTCCTATTTGGCTCTTAAGGAAAATTCATTTGGCATCACAGACCATTTGGTAGCCTGGGGATGGCTTTGAACAATGACTGAACATACCTTGGATCCATTCATTGCCCTGGGGGTTGTTAGTACTGTCTTCTGCCTGGAGCTTCTGGGATCCAACATTAAAGAGACTTTCTAACTCAGACCTTGCAAGTATTCTTTTGGTAGCTCCTCTCAAACATGTTCATTGCTCTTTTGTGTCCTGCAGGCCTGTGGTTGTTGACAGCCACCACCTCCTTCCTTGGCCAGAGGGTCTTTGGTACAGCAGTCAGTGGCAGACACGTATGTGAGAAAGAGGGCACTACACAGCATTGTTCACCTAAAAGGCATAACAGAACCTCACCTGTAGCTCACAGTGCAGTTAGTCTCAACTTGGCATCTCTTCTTTACTGTTATTTGTAACTAGCAAAAGTTTTACTCCTTTATGAAGAAGAGCTTTGTTTTGTGACAGAGGGCGAGGGAATACCAGCGTCCGTCGGCCTATTTTGCAACCGTTTTAGATTTTTCATTGAATTGAAATAACTCCGTGAGAGGGGGGCTGTGTATTCACATTTTACAGTGTTAGGGTGAGCCCTAAAAGAGGTGAAGAGGTGACCTTTGCCACTCACCTACATCCTGTCTGTCCATGGAGCAATGTATGGAATGGGTTCAATGCACAGGGGGAGTGCCCGCCCCTGGTGTACCTGAGGAGCGTACCAGTGCCACAGAAAAACTGCAGAGCATAAGACCATTTATAAAGTTACCTTATCCTTGGTGGGTTTCATAGTGAAGCCCCATCTCCATTATGTTGGCATTTGACACATCAGAGCTAGGGGTGGGCACAGATATGAGCTGAGCAGTGTGTTCCAATATTGCTTGAAACCAGCTGGTGAAATACAACACTGAGCAATTCTGAGCTTTATGTAAAGGGTTGAGCTACCAATGGTGTAGCCACATCTCTTGGGCCATTAGCTTTTATTCAAAAAGCTCTGAATCTTTGTAAATTTTCACCTAGATCAATACTGTAAACAAGATCAATCAATTTTTAGGACATACGGATGTTATGAGTCGGTTACAATCTCTGGTGCAAATGCATATGCAATTAAGGGACATAGCCTGTTACTTGCTTTTGTCGCAATCTCAAGGCAAAAAGATTGCTGAATCTTAAAGATATTATGCTACAAGTCCCTTCCATCTTATGATTTACACGCATTGATTGCTCTGCACAACATGTTGTTGTTTCCTTGCACAAATGTCACCTTTAAACAAACTTTTATGCTTGTATACTTCTTTGTGTTTTTTTTTATTGTTTCTCTTTAATTGACTTGAATGTCTCAATAAAGTATTTTTTTTAAAACTGTGTAGTCACATAATAGCTGTAGCAATCGGGCTCTACATTTCATCTTTTACCACCCATTTCTTTCCCTCCTACCAGTAGTGTACAGAGCTTAGTTTGCAAAACAATAAGTGCCAGGGTCTTTGTCAGGAGGCCACTGCTGCTTGCTCCACCCATTACCCCTGCCAACGTTGCCAGTGACAATACCAGCACAACTACTAACCATCACACTCCTATAAGTGTGACAGGTCAGACTATTCCATACCCCAAAAGCTATAATAATGACTTGTGTGGCAGGTATAAGTAATTTATAATGTATGCTGAATTAATAAACTACTGTTGTTGTGATCAGCTTGAAAATAGACAGTGCCACCATGTGGCAGACTGTCATAAGCACTGGTGTTGACAATTAAGTGCTGGCGCTGAGCACTGGAAACCACCGGCTCAAATTAGGCACTAGCAGTGTAGCTTGTGTGTCTCTAATGCAATGAAGGAAACGGGCCCTCTGGATGTTGTTTGAATTATTTAAAAACAGCAATTATCAGAGTTCAGTGGGTGCCCCAGGACTCTGGGCTCCGGGGCCACAGCACCTGCTGCACCAATGGAAACTACGCCCTTGCCTCCTACCTTATCTAGCTACGTATGGTTGACTTATTTCATCTACATCATAAAACTTAACAAAGTCCAAATGTGTTTCCTTGCACTACTAGGATACATTCTACCCCTGGACCCAAAATGCCGGTCTTACCAGTTCATGGATGTCTGTGCATGGCACTGTCCATATTCCGTGTGTGATTAAAACAAACTGTGTCAATGTATCTGTGCCCAGTGTTATTTTTGGCAAAGCATCCAGGCACCTAGAGATGGTTTGACACATTTTTCTCTTTCTCCATTGCTTTTGCAGAGCTCCTCGGTTCAGCCAAGAGAGTGAATGTCAACTTCCAAGACACTGATGGGTATGTTATTTATTTATTTATTATTTGTATGTATGTGCATATTCATTTATGTATTTGTTTATTTTTTTTAAGGTTAACTGATAATACAAAATAGAACAACTTGCTCTCGGGCAGAGGGACCAATCGTGCTTCGAGAATAGACCTTTCACTCAGCCAATTAAAAACTTGACCATTGTGTATTTTTTTCTTGACTCAAAAATTCATCTTGCTTAATATTTTGTATTTGGGAGTAGAGATCCGAACCTTTGCTTGGACCTTAATATCACTTCGTATGATACCTTAGTGAATTTTATGGTTGCCAAATAGAGGTACAGACAAAGTAGAGAGAAAGTTATCATGCATAAATGTGCATAGCGGGGAGACTACAGAGTAAACCTGCAATGTTATTTGTTTCATAGCACTTCGGACTTTGCCGAAGGCAGTCGCCGAGTAAAGGGTGAAAAGCGTATGAAAGAGTCTACATGAATAGAACCTTGTAAAAACTGTTGCATGTGATTTCATAGAAAAACAATTTCATTACTGAGAAACCATTTCATCTAAACTGTTTAATGGAAATTATCAGAATGAATGGCATTTATCTTTTCATTGAAACCAATTAATAGAATGTCTTTTCGATCGGCATTGGCTTTTGAATGCATATTTTTTAAGTGTAAATGGAATGGTTGCAGGTCTTACTTTCAGAAACAGTTTTGTCAGAGATATTGATTTCAGTACATTATTTCATATTTATATACTTTACATTGTCAAATAATTACTTTGGATGCTTTTAATTCGCTGGTCCATCACCAACCGTAAACACCATCCACGCTGACTCTTCCCAACCCCTAAACAACATCAATCCGTGCACTTTAAAACCTCTCACCACACCTAAACTACGCTCATCCCTGAAGACAAAAAGCCCTTTTCACCTCAAAAATCTACCATCCCTGAACCATAAAATCATTCACTACCTCTAACTTCACCCATTCCTAAACCCTAAAAGCCCCTTTCAATGCCTAAACCCTACCCATCCCATACCCCTTAAAACATCTCACCACACTCAAACTCTCACATATCCCAGAACTCTAAAAACCCTTGCCATCCTTAGACACCAGCCATCCATAGCCCATAAGATCTCCTCATCACCCTAAACGACTCCTCCCAAAATACCCTTTCTGCATCTAAACTCCACCCATCCCTGAACCCTTAAAGCCCTTGCCACCCTAAACTCCACACAATCCTGAATCCTAAAAACGTTTACCACCCCTGCTACTACCCATAATGTAACCTTAAAAACCCTCACCAGCCCTAAACTCCGCCCATCGATGAACCCTAAAACCCCTCAACACTGTTACACTCCACCCATCCCTGAAACCTAAAAACACCTTGCACACCTAAACATCACTCATCCGTGAATCCTCAAACCACTCACCACCCCTACACTCCACCCATCTCTAAACCCTAAAAAAACTTTCTATGTCCAAACTCCAATTATTCCTGACCCCTAATAAACCCTCATCAATTTAAACACTACCCATACTTTAACGCAAAACACCACAGTGCTCCTAAACTCCAACCAAGTTTAATGCAATTTGGATTTTTTCTTAAAATCATCTTTCCTTTAAAATGTTTCCTTTAGTTTTCCTATTTTTGGTATTTTCTTAAAATTCTCTTTCCTTAAAATTGGTTTTCAATGATTTGGTTTCCTTCAACATAGTTTCTCAGTTTTCGTTTTCCATTAATTCACACACATCATATAAAATCAAGTCCACTTTGCTTTAGAATAAAACAATTTTAGCAAAGTAAACCGATTAACATCCTTGACAATAATACAGTTATACTGGATAAAAAGAGCCTGTATGACCTGTCCTACCTGAACCACAGTGACACAATTTATTATTCATCACGCAAGAAACTAGCAAGAAACTAGAAATATTTGGCTGGGATGTGAAGAAGGAGATGTAGAAAAAAAATTAGTTACATCTGAGGGCAGTCCATATCTAACGGTAAATGAAGCACCTAAGATAGGTTACAGTGGAGTCCTTAATGGCAGAGTACAGGACTCATATTACTAGTGTTACCAAACGTGTTTATTAATGATATAAATGACATTTTTTAATGAACCAAATGTGGGAAATCTTAAACATCATAAAAAATCATGAAACTTTGAGAAGGTCTAGCACGCCTATATACTGTCGCTAGTGCAATTGGTTCAAGGGTTACATAGAATAAATGTTAAGCCATGCACTCAGGATGTAACCATGACAGAGTGTAGTATCTCTGGGAATTATGAAATCTTGGAGTAATGTGGACAAGTGACTCAATCTAAGTAGCCCATGAGATTCTTTAGGAAAATGCAAATGCTGTGCAGTGGTCCAGTGAGTAGAGATAGAAGAAATCATTCACGTTTATCTTTATTTATTGATATGCCCATAGTTAAAATACATTCCTCATTTTTGGTCCCCGCAATATGAGAAAAAGAGTAACAAACTTTAGGAAATGTGTGGTGAATGGCCTGGTCTCGGTCCTGGCCTGATGATCAAGGACCACCTCCTAAATATCTAAGGAGGTAAAAAACCTTGGAATTACCTTGGATGCCAAACTGTCTATGAATCCACAAGTGGATAAGGTAGCCAAGGCAGGCTTTCTCAGAAAGAAAACACTGCAGCACATTTTCCCGCACCTAGGATTCTCACACAAGGTTCAAGCTACCATCTCTCTTTTCCTATCAAAACTGGACTATGCTAATGGTCTGTATCACGGCTCAAACATGAGTGGAACACTTTTCTCTGTTCAAGCAGCCAAACTATGAAATTCTTTACCCACAAACATAAGATCCACAAAAAACCATCTCCACTTCAGATGATTAGTCAAATGTAGATGGCAGGAGTATGCAAAGCATGTGAACCTACAGCTCTACATGCCAAGAACAGATGTTTACTGGGTAAGTAACATTATCCTTCTAACTAAAAAGGTTCCCAGTCAATGGAGCTTGCTGGGGCTATAACATTTTTTTAAGCCCTGTGAGCAGTACAGAGTAAAAGGGAAATGGATCGAGATGTCTGAATTGTCATAGCCACTGATGATGTTTGTGGGTAGCACTCCATTCCATTGTTTTGTTGCTTGTGGTACTATTAAAGAAGTGGGTTAACCATATAGAAACTATTCTTGATACTGTCCCAAAAGGGACAGGGTAATCAATACCATGAGAACAAGTCTACTCTGGTTGGGAATGCAAGTGACCCCAGACAGTTGTTCAGTTTTACTGAACCTTATTACTTATGTGCAGCTGGATAATGTAAGGAACAGTAAGGTCTGAAACTGTGTTGTGGAACACTGTTCTGTATTCCTAAAAGTCAAATTTAATACGTAAAGATTGATGGATGGAGATATTTGAATGATGCCCACTTTAAATTTTGCTTCTAGGTAGTTGTGGGAAGTGGGGTTGGGATAATGAGAGTCGCCACGAATTGGAGTCTATGTACAACCGTTTTATTCGGTTTGACAGTACTGGTTTAGTCTCAGGGGGTTTAAACAACACAGTGTCCAGCAAGGCACATAACACGAGCTTGGGCTCTCTCCGTTGGTGAACTTCCGGGGTCTTCGTTTCCCGTCTTGACTTTACCAGGTATGGTCGCTGGTCCGGAGGTAAGCTCGGGAAAAGGAAAAGAGACAGCCGCGTTATGGCTGTGGCTGACACATAACGAGTGAGAGGAGGGTAGGGTAGTGAGGGATCACCAGGATTCTACCACCATCTATAGCAGTCTCTAAGTGTAGGCGGGCGGCAGTGCACGGCGATAGTGACCACCCTCAGGCTACCCCGTCCCACCCCGTGATTTAAACAATCCCTGGAAACGCCCTCGTACCTTGTGGAGCCACACTTCTCCCCTGGAAGTGTGGCAGGGCGGCTCGTGGTAACGTTGGCCTCCTGGCTTGTCGAGTCTCTGTTCCAGGGGTCCCAGGAGTGGTTCCGCAGCACTTCCTCCTTCTTCGTCCTTGGCGTTCTCCTCGTGCGTCGGCTGGCGTCCAAGAGGTTCCGCGCCGACAGTCCAAGACGGGGCTTCCTTAAACGCCCCCAGCTCGTCCGATTGGATAGTTGCAGATGACGTCCGTTCACCTGATTGGTCGACTGTTGGAGATGCCGGAGAACACACCCTCAGCATCACAGAAGGTAGATGCAGTGATGGATGCAATGAAGGCAGAGCCGGAGAAACCCAGGAAACGTCCAAAGGATCCTGCGGACGGGGTGGAAAGGAAGAAATGTTAGCAGGTACACCCCGTCCGTCCGAGTCAGGGAGCTCATCCAAGTCAGGGAGCTCGACTTCGTGACACATCCCACCCCCAGGATTGACCCGATCAGGGGAAATCGGATAACGGGAAAGAAAGTCAACATTCCCTTGCAAAGAACCCTTTCGGTGACGGACCTCAATCTGGAAAGGCTGCAGGGCCAAGAACCAACGCAGGATGCGATCATTGTTCCCTCTGTTACGTTGGAGCCAGGTCAAGGGAGCATGATCCGTATACAACACAAATGGCCTCCCTTCGAGATAGTATCTCAACTTTTCCACTCCCCAACGGACAGCCAGGCATTCCTTTTCAATCGTAGAATACGCCTGCTCCCTAGGAAACACCTTACGGCTGATAAAGAGCACAGGTCTTTCAGCCCCTTTGTCATCCTCCTGGGAAAGAACTGCTCCAATACCAACCCCAGATGCGTCCGTCTGGAGAATGAACGGTTTGAGGAAATCAGGGGAAATGAGAACAGAGGAAGAAGTCAAAGCGTCCTTCAAGGCCTGGAAGGCAGAAGTGTGTACAACAGAGGGAGTGGGAAGTAAAGCAGACTTAACGTTTTTTCCGAGGAGGTCAGTGAGAGGACCGGCCAGACTAGCAAACTGAGCAATGAACCAGCGGTAATAACCCACCAACCCCAAGAAGGCCCTGAGTTCTTTTTTTGTAGAGGGGTAGGGTAACGCTTTGATGGCTTCTAGTTTTTCGGTCTGGGGTTTAATCTGACCATCCCCTAGAAGGTACCCCAGATACTTGACCTGTTGAAAAGCAAATCGGGATTTTTTTGCATTAATGTGTAGATTGGCATCCTTCAGACTAGACAATATATTCCCAAGGTGCATCAAATGGTCATCCCATGTCTTGCTAAACACTACAATGTCTTCTAGATAAGCTGACGCATAGTGCAAGTGAGGTGCCAGTAGTGTATCCATGACCCTCTGAAACGTTGCTGGCGCCCCATGCAACCCAAAGGGAAGTACCGTAAAGTGGTAATGACCAGAAGGGGTGGAGAAGGCCGTCTTTTCCATGTCTTTAGGTGCAAGGGGTATCTGCCAATATCCTTTGGTGAGGTCTTGGTGGTGATGTACCGAGCCTCACCAAGGCGTTCTAGTAGTTCATCGACCCTAGGTAAGGGGTATGCGTCTTGTTTAGACACCCGATTAACGCCCCTAAAGTCTATACAAAAGCGGATACTACCATCAGGCTTCGGTACCAACACCACCGGTGAACACCAGTTACTGTGGGAAGGAACTATGATCCCGGATTTTAACATACTGTCTACCTCGGCCTGGAATGCCAAGCGTCTTGCCTCTGGGATTCGGTAGGGCTTTTGCTTTACAACTGTATTGGGGAGAGTAGGAATACTGTGTTCTGCCAAGTGTGTACGGCCCGGTTGATCCAAGAAGACTTCTGTATGAGACAAAAGTAGGTCTTTAACTTCTTTTTGTTGTGTAGCAGACAGATCAGGATTGATAGGAGCAGCACTGACTGTATGGTTTGTATCGGATACAGGAGACACTACATTGACTGTCTGGGGGGGTTTCCCTAACCATTTTTTAAGTATGTTGACATGATACATTTGGGTTTTGCCTCTTCCTAACTGTACCAAGTATGTAGTGCGTCCTATTTTCCTCAAAATTTTGAAGGGTCCCTGCCACTCCTTTCTCATTTTATGTGTAGAGGAGGGTAATAAAATCAGAACCCAATCGCCTACATCCAATACCCTCCACTTCGTACCACGATCATAAAGGGTTTTCTGTTTGGTTTGGGCTACGGCTAAATGATCGTGGGCAAGCGTCCTGAGTTTGTGTAACCTGGTCTGTAGCTGTCGGGTATAATCCAATAGGGCCTCAGCTTCCTGTGCTCCCTCAGTCTCCCAACTATCTTTAGTTATTTCAAGAAGCGTTCTAGGGGGTCTCCTAAATAACAATTCAAATGGAGAGGTCCCTAGACTAGACTGTTTCTGACTACGGAGTACAAAGAGGGCCAGAGGTAGTAACTGGTCCCAGTTCTTCCCATCACCAGACAACAATTTCTTTAACGTTAGCTTAAGGGAGCCGTTGTATCGCTCAACCAACCCGTCTGTTTGGGGGTGATACACAGATGTCTTAATGTGTTTGATGTTTAGTTGTACGCACACTTGTTGCATCAAACGGGAAACAAACGGGGTGCCCTGATCGGTAACAATCTCCCTTGGAAAACCCATACGAGAGAAAACCTCCACTAACCTCTGGGCTATCGCTGCTGAAGTAGCTGCCTTAAGAGGAAAAGCCTCAGGATATCTCGTGGCATAATCAACCAACACAAGGGCGTACTGGTGTCCTTGTGAGGATTTCGGCAAAGGGCCGATTAAGTCCATACCTATACGATCAAATGGGACCCCTATAATAGGCATGGGTACCAAAGGGACAGGAGGAGGAGTGTAGGGGTTCCGTTTCTGGCATATTCTACACTCCTGACAATATTTTTGGACTTGAGCGTAAATTCCTGGCCAAAAGAAATGTCGCAATATGGACTGTCCCGTTTTTTCCACCCCGGAGTGACCAGCTAACAGATGAGCATGTCCAAAAAACAATATCTGATCACGAAAATCATTCGGGACCAGCAGTTGGGGCTCAGCGTCAGCTTTGGCGAGTCTATAGAGTTGTCCATTCTTCTCAATAAAAGTGGGATAACTTCTGGTGGACGGATCTTGTCCGTTTCGTGCAACTGCCATGCATTGGTGAGACTTGCATCGTTCAATTGGGCAGTCCTGAAATGGGTGTCCCTGGCCCAGGGTTCTGCTGCTAACAAGGTGTCACGGGGAAGGGACAAATGGTGGAGAGTATCTAACAACAGAGTGTTAAAGGAAGGGTTATCTGTCCCTATGATTATGGGTTCTGGTAGACCAGCCATAACCCCTACAACAACTTCCATGCTTTTCCCTGAGGGTGTGTACAACGTGACTTTGGCTACAGGATACTCCTTAACGTCCCCATGGACACAACGAATGCTGACCTGTTTCCCGGGAATGAGAGAACTTTGGTCTACCAGCTCTTCTCTTATAACTGAGTGTTTACAGCCAGAATCCAACAATGCTCTTATACTGGTACCGTTCAGAGAAACCCGTACATAGAAAGTGGTTCCCGTTTCTTGAGCATACAGGATGGACCTGGGGGCATAGCTCACGTCCATGGGTTCGTCTTGCTTTTCTTTCTTTTTCCTACAGAATCGAGCAATATGACCCCACTCTCCGCAGTCATAACATTGGGGTCCTGAGTTTGGCAGTTCAGGTCGATGGAACCGCACCCTTGGTGGTTCTGGTACTGGTTTTTGGAAAAAATGTTCAGGTTTGATAGGTGGTAATACTTGAGTAGGTTTCTCAGGTTCCCTCATGTAGGGCTTACCCTGAGCCCGGGCATAACAAGTCGCCATTTCTATGGCATGCTCCAACGTTAAACCCGCATGTTGTTCAAGCCACCTCTGAGTGCTATAGGGAAGGGCCTCGATGAACTGTTCAAGATACACTTTGTTCATAATGGCATCGATGTTACCTTCCTGGGGCTTTAGCCATAAGTCAGCAGACTCCTTTAACTTGAAAAACAAAGTCTTGGGTAAATCCCTGGGAGACCCTTTTTCTTGACGGAACCGTAGTCGATGTGTTTCCTCGTCTACCCCCAACCTATCGAGGATGTACTGTTTCACGACCGCATAAGCAGTGGTTCCATCCCGGTTCACCGTCTGATACGCGGCCTGGGCCTCACCAACCAACAAAGGCGCCAAATAGAAAGGCCACCTATCCCCAGGCCAAGAACTGGCTCTTGCAGCTCTCTCAAAGTTCAAAAAGAAAGCAAGGGGGTCCTCTCCTGGACTAAATTTCTGTAGAGGAACAACTGTGCCTGGGGGTGGGGCTGTAGCCCTTCCTTGACCTAACACGGTCATTAGTTGTGTTTGTCCCTCTGCCAATTTTAGTATGTTATCTGACTGGCTCTGGATGGCTTGGGAAAACGCAGTCCGGTCTGCTTCCATTTGGGTTAATATAGTTTCCTTTCTGTATCGGATGGCGTGGTTCCCTGAAGTATCCGAGTCACGGCACCACTTGTGGGAAGTGGGGTTGGGATAATGAGAGTGGCCTTGAATTGGAGTCTATGTATAACCGTTTTATTCGGTTTGACAGTACTGGTTTAGTCTCAGAGGGTTTAAACAACACAGTGTCCAGCAAGGCACATAACACAAGCTTGGGCTCTCTCCGTTGGTAAACTTCCGGGGTCTTCGTTTCCCGTCTTGACTTTACCAGGTATGGTCGCCGGTCCGGAGGTAAGCTCGGGAAAAGGAAAAGAGACAGCCGCGTTAGGGCTGGGGCTGACACATAACGAGTGAGAGGAGGGTAGGGTAGTGAGGGATCACCAGGATTCTACCACCATCTATAGCAGTCTCTAAGTGTAGGCGGGCGGCAGTGCACGGCGATAGTGACCACCCTCAGGCTACCCCGTCTCACCCCGTGATTTAAACAATCCCTGGAAACGCCCTCGTACCTTGTGGAGCCGCACTTCTCCCCTGGAAGTGTGGCAGGGCGGCTCGTGGTAACGTTGGCCTCCTGGCTTGTCGAGTCTCTGTTCCAGGGGTCCCAGTAGTGGTTCCGCGGCACTTCCTCCTTCTTCGTCCTTGGCGTTCTCCTCGTGCGTCGGCTGGCGTCCAAGAGGTTCCGCGCCGACAGTCCAAGACGGGGCTTCCTTAAACGCCCCCAGCTCGTCCGATTGGATAGTTGCAGATGACGTCCGTTCACCTGATTGGTCGACTGTTGGAGATGCCGGAGAACACACCCCCAGCGTCACAGAAGGTAGATGCAGTGACGTATGCAATGAAGGCAGAGCCGGAGAAACCCAGGAAACGTCCAAAGGATCCTGCGGACGGGGTGGAAAGGAAGAAATGTTAGCAGGTACACCCCGTCCGTCCGAGTCAGGGAGCTCATCCAAGTCAGGGAGCTCGACTTCGTGACAGTAGTCTTAATTCAAATTTTAGCTCAATTATAAAATTATAGAAAGGGACCCTTGAAACTTAAATCCGTCTTGCTGCAGCCTCACTAAGTCTGTCTGGTTCTAACTGTGAGACCATGTCTGCTGTGAACGGTGACCTAAGAAACCCAGTTTGTTTTTTCGCCCTTGTTGGGACTCCTCAGTAATGTGTAGGTTGGGCCCCTGTTTTACAGCGTTCAAGAATTCTTGGCTGGGTATGTCCCTGTCACTAATAAGATGCATGTAATTAGTGCAACAATAATGAGTGGTGTTGCTGAAATTAATCCTAGCACTTTGGAATTCCTCAAGGTGCCACTTCATTTCATCCGTTCTTCGCCTCACTGATGAGGCTCAGCAAGGTCAAAATATTTTCTGGAGTGCTTGTGTTTCCATTCAGAGAGGGCGTGAGTCTGCCGTGCATACACCGGCGGCTCCTCCACTAAGGTGGATGAGCGTTAGTTACCCCACTGAGCAGTTTAATGGGGCAAAATAAAATGATAACACAGCGTTATTATAATTTTATTTTACCGTACTGGCTCAGGTAGTTTGGGGCGATGCAGGGCAGGGCTGTTGAGAGCTGGGTAGGAGTGGTAGGCACTTTGTAAGTGCGCATGACAGGTTGGCCAGATGTCTTGGGCTGGCCAAACAGTCATGCGCACTAAGCATGTTTTCCACCGGCTGTATTGCACAGACCGGGTGGAGAACGTGCAAAGGCTCCCTTTCCCTCTCTGAGCGCCGAACAACAAAGCTCAGACCAAGCGCAACGCTGCTGTAAGGCAGTGTCATGATTGGCTAAGAGATTCTGGGAGGCTGTTTGCTTCCTGACCTACGGCCGGAGAAGAGGACTGAGGAGAGGCGGCGGCCGACAGCACCCAGCTAAGTCCTTTTATCTATTTTTATTGCCCCTGCTCTGCTTCCCCCACCCCACCACCCGCGTTCGGAAGCAGCCGCTACTGAGTGCAGACAGGTCTGTCCCTGTTGAATGGGGCCAAGACTAATTTGCATATAGCGTGGCCATTTATGAAAAGGGTGCAGATGACCGAAAAACCCAGTGGAACGTGCCCTGATTAATTATCAAGTGATTCACATTATTTTAAGCATTTTTACCCTTTCCATCAATGCTGTCTCTATGAAGTTTAAAAAGCATTTTGAATTTGAGATGGCTAAGGGCGCAGGTTGGGATGTGGGATGAGAACCAAGGGAAATCATTTCATGAAATATCACATTACAGCCGCTGTGTCAGCCACCAAAGCAATTTTAGAGGGTTTTTTAGTCCCCAAACATTTATCTAAAAAATAGAATTACAAATGAGATTTAATTGTTCCCGTATGTGCCTTTGTGCAGTAAAGGTATATATTTCAAATGAAAAGATACTAAATAATAAACAGCCTCATAAATAAATAAATATGATTGCAGTAAATGTGTAGTCAGTCAGTCAGTCAACAAGCTTTATTCGAATTGAATGAACAAATTCATAAAAGCATACAAGATAAAAACACATTAAAAAACAAACAGCGATTATATTCATAACGTGGTCACTATTTGTACAAAAGATAAAGAGAGTTCATTATACTAATAAAATCGTTTTTACAATTCATCATAAACAAACCCCAGCAGCTATGGTACAAGGCATGATCATATCAATTCAATTAAATCAGCAACTTAAAAAAATTCAGGTTCAGACAGGATTATTGGGCAATTCAGTTCTCCTAAATATGGAGAATAGCCTCACAGCAACATTACATATAGTGTTGTTTAACTTGAACAATTTATGATGACAAATTTTACAATAAAACAGATAGGCTTCAGAATGTGCAAAAGAGCAAAGTGCATAAATGTTTACTTTAGTAAGGACCATCCCCGGACTTGGAGTGGGTGGTTATCATTTTCAGTTATTAGCAAAACCGTTCAGAAATTGGATTAACAAATCAGTGCACCAGCTCTATACCAGAGAATAAAGCAAATCGATTATGGGTGGGTATTATGTACCTACTAGATCCAGGGCCTCTGCTACCCATGCAGTGGTTATTTTGTACATATGATCTTACAGGGGGCAGGTATGTAGTTCTAGGGTAAAAGTCACACAGTTCCCAAGTTCCAATTGGGCCATCACCCATTTGTGGCTGCCCACTTCGCAAATATTTGATGACTCGGGTGTCCCTAAAGTTGACTAAAACCAGGTCTCCCGGTATGTCCTTCGGGAGGGATCCTAACCACCCCACCCTTCTGACATTTAACATTTTTTTCCATCTATGTTGGGTGGAAGGGGTCTATTTTGGTCAGCCAAAAAGATACCTTATTTGCCGGATTCGCTGGTCTTTCAATTTTGCCGTTAGTGAGTTCAGGCACGCCTGAGAGGATGCACACAAAAGGTGCCGCCTCCGGCGGTAGATCTATTTGTTTAATCTTTCTTTGCATGTTGCCCTAGTTGGAAGACATCCCTCTGTGGGCGTGGGTTCTTTGGTCGACCCTTCTCTAATGCCAGAACTCTGGACTATTAGGGGGTTTGATGTGAGTAATGTTTTGGATGTTTTTGGGGAAACTGCGTAAATTTGTGCGGTATTACTTTGTACAGAGGTGATGGGAATGTCAGTAGCGACTGGAGTCTCTACTTGCTTATGTCCTACCATTCTTTTTGTGAGTATCACATTTGCCTTGATGGTTTCCTCTATGCTTGTGAGCTTTTCCCCTATTACCTTGATTCTTTTTTCCAATGGGGATATTAAGGATTTGACCAAAAGTTCAATCTGGACCAGTAAATCAGATGGTGTAGTGGATGCAGGAGATTCCAGAATTGAACGTACCTCGGATGTATTTGGGGTATTGCTAATGGGCGAGGGGGGACTTAGATACAATTTTTGTTTTTTTACTAATCTTCCCCTCTGTTTAGCACCTTTGCGCTTTCTGTTAAGAAAGGGGGCCTGGAGGTTTGCTGACAGTTGGATAATGTCTTTAGCTGATAGTAAAGGGGGGGTACCAAGATGGCTTACGTTTAGTTGAGATGTTGTGCTAGGCTGGGGACTTGTGTTTCTCATTACACATGCAGGAGCATCGATTTGCTCATTTCCATCTTCAACATTAGTATATACAGTTTTGCAAATCAGATTTAATTCCTCCAGTAACGTAAAGTTTTGGATTTGGTCTGCTAGCACCAGAGGAGATTGGATACTGGATGTGGATTCTACGAAAATACTTTGTTCTACTCTCTCTATTTCGGACTCGATTGCCGATGTAGCCCTAGTTAGATAGTTGTCCAATGTCCCCTTCCGTTGCCCCCCCTGAAGAATATTATTTATAGGAAACCCTTTATCAGTCATGGTGCAATTAGCTTTCTGTATATGTATATGACAACAACAGATACCCATGCAGATTGTACGCATAACCTAGTAGCCAAAAACAAAAAGTCAAAAAGTAGCCCTTTAGGGTATTCCGAAGTGTATGTAAAGTCAGTCACTTTGATGGGTTAGTTCGTATTACCTCCTTTTTCCAGCGAACGTGAGGCGAAGATCAAATAGGGTGGCCATGCCCTGCCTCTTCCGGCCGCCGAGGGCCACAGAGGGCCCGCCCTTTGCCCGGTCTTCGCCCGGCGTCCCGCTCGCGTCTCGCGAAGCGGACCTCAGCGCAGATTTAAAGCGCCTCCTGACGCTGGCGCGTGGTCAGAGGAGTGGGCCGCCGCTGAGACTTCCGGGAATTGTAGTCCCAGGGCGGCGGCGCGATGAGAAGAATGCAGGAAATGACTCTTGGCCGGTGGCAGCGCCCGTGCCCCCCGGTGTGGCGTCAGGTAGGTGCCTTCTGTGTTACCCCCTGCTCCGCCGACCTCAGCGCAGATTTAAAGCGCCTCCTGGCGCGTGGTCAGAGGAGTGCGCCGCCGCTGAGACTTCCGGGAATTGTAGTCCTATACCTGCTGCTGCTCCTGCGCATGCGCGAACTTCCCGCTGAAGATCGCTTGTGGAAATGTGTATGTAAAATACAAATATTGCATATAGGAGGTGTTTTTTGCATTGACATATTTCCTGTGAAAAAAAATTCACCAGCTGCTATCTTGCATTAATTTTTATGCAATGGGCATGCTTGCTCAAAGAATATGCAAATATTATAATGCAACATTTCAAGATTTTTTGCAAAGTCCATATAACGCAAAATGTGCGAATTTTGCAAATTTCACCTAGACTTAGCATGAGAGCAATTCAGGAAACAGCACGGCCAACCTGATTTAGAAGAGTCTCAATTTGGCCCCAAGAAGCAAAGAGGAGACATTCCTTTGACAGGCTTCAAATCTGGAAGTCTCGTTTTGAACACAGTGTGATCTATTTTGGATCCGGTTCAAATTCTGGTTGGTTTGAGGCCTTTTCATGGATCTAAAAAAGCAAGAAATAGACCTCACTGAGGCTTTGAAGTCTGCAGGGCTACCACCCAACCTCCCTTGCACCCATGGGTCAGACTTATGCCTTAATGTTCTAAGGAATGCCACAGTGAGAAAACAGCACTAATAGGACTTCTAAATATAAAGCTTTGTTTCCTGTATACATAAAATAAATTGGCTTTGTGTTCATTTATTGTCTCCACTGCCAAGAAGGTTATAAATCCACTTTGGTGAAGAGTCAGAAGCTGAAGAGCCAGCGTGCAAGTACATAACGGGAAGAAAGAAGACACGCATTGGCAAAACCAATATTTGTTGTCTTTTGGCTGCCAGTGCAGACCTATTGGCTTTGTTAAAGCTATTTAGCATTGGCAAAATGAGACAAAAATGCTATTGCTGTTCAGCATTAGCAAAAAAGCACAATGGCATGTAGGCACACAAGCATCATCAAGCATACCTGCATATGCATCATGACGCTAAGGCGGCCATGCTTGATGACAAAAACATGCGCATGTTTACGCATATGGCATGAGGTGGCCACCATTTCTTTTTCTTTATCGCTTCAATATGTCGGACGCCAATCCTGGAGCAGTAAGTAATAAAATAACAAATTATAAACTACCATGTTGCTCTATCTACTTGAATCTGGGCCGCACACAGTGTTTGAGACCACTGTCCTTCTTCTTGGGTCACTAATGGCACTATCGCCAGGGTGGGGACACGGGCAGACTGGTTCCAAGTTCATGTTTCAAAATGATCACTTTTAATAGCTACTTGCAGTGCTATAATGGACGTATTATTGTCAAAAGTCCCACATGTGAAACAAATGCAGTTTTTGGAATTGTGATTTGACTTCATCATATTTTATGAGATGTTTGTTTTATGATTTACATGGTTAACAGTTTTAGGGCTCGTCTCGTGCACAAGCTCTAAAAGCCAAGCCAGACCCTAACCGGCGCCGGGAACTACAGGAGGGGGAACACATCCAGTCAGGTGCATCCGCCTGTCTACCTTAATTTGAGCGCTACTGCTTCAATATCTTCTCCTCCCGGTTATGGTCTCCTTACCACTACATTAAGGAACCATCATACTACGCGAGTAAAGTCCATCACCCATATTTCGCCCTTTCGGGCGTTGGCCACACCACCATTTCCGGTTCTTTCTTTCAAGAGGCCCTGAAGATTCGCAGTCTGTTTCCCTGCGATGAAACATGTGTTGGCCAATACAAGAGGAACAATAAACCGGTGTTTTATACCAAGAACTTTACTTCATTGAAATTCCTTTCTCATCACTTTGCAATCTATTGACTTTGAAAACTTTCGATGTGCACATTTTACTTATGCTACTGAAACTCGAAGTCACCCAGACATTATTGTTGTTTATCCAGTGCAGGGGTTTTGTTGTTTTTGTGCAATTTGTGTGGATTATTGTGATCCAACTTTGAGCGGTTACGAGGGATTACCGCCCGCCCTTTTGCCTGGATTCGGATACCCCATAGTAGTACAATACTTTGCGGTTACTTGGTTGCGCGCCTGGCCATTTCTGGAATACCTTAAACCCTCCCAGTAGATCAATAGTCTATTTAGTATCACGTCCAGGACTTTGCAGACTCTTGAAACAACAACTAATGACCGGTGTTTTTCCCTTGGAAAGTTGTCAACCCTAAGGTGACTCACCTGACTACTGCCCTTCCACCAGTGCCTGGGAGTGTTCCTCAAAGCTGAGCACTTCACCAGATAGCTTTGTTTACACAGTCTTGAGCTGCGACGTGTCTTAGATTTTCCGCCGGGGATGAGGGCGATGAACTACAGCTACGGGTGGTAGTTTAATGCTGTCTAAGAGCACATGTAGAGTCACAGGCAGCTGTCCTCAGGAGGGATGTATGCTGTTACAACGCATGCTTTTACCATGCATGCTGTTACAACACAAGTTTTACAACGCATGCCATTACAACGCATTGCTTTGGGGGGTGCTGGATAGTGAATAGTTTAATTTACTATTCCAACTCCAGTCCCTGTGGATAGTAGGGAAGGTGTTTGATAGTAAATTAAACTATTACTTATCCTAGAGCGCCCCCCAGTGCAATGCGTTGTAATGGTTTTCGTTGTAAAACCTGCATTGTAAAAGCACTGCGTGGTAAAAATTGCGTGGTAAAGGATGTTTCCCCCTCAGGAGTGTCTGCAGCAGTTTTTGCTTCTTACAGGAGCCCCTGCATGCTGTTTTAAGGGGAGCCGCCTGAGCAGCAACAATGCCTTTTTCGAGGCGGCCAGAATGATGCATTTAAAAGCATCCTATTTGTTGCCAGTCATGTGCACTGAAAACACTATCAAGGCTGGGTAGCACACAGAGTGCACTTCTGCTGAGGCGCTACTTGGACCTTAATATGCCAGCCCTACACTCTCTCTCTGCCTGCGGCCAGCACTGCAAAAGGAAAAAGAAATTTTAGATCACCCACCACTCAGTTCATATGAGTTGTTTCTGCTGTGGAGCGTGTTAATAAGTAGTTCTGTAAAGTGCGGATGTTTTCGGGCCAAGCTTTAACGGTTGCTGCTAAAAGTCACATGTGAAGGTAACAAAGTACCTTAACAGAAAGAACATTTTTGCAGACTGTAGGACGCACTGAGTAGCCATGTTGCCGTAACCTGCTTTTGAGAACAAGCACAAGTGTCTGTCAATATTTCCCTGCAAAGCTACAAATCGTGGAAAAAATAGCTAAAACAAGCCGTACCCACAAAATGACAATAACAGTTTAAAAAATGTCAATAAAGAAACAATAACTATACTTAAAAGGCTCGCACTGCTTTACCTAATGGAGCATGGCCCCTCCTATCTTCTTGGCTTGTGCCACACAGCGGGAGCAGTTTCAGGAGGTGCGATAAATGTTTGACCTATTCATGTTTGTGCAGTGATGGGGACCACCACTCCAACTTGCGTTAGTCTAATCCCTGATGAGTGGTACTTGGCAGAGCTGACAGAACTAGGGCCTTGGATGGGGAGCACATGCCC
Organism: Lissotriton vulgaris; assembly: GCF_964263255.1. Classification (NCBI taxonomy): domain Eukaryota; kingdom Metazoa; phylum Chordata; class Amphibia; order Caudata; family Salamandridae; genus Lissotriton; species Lissotriton vulgaris. The sequence goes on from NC_141698.1 coordinate 64,845,897, forward strand.
AGAGCCAGTCTGCAAACCACACTTAGCCCTGGTAAAATGTTCAGAACAGCCCCTCATTGCAGCAGGTTGCAACTAGAATCAGACAAGGGGGATTTCATGGTTCCTTCATGGTAACCCATCCAGTTCTAAAAGTAGCCTCTAACCTGCAACCCTTCGAAAAAAGCCATTTGGACGTGCATGTGACAAATAAGTGAGCAGCACTAACCAGAAGTGTGAAGAGATCAGAGCTAAGAAAATAAAATGGTAACCGTGTGTAACACAGAGATGGGGTACATATATCCTTGGAGTGGAGAGCGCATGAGGACAAAGTGTGAGCTCAGGCATTTGCAGGACTCAACAGTGAGAAGCCGGGATTCTGTGAGCACAGGATTTAGGGTCAGGGTGCACAGGGCTTAGTGGTGAGGTGAGCATAGCTCAAAGGTAGCATAGGATGCAGGAGTGTAGACTTTAAGAATGAGAGGCAGGGGTCACTAGAGTGAGGAGCGGAAGACACCAGGGTGAACTCTCAGGTTCTGTGACACATTCTAAAGATGTGTATCTGCTGCTAATAGGCTTAAATTCAAAATATTGATATGGAAGAGCTAATCTAATGATGAACAGTCCAAGTTAGAGTGGATCAATGAAAGGGAGAGCCTGATGGTTGAGCAAGGGCCAGAGGATGTAGAGAGCCCAGCACAGGTTAGTGGGTGGGGGGCTCTGATCCTTCTCCTCTGGCTTAGAGAGGTTTCAAATTGAGTGGTTAGTAATAAATCCACTTCCAGATACTCAGCTGTAGTCCTGTGTCTTGCAGATTCATCTTAATGTGGCTAGGGGGCGGTGCGGGTCATATAGCAGCATGTGGTTTGTATAAGCTGAAAGGTCTTTCCATGACACCCGGCAGAGCAGAAGAACCAACTAATGCATCTTGAAGGACACTTGAAAGGAGAGGTCATCACACCTACTGGATTATCAATACAGCTTACCATGCTCTCAAGGAAAGGACCCAGTCAATGTATGCATCCTCTTATCAGGGGGCACGAGAGGGGAGGGGAGGGCACACCAAAGAAAGGAAAGGGTTAGATGATCCTACTGATCTGCCAATTCACTTTTACATACCTTAAAAGGCAGGGAACTTGATAATATGGCTGAACCAAGCAAAACATCTTCACCAGCCATTGACCAGTGAGGGGCCCATCCAGTGGCGGCCGGAACGGATCGGGGGTGGTACGGCGGGATGTAAAAAGACATAAACCACTTACCTTATTGCTATGTCCAGTGTCTCTCCTCTGTGGGACTCGGCTTAACCAGGAAGCACTGCCAGGCTCCCCTGGCCAATCACAATGCTGCAATGCAGGGTTGTGATTGGTAAGCAACTAAGCTCCCCTTACCATTGGTCTGAGCACCGGGGCTTGGCACTCACACTGTAACTGGGGGCCTAGGCATGTTCTCCACACAGGCTGTAGTGCAGCCTGCCTGGAGAACATGCAATGTGACCTTGACGGTTTGGCCGGGCCAAGAGGGTCGGGCAAAGCATCATTGCGAACTTAGGAGTGGGCAAACCACTCCTCCCCTCCCCTGCCCTGCTCTGAGACCCGAGCAGCCCCGCCCACCACCTGCAAAGCAGATGTGAACAATAAAATTATAATAACATACATCACGTTATTATCATTTTATTGTTCCTTCATTAAACTGCTTAAAAGCAGTGGAACAACGCTCCTCCGCCTTAGCATAGGAGCCGCCACTGGGCCTTCACCTGAACCAATAGAATTAGCCCTAAAGCAGAATCAACGGAATACTTCCAAAGTTTTCATTAGTCATCAAAGGAAAGGAAAGACTCATACTGCTAAACCAACTGAAGAAGCCCATATCACCCTCCGAGAAAGAGACCCCACCAAAGCGTTGTTTGTGCTGGTGGTTGCAGATGGTGAGCACCGGCACTCGCGTTTGAGAACCAAGACTTGTTTATAGTCATCAGCAAATGGTCCAGTGCAAGAGTGAGAAAGGCAGATGTGAGCGGAAGGAGGAGGAAGAGAAAACCAGGAAAACAGAGACAAAGGAGGAAAGCGGCGATGAAAAGAGCCTGATGAGTGATGTAACAGGAAGTGTAGGGTGGTGGAAGGAAGAGGCTTGAGGTAAATCGAGATTAAAATCATTGGCATGCAGGACTGCCTGCGGCAGGCTCCAAAGAACACTTTGTGCCACTACAACCAGTAGCAATTTGGGTTGACCATGTGAGTTACAGACCATGCCCCTAAGGTTTAACCCTATACTCCGTACTGAAGAGTATAAACATCCCAACGCTAATGACCGGACTCGCAGAGGGAATCATGAAGGGTGCAGATTTTCGATTTCCCTTACTCACAAAACTCAGCACTAGTATGCGTTCCATGCACAGTATTCCATGCACTGCTTTCCTTTGCACAGCCTTCCATGCACAGAATTCCAAGAACAGTATTCTGTGCATAGTAATCCATGCACAGCATTCTGTGCACAGCCTTCCAGGCAGTATCCCATGCACAGTATTCCGTTCACTGTATTCCATGCGCAGCCTTCCATGCGCAGAATTCCATGCGCAGTATTCCATGCGCAGTATTCTGTGTATGGTATCCCATGTACAGCATTCCATGCACAGTATTCTGTTCACAGTATTTCATGCGCAGCCTTCCATGCACAGAATTCCATGCACAGTATTCTGTGCATGGTATTCCGTGCACGGTATTCCGTTCACAGTATTCCATGCACAGCATTCCCTGCACAATATCTGGGCACATTACTTTATGCAAAGTATTCTGTGCACAGTATTCCATGCACAACTTTCCAAGCACAGCTTCCATGCACAGTATCCAATGCAGTGTTCCATGCACAGCCGTCCGTGCACAGTATTCTGTGCACAGTATTTCATGCACAGTATTCCACACACAGTAATCTGTGCATAGCCTTCCATGTAGACTACTCCGTGATTTCTGAGATTTTTTTAAAGGACGGCTATTTCCGCATTGTATAATTGTTAATGACTATAAATTCCATGCTGTTGAACGTAGATTTTTTCTTTTTTTTACCTCCATCTGGAAAACAGTTTTCGGTGTGGAAAAAACCCATTCCCTTGCTTCCCTTCAAATTTGGAGGTGATTAGTTCTCAAGTGCACTTGGAAGGACTTTTACGCTAGCCCTTTTCTGGAGTAAAACTGACTATTTCAATTATAGGAAGGGGTTAGTTTATGGATGTCCAAAAATTCACCAGATGAGTGTTCACACATTTAATAGGCAAACCTTTGATACGTCCCATTAGGTGGGAATACTAATTCATTCATAATTGCTCACGCTGCACTTTTGGAGTGCAAATGCAATTACTCAGCAGTAAAAGTACTTACGGCTTCTATCTCACGTGTTGTGACTCCCTGGCAAATAGTCGTGATTTACGAGCACAAATGGCTTCGTGGATCAGGCCATAAGCTTTTTATTTTTATTTTTAAATTGCCTGGTTCCACGGTTGTCCCCGAGGTGGCTACACTGCCTGGCAGACTCCCGCGTGCGGCCTGGAGGGAAGTGAGGCCTACAACGTGCTTTCTCCTTTGGAAGGTGATTGGAGGGTGGACACGCACGTGCCGCACGCTGCGTTGTGATGGCCACTGACGCAACGGAAACACGTCCTCCGACGCAGCTGAAACCGAGGCGAGGCGCGCGCTCTCGGGGGTGCTCTGTGGTTGACTCCGGGCGCCATGTGCCACTGCCAGGCCCCTGATCCTTGCAGGCAGATCGGGACGGCTCATGTTCATCACCGGGAGCCAAGGGCGACCAAGGGCGCGCGGAGCGCCGCCCGCGGTATTAATAGCCCCGGGAGCTGCTCGGGCGTCTGAGCGTCTCTGTGCATCGAGCCCGGCCTAATTGGCCTGTTCTGACTGTGGCAGCCCGTCGAGGACGGGGTTGCGCTTCGGAGACGGATTGGGCTCCAGGGAACAGTGGGCATTTCTGGACAAGGCTGTTTCACTTTAGGGCTGGTTCGTGATGGCGCAGACCGGGCGCGTGGGAAGCATGGCGCCATTGGTGCAGGTGTTTTAGAGCGAGCAGTGCTTAATTTGTAAAAGAGGAAGTGCTGGGACTCTCGTTGGGAGGCCACTGCTGCTTGCACCACACATTGCTGCTACCAATGACAGTACAAACGCAGCTACTAACCATCACACTCTTACAGAAGTGTGACAGTTCAGACTATTCCAGGCCCCAAAAGCTATACGAATGGCTTGGGATGCAGGTATTAGTCATTGTAAATGCAAAGTGAACTAATTAAACAGCTGTTGTTGTGCTCATACCTAAATCACCCTAACGGCGCCCCATGTGGAAGATTGTCATAAGCCCCAGTGCTGGCAATTAGGTGATTGTGCTGAGCACTGGAAACCACCGGCTCAAATTAAGCACTGGCGCCAAAAACTCTCCTACAGGCCCTCACTTGAGGGCACTGCAGCACGTGCTGCACTTGTTTAACTCTGAGCCCATTACAATAGTTTTATTAGCTTTGTACATATAGTGCACCAGTTTCTAGGTCGAGGATGTGCTTGGAAAGAGGGGATAGATACCAGGCCATTATTTTGACTTTGTTCATTTTATTTTGTTTTTCACAACTCTGTGCTTTGGCATCATGAGAAAGGATACAATCATCACATTTTTGTTTTTTAAACAGCAGCGTGTTCCGTTGTGGGCCATGTAGTTTTGCGTTTACCATTTTCATTATTTCTATAACTGCTTCTTGTATGCGTGAAATGTAAGAGTTCACTGTCTTATATCATGCATTGGCAATGTGAATTGTTTGTTCTTCGCAATATTATAGAACTATTGCATGGACACCCTAAAGTACACAAAAAGTGATGGATGGAATGATTGAATTAATCTTAGCCACTGGTGATTACTCTGGCTGCATTAATCTTAGCCACTGGTGATTACTCTGGCTGCATCCCAATCATTGTTATTTCCCTCACCATGTCACCTCAGTTTGTACCCAGATATATGCAAATCAGTCTTGACCCTCCTCCAATCGGAACAGTCCAGCCCAAACTACCAAGCCAACTCTTCCTTAAACTCTAACACAAGCAACCCAGGACCGGTTTTGCCCTAGTTATGGGTTCATCTTGGTCCTAGTGCGCAGGGGACCCATGTCTGAGCATACCCGTCCCACTTAGGGCGACACAGTTAAGTATACAACAAGCATTTGCAATGCAACAGGTCTCGCATTTAAGCACATTTTTGCTATTGGCATTGTAAATGGTAATGCTTTTTATTTATGTTTTGGTTTTTGAAATATAAATAAAAGGCATTGTCATTTACAAAGCCAATAGCTTAAACTCCTGTAAATGCGATACCTATTACATTGCAAATGCTTGTTTATTATGTAACACCTCGTCAGGGGTAGTAGGCGCTATATAAATGCAGATTTTCATTAGTCATGTAACAGAAGAGCAGATCCCCCCCAAAAAAACGCACAGCCTAGGGTACAGTGTCCCAGCTGTCCTCTGTTTACCATGTCCCAAACATCAGGGCCTGCTGTTCTTTATTCTGCCTGCCCATGAAGCAAGCACACTGGGTCAAGGAGTGCATCATGAATTGAGAGCATGGCAATCCCGAATGCCTGACTGGATTAATACTCAAGGACTGCCATCGAGCTCCACTGAGTGCAGCCCACCCAGGCTAACTCACGGTGGTCTAGGCCTGGACCCGAGCCCCAGATGTTTGACCTTTACCAGTTGTCGACTTTGAGCACAGATACCAGCTTTAAATGCCGGGAGCCCCTCTGTGTGCCAGCTGCCGCATTAATGGCTCGGGCTGATAAAGGTGCCTGGTGAAGTGGCGGCCACCGCCCTCAAGCAAATAATAAGGGGATGCAGAGTGCACCAGCTAGTGTCAGGGGGAGGGGTGGTCACAGAATAATGGCACCTGGAGCATCATGGTCACGAGGTCAATTATCTGGCGGCCACCAAGTGCGAGGTATGCAGCATTATATGCCAACTGTGGCAGCGCGGTGAAGGCAGCGTTGTGACCATGGGGGGAAGGAGCAGAGAAGACATGTTCTTAAGTCAGCATCGCGAGCCCCAGAGCCCCATGCCTCCGGTCGGATTAGTCTGCAGACTATAAATTAAAGCAAAGCCGCACACCATGCTCCATTCCACGACCCTGTGGCGACGGGAATCTGGTTACACCAGTGCACTACACGTATCCACCACTCAGGGGCAGGGACCTTCACCTGCCCACGGGCCGCCCACCGTTCACGCTTTCTAGCAAGGAGGGCATACAGTCTACGACTGCCCCCGGCCCGCCCCATCTCCAGTGGCGCTTTGATGGCCACAGCATTAGCAGTCGCGGCGGCTCGCCAGCAGTAAAACGGTTAAAACGAGATAGTAAATCTGACCCGGTAAAACCATGGCGATGTCAGTCGAGTTATCTGCTATCAATCTGAATGTCATCTGATAGAGGAGAAATGGGTGATAAAAACAGGCTTTTTTGGAAATTATGTAAAATATTCCATTTGTGAAGTGCTGCTCTGACAGGGCGGTGTGCAGTGCTCACCCGGAAGTGAGATGTCAGCCCGGCCATCGGTGAGACAGGGAAGAGGCGCGAGAGACAGTCCGTGAAAAGTAGGCACTTGACGAGAAGAAGGCGGGTGCACAGAAACAGAACAGCAGAGAAAGAAAGAGAAAACGAGGCAACGAGAGTGGATGGCAACGAAAGCCGACTGATTGAAAAAACATAGTGGGCTACCGACTTATGAAGGAGACTGTGTATAGCCGCAAGTAAACGATCCAGTCCGGGTGGGCGGGGCCAAAAGGAGACAGGGCGATAACAAGGAGGGACTAAAAAGCCTCACTTACAATCGGAGGCCAGCGTTTAGCATGGACAATGATGCAAGCCAATGAAAATAAGGTGCAGAGCCTACACTCCACTTCTAAAATGTAATCGATTCCAAGAAGCCTCGCAGAGCGAGCAGTGCATGCGTGCTGCAAGGCAGGTCTGCGAGACCTAAAAAAGCTAATTTTTCCCTAAAAACCATAAGTTAAGGACAAGCGTCAGTGGGAGAAGGAATATAACATAATTCTCTCACATATACAGAAAAGGTGAAACACACCCTTCTTCATAGAACAGGTATACATTCTGCAGAAACAGTGTAAGCGTGTCAGAAGACCAAACTACTTTCACAGGAGTTGATGATGGTCCCAACGCCCCCCACTACTACCCCCACCAGCACAACAAATCCTGGTGATGGCAACAGCAGGGGGGAAAGGGGAAGTGGATAGAAAGAGAGACTGCCTTGGAAGATATATTCACTGGACACCTCCTGCGCCTCAGCTTCACTGTATGGGATTAATGCTACTGCATCTGCATGGGGAAGAAACAGTCATGCAACAACACACTACCACATACCTTCTATATGTCTCTTACTTAAACTAAGCACATTCCTACCCCACTGTTCAAGGCAATTGCTTCTCTCTTAGAAGAGATATTCACTATTAAAGTCTCTTGGAATATCTCATATGCAGTTGTATTCAAATTTCCCTATGTCAGTCTTTGTAGAAAAATTGGTTTGCACAAAGTCTTGTGAATTTCTTTAAGAAAACGACAAAGCTACATCGCTTCCCGACGCCTCCCCCCTTGAAGACCGGGTGTTGGATTATCACCTCCCCGAGAAGACTATCTCTTTAATTTACAGGAAACTCATAAATAATATGGAGGATTCACTGATACTTATCAAGACACGCTGGAATGAGAATGGGCTGGAATTCGAAGAGGAGGACGGCGGTTTCCTCTCCACGGGCGGTGGCAACACAGAAGCAGCTTAGGCAGGTGCAATTAAAGATTTTACACAGGTCATATGTTACGGGACCAAGTCTGATCCGTATGGGCCGTTCGGAGGGTGGGGAGTGCAGGAGGGCATGTGGGGGACTTGGAACGTTTATGCATATTTTGTGCACTGCACAGGGGTACAGGCGATCCACGATAGGATGCAGGAGGTCCTGGGGGTGGAGATGAGGCCGGAGGCCCGCAGATACATTCTCAATGTCTGGGAGCCTACAGATTTGAATGCGCACAGGAAGCAGTGGGCGACATTGGCATACATGGTGGCGAAGCGTAATATTGCCCAGCTGTGGGGGGCAAGCCAGTAGCCCCAAGTCGAGAAATGGGACGAATTCTTGGATTGGTGCATGTTTTGAGAACGCGCAGTATATGTGGCTAGGGGGTATCCTGCAAAGTGGGAGAAGGTTTGGGAGGCTTGGAACCATTACCGTGGAGACATCTGTGACCCCCCGACGTGCCAAGAAGAAGATGAGGTGCACGAGTCCCCTTGATCCACTTTCACTATTCTGTATTATATCTTCTGATGTATGGAAAGAAATGATGACGCCTACAACAGTTTTGATTGTCACCTGATATTTGTTTATTATTGATGTTTTAAATAAAAAGATTTAAAGAAAACGATAAAGCAGCTTTCTAGCTTCCCTCTGTGAGTCTTGTAAGTCATGACTAAATCTTTTAGAATTCAAATAATTGTACCTTATCTTCTTGCTGAAAATTCTCTGATGCAGGCTCACCCAGAATAATGTTATCTTCTCCAGAAGTAAATTCCTTCTTGTACGGAACCTTGACACAAATAGAAATTAGTCTCTTGTCAAATATACTTCGGAAAACAGAAAATATTAGTAATGCGCGATAGCAGAGAGAAGGCCTTAATATTCCCTCAATAGCGCATTAATGCTAAAGAAATACTCGGTCCTTGTCGTGCATAAATTAGATTCACCGCGACTCTGGTACCCAAGGACAGAAACAAAATATTGCTCTCCAAATTCCCAGAATGAAGGCACTCTCCTAGCGCCTCGCCAATTCTTCTTCAGGAGCCTGTTCGAACGTAAGACTCAGTGCGTCTCACGCTACAGTTGAAGTGCACTGTTTCTCGCCGAAACAAGCGTGTTTGAATCTCCTGGCTCTTGCGCGCTGGAAAGACTAGAGCGCTGACCCAGGATTGTCATAGTAGGTCTTTTGACACTCTCAGTCCCGCCTTTTGCAGTTACTTAAATACGCTGGTTAACAGTCTTCTGCTCGAAGCATGTTGCCTTTTCCAGTGTGGATATTTTACTGATGCCTGAAAACGTCTACACACCTTCCTGTCATTGCCACATACTAGCACTCACCACCAGGGACCTGACAAAGCGCCCCCATCCCAGCAGACCGGTACTGCTAGGTTATCATCAGTACAAGTTTTTTCCCACAGAGGGCAATACGTAAAATCTTCTATTGCCTGCTGAACAGATTCAGCAGGGCAGACTAGCACTAGCTGTCATCTCCCACAGAACATGAGCAAGTAAAGCATGAGTGGCATTTACGTTACAGAAAGATCTCTGGAGTGGGTGCTTAATGCACCGAGATTAATGTGTAGGTGGATGAGTTAGTGAATATGGGAGTTCAGATGCCATTCTTTCTTAGGTAATATGCTTAAGCCCACATCTGGAAAATCCTGCTGCTGTCACTTGGAGATCTGCTGTTTGTATAGCTTCTTCGGTGTTTAAATGTATTGAGAAGTAGCCAGGACATAGTAGGTCATTGTTATTTGGAGCAGCCTCACCACATTGTAACTATGCTTTAGACTGGCAGACAGGCACTTACCTCTCGTAAAAGGTTTTGAATGCTCACGCACCAGGTGTTGTGCAATCCCAGGCTCGATGCTGCACTTGTTCAAAACGTTGAGGGGTGCTCAGCAAGGGTTACTGTTCACTTGCATGGCCCCTCATCCCAGGTCCTCTCACCCAGCTTGGGGTTTCTAGAGAAACCCAGGATTAGCCTCACAAATCCTAGAGCACCATGAGAATCCTCCAAAAATGAATGATGTGAGACCATCAACTTCAGGACCCTCGAAAGGGTCTGATCAGTCAGACAGTAAGGTCCCCACCTCAAAGAGACCTAATAACTCTATGCACTTCCTAGGTGCCCCTACCCAAAAAACACTTAACTGCATGCCGCTGACCGACTAACCAGTTTTATTGTTTCTAGCACTCCAATGTAACCCATACAGGCTAGGTGGTTGAGGGTGCTGCCCTGGGTTCCTCTGACTGACCTGTCTGCCATGGGAGCCTCGGGGAAACCCAGTAAACTTTCTCCCATAGACTCAAACAGGCCTTAAAATTCTGATAGCACATAACTCTTTTTTGTAAGTTCATCTTGGTGACCATTCAACAAGCTTTAAAAAGCTGAGGGCCCAGGGGCCCCAAACAGCCATCACAGCACTGACCCCATCGGGTACCCCTGAAAAGGCCACATAGCCCTGGGCGCTTCAGGGTCCCTCCTATAGGCCATAGGATTCCAAGAGCACAGAAAAGCCTCTGTTTTCTAAGATTACCCGGGCGACCGTCCACAAGTCTCGGAACTCCGGGATGGCGAGATGGTTGGCCCGCCACCGACTTTAGAAGTTTAAAAACAAACAGTCTATCCAAATGTTCTGTATTTTCTTAGCTTTGATGATGTTCCAGCAACCCTCGAAGCTCCATAGGTATCATATGACAGTCTTTGCTGCTCTGAGACCTTGAGGCCAGTCCGAGCACCCTGAGGCCGGTAGGGTGGGGGTGGAGGGGGTATTGACAACTCCCGACAGCACCCATCAACATTTCTAACCACCCAGAGACTACATGGTTGAGAGCATCCTTGACACCCTCTAACCAGGGTGGCTGCTGTGAGAGCACCCTGGGGATCCCATACAGGCCCGAAGATTCTTGGGGTGCCCTAACAGTTCCAGCAGAACTGAGCAACAACTAGGGGTGGGTGGAATATTCTGTTCCACCCACAGAATTGGTAGTATTTTGGCGACTCTGTATTACTCTTGTGATGCAGAGTTCCGACCAAATTCTGTGAATCGTTGCATGGTGGAATGTTTCCAGCTATCTCTCCTATATGTTTTACTTCCTCCTTTCACGTTACTCTCAGTTGCCCATGTGTTTCTCTCTCCAATCAGCACTTGTGTTGTACTTTCTCGACTGTGTGTGCTGCTAAGACCCCGCGTTCCTCCCACTTTCCTCTCTTTCACATTTCTCTTGTGTTGCTTCTTTCCCACTCTGCTGTGTGTTAAACTATTCATAGTGTTTTAAATGAAAATATGGAAGTATAGGTATTCACTATGTAGAGTACCTGTTTTTTCCTGAGAGGTGCTAGTACTCTCCCATTGAATGTATTTTAGCAGTGCTGAGAAATGCAGGTACCCTCCCTATCATATTAAAGAAATGCAGGTACTCCGTACTGGACAGTAAATGCCCATTTAAATCACTGACCGCTCCCTTAACCCGATCATCCTATTTATTCTTTTTTTAAGCACTTTTGCACTCCTTTTTAGGTCTTGCCTAGGCAGCGCGCATGCGCTGCACTAGTAGGGCCTTTAGCCATCGGTCTTCACTTTTCAAGCACTGCACTCGTGCTTGTGGCGGCATCCATCTTACGGGAGCGAGCAGTGAAGACTGCTCTCCTAAGCGCACGTGCGCACCACTCGCGAGACGCTGCAGCTGCTTTGACTTTTGCCCCAGCTGCTTTGACTTTTGCCGCCACTTGGCCGCGCGCACCACTCGCGGGACACTTCAGGATTCCTAGCGACCCACCAGTCACCTCAGGAAATACCAGGTATTGCACGCTGTTAAGTGGTCATAATGAGACGTGATTTGCTTGCGAAAAACTCAACGAGTGATCAGTAAATACATGCTTATTAACAAGCGCTGCGGTCAAACACTTGCGAACACAAGCATGTGTTAGTAGAAAAGCTTGTTGGGTAAAAGTGCACACTTATTAAAGGTTTGTGTCCAAGTTGGACGTCACATTTAGTACCGGTGGGGTCCACAAAGTCGATAAAGCGAGCACAGTGAATCGGGCAATATATTGGTATTAAATGTAGCACAGCCACGGCTTAAATTGTTTTATTAAATCAAATTGTTTTTTTTTTAATTACTCTTGCTATTTTATTACCATAAATAGCACTATTTGTATTATTAGCATTGTTATAATTACTAAAAAGGGGTCTAACACACACATAAGCACTGTTTCCTAGAAGATAAACTGCCAGTAAAGTGGTAATAAGTAGAACACACCCAATACAGATGAAAGAGAAACTTTGATTTATCCTTATGCAATCAGTTTAAAAAGATCAACTTACCAGCTGTAATGCCACAGTTGAGGTGCAACAATCCCAGAACGACGCGTGAAGCTAGAAACAGACAATGGCTGTTTAACACTGGCATGGCTCGCGCTGGACTTTCGCACTGTCTGCTGAAGGCTGCAGGTAGACACGGCTCTCTCATGCGTTGAGGTGGGGACATTTTATAGACTTCAAAGGGGATTTTTTTCAAAGCCGTTCTCCGGCCCTCCTCCTCTGCCAGGGCGCACCGCTCTTCTGTGTTGGGTATTTTCCCTCATCGTTTGTATCCGAGTGCTTGGTCCCCGGCCCGTGCGACCTGTTGGGATTGTTTTTCAACGTCATCCATTTGGTCGGCATGGAACTGGTAGTGACTCTTGGTTACACTCAGAGGAAGTACACAGCAGGTGTCCCATGGATAAATGGGAAGTGCTGTCTCGCTGATGGTGATGTCACTCGTACTGCTTACCACACGTGCCTGCCGTACACTTATTCTGTAACTCAGGGAGGTGTGGAAATTCCAAAGGGCCTTCAGGACAAAACTACTTCAGTGTGAAATGAATGGTTATTGCCTTCTATCTTTGGGATACTATGCAGTAACTCCCTGGTACGGTGCACTTGCGGGACTCTGCAGCTGCTTTAACTTTTTCCGCCAACTGCTTTAACTTTTGCCGCCACTTGGCCGCTCGCGGGACACTTTAGGATTTCTTCTGTAGTTGGTGCATCACTGAAAATTCCTCGTCCCCTCCCCCCTCCATTCCACTTCACCTGTTTTATCTTGTCTTACCTGTACATACGGCACCATCCGTGTGCAATGACTGAATAGGCAAGTCTCTGGCATTTTGTGGATTGTTTGCAAAAGAAGAGATGTTCCGTTTGTGCTTGCAGCATGTTGGGCACTGCGGGGTCAGCCTGACATGCTGGTTTCAGCCAGACGCGCTGCTTAAGGGGGTCGCAATGCAGTTATGGCACCGTGTTCCTTGAGAGCCGGAAAGATGGTGGTGTACTAGATCGCGATGGCTGGTGCTGTCCCTCTGGGTTACAAATGGCTGTGACACGATGGCTGGTGCTGTCCCTCTGGGTTACAAATGGCTGTGACAGGCTGGCAGCAATCAGGGTAAAGCAATGCTCCTCTCCTTGCCGGTTTTTGAAAAACAGTAAGGGCCTTGTTTGGGGTCAGTTTTACATATAAATTATATTTGAATAAGTGTTCACCTTCTGATGCTGCGGATAACAAGCATTTGCAATACAATTGGTCTCGCAATTGCGAAAGTTTTAGCTTTTGACATTGTAAATAACATTGCTTTTTAGTTATGTGTTGGTTTTTAAAACATAAATAAAAGACATTATCAGTTACAATGCAAAAGCTCAAACTCTCGCAAATGCGATACCTATTGCATTGCACATGCTTGTTTCTTATGAACCGATCCATCTCGAATTGGTAAATAAAATAAAAACAAAAAATGCCCACTTCATGTTTTCGGTGCACTCATGCACCTACAAAATTATGTGTGCCTACCTGGTGCTTTTTTGTAACCGCCATCCTGCACAGTCCTTATAATGGTGTACAGCATTTCTAAAAAACAGTTGGCACAGCCAATAGGTCTAATTGGCGGGATTTATATATTTTACCAGTGCTCGTTTCATAATTACTCTTTTGTTACCACTTATCTTTTTTCTCAGTTCTTGGTTTGTTTTTCTTATTATATTTTTCTAACTGTATTTAAAATTGCTGTGACTCTTAAAGTTCTTTGTTTCCATAACTGTGGTAATTGTTTGATTGACACCAAATCCCACGCATATATCTATATGTTATCACTCAAGCCGAGGTACCGAAGCTGAGCCAATGGTACTTTTTGAAGTCAGTTTACTTATGCCTGTTATTCTTTTTGTCTATTGTGTGGGCCCTTTCATAGCTCTCCTCAAGACTGCTCTTTAAGCATATTAACTGCCATTCTTTGTGCAATGGTAGAATCATATGTCAGTCATTCTAGGGCAAAAACAAGGAATTTTTATCAAAGTTGGGATATTGGCAGGAAGTTTTGAATCGTAGAAGTGAATAGCTACGTTTGTTTTGCATGACTGGCGGACATGATGGCTTGGGAACCACTCCTGGGCTTCAAATGAGGTTTCTATGTGCTCCTCAATGCAACTGCAAGGGTTTAAGATAGGTCGATAATCTTAGGCCAGCCGCACTGTGGTCCGCTGATACTTTTCAGGGATATTGGTGTTTAATCTGCTGATTGATAGATAAAAGATTGCTGCGTGTCATGTTCAAGTACTTTGATCACACCGATATTTACGTGATCAGATATGTGCACTAAATTAATCATTTTACTCTTCTTTATTTATTTATTTATTTATTTATAGAGTTTTTTATAGCGCGAACAAGACCCGTGGGTATCAGAGCGCTTAACATAGATGATTACAGATTGACATTGTAATAACATTATAACAGTTATAGCAGCAAGCAGATATGATTGTGGCCGAAAGGTTTTCAACTTTGTAGTAAAATGCTGGCCTTCCAATGGTGGACCTATTAACTAAAGGCTTTTATCCTTGTAATTGCTGTCCCAGGACTTCTTCACCAGCTCATACAAAATGTGGATATTCATGAAGTCTGGAAGAGGTGAACCCTCACTGTGGTTATTCAAGCCGAGAAAGACGCAGGACATTTCTCAGTAGAGTCTTTGCCAACATAAATATGGCCACACATTATAAGAGGGAGGTTCCATAATAATATCAATCTGTAATAAAAGGGATTTTACTGGAAGGGGCGGGCCTGGTGAGAGACCAGAAGGTCCATGTTCTTAAGTGGATAACAATCTTTTTAGAATGGTGAAACATAGTTGACTGTAGTTTAATTTATTTATATGGTTAGCCCTGGCATAACCCAGCGTTATATCATAATACCAGGAAACAACCTGCGTAAAGCAGGAGCCACAAACGGATACAACAACAACAACGAACTGCCAAGGGAGATGGGCTCTGCAGAGGTCTTCAAGACTGAAGATGATCTGAAAAGTTTTGAAAGTTGAAGGATATTCCTCATTTTGAGGCCCACAGTGCACCGTAAAAATGTTTGAATGGAGTTGTAAACAGCCCGATTCATCAAGCGAAATTGCGCTTGCAAAGGGCCAGATTCTGAGAATCTGGCCCTTTGCGAGTGCAATTTTTGCAATTGGGATTCATCATCCCAAATGCAAAAATCGCTATTAGCGAAATCGCATATTTGCTAGGAATTAGATTTAAGGAATCTCTAATAGAGATTCCTTAAATGCAATTCATCAACCAATTAGAAATTGCGAATTCGCAATATTTGGTCACAATTTACCACGAAGTCTGACTTCGTGGTAAATTGCGAAAAAAGTAAAAAGCACTTTAGTGCATTTTTTTCTTTTGCATGTTACACACACACATGTCCTTTGGACATGTGTGTGCGCAACACCTGTTTAAATATTCATTTAAGGGGTGCTACAGGGTCTCCTTTGGACACCTCTGGCACCCTTTAAGTCGCTATCTTATTTGCGATTAGCAAATTGCTAATCGCAAATAAGGAATACTCCCCATTCATTCCTATGGGCCTTTTGGCCCATAGGAATGAATTGGGAATTATTCCTTATTTGCGATTAGCAATTTTCTAATCGCAAATAAGGAATGTGTAGGAATCGCATTTTATTTTGCGATTCCTACATGAATCCCGTTTTGCGAGTCTGTAATAGCGATTCCTTATGAATCGCTATTAAAGACTCGCAAAACGGGTCTTTGATGAATCTGGCTGAAAGCGTTCCAGATCTTATAGACATTGAAAGGACAAGATGAGCTGTGAGATGGGACAAAAAACGGAGCTAGTCCTTTGATGTGCGCGATGGAAAAAACAAGTGGCAATTCTGTGGTTGATATTACTTAGCAGGGGACGATGTCTTAAACTTATAGTTGAATAGATTTCCATTCTTCTTAAAAAGCTCTTCTTTTCAAATTCCACTGCTCCATCGCATCGCGGATTATTTCCAATCCACAGGTGCCCCTTCCCCAGTATTTCCTGGTTTTCTGTTTGGCTCAATAATCCGGAACCAAATCCTTGAAAAGGTGCTTCAAGTTTTGCAAACGTCAACGTTCTCAGAAGACATATGATGCCCTTGGCAGACTTCAGAGCACTTATGCCGTGTCCTCATCAAGAAGCCCATGACTGAAAAATTTGTCTTCGTGGCATATAAGGTCTAAACCAGTTAATTCCACACTCTCACTAGACTTGTGTTTGGTAGAGTCTCTTCCTGGCATATCTTTCCTCTCAAAACATTATCAAATTTAGCATTTGTATTATTATCACAATGCTTGCACCTTTAGGTTTCCTCTATTTAATGCTCTCTTTAGCTATGAACTTGTGAATGTATATGATGTTCTTTAATTTCTCTGATTAACCATGTCTGCACAGATAACTATAGTGGAGACCCAGAACTGGATGGGCCATCCTGGCACTCTGCCATTTCCCAGGTGGCTCGAGTCTAGGGAACTGCATTTAGGTTTAAAGTATTTTATTGAAGCAGGGTGGGGTAGGACACAAGGGGGCAGGGAACAAATGAACCACAGGAACCGCACATCAGTTCGCATTATACAGCAAGTACAACAATGCAGTCACAATTTTGCAAGGGGCTCCATCCGACTCGGGAGCATAGCTTTCGTACCTGTGGGCACGTACAGACAACGAGGGGGGGGGGGGGAGAAAGGGAGGGAGGGACAGGATGGGGGGAAGGAAAGAAAGTCAGGAGGGGAGGGACAAAGGAGAGAACGAATGAAAGAAAAAGGGGGGGGTAAGGAAAAAAAGGGGGGGGGAAGGGAAGGGAAGAGAGAAAAAGAGAGAGAAGAAAAAAAAAAAAAAAAAAAAGGGGGGGGGGGGGGGGGGGAAGGGGTGAAGGGAGGAGAAACAACCCCGCTCCAAAAACCTACCTAACCAAACAAAACCCCCAACTACCATATCCCAACCCACCCCCCGTACTGTGCCAATGTCTACAGTCTCCACTACTGCGAACTCTCCATGAATCTCTGCTATACAATACCGACTCCACCCAATCAAGCAGGCGGGTCCGGTGGCGGCGTCAGCCTCAACAACCGAAGGTATCTAGGGCAGGTGATCTCTCGAAACTCGGAACATAACAAGCAGTGAAAGGGCTCCCACAATTCCTCAAAGGTATCAGTATCCCCCAGGGCTACTAAGGACATCTTCTCCATTCCAAGAACGTGCCATAATCTGTGCAGCCAACCAACTACAGAGGGAAGTGTTGTGGTGCGCCAGTGTATGAGAATATTCTGCACCGCTGACCCCAGCGCAATCGCTATCTGTCTACCTCTCTTAGACCTAAGGGGGTACATCAGCCCATTCGGCAGCCCTAGCAGGACATAGGCCGGGAATCTAGGCAGTTCTATCCCTAAGCATTTGTCCACCTCGCCCAAGACCTCTTCCCAGTAAGGAGCCAGCAGGGGGCATTCCCATAGAATGTGTGTTAGTGTACCAGTGTTGCCACAGTTGCGCCAGCACGTCCCTGGTATTGCCCTGTCCATCTCGTGCAGTTTCTCCGGAGTACGGTACCAGTAGGTCGAGATTTTAGTGAAGGTCTCTGTAAGACCCGTGTGGTAAGCCGAATGGCGTGCGCGGAAGGAGATGTGTTCCCATTCTTTATGGCTCAGCTCGCGCCCGAGCTCTCGCTCCCAACGTTCCCGACCGGGGTTGTGAATATGAAAGGAGGGGGGCTGCAGCATTCTATACAGGTCTGAGATCAGTTTAGCGTCCGACGTGCGAGTAATTAACCAACGCTCATATGCCGTGATTTCCCGGTGTGCCGCGTCGCGCACTTGGGGTTGCAATGCCCAGTGGCGCGCCTGCATGTATCGCATGCGCTCCGTTTCCGGGAGGCCGTAATCCCGTCTCAAGTCCTGGAAGGAGACAACCCCCTCAGGGGAGTACAAGTGATACAGAGTGCAGCAGCGGGCCACCCGCCAGCGCTCATAGGCACCCGGTTCCGTCCCAGGGGCGAAGTCCGGGTTGCCAATGAGCGGCGTAAAGGGAGAGGGGAAGGTGGTAAGCTCGCATCTGGCAGCCACCGAGTCCCACGTCTGGAGCGGGACCCGCGTTACCAAGGACGCATAAAGATTGGGGGGCCGATGGGCCCGCCTCAAGAATGGCACCTCCTGCAGCGTCCTAAGGGAACTGCATTTAGAGCTGCATGCGCAGCGGTTATGCATTCTTAAAATCTCCATACACCCCATTTCCACTGTTTTCTTTGTCACGGCCGCCACCCTATTGGCAACCCACCTGTTCTCCTTACTCACGACAACATACACTTATTAATTGCTTCTTTTTCCGAGTACAAGCGATCTGTAAAATGATGCAGGCATATGTGCATTGATGAAGTTATCTGCTGGTTACTCCAGCAGGCGATTGTGATGGAGACATGTCTTTGCCTTCCCGCAAGAGGTACCCTTGTAATCCAGCAGTGTAGTGAGCAGCTGGCACATGGACAGAGTGGACAGCCTCTAATGTTATAAGTGATCTCGCACCTGCTCTGTAGCCCCTGCTACCGGTTACAACCTACTCCCCTGTGAGTATGGGACGAGTAGATGAGGTGAGCAGAGAGTGTTGGGAGTTAGGGTGGGTAGCATGTTGACAGTGGTGCGTGCATTCTTTCTTATTCCTTTCTCAAGAGCTGGGGCTCTACATAAGCCCTTGGATGACATTAGCATGCTCCTGGAGGGGGTCAAGAAGTATGAAAGAGTTAAAGAATATGAGTAGGTAACATTCTATGACTCCTTTTTCTCTTTCTAAAGAGCTGGAATTTGCTGTCTTAGCCATTGGAGCTCTTCCTTGCGGAAGTGGTCAACGAGGGCCATGAACGATCTATGATAAAATGACACCTCATTGCTGTACCTCTCTCCATCTCACGGTCTCTAGAGATGGAATTGCTGGTTGAACCTGGCATCCCTCAGACTTAAAAACACTTGTTGGCAGCGGTTGGCTTCATTATGTTGCAACAGCCCCACTCTAAGGAGTGTTACATCAGAAATAGCTAGGCTGGGCCTGGGCAGTCTTAATCCACATCAGCAATGGACTTGTTGGTATGAAGAGGCGCAAGGGCAATCAGTGATGGGTATCTAGGTTAAATAGCCGCATCCCATTGTTGCTGACTGCAACACCAGGTGTCTGTTTTGCAAATCCTGTTATTGGGCCAATGGCCTTGCTTAAGAGTAAGCATTACATTCCTCTTGATATATGTGTTGGGGGATTTTGCCTATTATTAGTCATGGCTGATGGCCCGTGCTTTGACATCAAATATTGGTTTGAGTAAAGGATCTTATCAAGAAGTTCAATGGTCCGTCATTTGTGTTAAGGGTTGTCTAATCTCACTCAGATGGTTGGAGATTATTTGATGTCAATTCTGCTTTGTCTGTAATGGTGAGGAAGTTACATCACCGAGGAGAGATGGTTAAAAAATGACAGTGGAATCTAAAACAGAAAAGAGAAATACTGACACCTGAAAAGTATCCTGCGAATCAATTGAAACGCTTTTCAACCAATACCATTTTATTCAAATTAGTTCAGGGTCATTTTGAACTTGGTGAGTTAAGAAGGGTGTGCAAATGGCGGTAAATGTGGATTGAGGGTTACTGTGCTCAAGGGCATGAGGGTCTTTGGATGGTCGTGAGGTGTACAGTGAATATTTGGAATAGAAGAAAGAAATTCAGAGAAAGAGGCAAAAGCAATAGGTTTGCAAAGGTGTTATGCCACTATATGATAGTTGACATAAGCAAAGCAATGCCATTCTTACTGACTTTAAAAAGTAGTATGTCATAATTTCATAGTCAAATATCGACCAGCAAAATATTGCATTTACCTAATACACTACAATCATGTCATTGGGGTACGTGGGTGAGGAGCTAGGAACAGTAAACCAGTGCTTCTTTGGATAACTTACCCTCAATATGTGTTGGTAGTTAGTATTGTGGAAGCCCTTTTTAGGTCGAGGTGGAGAAAGCAATGTATCTAATGTTGTCCGCCTCCTGGGAATCTGAGACAGGGGTCGGGCACGCACGGCGATTGGTGTCTGTGGACGCGCACGTCCAGGCCGGCGCCGTGCACATCTCCTGCCTCACATTCCCTGAAGTGCGCAAACACACACATACACACATGCACACACACACGCAGGCAGGCACACACACACACACACGCGCACGCATGCACACACAGGCAGGCTCACACATGGAGGCACACACACACACACACACACACACACACACACGCGGAGGGAGGGTGGGTGGAGTGTGCGTCTGTGGAACTGGGAAGCGCTGCAGGGAAAGCGCTGTACATGATAAGATCACCGCTGCTGGCCCGAGGTTCTTATAGTGTGTGAACTTACCCCCCAACTTCACCGCCGTGTGCGAGTGCATCAAGATCGCCATTAGAAGCACCGCCAGCGGCCCGGAAACCTCGGGAGGCCGTTGCCTGCTCCACCTCCGTCACCTCCGTGCCACACTGTGGTTTGGTCAAAGTTTCAGCGATTCCCGCCGCGTCATCAGAGGGCTGCGCCGGGATTGGCTGCAGCTCTCCTGGACTTCAGTGACATCACCTGTGTGCCGCGCTCCCATTGGCTTTACCCAATCACATAGGGCTTGCTCTTGCCGCCACGGTCTTAGAGCTTTGTAGCCCTGCAGAGAACAGGCGTTAGGGCTGGATAGTACTTAGCTCATCTGTTTCAGAAGGATGAAAGTCTAATAAAGCCCCGCTCCATTGGATCCAGTCACCTGCTGAGATCTTGCCTTTGCTGACATCAGACCAGGCGTGGATGCGACACCTGAGCACAGATGTATGCGTGCGCTGCATTAGCCCACCCAGCTACCTGCCCGGTGTGTATTGATGCGTGCTGCGTGCCTTGTGCATTCCTCGCGTACTTCTGGTCTCCAAGATACTCACTCACTCCTTTGTTGCTGTCACAGACTTGTCGATTGATTTATGTGTTCCTGTTTGAGGCAGGGCCGCACCTCCCCGTCGCAGACTCGAGTGTGAGGGACAACTGTAAGGCCAGAGGGACCCCCGCTGCGACAAGGGACCCTCAGGGCTGGGGACACCGCAGCCGCCTGTTGGAAAGGTGGCAGCCCGCGGCAGCAGGGGGAGCGGACCCCGCCGGAGCGGAGGTAAGGCCGGGGTCCCTACACGCCCTCTGCTGTCCTGAAGCTCAGCTCTCCAGTCCACTCACCGGCAGTGAACTGTGTGCCAGTCACCCCAAGCCTCTAGTCTAGGAGCTTTCTCGAGCTACATCCGGCTAGATTCCTGCCGAACAACCTAGCAAAGTCCGTGCGAGGATTGTATTATAGTGTATGTACTGCAGTGTTTACTTGCTGAAGATTCCAGTGAGAGCTGTGCGTCCTTTGCACCCAGAGCATTAAGTGGGATGAAAAAACAAGGGGGGGGGCTTGAAAGGTGGGTGACGCTCTGAGTGCAGCTCCTGCTATTGTGATTGATGCAGGATGCTACACGGTGTGTCTGAGTCGCAGGGGCCGTCACGTGTCATTCTGATCGCTCTCAGCCTCTCCGCCGGGGATTAATGCATCGCACATGCGTTCTGCACTTTAAGTGCTGTTTAAATGCACTCTGCTTGTTAAAATGTCTTCCCTCTTTATTGTGAGTAGGGTGTAGGTTCCATAGTGCACTGCGAGGGGCTACTATTCTCCGTAGAACACCACAGTGTCTCAGTTAGGGCTGCGGTGCCAATTTGGTTTCACTTCGGCTCCAGGGCCCCTCACACTGGATCTTGATGTTTGTGCAAGATTTCCTTCTTCGTTAGCGGCGTCCGAATATTCTCACCTTTTCCGATGGCCGATTATGCGATTTATTGACTTGTGTGGACTGCCATTCCTCTTTTATTCAGTGATGTTGTGCCACTAGGTGTGGAACCGGAGAACTACACTGCCACCTTCTCCTAGTCAACCTCACACCATCACACCCTCTCACCCTCACACACCCTCACTCACCCTCACACCCTCACTCACCCTCACACCCCCTCACACGCCCTCACACACCCTCACTCAGTGAGTGGTGTGGCTCACTGGTTAGAGGCGGCAGACCCGGAAGCAGAGGTCGGCCCGGGACCAGGGTTCGATTCCCGACGCGGCAGGGTCTTGGGCCATGGACAGCGGACTCGATAATTCTCGCCTCAGTGCCTACTCTAACCATGGGTCCCACTCAGCAACTCTAGGCAATAGCTTGCTTAATCTCTGCTAACTGTCCCATCAGCGCCGGGGATGCTTGTCTTCACCTTGGAGATGCCCAGGAGGGACCATCTCACAGGGAAAGCCAGGATGGGTTCCCCAGCGGTATACAGCGCCAGGACGCCCCTTTGCTGGGGCAGCTGTGCGCTTTACAAGTATACGACATACATACATACTCACCCTCACTCACCCTCACCCCCACACCCTCAGCCTCACACACCATCACACACCATCACACCCTCACCTCCCCTCACACACCCTCTCACACACCCTCACTCACCCTCGCACACCCTCACACCTCCTCACCCTCACACCTCTTCACCCTCGCACCCTCACTCAGCCTCACACCCCTCACCCACCCTCACCCTCACACCCTCACCCACCCTCACCCCCTCATCCTCACTCACCCTCACAACTCCCTCACCCCCCTCACCCTCACAACCCTCTCACCCTCACAACGCTTTCACCCTCACTCACCCTCACACACTATCACACACCCTCTCCCTCACATCCCCCCACCCTCACACATCCTCACACCATCACACACTCACCCTCACACCATCAAACCCTCACTCACCCTCACACACCCTCACTCACCCTCACACCTCCTCGCCAACACACACTCACTCACCCTCACACCCCCTCACACTCTCACCCCCTCACTCACCCTCACACACACCCTCACCCTCACACACCCCTCACCCACACCCTCACTCAATCTCTCACCCCCTCTCACCCTCACACACCCTGTCATCCTCACCCCCCTCACCCACCCTCACCCCCTCACCCCCTCACCCTTACACACACCCTCACCCTCACACCCCCTCACCCACCCTCTCCCCGCATCACTCGTTCGCCACTACAACATCAATCTGTGCAACCATTCAACAACTAGTTCAAATATGTTCTCTCAATGTTTCAAGCTTTATTACAAATGTAACAAAAAGATGTTAATATTTCACTTCTGTTCTAGGATTTTTGTCACAATAAAAGACACTAAACATAATCTTCACAAGTTATTTACAAAAGTTTAAGCTATTGCCATTATAAATTACAATACCTTTTATTTAAGTATTAATTATTTAAAAACAATTAAAAGCCATTGTTATTTGTAATATCAATACATGTAAGTCACGTAAATACAACACATATTGCATTACAAGTGCTATATGTGTCACATTTGCGAAAGTTATAACTATTGGCATTGTAAATGACAAAGCTATTAATTTCGCTATATGCAAAAAACAAAACATAACTAAAAAATTTGTCATTTACAAGATCAATAGCTCAAACTTTCCTAATGTGAGACCTATTGCATTGCAAATGCTTGTTATCGGTTGGTAATTCAGCCACAAATTGTGAAATTGACTTTTGAAATTCAATACAACGGAATTGCTTTCCTTTCTTTTAAACCCATAATAGTTTATAAAATATTGAATAAAAAATGTTATCACATAGTATATTTGCAAATATGACCTAATTAGTTAATTCATAAGTCGGGCTGTCTGATGACTCTAAGTCACTGGGGAAATTGTGTTTCCATCTCTGGGCTTTCATCCTGGGAGATTAGGTCCCTTTAATTGAAGCAATTGGACAAGAATATTAGCTTATAATGGTCTGTAATGGGAATTTTTAATGTGCAAAAAATGCAACAACAATGCAACCGTAATAAATCAAGAATGCTCAGTAAATCTAGACTGTGTGATAGGTAGACTAATCAGATTAAAATTATAATATTGATATTAAAAAAACTAAATGAACAGCATAGCAATTTATCAAAAGAAAAAAACTGCATTCTAGGAACCAAAAATCCAAGTCCTACTAAATTATGTCCCACTGGATCCCCTCTATTAAAGAATTGAAAAAGGAAGGTCCGTGATGCCAAACTTGAGCGCAGAGGCACTTGTTAATCACAGCCATTAGGGAGAGAAAGACATTTTATGTCTTCTTTCAGTCTAGGTCCTTTGCTTGTTATACTAATAAAGTAATTGATTGTATTGTTCATCCACTCTGCTCTTCAAGTTATGCCTGTAAATCCTAGTTTAACAGAGCAGTCTTATCGGAGGAAACAGCATAGATCAGAGGACAGGAAAGCGGTAACTTGGTAACAAAACCATCGCTGTTCGCAGAAGAAAGTTATTAGACCTAGGAGTTTGCGTTCCCTGCTGTTGGTGTACACGGGCATAGCATGTGCTTCCCTCACATACGGAGAATAGTGTGTGCGGACAAGCACAAGACATGTTATCCTTTTACTGTGTATTGCACCCACCTAAAGTTACAGGGCCATATTCACAAGAGGCCTCCGTACTTGTGGCGGAGGCCCTGCGTTCTGCTGGAACCTCCGTACCGCAGTTGCCTATTGTGGGGAACCCGCTATGAGTGTGGGAACCTCGCCGCGTCTGAGGTACTTCAACCACGAGTTTGGAGGCCCTATGAGAATCGATAGCACAGTTTCTAAGAGGATGCACACTTGCAGTTACTTCTGGTGTACTATCAGTTTTTCTCGCTGTCCCTATCCTATATGATTTTAATTTCTTTTTACCAAATTTTGAAATATTTGACAACAAAAGGGGGTAAACGTAGATAAAAAAAAAGGTTAAGAAAGGCTTAAAAGAACATAGGTATCAATAAAACATGCAAATACTTGTAAGGTAAAGCATGATCATCATATAAAAATATTACTTTTCAACACAAATTATGTATTTTTTTTAAATAGTGCAAAATGTGCTTACTATCTTAAATAAAATTGCTAAAAATACAAATATGTTTTCCTTCAAGCAGCACACTGGGAAAAAAAATCGACTCCTTTGTCCTCTTGTGAACTTCTATCTTTCTTAGAAAGTGTTGTGATTTTCCTGTGCTAGTCCCGGTCCCACTTCTAACCTCGTTGTATCATACCTATGATGCGCTCGCTCTGTTTCTTCAAGTGTTTGCAGAACCTGTCCTAGGCCCTTCCTTGGTTCCTCATCATCTACCTCTTTCTCCACAGATTCTCAGCCTTACACCATGCTGCACTTAACGGGAACACCGAGCTCATCCTACTGCTGTTGGAGTCGCAGGCCGCCGTGGACATCAAGGACAACAAAGGTGAGTACCTACGTTGACCCTGAATTCCAGTGGACCATGGGACCAGTAGGAAGCCTCCCAAGGTCTTTGCGGTTTTTATTGCTCGTTGATGGTCTGCTCCCTTTGACTTGGGGTGTCCCAGATGTTTTATAGAGTTCTGGTGCATTGGTTGTGTTTGGAGCCAGAAACTCCTGCTCTTCTCTCATTCACTTGAATCAAGTGATCTTGGGAATATTGCCTAATTTATTTAGCTTGAGTCTCTTGTTAAAAAAACAAAAATGAGAGCCCTGGTAAGAAGTTAATCACCATTCAGAGAACTAAATATAAAACTGAACATTTGAAAGCAATTTCAATGACCCCAGAGAAATAGAAATGAATGCAGAGTTATCCAATCACTGCATTCCTAATGCATTGTTTCTCAAGTTATCTCCAAGTGCCATGCGATTAGACGGAGCGTGACCTTTGCCACTAGAATTTGCACTAGAGATGAGTGAGCTAACGAGAACATTTACCCAATGTGCACAATGCAGGTTGAGGCTTTATTAGGCACTGTCTGGTCTTGGTTAATGATAGAAGAAGTGCGATAATGGAGACCTGATTGAGCATAGAGTTGTCTAATGCAGGGCCAGAAGACCAGATCCATAACAATTTTTTTGTATTTTCACATGCAATAAATGTGCTTGTAATTATTCTAGATGGAGCATTTTTTTCCATAATGAGTCATGGTCTGGAAAATTTGCCATAGACCCAATCCTCCTGGTCCTGCGCTCGATACCTGTAATGCACATGAAAGATGGCACTTCTGTGCCCTCTGCTGCACTGCTGGTTAAAATCATTAGTCCGATGATTTGGCAGAATGATTACTTTTCGATTGTGAATTGGCATTTACCAATCTCAATGACATTTCCAAAAATATTCCAAAAATTATCTTTTGCGTCAGTCAAGTTACCCTTGAGCTGACCACGTCAAATTTAAAATATACATTTTAAAGCATGTAGGTTGACAAGTATTAGTTATTTCGCAGTTCAGACCCCACTGAAGCTCCCAGACAAATACAAGACACTAGAAATGATGAAACAGTAGTAAAGTTTGCAAAATGTAATTCTTAATGAATTGCTACCCTCAACTCTCTCCCATGGTTATCTTCCATTGTTTGTGTTGCTTCATACTTTTCTTTCTTCGCCCTTTTAATTCCACTATCCTCAGTTTTTCACTCAACCCATCTTTTTCTTTTCACTGCCCTTGGTCTAATATAATGTAATATTGTTCACCCCTTAGCAAATCTTGGAATATTTTTTAGAGACACTTATAGATTATGGAATTTTATGTTTGTGTAAACTTCATTTTAATTTCTTTTACCATTTTGTTTAAATATTCAGTTGAGATGTAGGGATATTGTTGTGTATACCTCAGATCTAACTGTATTTTTTATGTTTTGATGCAAAACAATATAATTACAGCACTGTGATTCTTGTTAAAGAAATATGAGAAGCTCATTTAAGTTCACAAAGACCTAGGATGCAAATTCTATGTTGCTTTTTTGGGGACTTTATGCTATATCTGCGGTCATCTTTTTTCTATTTATATCTTCTAAACAAAGCACCAGGTGCCCCATTACATATAAGGTGCACTTACAGGGAATGTGCGCTCTATTAGGTTGAATGCGCTGCCCCCAGAGCAGCTGTGAACTCGTGCTGCCCTGGGGGCAGCACTTTCAAGTGAAATACGGAGCAGCTCCTTCAAAGCTGCTCTGGTTCACTGTTCAGGTGCCAACCCGCCTGCCCTTTAACCCCTTCACTGCGGCGGCTATTCCGCCGCAGTGCTAAGGGGGTGGGGCGGAAATACGGCGCGCGCATGCTGGTGACGGAACCGCTCCGTCACCAGCGTCAGTTGCGCTGTGCTTATGACAGAGCGGTTCCGTCATGGCCCGCCCCGCTCAATGGAACGCTCAGCGCAGGCGTGGAATTCGCGCCGCGCAGGCGCTCCGAGCGGGCCATGACGGAACCGCTCCGTCATCAGCACAGCGCGACCGCGGCTGATGACGGAGCGGTTCCGTCATCAGCAGGCAAGGGGTTAAAGAGGAGAGAGACTCTCGTGCAGGTGGGAGCAATGAGTGACTGCACCCACCTGCAAGGGATGTCTGGGGGGTCCTTGGACCCCATTGACTGCCTCCAGAGGGCTGCCATCAGAAGGCTCACTTACAGTGTCAGCTTGTTGTGGCACACTGTCAGTGCGCCTCCTGACTGCTTCTTTACCTCTGAAACCGCGTCCATAATATGGTGCGGTCGCTGAGGTAAAGAGATTCCCTCGTGTGCATGGGGCCAGCACCCATGGAAATGAGAGAACGCCCTCTTGAGATAGCCACTGGCGCACGTGTTGCGCAACCACTATCTGTATTACAGAAGGGGCCTGCGACCCCTTATGTAATACCAAAGTGGCCCAGGGGTGCACAAAAAGGACGCAAATGTCTGTTGTGCACCAGGGGCACATACGTGATACGGGCCCAGGTATACTAAACCCCTAAACTGGCCACAACCTCACAATCGATGCTCCCAGGTCATCGTCATTGTGAATCCTGAATTTGACATTTTGAAATATCAGTCTTTTAATGTATTTATTGCTCTTCTTTTTATATTGATTTCATTTAATTCAATTTGTGAGGGGACGACTCAGATGCATTTTGACCAAAGCATCCTTTTTGAGATGTGCAGAAGGCTTGCCTCAGACACCACATCTCTGTCGGCAAAGTCAGCCATCTTACCTTTGTTGTTCAATAGACACATTTTCAAACTTTATCCCAAAAACAGTATATTTTTTATTTTATCATTCTTTTCTCTCTCACTTTACAAACTTTTGTTTTTCAGAATCAAACTTCCCAAGTGGGAGTTTTATTCTGAAAAACAAAGGACTAATGACACTGACACCCGGAGAGTTTTTGTCTCAGCATGTCAAGGTCATTTTTAGGTCAAAGCCAACCAGGCAGCATAGCTGTTTGGTTTTCTAAAGACATCTTGGGGATATTCAGAAATCTTCCCTGGGAATGCATTCCGTCCATTGCTTACCATTGGCTCAGTAGTTTGTAGCTCACATTGGTCTGTCCAGCTTGAGTTTTTCCCTCTTGTGGAGCATTGCCTACATACTGTATACTGCTGAGTGCTCCCTTTCTGTAAGCAGGCCTTTAAATCATTTTCTTATCATGTCACATTTGCTATGCATTCAAAGGCAGAGGTCAGATATCGGCTCAGTCTTCCAAGGGAGCTTGGTGTTTACTTTTCATTCTCCGACTTCAAAGTGAGAGGATTTATATGACACACTTGCTGTGAAAGAAAGGCTTTTTTTCTACCACACAATTAAGTTTAAATGTCTGTAAATGAACTGTGCAGACATGTCAGAAAATATCTGAATTAGAAAAGCACAAATAAAGCAATTTGTTTTGAAATTTTGAAGTATGGTGGAAACAAATATTTTAATGTGATCAAAACAAATTAATACATTATGTGATGACATTTCACACATTATCGTGTGTGCCCTGTATACTATTTATCAGAAAAACGGTGTGACTGTGCAAATGTAATGGTTATTTCAATTCAAAATAGGTTATCTGTAATGGCAGTGCGCTGCCACACCATGCATACTTCACTTTACACCACTTAACTCTACTCTGCACTGCTCTATGTCACTCCCCCCTGCGTCTCTGCACTCTACTCTGACCTACTCCACTCTGCGACACTGCACTCTATGCCACTTCACTCTACTGTGCACCATGCTACTTTATGCCAATGCACTATACGCCACTCTTCACCACTGCACTCTTCACAACTGGACTCTACACCACTCCAGTCTAGGCCACTCCACTCTACTCTGCACCACTCCACTCTATGGCGCTCTACTCTGCACAACTCTATTCTACTCCACTCTGCAACATTGCACTCTCTGCCTATGCACTCTACATCAATACATGCTATGCCACTGCACTCTACTCTGTACCACTCTACACCTCTGCACACTACGCTACTCTACTCTGCACAACTGAACACTACACCACTCTGATCCACTGTGCACCATGCCACGGTACTCTTCGCCACTCTACTCTACACCAGTGCACTCTATGCCACTCTACTCTACTGCACTCTACGACACTCTATTCTGCAACACTGCAGTCTCTGCCACTGAACTCTACACCACTCTACTTTGCATAACTGCACTCTAATCTGCACCCCTCAACTCTATGCCACTCTACTGCACTCTATGCCAATGTATTCTGCACCACTCTACTCTGCAACACTCAACTCTACACCACTGCACACTACTCCGCTCTGCTCTGCAGTACTCTGCTGTACTCTATGCCACTGCACTCTACGGCACTGCACTTTATGCCACTCTACTCTGCACCAATCTATGCCACTGCACTCTGCCACTCCACCCTGCACCGCTGCACTCTCCCCACTGCCTTCTATGCCACTATACTGTACTCAACTGCACTCTATGCCACTATTCTATTCTGCACCACTACACTTTATACCACTGCATATGAGGCCGCTCTTTTCAATGCCATAAACCTTTAGCCATGCTGAACAGCAGCCACGCTGATGTACAAACTGCCTTAAATACACTGGCAAAGCCAGTAGCTCTTGCATAGGGGAGACTTATTGGCTTTGCCAATGCTTGTTTTTTTCTGTTCAGGGCCGCCAGGCTTTCCCTGGAAGTCCCAAACAGAAGAAAATACACCAAACATTCATTCTAAATATGGCAGAAGGTCTTATGTATTTACACTGATGGCTGTTGGTGTAGAGTTTCCATTGCCGGGGCCAGGAGTGCGCCGAGCGGAAACATGACTGTCTGCCTGACCCTAAATAGAGCCACTGCGCCATCAGATGGTGGACCTGGCATTCCACCACATTTGTGGCAAACTCAAAATGCGGCCATAAGTTATCAATGCAAAGAGAAAGGGTGTTTGATGCATGTTTTGCAGGAGCAACGATAAACCACATACAAAATACACAGATAACAGAGCGACCAGGAAATGCAACATCCAAGAATCCTGTGTAGGGTTTCCCACAAGTAGTTTACCTTACATGGATGCATTTCAAGACTATCGCTTCAAGTGTACACCTCGCTTTACTGTCTATCGCAGACAGCACGCGAGAGGTTCTTTTCCAACTGTGCATCATATCCGAATCTGACTTTGCACATACGATGCTCTTTAGTGGAAGGACAGTCACAGGGCTTACACACAATGAGAGAAAAAGACAAAGGCAAATCAGAGGCAAAGCTGGTGTGATGCAGAGGCCTGGGCACGTGGAGGGGTTTGGCTGCGGTCACACAGTGGACAGTCGCTCTTTTTTGCCACGTCTAAATCTCGTGCAGCCCTGACATTTAGACTGGGAAGTAATTTTTCCAAATATTTTAATTTTTTTATATAACGGACTCAAAAAATAATTTACATTTTAATTAGTCAGCGTGTTTTGCCTTAGAACATACCAACATGCTTACAGCACAGATCAGGAAATCGGGTGTAGCTTTTGATGGTGCAGCAGGTCTTGCTCTGGGGTCCATAGTCATGAGTGGCCTTCTCCACTGCAGTTTTGCCTTTTTTTCAAATTACGTAACGCAAAATAGGGGTCCTATTTCCCAAACTTGCAGCATGGCCAATGGTTTTTTTTCGAGGCAACTGTGTGGACTACAGAAATGTGACATGCAATGATCACTTTGAGCACGCTTAGATCTGAGTCCTGACGGTATTTGAAATGCCAAACCCAATATGGCCATATTCAGCAGTAGGATCTACACTGTACTTGGATCAAACGACATGTTATGCTGACTTTAAGCACATTACAGCGGAGTGCATCATACTCGTGAAATACTTAAACATTCTGAGCACTCCGTAAACATGAGAGATTGTGGACTGCTGCAGTCATTCTCACATGCATAGAGTAGAGCTACCTAGCCATAATCTGAGGTAATGTGGCCATTTTCAGCATTTTCAGCATTGATGGAACTAGAACGCCGCCATACAGCAGAAAATGTGACATGCTATGGTTGAGTTTGTCAAGAGAAGGCCCTTGACTGGACCACGTCCTTCCTCTCCGGCAGAACACAGAGCGTCCGCCTCCCCCCCCTTCTGCTCCAAAACCACCGAGATCATCTGCGGCGTACCACAGGGCTCATCCGTCAACCCAACGCTGTTCAACATCTACATGGCTCCTCTCGCCCACATCGCCCGACAGCACAACCTCTACATCATCTCCTACGCCGATGACACCCAGCTGATCCTCTCCCTCACCAAAGACCCCCAGACTGCCAAAACCAACCTCCACGAAGGAATGAAGGCCGTTGCCGAATGGATGAGGATCAGCCGACTGACGCTGAACTCTGACAAGATGGAGGTTTTCATCCTCGGATCCCCCCCCCTCAGCCTGGGACGACACCTGGTGGCCGACCACACTGGGAACAGCACCAACACCCACCGACCATGCACGCAACCTAGGATTCATCCTCGACTCCACCCTCGCCATGACTAAGGTAAACGCCGTCTCCTCCTACTGCTTCAACACCCTCCGCCTTCTCTGCAGGATCTACAAGTGGATCCCCACCGAAGCAAGAAGAACGGTCAACCAGGCCCTCGTCAGCAGCAGGTTGGACTATGGAAACGCACTCTACGCAGGAGTTCCGGCCAAACTCCTGAGAAGGCTGCAACGCATCCAGAACGCCTCAGCACGACTGATTCTCAACGTCCCCCGCTGCAGCCACATCACTCCCCACCTGAGAGACCTACACTGGCTACCCGTCAAAAAGAGGATAACCTTCAAGCTCCTCACCCACGCACACAAAGCCCTCCACAACGCCGGACCAGCGTACCTGAACAGACTTCTCAGCTTCTACACCCCCACCCGCCAGCTCCGCTCCGCTGGCCTCGCCCTCGCCTTAGTCCCCCGCATTCAACGAGCAAACTCCGGCGGCAGATCCTTCTCCTTCCTTGATGCCAAGACCTGGAACACCCTCCCCACCCATCTGTGACAGACCCAAGACCTGCTCACCTTCAGAAGACTCTTCAAGACCTGGCTCTTCAAGCAGTAGCAGCACCCCCATCCCTCGGCGCCTTGAGGCCCTCACGGGTAAGTAGCGCGTTTACAAATACATTGATTGATTGATTGATATTGTGACTTACAGTGGCCTAGTGCAGGAGTTTATGTTACATATTATGGAACCGGTCAGCATTTTCATACTGCACTAGTGTATTTCAGGAGAGACGTTGTGTACGCTAAGCTTTCTTATTTGCCATTACCTAACATTGCCGTGATTCAGCTGTGCAGATGCTGAGTGTATTTGTGATGCTTATTTATCTATGGAGGTGTGTGTGCACTGTCACTGTGCCATGTGGCGTTAGAAGTTAGCGTTCTAGATTCTGTATGCAGAGCCTAGCTATTGCCATTGTTATGCGTACGTAATCTGATTGGATGGCCGGTCCAGGCTTCTTAGAATCTTGAGGCTGACTGAATTTATGT
Source organism: Lissotriton vulgaris (assembly GCF_964263255.1). NCBI lineage: Eukaryota > Metazoa > Chordata > Amphibia > Caudata > Salamandridae > Lissotriton > Lissotriton vulgaris. The sequence goes on from NC_141698.1 coordinate 64,878,843, forward strand.
CCAGGGGCAGTGGACAGTTGGAGGAGGAAGCGAGGAGGACAGCTACAAAGGCTCATAGTCCCAGACCCTGAGGGAATCTGTATTTGGGCGTCACTGAGATGAAGGCTTTCTTCCTGGTGGCCTCCCATTGAGAGATTTCCTGTGGCCGCTAACTGATGGGGAACTGCCACCTATGACCCATGAGTAAGGATGCCTTTCCTTACTCTGACTGACTTCTGGTGAGCAGTTAATGGCCACTCATCATGGATGGGAGTAAAACTCCATGGTCTATGTACACACAATGATGACTGTAACCGGTGACATTGACAAGTTGCTAGGATGAAACCAAATCTGGTAAGGTAACATGGACGGTAAATGTGAATAAAAGAGTGAATGGGCCTACTCCCAAGAAAATGTAAGAAACCGGTCTGATCAGGGAGAGAGAGGGGGTAAACAAGCCAGGAGAAAATCAGGATGTCCATACAACTAATAAAAACTCGCCTTTACTCTCTCACTTGTGAAAATGAGATGAAGTAATTTCCTCAGGTCGAAAGGCGTTTCACACGCATTTTAAGGCATGCGCATCACCATTTCCCGGGGAGAAGGAGCTTTCTGTGTTGTATGCAGGTCTCCAAAGAACGAACAAAAGATTTAGGAATATTCATTTATGGAAAGCACTTTCGGATGAAGGTTGGGGAACAAACCTTTATTTATGACTGAAGAGTCTTATGAATTTAGCAAACCTGTATGAAGGTTCATTGTGTGAACAAAGTTCAGGTGGACACGTAATTTGCTGAACATGAGACATATAGAGATCCAAGTGCCAGAAGAGGGAGGCTGTTCTTTGGGGGATTGCATGGATAACAATCACTGAACTGAAAATATATAACTGCAGTCTGGTGAAGGACATCAGAGGAAGTGTCCGGCATAGATTGCTGATTTGCTCCAACAGGTTTGATTTTTCTGTGAAATGTAAACTGACTTCAGTGTGGAATCTACTGTTTTGAGCTAAGTATGGACTATTGATATAAAATATCCCTGTGATGCCTCTTTATAATCATTGACTTGAGAAGGGTGAAAGGCCTGAAGATGCGCATATGTTTTAGAAAAAATCCTGGAATAATATCATATATTGGACAAAACCATTGAGGAGTGTGGCTCAATGGTTAGAGCGGCAGACCCTGATGCAGAGCTCTGGCCCGGGACCAGGGTTCAATTCCTGCCTCGGTGGGTCTTGGGCTCAATTTCCTCGGACCTGTTAATTCTCGCCTCGGTGCCTATTCTAATCACGGGCCCCACGCTGCACCTCTGGTCAATAGCTTGCTTAGCCTCCACACTGGCCCCAACAGCGCTAAGGATGCCTGGCTTCACCCTGGGGGTGCCCAGGAGTGGACACTTCACAGGGAAAGCCAGGAGGGGTTCCACAGCGGTATGAGTAATAGCGCCAGGAAACCGCTTGGTGACAGTGCGCTCTACAAATACCTTGACATTTACATTTACATTTTACTCTGTGCTGTAAATTATAAGGGGATTGCAAGTCACTGAGGACCTCCATGACCAAATATGGAATGAGGTTGAATGCCGAGTTCCTTTATAAAGTCATGGGATATCGAAATTAATTGTAATTTCCTTATACTGTGTGGTACCAAGCACTTTAATTCTCATAATACCTGGTCATACCATCACAATTCCACCAAACCACTTAAATCCTTACTGTCGTGCTCTTTTATTTGTATTACAGACATGATTAGTGTGAAATTAAATGCCCCAAAAATCAGTTTTTGCAAAAAAGATATTACAATTTAAGCCAGGTTAAAAATGCTGTGTCTGATTATGTGGAAACATTCAGATATTCTGTCTTTCCTATAATAAACTTTCGTGTGGAAAAAATAATCATACTGCCTTAAATATCTCATTTCTGCTGATCTATCTCTGGTTAGAAAAAAAATATCAGGAATAAGAAAAGCCAGATCCTATTTTCCTTGTTTAAATAGTGACAGTAATTATGCTCTGTGACCTGCCTTTCACCTTGTCTGCTGGCTCTGGACATTTTGACGTCAGAATTAAACTGTAATAACTTATTACAATTAAGCAGCTACATCCTCTCTTTATTACAAGCCACATCAACAGGTTGCCTCTATTAAGGAAATGAAAGACTGTCTTTTATTAATGGATTGCAGGGTCTGGTATATTTCCATGAAGCTATGGAACACCGATGGTCAACGCCTATTGTGTTGAGAATATTTGTTTTTTAGCAAGCATGGTTTAATTTCTTGGAACCTTTACCTTCAGGATTAAGATAGTGAGCGAAGAGGAAGTACAAAAAGAAATTAAAATAAGAAACTTGGGGCCCAATGTACGAACCCTTTTGCATTTGAAAACCCTATAATTTGCTAAATCTTAGTATTTGTAATCATAAAAGTGTGATATGTAAAGTACAAAATCCACTTTGCAAGTCGTGAAAGCCTTTCTATTTGCAAAATAGTTTTTATGACCAATTCCAAATAAAAATAATGAGGGGCAGGAAAACAAACTCCCCTCTTACTAGCGCGTCACAGTGGTGGGAATGAGTGTCTTGTGACCACAATTGTAGTTGCAAACCGTTGAAAAGTTTGCATCACCTCAATGTATGTGGTAGCTGAGTTGCTAAGGGAAAGATGCCTTTGAGGTACAGCTATCATTTTGGTAATCATGTCGAGTAGCCTCGGGGAATGCATTCAGTGGTCCCCTGGTGTCTTTTTTTCAAACAGAAAAGCTACTGTCCATCTAAGGTACAAAAACTGCTTTTAGGATAAAAAAATGTTTCTCCGCTAAGGTGCGAACCCAGGAATGGTCAGTCACTCAATCAGGGTTGGTGAAGCGCAACTACTCACCCGTGAGGGACTAAAATGCGCTGGGGGAGGGCGGCTCCGTGGAGTGCTGGGGTCTTCCGAAGAGCCAGGTCTTGAGGTCCTTCCTGAACAGGGGCAATGTGGGAGATTGCCAGAGGTGGTCTGCCTTCCTTGTGGGCCACCATCCTGCCATTCAAAGCCAATTACAGGGTTCAGAAATAGTGATCTGCCTAATTAATATCCATTAGACAAGTTATATTGCGACCCAATGCAAATGGGAAATGTGTGATGTGACCTTTTGGTACTTCAGTACATTAGTACACCAGCCATATTGAAATTTGCATCCATGTTCACAAATCGGTCCAGCACAATTTGCACATCCCTGGTTTGCGAACAAGGATCATGCATTTGTCCCTTGATGATGCTTTAGTGGCTATTCACCGTAGCAATGGCCGTGCAGCAAAGCAGCAGGGACTGAGGCCACTGAACGTCACCCAAGTGGGAGAGTTGGAGGCCCTCCACTGTTTATCAGAATGCGTCTTTTATTTCCAATTAGAAAGCTGTAAAATGCTGGGTTAGTCTGAAAATTGTTCCAGGCTACCCCATAAGGTAAGTTGCCCTGCTTGCCAAACCTTTGTAGTGGCACTGTAGTTATTTTTCGGGGGGGGGGGCAGTTTTGAGAGGATAAGAAATAGAAGAATCTACTCTTTCTAGTGCAGCTTTTGCCTTTCTATCTTCTAACTCTGTGTGCAGAGCACATGTGCATTCGCTGGATAGGAGCTGTGAAAAGACAGAGACCCAGGGTAGTCACTGCGAGGTCTGCAGGATCTGGCTAATGGAGAGAAGCTCGTCCCAGTCGTTGCGATAGCCTGGTCTCCCACAGCCCTCTGCTCCTGGCTTCACACAGTAGACCTACTAAAACATTGAATATAATCACTAGTAGCTATGCAGGTGAGGCTGGGGAGGTGAAGCGGGTGCATGGAACTGTGTGGTAGCTGCCTGCACTCCCTAACTCTTGTCCATTGCTGCCCTGCTCCACTTCTAGACCCTGCCCAGGCACAGGTTTTGCTTTAGTTCTTTGTTCTTGGAGGACTTCTGTTGACATCCAGCTGTTTTCTCTCCAAGTAGGGCCTGCCCTGTTGTTGGTGCCTCTTTGTAGGTCTCTGTTACAGACAGCTTTAGGTGTCTCTTGGCCAGACCTAATATTTCCAGTATACATAGAGTGACATTTGGGTCAGTCTCTTGCTCATGATTGGATTGCTTTGTTTTCTATCTCAGTTGTAGCCTCCTAATATAAAATATTTATTCACTATTCTTGTCTTTGTCTACCCCAGGACCATTTACGTTTCACAGTGTTCCGATTGGTTGTCTTATATCCTTCCACTTCTGACCTTACTTGGATTCAGCCAACTATTGTTTAGGCCTGGACGGAGTTCGCGGAGTTTCACTCTGCAGAATTCAGCGGAGTTACAGTAAAACTCCTCAAAAATTCTGCAGAGTAAAGCATTTTTTCTTTGTATAAAGCATTTTTTCTTTGTATAAAGCATTTTTTCTTTGTATAAAGCATTTTTTCTTTGTATAGCGTTTTCCCCTTTTGGGGCCTTTCTTGTTTATTGGCACATTATTCTCCACTATATTTTAATTCCTATTGCTCTTTATTTGTGCTGTTGTACTGATGTTTTACATTGTTTTCTTCAACTCAATAAAGCTTTTCAAACTTAAAAAAATTTCTGCAGAGTCCCGTGAGCAGGTGGAGTATTGCTTGGTCGCCTTTAGCCTGCACAGAAACACTGTTAAACGTGCATGGCACTTCCCAAAACAATGTTTGTTAAACCCCCTGTGGTCAGATACAAACAAACGTTGGTAAGGAAACCCAAAGCTAGGGGATTTCTGCATTAGTGATGACAAGCTGCATTTCCTGAATTGCTATGTACATGGTATGCAGCACACTGCAGCATTCTTAACATTCAGTGAAACACACACACTCTCCTACCTCGTAAAACTGCTAGTCTCTGCATCTCCTATAAAACGTGCACACCATCGCTGGGTCAAGTATCTACATCATGTTTGATGCCACGTAGATATTATTTCAAGGAAATCATTAGCATCACTTGATATTTTTGTTTGTTTGCCTCATCAGAGGGCGGTGCACCATAGCTGCCTCTACTAAAACAGCAGCCCTTCCTGCTGACATATCACTCCCAGCACAGCCCAGTCAATGAAAGCTGACCTATCTCTCCAAGCACAGACCAGCCAATGGAACGGCAGCGAGTAACTCACTGTTAAACCGGCTGTAATTGGATGACAGACAGAGTAACCTAGAAGATGTAACAACAGCAATCTAATGCCTTTGATCTGGATTGCCCAGAAAGGAAGTTGCTGCCTTCTCTCCCATTAATGTCCATTAATGGGGCAGAACACTGGTGTCAGTGCCCGGGGAGAGCCAACGAGGTTTGAAAGAGACATTTACATAAAGCACATCGAGGGGGCTATGTAGCCATGAACTATATGGCATTATCGTCACAAGGGCAGTTCCACCCTTTTATACCCCTGTCCGAGGAGGTGGGTGGTTCTCAGAACACTCTTTTGTATGGTTTCTTGATAATCAGACGTGTGGAAAGTGCATTTTACTCCTTTACACTAGTACCAGCTACTTGAAAGAAACGTGGATTATTACAGTTATGCACATCTCTGCTTGAAGTCAAATTTCTAAGGGGATAGCAGGCACTCACTTAAAAAGAAAACACTTTGATTCCAGCATTTTTATGAGAGACTCGAACATACTTACCTATCGGTTACTGGCAATTTAGGGCCAGATGTAGGTCGGCTTTTACCGGTCGTAACGGCCGAAATCGGCCGTTACTGACCAGTAAAAGCCTTTCCCTATGTAGGAGGCTTATTTACCGATTCAGTAAATTCCGATTCGGTAAATGTTGATTCAGTATTTACCGAATCGGTATTTACCGATTCGGTATTTACCAATTCAACATTTATCGATTCAACATTTACCGATTCGTAATTTACCAAATCGGTAAATGAAATGTAGAAAGCACTGTAAACAGTGCTACAGGGCTTTAAGAGTTCGTTATTTACCACCAACTATTAGTTGGTGGTAAATAAGTAATTCCTATGTAAATGCATAAATGTGCATTTACACCTGTGCCATGTGACAGACATACATGCCCATAGGAATCAATGGCAAATACCAAATCTGTAAATACCGATTCGGTAAATACCGAATCTTACCGATTAGGTATTTTTTGCCGATTTTTTACCTACATAGGATTTACCGATTCTGAAATTCCGAATCGGTAAAATTCGGTATTTAAGAATCGGTAAATCCAATTTACCTACATCTAGCCCTTAGTCACAAATTAGCCACACCTGCCAACCCGTGAAACTCTGAGTACGATGGAAATGAGGTAACAAAATCAACATAAACAATGTCAGCTTCCTTCTGAGCTGAACAACTCATAACGCGAGGTAGCCAGCAAAGTAAATCCACTTTATAAAAGTCAAATGTTAGGAGTGAACCCATGTACACCATCCTGACAAATGAACGAACAGTAAGTTACATTCTGGAACTTGAAGCTTCCAATTTAAGATTGTAACAAAATAGCAGCGAACAAATGCTAATGACTAAAAACTCAGGAGCAACTTAAGGCCTCACGTGGGACAGACAGCTCCTTGGTAGCTTTTTAATGTGCTCCTGCTATTTTTGGGCTAGCTCACTGAAATTGTGATTTGGCTTTGTTGTGCAAAGATAATGGTGCGCACAGTGCGACAGCATCGGAGGATGGGGGTGGAAGAATGGCATGGTGACTGCTCACCGGGGGACACCCTCAAGGGACAGTGGGTGCCCTGTGCTTTGGCTGAACATGCTTGGTTTGACATAAAAGGTAAGCAGCATTGACATCCGTGTTTATTTGCTCCTGTTGCAATGACAAGGACTCACAGTGCAGCGCGACCTTCATTCCTGGGAGCAGAGGGAAAGCTGTGTAAAGCCTGGGACTACTGTCTAAAGGGGAATTCCAAATAAGGCTCCCAATTGAAAGAAAAGGGATGCTTTATCACTCCAGTAAAGAGTGGAACACTTGGTGTTTGCTGTTCACTTGTCTTTTTTCAAACAACTGTTGGGATATTGCTACAATTCAGTGATACCTAAAGAGGGCCTGGCAAAAAAAAAAGTTTTTATATAACATCTTCCCCGCATTGGTGAGACGGTGCAAAACGAGATGCGAAATAAACATGGTGTTAGCTCTTTTTTAAAGGCTCTCTTTAAAGGGGATGGTGTTTGCATACAAAAGTATGCGCGTAACAAGAGAGAGAGAGAGGACTAGAAAGCTAGTCCGAGTCCCCGTAGTTTATATGTGTTATCAAAAGAGACTAGCTTAAATATGACCAATATTGTTAGGACTCTGATTAGATTTGTCATGGGCACCTCGTTGGTGAGTTCATGAAGCCTTCACCCACCAACCTGGTTGGTGGCATGCTTCATCATCAGGCCCACCGAGTGACACCTAATGTGTCCCGGGTGTGCTACGACGCCTGATTACAGCGGAGCTGGTATTTTACTGAGAGTGCAGTGTGAGGTGTAAAGTGAAGTGTGAGTTAAAACGGCTTGGCGAGGGTCCCAGTACCCGAGGTTAAATTAAATTTTAATAACTGGCCCCCGTCAGTGGTTAAAATAAGGCTTGGGGATGTTTAAGGGAGGCGAGTTACTACCTCCTACATCCAACAGTTGGTCGACATGTTTCAGCCAGTGCCTTAAACTAAATCTGGCTTTCCTCTGGACCTTTTTAAAATAGAGTGTAGTGCAGGATAAAAAGGAGTGTAATCCAGGCTATGTGTTACACTCACTAAGGTGTTTCTCAAAGTGTGAGAGGGGATTCCCTTCTCATATATGCCTGTACTGACAACATTGAAGACATAGACAAAACATGTAAGAAGAGGAGAGTCAAATAGGCATCTTCGGCACATAGTCGTATACATAGAATGCCGAATCTACAGTGCTCAGTGGGTAGACTACAGTCGGGAAAAGTGTAATGGCACTGATGGTACCATTATTGTGATTATCGCAAATAACTGGGGGTGGTGTCGCTTAAACACGGGTGTCACACATATGCATGAGATACAAAGTGTGATGGGGCGTTAGTAAACACTCTTACGCTTAGATTTTGCAGCCAATGCTTCCAGGAGTGAAGCGGTAAGGGGTTGACCCTGTAGGGAAATAATGTTGGCCACTGGGAGTTACAAAAAACATTACCTTCCTGTTAGCGCCGGAACACTCCTGCTGGAGTAGCATTCATTAATTCATTAATTCATCAAAGGTTTCTTGCTGATTAATAACCTATAGTGGGGCGGCTCTCATCATTTGGTTTCTTTGTGCACATTGGGGGTCCTGCTTCTGCAGCTGGTTGCTGTTCACCAGCAGGCATGCAGCCCAATCTCTGCGTGGGTCAATGCAGACGGCAAATATTGTAGCTGCTGCGCAGAAAATATTTTAAGGGTTGCTGCACAGAGGACCACACACTGGAGCCCACCATCCTTGGGGTTTGCAGGTAGCAGGTCTTCTATCAGGAATGAGCGGGGTGTGCCTATAAACTTTGCTTCACCAGCAGTTGGTAGCACATGCATCCACCGCAGTCATCTTTGAATTGGCTTGTTCAGAAATACAAATACATTCAGAGATGGCCACAGTAACTGCTCCCTCAGCTACCAAGGCTATATTTAATAGGTTTGTTCAAATATTTCAAATGCATGGAAAGATGACCACTGCGGATGTGTGAGAATCCATTGCGACCATCTCTGAATGCATTTCTAATGTTTGAACAAACATATTTAAAGATAGCTTCTGCATATGTGCGCAACCACCTCAGCTAACAAAAAAGGCATTGGCAAAGGCAATAGGTTTCACTGACTTGATGTGTTTGTCAGTGTTTGTTTTAATTGCAGTCCATATTCTGCAGCCTCTGAACTGCTTTTATCTGATTTTCCGTATATATTTGTATTTAAGAGCAGAAGCTTGTATGATCCCATAAAAGAGACTATTTAGGAGCTAAATGTGAGAGGAAGGTTGCAGGGGAGACTCAAGTTGTGGGCAGGCCTGGCAGTGTGGCCATATTGTAGAGAGAGCTATGCCAATTGTCTGGTGGGTTCACCATTGGCTTTCACCTCTGCTGACCTCCGTCTTTGCTACCCAGTGCAGCTTTCATTGATAGTCCAAGCTTTACTCCTCCTTTTGAGAGGGGCGGTGCTTGAGGGAGCAAAATACTCTGAACTCAGTTAGAGTAAGTCTGCACCCGGTGATGCCCTCAAATAACCACGATATGATAGGGTATAAGTACCTTCAAGGGATTTTGTTATTATGTATTTCAGACAAAATTTCAAACAGTACTTGACTGCCTTGTTAAGACCGATAGTGCAAAGGGTATATTGGGTTGCTCATTTCTGGTTACTCAAATAACCACAACACTGCTCTCTCTCTCTTGCAGGGATGCGCGCTCTACACTATGCCGCCTGGCAGGGCAAGAAGGAGCCAATGAAACTGCTGCTGAAGTCTGGCTCAGCTGTCAACATCCAATCCGATGAAGGGCAGATCCCCCTGCACCTGGCGGCCCAGCATGGGCACTATGATGTGGTAAGAGCCCCCTCCCCTTCGTAGTCCAACTCGGCAGTGCTAGGATTCCACTTGCTATCTAGTTATGTATTTATTTTATTTTTTTGTATTTATTATTTATGTTTTTTATCTGACTGCTTTCTGTAGCTCAGTGAAACAGTAAAAACATGTACGGCTTCTGGCCGAGGGCAAGGAGTGATGCCAAGTTGTAGGGTAAAGATTGCCACTCAAAGCTCAGTGCCACATCTGTGAAGAGACAAACCAAGGTCCAGGCCCTGCCTGCACAGCAGCACCCTATGAGTGGGCAAATACTGTTGCCTGACTAGCTTTTTTTCAACTACCTCTCTATGATGTGAGAAGCCTTTCTCCAGACCCTAGATGCTCAGCATCTAACCTGTAAAGGGTCAGATGCTGCTGAAGCCAGTCTAACTACCTGCCCTGGCAGTAGGTAAATGTTGCTTCCTATCCTGTCTGCTCCATACCAGCTCTACACCTACCACTATCAATGCTTCTCCATCCAGATACATCATTATAGTTACTGCGGTGCTATTTAGGAGTCGGAGACTGGGCGTAAAGACCGCCATAGTGCTGCTCGCCTCCTAGAATGTAGATGTCAGGGGCTCCATGAGAGAACCCTAGTACACATACTCCTGACTAGCACTGTTACCATCAATCTCCCTACTAACCCACATGCTTCTCACTAGAACCGCTAGTATAGCTAGTATAGATAGCAGGCATGCTAGCTTTCCTAGCCCATGATCTCCTCACTAACACAGCTGGTCCACATGCTCCTAACCGGTATGGCTAGCTAACTTGCTCCTGAATAACACAAATCGACTATATGCTCCTGACTGTCACCGCTTGTCTACAGGCACCTGACTAACACATCTGGCCACATGCTCCTGGCTAGCATTCTGCGCCCACAATCTCCAGGCTAGCACACAGATTCCTGACTGACAATGCTAACCCACATGCCCCTGATTAACACATGTAGCTCATATGCGCCCGACTACCATTCTTAGCCAACAATTTCTCTATTAACACAGCTAGCCCACAAACTCCTAACTGACATCATTAGCCCACACGCTCCTGAATAACACAACTAGCTCACATGCTGCGGATTGGCATTGCTACCTCAACCCCATTATTAACACACACGACTGACTGTGCATGCCTCAGAATCTTTACTGACACTGATGACTCATGAGTTCCATGAATGTCACTGCTTGCCCTCAAGCTCTTGACTGGCGCCGTGGGCTTACAAGCGCAAGACTGACTGTGCTAGCCTGGAGGCCATGGCTGACGGTGCTGGCTTACAAGCTCCTGAATGCTTCTGCCAGCGCTTAAGCTCTTGACTGGCACCAAACTGCTGACCAATACTTGTAGCTATGAGATCCAGATGGACAGTCCCAGCCTTCAGATCCAGGTTGGCAGTGCCAGCCACAAGCACTTGACGGGCAGTGCCAGGATCAAGCTACAAGATGGCAGTGCTAACCTCAACCTCCTAATGAGCAGTGGTAGCCTGGAATACCTAAATGGCAGTACTTTAGCTCCTGCCTGGCAGTGGTAGCCTTGAGTACCTGACCAGAACTGCTAGCCTTGAGCTCCTGTCTAGCAGGGAGTAATATTGACTCCTGATATGCTGCTCGCATCAGTCTCCTGACTCGCAGCCTTGAGCTCTCAATACTTACTCATCATTGTATGTCCTTGTTCATATTATGTGTATTTGTATTGCACTTAACAAACCCAGTAGGGTATCCTGGCGCTGATCAGCTTATCACTTTTCATAGAATCAGACCACCTCTCAGTGCTGTTTTCTTCTTTGTCCAGTCAGAGATGTTGCTGCAACACCAGTCCAACCCCTGCATCATGGATATTTCTGGAAAGACGCCCTTGGATCTGGCCTGCGAATTTGGACGAGTTGGGGTGAGTCTTTCAGGTGTCCCGGAGAGTTCCCCGACCACTGAGCAAAATGTTTGAGTTGTGCCCCTTTCAGCAGTGTAGCCAGCCAACAAGAGGAGGGGAAAGAGAACTGTGTAGAAAGCCCTGGTGGTCTTCAGGGCACGGTGAGCAGAAGTTGGCATGGCGTGATGAATGGAACGGACGCTGAATTTGTGGGTGTGTTAGATCACCTGTATTGGTCAGAACTTTGCAGTATCTGAAGAACATTTCATGGTGGAGAAGATATGGGGGGGGTTCTCAGCCCAGGATTTGTTAAATAAATTTAAGGACAAATGCCTACTATAAGAATTTCGAGTTTTTCACGCAGACCTACAAAAATATTGACTCTGGAATATTGACTACCACCTTATTGTTAAGTTAAGTTTATAAAGTCAAGTGTATATTTACTATTCCTAATTAAATTGGAATTGGGTGTAACTAGCGTAATTTAGTGTAGCATAGTCATGTGGAATTAACTGAAAAGCCTGCGAGATTACTCATAATTACATGGAAAGAGTCATTCTACATTTAGTGCTATATTCTTAGTGCAAAAATGCCTCCTAGCTTAATAGCACTAAATGCAACAGAACACACGTAGTAGTGCTAGCAGTTGCTTGTGCTCACTAAATGTGCTCTTACGAAGGGATTTTCCTCCAACCTATTCCCAGCATTTAGCGCTATTTTCTTAGAGCAAAATGCCTCCTTGATTCCAAAATGGGAGCAAGAATGCACTTTGTGTGAAGAAATAACAGTAAATGTTTTCTTGGGGTAGGATTTTCCCCTAACTTACCCCCGGCATTTAGTGCTATTTACTTAGCACAAAATGTACCCTTGCATTCAAAATGAATACCAGGATGCATTTTGCGATAAGAAATAGTGCTAAATGCAGGAGAACATGAAAAGCGAATTAGAGCGGCCACTCGCACTTGCTAAACGTGCTTTTGGGGTGGGCAAAATATTCTGTTCCGCGGACGGAATTGGTAAATTTTTTGTAACTCTGCATTATTCTTGTAACACACAGTTTCGCCCAAATTCCACCAAATCGCTGTGTGATAGAATATCCTTGCGGACAGCTCCAGAATGGTAAGTTGGTGAGCCTGAGCCAAATTTGGCATCACCGGTCTAGATCGTTCGCTCTCAGAAGGCTGCCGCTAAAGTCGAAAATCTACTAGAGCGGCAGCAAAATCAGCTTGAGTAGCTGCACCCCCTGGTACGCCTCGTGGTGGCGTTCACGTTGATTTTTCAGCATGGAACGCGCTGTTGTGCTGAATTACAGCGCAACGTGCCTATTTCCCCCAGGTGCCGGAACTCCGTGGAATCTCACTGAGTTTTTCTGTCAAATTCTGTAAGTTCCGCCCACCCCTAATTTTTTACGCAACATTACTCATAATCGCACAGAGTAATCGCACAATCATTGGTAATTCTAAGTCAAAGAGTAACGCAGAAGTACCAACATTGCTCCCATTGCTGCAGCATAATTGAAATTCTGCTTGGGCCCAATTAAATAATTAAATGTGCATAGAAGTGTAGTTACGAATAGTAAATATGCCTATATATAAGCTTATGTTGACAATATAGAGGTATTTAATATTTTTCTGTCAATACTTTTGTCGGTCAGTGTTTGTGACTTTGTATGCTGACATTCAGCCGTAGCAGGTGATGTATTTGTAAGCACATTGTAGGTCCATTAGGACAGCAGCATTGTTAACAATGTACAAGATGGTTGCGCTTCCCTAAGTTTTTTTTCTTCCAGAAATGCATTTGCGAGTGGTGCACTTATAACCCGCTTCGTCGGTACAATTATAATTCTCTTGTCTCACAGCAGTCAGCACCAAGAGTATGGGAAGGTGCCCCTTTCTCTGTAAATGTTAAATCCTCCCCGGCCTATTGTCTGTACCCAGGCACTCCTCGACCTCTTTCTACATTGATATTCTCGATTAAAAATGAGGAATGTTTTCCATCTTTAATCGTCACAGTATTTGTGATGGGCTAAGGCCTTACAGTGGTAACAGATTTGTATGATGTGTTACCGACTTTGGCAGCATTTTACGTACTTCTGCCATGCCAAGAAATAATTTTGCTTTGTATTGAGGTCTATTGCAGAACAAGGATTTCCATTGTGCCTGCAGCACACCAGTCATGGAGTCTAGGTCATTTAATCCTTTGTTATTGTCATTGCCCCAGGAATCCTGTAGCAGCATTGGGTGGAGAGGGGTATTCTGCGCTCTCAATCCTCCACACATCACAAATGCATGCCAATCCTGTGCTCTGGCACTTGCAAAATCAACCCCAAGTTAAGGTAAATGCTCTGGGGTCTCTCTAGAGCAGGGGTGCCACCTATATTGATGTAGTGAAATTCTGAAAGCCTGGCCCAGGCAGTAATAGGTTAGACATGTGCAAGGTGTAAGCCTTCAGGACCATGTAGCTGGCTCTTCCACAGCCCATGAGGCCTAAGTTTCCCAAGAACCCTTGGCCCCCATGGGAAGAAGTAACTCTGCTCTTTCTCTGCCTAACTCTTTCCATCTATGCTGGTCACACTGGTAGAGGTACCAGTTAATGCGAGGCTGCATTAGATGCCAGACTGAAGATACTGTGAAAAGGACAGGGGATGAGTCTCTCGCCAACCATGGTGCTCTCTCTTGCCTAGCCTAGTATCTCTTGAACATTGTCCTATGGATGCTAAATCTCTACCATGCCCTAATTCAATCCGTCCCCTGAATTCTGGATCCTTCCTTCCCCTCTTTCTTCTGCCTTCTTTCCTACTGTCCTACCCCTTATCTCTTCGCTCCACACTCCCTTGTCCTGTGCCTAAGGCCTGCTTCTCACTGCGCATTCTCTCTCCATCTGGTGAGATATCAACATTCTGTAGAAGACCTGCCCACCCAGGAGACTCCTTCCTCATGTCTTCTGTATTGTCCATCCCTTTCAATTTCTCCAATCCCTGATCATCGCCTTGAGATGAATTTTGGGGAGGGTAAAGGAGTACATGTAGCCCAGCTGAAAAACTAGAGAATGCATGAGCATATACTCAGATGCTTTTAGTGCCTAAAGAGCTACCTACTATACATACCTCCCTTCAGAAGTTTGACAGGGGCTTAAACTCCCAAGGATTTATGACACCACTGGAATGAGAAAGGTAGATTAGCCCAATCTTACCATAGTGAGTTTAACTAGATTTAGAAGTTCAAAATGGGTATACATTTTTGTAGAGAAGTATTTATGTATGATAGACATTTATGGAATCTTTGTTCTTGCAAGTCTGTATTTTCGGTGTATGACAGCACTTGAAGGAAGTGTAAAGCACCATACTAATATCCCACATAAAATAGGGACATCTGATTAGAGCCTCTGTGTGCGGTTCTGTCTGCTGGAGCAGTCACATGCTCTCTAATCTTCACCGCTGCAGGTGGTCCAGCTGTTGCTCAACAGTAACATGTGTGCGGCGCTCCTGGAGCCGAAACCCGGAGACACGACGGACCCCAACGGCACCAGCCCCCTACACCTGGCAGCCAAGAACGGACACATTGACATCATCAGGTAAGTGTGGGTCACTTTGCTTTTGATTGTCAGGGGGATTTCCACTGCACTGTAGGAGTTTGAAGAAGTCTGGGATCTGAAGCTCCACCAGACCTCTGAGTCTCCTCATTTTTTGTATGTGCCTTTTTCCTGAACTTGCATTTTGAGTATTTGTTGGAGACACTATGGGAAAGAGACTTGAAAATCTTGATCTTCCTAAAGCTGGGTATGCAGATAGTGTGTGCTGTTCTGTTTAAATGGAGCAACTGATGAACAATGTAACAATACATTTAAAAACTCAAGATGACATCATCAAACAGAATAACATTCTTGAATGCCAATTGTTTGTGGCTGTTATAGATGCAGGAAAGATCAAAGATATCTGCTTTTTATTTCTCACCTGAGACAACGCATGCTCTGTTGCTTGCTAAGATCTTTTGTAACTTAAAGCAAACCTAAAGAGGCATTTGAGCCTACTCATTACTTATCATTGATTATGTTCATTGCCACTCTTATTTTCTTGCTTCTCAGTGATTAGTGAGTGTGAGAGTGTGTCTGCTTCAGTTTGTCTTCATGTGTTTGCCACTCACTGGAGCATGGACCAAGTACTCATTGATTTCTTCATTAGTGTTGTTCTGTGATACTTGCAATGTTATTGCTGTACTTGTTTTGTGTTTCTCGCAAACAACTAATTTACAGGTTGGTAAGAACTTTGTAGGTGCAAATTGCTTTATAACTTAAAGCTATTTTTGGAAAGCGTGCAAACAAGAAATAAAACCCTGTACATTGTATAGTAATTTTAGCTCTAGAATATTGTCTCTGAGCCTTAAGTGTAGTTATTTAAACCTTTTGAAAACATGGCTGTTATATATTCATTAGTTTGCTTCTCTTCCTTTGAGGATTATCTATGTGTGTGTTTATAGCCGATTGACATTCCAAGCACGTGCCGTGCTAACTGCATTTATTTAGCATGAGGAATCGCTGGAGGTTCTTTTATCAGCAGATCTGAATGGTTGCACTCATATGGTAATGTGCTGCTTGAACAAAGCTACCTATTTTCTACAATTCATCTGGATTTGCTTCCTAATAACTGCATATTTGATGATGAATAAAACATCCTCTAAATTATAAAACAGGTAACCCACAAACATATTCTGGCAGCCTGTCATTTTGACTGATTATGGAGCTATAAACATACTTCCTTCTTTTTATACTATTGTCAGTATGTATGTATGTTTTTAAGAATTAACGTTTGCCACTGTGTCACATTTACTTATTTGTTGGTTAGTTGTTTTATAATATAGAGGGTGTTTTATTCATCATCAAACCCGCAGTCTTTTCACAAGGTTTATATTTCACCCTTAAGTCCCTTTAGCTGTACTCACCCTTAAAAGCTCCCTTACCTCCCTTTACCTACACACATCCCTGAACCTTAAAAATCCTCCTTACCTCCCTCTGCCCACTCAAATCCTGAAATCACTTTTACCTTCCTTTACGTCTACTCAATCCATAACCCTAAAATCAACCTCACCCCCCTTTACCTCTACCTAAGCCTGAATCCTAAAATCATCCTCTCCTCCATTTACCCCTACCCACCCCTAAAGTCACCCTTACCTTCCTAAACCTTTACCCACCCATAAACACTAAAATCATCCTTACCTCCCTTTATCTCTACCTAACTCATAACATTGAAATCACCCTTACCTCCCCCCATCTATTTGCACCTCTGAAACCTGACATCACCCTTACCTCTACTCTAAACCCAAATTAACCTGTTCCCCTTTCACCTCTACCCATCCTGTAACCTAAAATCTCACATACCTTGCTTTACCTATACCCATCCCATAAGTCTAAATTCATTCTTGCCTCATTTATTTCTACCCACTCAGAACCCTAAATTCTCCCTTACCTCCCTTTACCTCAACCCATCCCTAAACCCTAAAATCAGTCTTACCTCTCTGTACCCGGCACGCTAAATACTAAAATCACCCTTACCCTTTACCTCAGACCCACTCCTGAAACCATCCATATCTTTCTTTTCCTCTACCTATCCCAAAACCATAAAACCACATGCATGGTAATGTAATGCATAGTAAACGTTCAAAGACTTACTTACACATAGTTACCTGTGTTTGTAAAGGCTGCGTATTAAAGGTCCTGCTTGGTGAGGCTTAGTGGTAAAGGCTGTTTCATCTCAGGACATATTTCTGCCCCACATTAAACATTCTCCTAATTCACCCTTGCACCCCTAAATGTTTTGGGGCCACTGTTGGTTGTTTTATGCCCTTGGTTATATTTGGGAGGCATCTTCACCTCTTTCACGGTGTGGCCTTCCCCCCACCCAAACCCACTACACTTTAGGTCTGCCTGAGACAGAACATGCATCTTCGCTTGCAAGACATTTTGTTTATTTACAACCTACCATTGATTGGCTTCCTCGTCACTATCATTTCCTTGTTTCTCTTTGGTCAGCGCGTGCTGGCTTTACTTCCTCTTCCTGTTTTGGTCCATACCCTGGAGCATGAACCAAGTACTGCTTCACTTAAAAAAAGATTGATGCATAAATGTGTATTGCCCCAGTATTGGAACTTTCATAGATTCCCATGCTTTGTATCATTCCCCGTCGTCAGCCTGGGAGCCTCGGTAAATAGAAAATACCATAGCAGTATGTACAAAAGAGAAAGAAAGGCCTAGGCCTCATCTCATTTTGTAGCATATCTACCTCTTTTTGTAAAAGAGACCAAAATTTTGCAACAACCAATAAGATTAGCCTCACCCCATAGAACCCACATGAGAGATCCTAAGATTTTCTACCGCACGTTGTGCTAAGGGAGTCTCCACTGAGCTCTGCTCCGATTTCTCTTCAACTTTTGGATTTCAACTGTATTCTCTTCGGGATGCTGTCTTCCCCTTTTTTCATCATCAGACATGGAGAAAAAATGCCTTTTTAGAGCTAGTGCTACCTGTTGTATTGATAGGTGAATGACCCTCATAAGATGGCATTTATTGCCTGTATCCGGACCACAAGTTCTAGGTAAGATAAACATAAGGGTCCATGAGGGCCGTCTTTTACCTGGTTCCAGAAGCTAAAATCTAGAACAGATCTAGTTTCTAGTATGACAGTGATGAGTCCTCATCGGCTGCGTCTTCGTGGAGATCTGAGAAGGAATATGATCTCACCTGGTTTCTTGTGAGCAGCGCACTCAAAACGCCTTCAAAAGACCTCCCATGGGTCTGACAGGCGCAGTCCAACTAAATCGCCTCACTGAGGTGTAAAGGAGAGGATAGGACTTACAAAGAAAATTCCTCAAAAAGCCTCTAAAAAGACCTCCCGGGGATCTAACAGGCGCAGTCCACCTGAATCTCCCCACCGAGGTGTAAAGGAGAGGAAGGGACTTGTAACAGGAGAAACTGGTGTGAGAAAGTCTAGCTCGTCGACGACGATTGCACCGGCGTCGACGACGACGACGACACCGTCAACGACGATGGCAGTGTCGACGACGACACTGTCGACGACGATGGCACCGTCGACGACGATGGCAGTGTTGACGACGACACCGTCGACGATGATGGCAGTGTAGACGACACCGTCGATGACGATGGCAGTGTCGACGACGACACCGTCGACAACGATGGCAGTGTAGACGACACCGTCGACGACGATGGCAGTGTAGACGACACCGTCAACGACGAAGGCAGTGTAGACGACACCGTCGACGACGATGGCAGTGTAGACGACACAGTCTACGACGATAGCAGTGTAGACGACAGCCAGGTTACAAACTGTCTTTGCAGGCCAAACCAAATTACGGGAGTCAGAGGGCCAAAAGTTACTAGGTAACATGGAAGGAATCCTTTCTGTGGCACAGTAAAGCACCTCCGTCTTGGACGCATTAAATTGCAGCGAATGTTCCCTCAGCCATAACGCTGTGTCCCGCAGGCAACTATGAAACCCATCTAAAGATGTTGACTGTGCTCCCTCAAGGGAGAGAATCAATTGCGTATCATCCACATAATTAACGATCTTAATGTTGTGTTGCTTGATGACCGCCATCAAGGGTTTCATGTAAATATTAAAAAGAATAGGGCTGATGGCCGAGCCCTGTGGCACGCCATGCGAGACATTGGTAAAAACGGATTGGTAGGGAGGGAGGGAGGCAGGGACACTGCCTGCTGCCTACCTATCAAAAAAGACTGGAACCACCTGAGGGCACAGCCTGTCACTCCCAGCTCTTTTAGTCGTCTCAGCAAGATTTTGTGGTTGACCGTATCGAAGGCGTTCAAGCAGAATAAGTACAGCTGCCTGACCCCTGTTTGCCCGCCCACGAAGTTCGTCCATCACGGTCACCAAGGCTGTCTCAGTGCCATGGGCCGGCCGAAACCCAAACTGCTCCTCCGCCAAGAGCTTAGCTTGTTCTACATAATTGGACAGAGTGCTACTCACCACCCGTTTCACTATTTTAGCAGGAAAAGGTAGGAGGGAGATGGGCCTAAAATTGTTAGGACACTCAGGATCAAGGGAGGGCTTCTTAAGCAAGGGTGTCACCAGTGCCTGCTTCCACTGAGACAGAACTACACCATCAGTAGGAGACTAATTACAAATCAGACGAAGCGAGGGAAACAGAGCTGCTCCAAACTCTTTCCAGATTTTGCAAGGCATCGGATCTAGGGGAGATCCAGATGCAAAACCATCAGCTAATTTACAAAAGTCCTCAAACTCCAGAGGCAAGAACTCAAAGAGAGAACCGGTAGTACCCCCCTCCAAGTCAACACCTGCAACCACAGTGCTAATACCCTCCGAGTCAACAGTATCAAGCGGTAAAACATTTACCACAACAGGAGAGTGAAAAACCCCACCCAGATCCTCAATGATGTCATTAACTTTGTTATGAAAGAACCTGGCCAGGTCATCCCAAAGAGATTGAGAGGGGGGATCACATTTGTAGAGCAATCTGGGTTGGTCAGGCTATTTAGAATGTTAAAAATATTTCTAGTGCTATTTGGGGCATTAAGTATCAGGGAGGCAAAATAATCTGCTTTAGTCCTATTGATCATCTTCCTATATTCCGCTATCTTTATTCTCCAGGACAGCTTATCCTCATCCTGGTAGCCATGCCTCCATCTCCTCTCAGCCCATTTACATTCAAGTTTCAGGGTTTTCAGACCCTCATTAAACCACGGAGCAGAGGGTCAAACACGTGTGAGTGTTTATATAAGTACATATTTATATATATTACTAAATATTAGTGGAATCTATTCAATTTACATTATATAAAATTTATGTTAAAATATGAAGATTTACAACTTTAAACTCTTTATTAAAAAATCGATTTTGGATGATATTAGTGTCAACGATATCTTTTTTCTCTGGTACTTACCATTATATTATAGGAACATGATATTATGATAAACAATATTTATGTAACAATATTTTTTGTATGATTGATCCGTGAATCACAGTGGTGCAAGTTATACTTATGTCACTTAGGTATCATTGTCTAATTTCCCAGTTTTTATTTTATTTTTTAAATGGTAGCACTTTTTCTTAATACGTTCCTCGCGTAAAACTCCACTTTAACGTTAGGTATTTTCAATGAATTTTGATGTTTTTTTTCTTTTTACATAAAAATAATATCTTATTGCAACATGTTTGCAGCCAAGCCCTCTACACACTTAGCCATTGGCTGTGCACATCAAGAGGAGAGGTTTGGCCTGCACCCAGCACATTGCTGCACACAACTTTTGGCCCATATCCTAAAGGGTTGTTTGTCAATTGACCAAAATATTTTTTGTTTGTATTCCCACCCTGCCCTCTTTGTTGTGTTTTTGAACATATTTGCAGGACTCAGGGAACATGTCACAGAGTCATGTTGTGGCTGTCATTTAGTTTATTCGGTCCTGTGGGACTACTACTGGCCCAACCAATCAAAATGCATGTTTTTTCCCACTCGACTTGTGCAGGAGTCCTGCAGCAACCTATATTTCTGCATTTTGAACTTTAATTTCTCTAAAACAGTTCTCTGAAAACAAAAAGGTCTAGTTTCTGCCAAATTCATTGCAATTCTGAAATCCCCCTTTTCCCGCTCCTATTTGACATATCACCCCAAACCCTTCGAGGAAG
Source organism: Lissotriton vulgaris (assembly GCF_964263255.1). Lineage (NCBI taxonomy): Eukaryota > Metazoa > Chordata > Amphibia > Caudata > Salamandridae > Lissotriton > Lissotriton vulgaris. Next base: position 64,899,850 of record NC_141698.1, read on the forward strand.
GAGCTGAGGTGGGTGACCTTTGTTTGGAAAGTTTTTAATGAATATTTGTCAAACTGTTGAGTTATTAGCAAAAAAAAAATATGCTCTTCCTATTGAAACGCTGACTCTGTGTAGGTACATTTATTGCCAAATTACGTACGACGCATTTCAACCACAAAGCAGCTTGTTTACAATCTTTTCCCCTCAAATGTCTGTTGCAGCCCTCATTGCTCTCACCCTTTAGTAACAGCTTTAAAAAAATAATCTTATATTTCCCTGCTCGCCAGCCCGTGGGATCATAGAATGACTCTGGTAGGGAGGCCATGCTCCCCCTTTTCTTTAATTACTGATCGACCTTGAGAGATGGTGTCCCTGGGGCCTCGGGTAGGCTCAGGGGGGCTGCGTGCTCCTCTCCCCTTTAAATAAAGTATAGACCATAGTGGATAGGGTCCTTCACCTCAAACAGGCTCGGGGAGTGGGGGCAATCAAATAGTTTGCACCACACCCCAGTGGCGCTTACCCACCTGGGCCGGGGGTTCTTTATTAATAACTGGGAAGCTCACACATTTTCGAATTTCCCCACAAATTTACAGATCTACTATGACTTCGCAGTAGAATTTTTTTTAAAAAGAATCATTTTAGGCCTCTAGGTCGGAGGCAGGGTATCCCCACCCTGCCTCCCCCATGTGTTTTTTATTGAGGACATTTTTATTGAGGACAAGGGACTCAGTTCCTGAGTCCTAAAATGGCTGCCACTACATCTTTGTTGATGTGGTGGCAGCCAATCAGATTTCATCTTGAGATCTGTCATCCCAGTAGAGCCTCTGTGTTGTGAAATAAACACTGTTTTTGAACTTTCATTTCAAGGACACCTCAGAACGGATTTACACCAAATCACAAAAAGCATGCTTTCTGGACCATCATCTAGCTAACTGCAAAATTCTGTGAAATCTATTCATCTGTTTGAGCTGTAGCTGTGTATAAATTTCCTTTGGAATGATGAACGGGGGAAATTTATTTTGAGATCTCCCTTTTTAGGTCTCGCCTGGCGTTAGCAGCGCGCATGCGCTGCTCTCGCCATTGCGACTGCCTTTTGGAATCGATTCTCATTCCAAAGTAACTTAAAGCCACTGCTTAGTTTCTAATTGGTGCCACGCATCATCGTTTATGTAAAACGTTGATGTGTGATTGGAGAACGGCCTTTCGGGTTACCGTCTTGTCCACTTTTAGGAGGTCCCATGTGGACAGGCGGACGCCATCTTGGTTTGGCGTGACGTTGGAGGGTGTGCTGGTAGCTTGTTTACTGACTGCTGATTGGTAATCCTACCCGATCCTCCCTTCCCCATCCCAAAAGAAACGTCCCAAAGTTGCGCTCTTCATTTAGTAATCGTTTTCCCGAGGCGGAGGGCAAAGGTAGCCTCGCCGCTTGTTTCCCACTGGGTTCCTGGTAGATGCGGATGACTGTGCTCAGCCAACTGGCAGAATTCGGAAGCAGTCATTCTGGCTAACAAAGTGCAACATAAAATGGAGCTGCCGTCCCCCCACAGGAGTGTATTTTACTTTACTGAGGGGTCCCGTCTTCTCCGTCTGTCGCCTGCACCCAATGCGTGCACTAACGCACAGCCCTTCTGCCTGTGTGCACTGCACAGGCTTCGGAGACAGCCACCCACCTCGTGTTGGTAAACTTCGGACACATTTCTGCTGTGTAGCCCGTAGCTCCTAGGACACCATCTGTGAGGAGAGATTCTGACGGGAAAACTGCTGAGGGTAACCTTGCCCCCTTGGGAAACGTGCCTCCATGTGTGGTGCACATATGCATAGTGCCAATGACTGCCTGGACTCTCGGTGTTAGTAAAATGGAATTAAAATGGATTAGTAAGAGCAGCAGGCTGTGCGCCTTCTGTGTCTGAAGTTCAGCTTCACTGCACTATGCCCAGTGATATGTGCAGCATTTGCACTGCGCTCTGTACACTTCACTGGTCTTGGGGTAAATTCAATGTGCACTCTGCTCTGTTAATTTCACTATTTCCATTATACTCTGTGAACTATTCATATGTGCAATGCACGCTATGGGATCAAAACACTGTGAACCCTGCTTTGGACAGTGAGGGCATTGTACCCTGTGGCATATGTGTCCGTCAGACTGTCCTATGCTTTGTACACTGTGCCAGGCCTTTTGTTCTGTTCAGACTGAATGGCGCTCGATGCACTGCATTGTATATCCCGCAATCTATGCTCTGCGATCTATGTTCACTATGCCGCTCTAACCTCTTTAAACTGCAGTTAGTGAAGTGTGTTCGCTACACCGTACTATGCCATGTAACCTGTACACTGAAGGGCATCTAGCGCACTATAATATGCCCTGTACCCTTTACATTGAATTATGTTTACTATGCCCAGTAATCTGTACACTGTGTACCGCGTGACCTTTCCTTTGCAGCTCCCAGCAGAAGTGTTTATTCCCCAGCAAAGTGTTGGTGACTGTGAGGATTCTGGCACCAAGATGGGCTCCTGAACCAGCCCGGGCAGCCTCTCGAGGTTCATTGGCGGACTCGTGCACACAGGCGGAAGGGATGTGCATTAGTCAATGCGTTGTGGCCAACCTTCCCTCTTATATTAAAGACACAGGAGACTTTTTGAAAATCATTGAGGAAATCAATTGGGAAGATGAGTTTGTTCTTGTTACATTTGATATCACCAGCCTCTACACTTCTATCCAACATGATTTGTGGATAGCTGCATGCCGGCACGTCTTAAAAATTAGATCTCTATCATATTTGATGCTTACGGAAATGTTACGTGACAAGGTTGCTTTCTACCTGAGCAATAACTTTTTCACGGGTAATGACAAGTATTATAAACTGGTTCAGGGAACTGCCATGGGGACCAGCTTTGCCCCCAGCTATGGGAATTCCCCTTGCACTGGTTATACCCTATCATATCACATCACTTATAGCTTGTTAAGTTATAGTATTCAGATTCATGCCATCTCAAATTACATCATTTATGAGAGAACATGAGTGGTAGAGGGTGGAGTTATAATTAATGTAGTCTGGCTAGATAGATGACAACACTATGCATGGAGCTGCAGCGAGTTATAGTAAGTTTTGGACAGAACGTAAATTATAACTAAATTATAAATATAAAGGTGTAACTTTGTTTTATATAGAAATCATAAATTAGGTTTTTCTAAGTATAACTAGTTTTAAACCTTTGTGTTAAAATTGAAAGTAAGCATAGAGAACAGTGCCATTCGTATGTGAAGTACAGACCTAAATATCTCCACATATCTACATGACAGTATGAAGTCAGTATGTATGTATATATATATATATATATTATTCCAACAAGTTTACTGCTTCGGAGGTTCCCTTCCTATTAGCGTTGGCGCCACCCGTGTTAACAGCAACCACCAATTATCATAGGGTTTCTCACTCCAAACCATAAAATGTAGCTTAGAATAAGAGGCGGCACACCAGGAGACAGCACAATGATTTATTGTGCACTCAAAAACCAATGACCACGCGTTTCGCCGTTAGCCTTTGTCAAGTTGCTTCCTGTCCCCCAACTTCCAATAGAAATAGAATTCAAAGTTGCCAGACATAGAAGAAATATTGCTATTATACACTGTAATATCACCACGAAAATGACAATCCTATTTACAACCTTGTAAATACATGAAAACAAAAGGTATTATATTTCATTATAATCTTTGTCATTGCATCTACTCAAATCATATTTGCTTCTATTATATATTCCACTATGTCATCATATAGTGATCATTGTGATTATTAGCCTCGCATTCTACGTTCAATATCAGGCAAATGTCCTTTTGGCTCATGCTGCGCTTATGCACACTTATGTGATCATTATAGCATTATATTTCTTTAAAATCTCTGTCATTGCATATGCTCAAATCTTATGTGCTTCTGTTGTGTAACGCACTATGTCATCCTACAGCGATCATTGCGTTTCTTGGATTATCCTTCTATATTTAATGTCGGGCAAAGATCCTGCTAGGCTCGAACTGTGCTAATATACACCTATGGAATCAATGGCACAATTTTCAATAAAATAATGCAATGGACGTACTGCTAATCCATATTATTAAGCCAGTATGTTCAAGAAAACGCCCACAATATTGAGTATATGTTTGGCACACTATGTGTTAGGAGCGCGGGGAATGAAATGCATCCTAGGTAGTTTTTTAGTGATATTTGTCAGGTGGGTGAAAAAATAAAAGTGCAAAGTGCATAGATAACATCAATTGTGAATTAGTGGTTGTTTGAGGAACATCATTATCCACTCTACCAGTAGAGAAGAGTCGGAATCACTGATTCCACTTTTTTGCATACATATATATATATTATATACATACTGACTTCTATTTAAATCTGTATGTGTAAAGTTGTAAATGTACTTATTCACACAGGCATATCTGAAATAGAGACTTTCGTTTGATTCACCCTTGTTATGTTTTTTTTATCTCTTTCCAGCGCCAAGAAGCCTCCGGGCGTATGCGCGCTTAATAAATACTAAATAACATAACATAACATATATGCATAGAATATATACATATACAAGAAAGTTTAAACTATAAATACAAATATAATGAAATTATAGTTTTTAAGTCTTGTACATACTATTGTTGTGTTGTGAGTATCGTGGTCATGCAGGGAACATCCTACACTTGACTTATCTTCTGAAGCTGAGATGGTTGTCAGTGGGTATTATGTTTGGGGTAACAAGTTCCATAGTTTGGCTTCTTGAACAGAGAAGGATTTTCTCTCATGTTTTTTCTTGTATTTTGGAATTTTGAGATGGAGTTCCAGTCTAGAGCTGTGGTTTCTTTGTTCTGTTTTTTTTTGCTTTGTGGATGATACAAAGCAGCTTGAAAGTGATTCTTTTGGTAACTGGATGTGGTAAGAGTACCTTTCTAACACATTCAAGGTGCAGTGCATGCAGATTCCTGTGCTAATGGTTCCACCTCCTAAGGCATTCCTTCTTGGCAAATACTGGATTAGCCTGTTCTATTGTTTCTTTATATTTAGTACAGGATATGACTGTACCACCATAAAGGGTGCAGTGCAATGCATTTGTTTGATTTGCAACAATCTTCAAAGTCTGGTATTTAGGGCAAGCCTTTTCTTCATCAGTATCCAAGTAAAGTCACATCTCATTCTGAGGTCGATGAGGTTCATTTCTTTTCCTGCTGTCTCCATCAATGTCAAAAAGCTTTCTGAATCTGTTATTTAACTTAAGGCTGCGTGCCATTTTCAAAGTCTTTAATTAATTTGGTCCCTGAATGCTGTGGTACAGAGTATGGCCCTTCACCAATGTTACACTTCTACCACAAAGTGGGCCATGTCTCCATACAGACGTGTTGTAGTGAAAGCAGTGAGCTAAGGTCCCGGCAGTGTGAGATTAAGATTAGGCTCATTGGCACAGTTTGATCTTTGGCACAGAGCAGTGTCTCACTTTGCTCTGGATGCTGCTCTCGTTTACCAATGATATCATGGAGTGGGAACAGGAAAGCATCTTTGGAAGGTCACCAAACGTATCGTTTTCCTTTGTTCTTCTGATGTTACACGATATCTGCAGCTTTTTTTACAGATCTGATTTATTCTATTAATTGGTACATCTGAAAAAATAGAAGGTGAACATCTATTATTCAGCACAAACACTGGGGTTTCAAGGGCTTCCCTCCCCGGTCTACTTTCTTTATTTATTAGCTCTGGAGATGCAGCGGGCAGTTTTCACACAGAATGGATCATTAGGAGCAGGCGGAATTGGTTATCACCAGTGGATATGAACTGAAGTGACATTAAACATTTAGAATCAGGGTCCAATACTCAGACTCATGAAAAGGCTTGTTTTGAAGTGTTTCAGGTTTATCTTCTCACCTCCAGACCTTCCCTCCATTCAAAGGAACATCAGGAAAACCTTTCAGATATACACTATCTTCCCAAAGTTGTGTTAGACGCCAACTTAATAAGATATGAAGTTAAAGGTTGCAGAGCAGGACAGAAGACAGCTAGCATGGTCTATGGTTTATTAATCTGAGCAGTTGCCTGGAGAAGGTGCATCAATGGATGTGCGAATCCAGGTTAAAACGTAATGGGGAGAAATCTGAAATACTCCTCTTGGGAACCCGCAACAAAATCCCCACATCCCTCCCTTGGCCACCATGCATGGGAACGCCACCTATTCCCAAATCCGAAGTCAAGAGCTTAGGGATATGGCTTGACCAGGATCTAAGTTTCAAAACTCAGGCGAGGAAAACGGCGGGAACCTGTTTCGGCCTGATAAAGATGGCTCGAAAGATTTTACATCTACTCCCGCTCCAGTCCAGGAAACTCCTGATGCAGGGGCTTGTGAACTCCAGATTGGACTATGGAAATGTCCTGTATCTGGGGGCCCCAGCCTCGGTTGTCCATAGACTTCAATGCGCACAGAATGCGGCGGCTAGAATCCTCACAGGAACCTCAGCGAGGAATTCGGCCAAACCAGCTCTCAGAAGCCTGCACTGGTTGCCAGTAAAAGAGAGGGTCAATTTTAAGACCTTGTGCATTACTCATAGAATTATGCACAACGAAGGCCCTCCCATTCTTAGGACACTTGTGACTCAACAGCATTCAAGTCGACAATTAAGATCCAACTGTCCCTAGAATTAGGAAGGCCAGAACAGGCGGTCGCCTGTTCTCCTATAATGCTCCCAGACTTTGGAATGCCCTTCCTCTCTCCCTGAGGCAAGAACATAACCACCTCAGGTTTAGGAAACGCCTTAAAACCCTACTTTTCCCCTGAGCTTGTCTTCCTGACCCTTCCTTACCTCAGTACCGTGGTCTTTTTTTTTTAGCGCTGGGATGCCCCAGGGTAGCTGCGCGCTGTAGAAAACCTAAAATCAAATCAAATCAAATCAAATCAAATCATGGTCTTGGGACCAGAGTTTACAGGTGGACAGCCAGTCTGCAAAATACTTAATATAGTAGCCTCTAGAATATTTTTGTATAAGCCAGTGGTGCAATGCATAAAGCCATATCCTGCCACAAACGTTTGTTTATGGTTGAAAATGGCAGGATTTGCGCTTGTATGGTAGTCGCAAAAGCATACCAAGGAGACGGAAATTGATTTGCTACTGTCTAATTGTGCATCCCTTTGGAATACAATTCTGCAGTAGTGAACCCCATGCAAGGGCAAGGAGTAGGTGGTTCAAAGTTTGGTTTGCCATGTGAAGTTGTGAACCACCACAAACTTCTCTCCAATGCTTTTCCACCCTGGAAACGGCTTGAGATTTGCTCCTGTATAGGTTAGAGTAAATCAAAATACAGGATAGGAATGGAGCTGAACACTCTCAGACTTTGTGGCAATATAAGGTGAGAGGTTCCTGCACTGGGGAAAAATATCTCCCCATTGAGGGAAAAAGAAAAGAAAGAAATCTGCGTTGCACATAGGTGCTGGCTTCCCCTAATGCGGAATTGTGCTATGAATACAGTTCAGCATTCTGGAAACAACAGTGCATAAAAATCTCACATGACATTACCAATAAATAGTATGCAGGGAACCGTGCGACTGGCACAGCTTCTCAGGTAAAGTAACGAAAATGTTTATGAACTCTAGAAAGTTTTAAACTTAGAGGAGTACTGCTATAGGTGCAAATGTGCTACTCCATTGTTACCTTTTGCTTTAAAATCAATGAGCATTGTTAAGATTTTAGAAACTGGAGCAACAATAATTGGCTAAAAATAATTATGAAAACTTTTTGATGGGTCACTTGAGAAGTTTGCTGCTGAATGAATGTTCACCTCCTGTACATATGCGAACGAGTCTCTGGACTCACCTACATAACATCTCACATCTAAAAATGAATGTGTTGGGATGCACACATGAATACACGTCACACCTCCAAATTATGGGTGAGAGCTTTGAGATCAAGGAAGCAAAAGTAGAAAGTGCTGGAGGGTCCTCAGATTTGCCTTCAGCTTTTTTGCCAGTGTTTTAGGAAGGCTGCTGATGATGTCGGCATGTAGACAGGTGAGCAGAGCGGTTGATAACCAGTCATATTCAGCAGTCACGGCCGGCACGGGGGGGGGGTTGTGTGGGGGTCACGCAGGGAGGGGGGGGGGGTACATTTAAAAAAAAAAAAAAGATAATCTTACCTGCCCGTGTCCCGGGCCCCGCATCTTCTTTGTTCTCGTGCTTTCCAGGAACAGGAAGCAGAAGCTGTGGAAATGTACTCAAAAGTGAGCACTGGTGCAGGGTCACCCTCTCGTCCACGGGTCCAAACACCAACAAAATAGAGATCAGCACTGGAGCTGAAGTAAAATAAATAAAGTTTATTAATCACTCATGAGTGGGACTACGTCCACACAACACTCTCAAGTGCTGCAGGAGGTAGTACCCTGAACTCACAGAGCATTGTCTTCATATACTCTTTTTCTGCAATGTAAGCATGTGGCAGAAATGGAAGGGACAAGTTTACAAATAGCTATCAGCAAGCAAGGGCAGATAGATAACCACTTGGTCAGCAAATAGGGAGGGGGAGCAGGAATACTTATGGCAGCAGTAAACAGTCAACAGATAACATCTAAGACCAGGTGTACCGGCAGCTACAAGCCCCCAGCATGTACATTGCTTAGCCATGTCAGGAGGTCAACTAAAATAGATGACACAAGCAGAGTGAAAAGGCAAACAGCTGAGTACGAAAGAATTACGAAGGAAACGAAATGGACACCACAGTCAAAATGGCTGTAGCTTATGCTAAGTAAAATATGACATGTTTCCACAAAGCAGGCAACCAGGCTCCCTCCCTCCCCTAAGTCAATCACAACGCTGATCAAGCAGCGTTGTGATTGGTCGGTACACCGACCAGCCAGGTACTAATGGGGAGGCCATTTTCTCCATGTAGGCTGCATGCAACCTACATGGAGAAAAAGCAAAGTGTGCATGACTGGTTTGGCGGCCCCAAAGGGTCCATATCGGGTCCTATTTTCATATTTTTTACTTTACAAGCAAAAACGAATTGAGTTTTTAACAATAATTGTACAAATCTTTATGGTAATCATTGTCAGCAGTGTAGTTCCTCTTTGTATTTCACATCTTTTACTTAGTCTTGTGTTCCATAAGACTGTTTGCTTTTTATAATATGTTGTGTTTCTGTAGTTCTTTTTTTTCATGCAGCCTATTGTTCTTATATAATGCATACTGTGAACTGAGTTGACTCTAGGTGTCTGTATGAGTTACGTATGTGGGTGAGTGGGTATGATGGGCACAATTGAAAGCTCTAGAGCTGAGGCTAAAGGCAGTGTGAGTTTCTCACAGTGTCTGTCAGAGGGTCATAAAGGTGTTCAGAATTTAAATGTATCCAATTCTTGGCTTCTCTGCAGCTCATGCAGAGCATTGGTTATGCACGCCATTTGTAATTGTGAATCTATGCAAAAGTGTGTGAAGGAGCCACACAGCTGTCGAAATATTGACAGGGTGAAATTGCAGTGGTCAAATATAGATTACATGTTTTTCAGTAGGAATTTTCTTGGCTGCCTGGGCAATGGCAAGGTTATTTCCAGCATTTTCAGTGATCACAACCCTCCTTCTGTTACACTGCTTTGTCTGAAGCCTTGCACGTGGGCAATTGCTGTGGGAGGGACACAACTCATGCCGACCAGTGATGGGCTTAGGTTGAAAAGGAAGTCTGCCAACTTGCATGTTGTTCAGCATAGGCTTTGTGCTGAACATCTGGATATGCTTTATGATTACTTGTGCTAATTTATGACTCCTCGGGCAGTACTCGTGTTTTTTATCGCTTAAGGTGTACTATTAAGAAGTTTTTCATAAAACAGATTTCCCCTACTAAGCCTGTTGCCCAATCTTGGTTTGATAAGGCCTGTAGGGAGGCTAACGAAAGCCTGCAGCGGGCGCTTAGAGTAATCCCACGGGTCTCGTCTGAGATTGACTCTTGTAGTAAAGCCTACTAGCTAGCCATTAGCAGAAGGAAGGCTGAGCTTAGGGAGGATATTGAGTACCTTGGTCACCTCTCGTAGGACCAGTAACACCGGTCTAGATTGGCATATGGTTAATCACATCCGACTGATTAAAACCAACACTAACCACATTTGTGACAATATTAGTGCCGACTCGTGGATGGGCTATTTTAAGCAAGTCTTCCACACGACTGACTGCGTGAGTGATGAGTCTGATATGTGTATGTCCTCTTAGCCAATTAGCATTGAATCTACTGTGGAGGAGGTGGACGAAGCTATCCGTTATAGTCCCATGCTGAAAGCCCCGGGCGGGGCCTGACGGAGTGCCCATGGTTTATACAAGTTGGAGGTGGACCTTTGGGCACCAATCTTAACAAATGATGTCAATTTAGCCTGCCAGACTGGTCTGCCCAAGTCGTGGCATTCTGCAATCATAGTCCCCATTTTTAAACAAGCATTTACAATGCAATGGTTTCGCCTTTGGAAAAGTTAGAGCTATTGGCATTGTAAATTACAAATTTTGTATTTATGTGTTGGTTTTTAAAACAGATAAATAAATGTCATTGTCCTTTACATTGCCATTAGCTTAATCTCTTGCAAATGTGAGACCTATTGTACCCTACGGACGAGCTCAGCAGACAGCAATTACTAACAAACACACACAGACCCAGAGCTGATCCTCAAAAGACTAACACTTCTCTTAGATTGTTTCCTTCATTTCTACCCTGAAAGCTAAAGATCTCTGCACCCAATGTTGTGCATTCGTGGATTGGTGGTAACAGTCAATGTAAAAAAAAGAATATTCATAAAAAACAAATATAGAAGCTGAGGGCATACTGACTCGACGCCAAAACATTTGGTGAAAAGCCACTACGCATAACAAGATACAAATAAAAGTGAGTTCTGTGGCGAACGTTCAATAAAATGATTTGTACAGGTCAAAGGTCAACCATTAAATGAACCAGCTGTACCCGACCTTTGACTCGTGCTCCACCGTTTTGCATTAGGGGGTTGGTTGGCCCCATGGCTGTTCTCACAGTTACTTTTGAACCCTGATACATCACAGTAAAACATTCACATCACAATAAAACAACCGTCCACATTACCAGATGATGCCTTGGAGCGGGAGGGACAGCACACAATTTTAGGCCTCTAAAATGGAAACACACACCCCACACCGCACGACAGCAATGTTTTAATCGTTCCCAAACAACTAACACTGTCCTAAGTTAACCCATCTTTACTAGCACCCAACTTTGAAAAAATATAATCGCGGTCGAGTCCCTCCATAAGCAACAGTGAAGTGGGTGCCCATTTTTCCACATAAAATCACGACTTTCCATTGATACTTCACGGATGCCAAAGAATGCTCAGCTTTCTCTTGCCACCACAGGAGCGGGAGCTTGCAAACCGGCACCCACACATGGTGGTAATTGGAATATGAAAACAAAACATCTGTTTTGTTACCTCAAACTGTGCATAATTGCAGCATCACCTCAACATAAGCACAATGTAAAATACATACATTGAAGAAAACAATCTGTTTCCTGGTCTGTAGCACCCACAGCGAAGCCAAAGTACAATTCTGCATGTGAATCTAACACAAGCATCAGCTCGCCTACAACAGATACAAGTTTCAATGTAAAACCACTATGAGACATTGCTGCTTGCATCCAGGCATCATCCATCTTAACTGGTCAGTATACACACACTGCATCAGACGTCATACTCAGCCATCCTTAAAAGTTACCTGCAAAGCACCAATGGCTGCACTCTGGAAACGCACCCGCCTCAGACACCCAATGACTAACGAGGGGAGGGGAAGGGACAGCGGCAGGGGGGAAGGCACACGAACAGCGGGAGGGGGGGACGGCCTCACGGACAACGGGAGGGGGGAGGGGGGACGGGTTCTGTAAAATGTTATTGTCGACTATTCTGCCAGGGGCCCATCACCAAGCCAGCTCCACACACGCCCACGCCTCAGACACCCATTGACGGATTGGTCTCTTTACAGGACTGCTCCTTTCTGTCTGCAGTAATCACAAGACACAATGTTATGAGTGCAAGTGTCTTGCTGTCGACATGCGCTTTTTAAATGCCTCCCAGTTTGGGTGTTGATTGTGATCCAAAGTCCGGCCTGATTGTTCACAGCAGCATCTAAAGGTCGAAGACGGCAGCCGGAACAGAGGGCACGCGGGATAAAGCAGCGCGTGAAGCTTGAATAGCAGGGTTCTTAAGAGATGGCATATGGGGCACCAGCGCAGTCATGTCACCAGGGGAGGGGGCTCTTTTCATCCCGAGCATTTGGAAGAGAGGGCAGAGCGAGCACAAGCCCGAAATCGAGTCGAAACAGAGGGCACGCGTGATAAAGCAGCGCGCGAGGCTTGAATAGCAGGGTCCTTAGAGATGGCATATGGGGGGTCCAGTCCCAGCGCAGAGTCATGTCATCAGGGGAGGGGGGCGGGCTCTTTTCAGCTCGAGCATTTCAAAGAGACGGCAGAGCGAGCACAAGGCGGGGGAACCTGGTGAAAGCACAAGGTGGGGGGACGTGGTGAAAGCAAAAGCACACCAACACAACAAGCACCTACGGACAGCGGGAGAGGGGGCGGAACGGACAGCGGGAGGGGGGCGGGAACACGAACAGTGGGAGGGGGGCAGGAACAGGCACACAGATAGCGGGAGGGGGGGGAACGGCAAACGCACCAAAAAAAGCACTCACCTGAACTTCTTCCGGCGGCGGTCGGCCGCGGAATGGGAAGAAAACGAACGGACTACAAAAAAAAATAAACCCCGCCCACGGCCGCGTTGACGATCGGAGAGGAAGAAATCGCGGGAACGGCCACGAATCTGGTCCGGCCATGACGGACAGATCTCTGTTCCAATGGCTAGCCTCCATTTATGGAGCTAGCCAATGGAAACAGAGGCGGGGACCAAAGCACTCTACTCTTCTCATAAGGTTTTCCCTGCAGCTGCGCAGTGCGCAGCTTGCCAGGCAAAACCTAAAAACGGCACTTACCGGCTGTTTGGGGAGGTGGCGGCTCCTCTCTGCTGCGGGCTGAAGGCAGGCATTTGGATCCGATCTGTAGGGGTGGGAGCGGGGTCAAGAGAAGGGGCGCTGTGTGGACAGAAGAGATGGTGCAAGAGAGTGGCGTCGCTGAAGGAGAGATGAGGCAGGGTGTGTAAGGGTGACAGAGTGCCAGCTGGGAGAGGAGGTGCTGCAACAGCCCCTAAACCCAAGCGTGAACCTTAGCATTAAAGTTTCCAAGTAATAGTGTGAAGCATTCTGTCAGTCCTCGGATTTTAGTGAAAGTTATAAAATTACACATGTGGGCCCAGAAATCACTGCATACAACGTGTTTGTGGTTAAAAAGACACACCTGGCTACAAGTGTCACCTATGACATGATGGCAATAGAGACATACCCCCCAGTCTTACACATCACCCAGGTCTTCTTATACCCATATACTTCGTGCAATGAGGTCATAAACCCTCAGGGTGTCTGCACCCTCACACTGCACCCAGACTCTGCACGTTCACACCACCCCAGGACCTGCACTGAGATAATCCGCCTCATACCGGCATCAAACACTAAACAGAGTCAGACCCTGTACACTCACAATGCACTGGAGCTCTGCACCCCTTATATCGCACCTTAGCTATCCAACCTCCTACACATGCCAGTCCCCAAACCCAGGATGGTCTCCTAAATCCACGCTGTCAGGAGGACGCCGTGCGTTCAGCTCTGCAGTGATCCATTGGAAATCATTGCTAACGGGAGGGACCAGCCAAATTGGTGCGGTGTAAGTATCTCATGACTACAACTCCCAGATCACACGTAGTTGTAAAGTGAAGGCCTGGGGCTAGCGAAATGGTTTCCTCACCTGACGGCACCGAGCTAAGTGACAACCCTTCCAAGGCTCTGGACACCACCGCCCTCACACCTAACACTTGCACTGTCAGCCCCCTCACTCGATGCCCCCTCACAGATGCCAAGCGCTCTTGCACTTGCCAGAACACCCCAAGGCCCTGCAACTTCTTCATTAAGGCCTACACTACTGCTAGGCACGACCCCCAACACCACAGCTACCCACTACTATCAAATACAGGCCCTGAATGAACCTGCATCTTCGCACCGCACTCACACAGCATCCCAGACAACCCCCCCTACACTGAGCACAGGCATCACAACATTTACCTTCCACCAGGCCCTGAACCCCCACTTTGACCCCGCGCTTTCACAAACACCACCACACTGCACTCGCTGCTGCCTGAGTGTCGTAAGCTATCACTCTGTCACAGGTCGACATGGTACACACCACCCCTTCACGGGCACACAAAAGAGCTGTCCCCACACCCTAGAAATATACCGACTGCACAAACACCATGCCCTGGACCGCCCCTTCCCTATTACGAGTAAATGTAATGTCTCTGCTCAATCTCTTCCCCTAACAACCCCCCTGTCTCCTCCCAAACGACCCTACAATGCCAGCCCTTTACCCCCATCAATGCTCTCTTTGCTCTCTAACCTAGCCCCTCCTTCCCTCTGGCTCCTTTCTGTCAATGCACCATCTCCAGGCTAATGGCTGCTGTCTGTTCCAGCTGCAGCCACTACGGGTGCATAAACGGAGAAAGGATGCACGTGCATCCCCCACCCCGCCCCCTTCTATACCAGACCCCCAAATGTATATGCAACCCCACCCAGGATCTCCGACTACACACCAAGTCATGCGGGAGCTTCGCTCATGCTTTCCCCCCCCCCCCATGATAACACGCCACCCACCCCGCCTGTTGCCCCCTGTGTGTCACCCACCGAAATCCCACTCCGTATCACGCCTACTCCAGGGATCTCCCCAAATACGTACCACCCCCGTTAATTCCCCTTAATAATGACATAACCAAGTGGTCTGAATTCCCCCAGCAAATCAACAACACCAACACAATAGAAGCAGAAAGAAGACACGGCGCAATCTGCAGAGAAATCTGAGCAGGTCTCCCCTCTAAGACAAAGACGTGCGGGGAAAGGAAGGGGTGGGGGGCGTGGAGTGACGGAGGAGAGAAAGGATACTGGGCCAGGGCAGGACCATGGGGAGGGTGGTGGGGAGAGTGGTACCGGTACCGGAAAGGGGTTGTCATATACTGGCAGGGCACAAACTAAAATGGGGGACTCCAGATAGAGGCAGCAGCCAGCAGGGTGAACAGCTACCATGAAGGAGGCTGGGTGAAGATGCGAAGCGCAGGCACGGGGCCGACAAGCGAGCATGGGGGGGGCACAGAACAGAGATGCCGGACACATATTAGGGATGGTGGGCACAGACCAGAGCGACGAGGGGAACAAGCCTTAAATGGGCGAACTTTTGTGCTGTCGGCCTTCCACCCATGGTCCATTCTCACACGCGGCAGGAATCAAATAATCAACAAGCGCCCCACACCGCAGCACTCAAGGAGGCAGTGTGAGGTGCTGGCTAAGGAGGCAGTGACAGAGGAGAGCTGCGGGCGGAGGGAGGTGGGGGGGAGCGGGACAGAGGAGAGCTGCGGGCGGGGAATGGACAGCGGGAGGGGGGAAGGAACACGAACAGCGGGAGGGGGGCAGGAACGGGCACACGGACAGCGGGAGGGGGGAACGGCAAACGGCACCAAAAAAAGCACTCACCTGGACTTCTTCCGGCGGCGGTCGGCCGCGGAATGGGAGGAAAACAAACGGACTACAAAAAAAAATAAACCCCGCCCACGGCCGCGATGACGATCGGAGAGGGAAGAAATCGCGGGAACGCCCACGAATCTGGTCCGGCCATGACGGACAGATCTCTGTTCCAATGGCTAGCCTCCATTTATCGAGCTAGCCAATGGAAACAGAGGCGGTGACCAAAGCACTCTACTCTTCTCATAAGGTTTTCCCTGCAGCTGCGCAGTGCGCAGCTCGCCAGGCAAAACCTAAAAAGGGAATAGGACCTCTCCTTGTTGTTACAAGCCCATATCTCTTTTGGATTTCACAGTGAAGATTATTGGAAGGGTCATTCTAGATAAAATCTTGTCATGGGTTTCGGAAAACCACATCATCTCTTATGTTCATTATGGCTTCAGACATGGTTTGGGTACCCCGGGGCAGTGCCTCAATCTCTATTTGCTCATTAATAGATATACTGTGGCCAAAGATGGTTCTTTTTATCTTGCTTTTATGGATCTGGTGTGCACTTTAGATAGCGTAGTCAGACCCAAACTTTGGGAAGTTTGAGTGTTTCTGGGTATTGACCCCACTTGGTGTCTTTTTTACATGCTTTTCATTACTATTTGAGTGCTGGTGTTAGATACTGGCAGAATGGTGAAAGTTCTTTGAGCTTTCAAGCTGGGATGTGGAGTCTGTCAGGGCTCGTACTTGCTGAAATTAGTGTTTCTCCTGTACATCAATGGCCTAGTGGCAGCTTTGACGACAAGTGGTACGGACACGATGACCGTGAAGGGTTTGCGTGTCCCTGTACTCCTGTATGCAGATGATGCTATCCTAATGTCTTGAACACCGAATGGCCTTCAGGTTCTGCTGGACTCTTCTGTTGATTTTATGAATCGTTTGGGCCTGAACACGAATCTTGCCCTAACATTTGTAATGCCATGTGGGACAAAAACATTGAAAATGTGTTGTTTTGCTCTGCAGGGAACGCTTCTAGGAAAAACTCATTAATGCCCCGATTTGGGGGTTCCTTTTTTACTCACAAGGGTCTTGGGCCACGTGCTCTAAACAGAGATGCCTTAAGGTTTGCTATTCATTGTGATTTTTTCAGTTTGCCCTCAAAGTTGGGTAGCCAACCCATAGCATCCCTTGGTGAGATTTATAATAGGAAATGTGTGCGATTCTCACTTATGGTTCCAGCATGTGGGGTAAAAAGCCATTTATATATTACAGGCTGAGGAAAACAGTCTGCAGACACATCCTCTGTGTGTTGCCTGGGTCACCAGTCTATGCCATCCATGCGGAATCGGGCGCTTCCCACTCCTGAGGTCTGTTTTGGTGTGGCCACTTTTCTGAATCATGCACTACAGCATAGACGTTCCTTATTGTTTTAATTGGCAGTATCTGTTTTGCCAATTGCAATTACAATCTGGTTATGCACGCTGTGGACCTGTGAAGGGCTGTATTTGCTAACACCTGCACTTTATATTTATTGATGTTTTTATGGCTGTTATGTTGAGTTGATGGACGAAGTAGATTTTGATTCTGGTGATGTGATACGCAGCCCTGGATCGGGCAATATAATATGGCAGCTAAATCTTTTGTGACATGATTTTTTTAACATTTATGAAATTTGTGGGACTTTTTTAAATATAATAATTGTAATCGTTTTTAAAGTGTTTTTGAATGTATATTATGTATCATCGACTTTTTATGATATTGAATTATCGAAATAAAGTATTTTGACTGACTGACTGTCTGACAGCCCCTGGATCAACATTTTACACAGTTTTTTTGGTTGGTTATTAAAGTCATTGCAGTCATCTAGCAACTGATTTTAATGGATTTGTTCACTGCATTTCAAGTGTGCATTAAATGTTTATATGTGATTGTGCTTCAATGGGTTTTATATGAACTGAAATAAAGTTGATGATGAAAATGCAGCGCTTACAGGTGAGTGTGTGAATTGTCTGTGGAAGGTGGTAACATGAAGGCAATGCAAAGAAGTAAGTGCAGGAAAGAGTTAAGAAAGGGTGCTGAAGATGAAAGAGATGAGGTGTGAGAGATGCATATGGAGGATTTCAGAATGATGTTGGCAAAAAACAGCGTAAGTTGCAGATGAAATTGGTGGGAAGGGACGAATGGGAGTGATCGCGGCCCTCCGTGAACTTCTATCCCCTCCGCGGATCTTATAAATATGTCATTCACAGTTTCATAATCTTAGAATTGAAACATTTTCATGTTTAATTATTCACAACAAAATCACTGTTACTCGTGTACCTGATGCAACAAGCACAGGCAAAGCCATTAGATGTGGCCGTTATTGTGTGCTATGTGTGGGTGCATTACAGAAAGAGCTAAGAGAGGCACCAAATACTGATCGGATTGTACACAATTGAAAGTATGGACTTTTAATTTACGTATTTCATGCCACGTTCTTATTGCAGAGGCCAAACCCTTAAGTAGATAGTCCTCGCACCTTGGGAAGGATTCTCAATTAACACTTCTAAGGTCACACTACCTTTACACCCCCTCCTCCAGTACCTGTATGTGATGTATAATGAAAATAAGCTGCACCCTCCCCCATCCAAAAAAAAAGTTTTGGTTGCATCTGAATGTACCAGGCTGGGCTGTATTTATTTTTGTACACAAATACCGGAAGATAACGATTGGTTATTGTGACTTCAATGCCTAGAATGCAGGAATAGAATTATATGGCACCCTAAGCCTCCAGGCCAAAGGTCCCAACATTTTGATTTTTTGTCGTATGCATTTGTTTGCTTTATAACTGGTCAAACAGACACGTTTTTTTGCAAACACAAGAATATTTATGGGTGCACCCTTCGGTGGTTTGTCGCATGCTATAAATGAACGGGACAAAATATAGTTTATTGTCTTTGAAATCAGGAGGCGGGTGTGAACATGAATTTGGATTCTTCTTAGCTTTTTAATTTGCTGTTTACAGACATATTCTCCTTATAGCAGTGTTGCCTGTTGGCTGACCCCAAACTGCTGTGTCGCAAAGCCACAGCATATTAGTTATGGAACATAGTGATCAAGAGATACTTCTATACATCTCAATCCATCACGGCCTATCAGCTGTCCACGTTCCTCAGCCTCTCTTTGCTATGTTTAGGGGTGTAACGACACTTGAGGGGTCCCGCCTGCAAAGTACATGGAGAGAGCCATCGATGCCCCGGATCCAGTCAGGATCTCCCAGGCAGGGGGTCCGCCGCCTGTGCACCGTGCCTGGGAGGGCTTCCCACACCGTGGGGGCTATTGTTATGCCACACCTTGCCCAGCTGCACCATTCTAAGGGAGGCATGCAAGCTGAGGTTTCCTTTACCAACATTGAAATTGACAATGTCCAAGCCGCCGTCTCATAGTGACCGGCTCCCTCTTCCACTGCCGACCCAATCAAATGTGTTTTATTGCGCTTCCAATATTAAATGCAAGGTAAACAAAAAATTGGCTGATGTGTATAGTGTTTTTATTCAGTCAAGGAACTGTCATTCAGCGACAACATAGGGGAACAGTTGACAGATGAAAATTAATCTGGCTAAGGGATTAAATGGCAATATTGGACCTACTTTTCAAAATTGTAGGTCAATTACAGAAAGTGCGTTCTTCTGTGACTGACTGGGACATTTATCATTTCCAAATACTTAGAAAATGTCATACTCGTAAATTTACCATGTGAAGATCCAGACCAAGTCATAATTTCTGCATCCATGCGCCCACTACTATTAATGTCCTGTGATATAATAAGCTGCAATGAATAGCTAAGTATCATGCTTTGTGGTGTCTCAGAGTAGTTGTGACGTTTGCCACCGACTTTTCCTTTGGTCTTACAAAATATAACATCACTAGAACACCTCAAAGGCATTTTAGACATCTTTTTAAGTGGGCATCCTGAAAACAGGTTTTGAAACATTCTTTACTCTCCCCGCCTTCAGTTTGTGTCACTAGCGCAGTCTCACGGCCTAATCAACCCACCTCATTAATAATGAGCGATCTACCTCTGTACATGTGTCTATTCTGAGAGGACCAGCTGATTGTATTGACAAGGACGGTGCTGAGGGATGGAAATAGTGCAGATTCTGCCGGCTAATCAGCAGCCTCGTTAGACACATGGGGGGGATCTTCGTTAGAGCCATGGATGGGGGCGGGGGCATCTCTGTTAGAGCCGCAGACTGTCCATCTCAATTAGACTGGAGGGATATGTTAGTCACTCTCAGCATCCCTGTTCCTTACCCTGGGGGGATATAGTCATTAGCAGTGGGGTTATCATTGTAATGGAGTATCTTGTTAGCTACCCTAGGGGGCTTGTTCATTACCCTGGGGTACCATGTTACCTACACATGGGACTCAATAATAGAGTGAAGTAGTGTGGCTCACTGGTTAGAGGCGGCAGGCCCGAGAGCAGAGGACGGCCCGGGACCAGGGTTCGATTCCCGGCGCGGCAGGTTTCTGGACCAGGGTCAGCAGACTCGATAATTCTCTCGCCTCGGTGCCCACTCTGATCAGCGATCACACTCGGCAACTCTGGGCATTAGCTTGCCTCATCTTCACTAACGGCCCCACCAGACCGCCGGGGATGCCTGGTCTCACCCTGGAGATACCCATTAAGGGACCATCTCTCAGGGAAGCCAGGAAGGGTTTCGCAGCGGTCGAAGCGCCTTGGGACCCTACGGGTAAGTAGTGCGCTATATAAATGCCAATACATTTACATGCCAATACATTTACTTCTATAGCTGTGGCATGTCAGGTGTGCAGCCCCAGAGGGAGCTTTCCATAGAGTGTCAGTGGTACAGGGTGTCATTTCAGGGAAATAAACTTCTCTTGGCCCTGTAGAGATAATGGGCCCCTATTTCGGACACTCCCCAAACTGAGGGTGAGTAATTCTAAAGGTTTCTTCAAAATACAACCGCAAACGCAATAATAAACATGCTCTGTTCTCTTTAGTCTATGAACCAATGATACTGTCATTTATATTTTAATGGAAACACTTTCAAAAGCAAATTCTCAACATCGTAGAAGGAGCATCAGTATTTTTTTTTAAAATAGTAGACCTGTCTTATATTATTTGTTAACAGACGGCTCCCTGTACCCCCTACAGTCCGCTTCCATCTCATAATTGGGAAGATGTGAATTGTGGGTACATCACCCGCCGTGCTGACCCATTCAGTGGTGCTAGAGTTTGAAGTAAACTCTAACAGTTTGGGATAGCGACTCATGAAGCAGCTGCCACTTCCCAATCATCAAAATCTAGTCTTTTTTGCCTTCTGAGATCTTATTATGAATTTATATGTTTACTTTACTACTCATATTTTTACTGTTTGCGGAAAGCCAATGATGAATCATGTGTAGGAGAGGGTGTGTTTTGTAGGTTTTGTGATGTAGCAGGTAGGCCTATGGCCTAGAGTGTTGACACCGGTTCTTGCGGGTGGAGGACTATTCTGGTTGGTCACGGTGTTGCCTGGCGGATAAAGGTGAAGTCCGATACAAGGGCTGAGCATCACTGGTCTTTGAAGGACAGAGTCATACTAGATTTTCAAGATACCCCACAAAAAATATATGCAATAAACTAATCTATATGGGAATCATTTACATTATTATGATTTTTTCTGATAACTAATATTGTGTGCTTTATGTTACGCTCCTATATGTCGTGTTGGTAATCCTAATCCACAACTTCTCATTTTACCGCCCTATGTTCTATGGTACTCCCTACCCAAAGCATTACCTGTCACTTTGTCATATACTAGATCTTACAGTGCTGTATGTCCTCACCTGCTCTTGTTCTTCTGGCCAATGTGTCGGAGTGGTCACCCTGCACCATACTTTCAGGCTCTCTTACCCACTCGGCTTCGTCTTATAGTCATATGGGTCTGCGGGACAACTGATAATGATGATGATGATGATAAGGATTTGCTGTTGTTTTAAAAAGACAAAAATAACCTGTTCGAGGCATAGGAGCTGCAGATCACACACTGTGCATAGATCGCCATCTGGTGTTGTGCCCGGATGTTTTCTCTTGTTGTTGTATTGGAAAAGTCTTTGGAAGTCACAAGATAGGTAACTCCTCCATTGGATCATAGTGTGCATGGGCATGGGGACCATCTTCACAACCTAATCACGAGACCCAAGCCCATTTAACTGGTACATAGCATGTTACTCTATGGAAAAGGTGATCTGAAAGATACTTTAATAGCAAATATTATTCAACACCTTCCTTTTACACTTAAGCCGGCGTGCATCCCAGGAGAAAGGTTTATTTTCTTGAATACATTCACACAAAGAATATTAAACATTAAACCAAGAATACTGCATTATTCAGACTAATCATAAAAAACAAGGCTAATAATAAAATAATAATCACTGCTTTTATGCACATTGTTCACACCTTTCTACTTCTCCTGCAATTACAGCGTCCGCCTCCTAACAACCCTCCAACCATTGCCAGCTACCATATAGAAGCGTGCAAAGACCCATGAGCTTGTTTTTACATAATTGACTCCGTTTGCATATCTGTATTCTTTTTGTATTCTGGGTGCAGCAGACTTTAATCACTCATGTTGTATTCATTTCTCTCTAGAAATCTTTTGGGCACTATGGTTTGTCTGTAAAATATTGAATTCTTTTTTAGACTTCCCTTCCTTGACCGAATCACCCCCATGGGGACGTCTCCACTGACGCTATGAACTCGACAAATACCTTGCCATTATTCATCACAATGTTCTCTGATCTTCTGAATGTAAAATGAATTGCTTCTGGATGTCTAGCTCATTGTTTCCCGATAATGTCTGCCCTGATGGATGCATACTCTGCTGCTAACACTGATGGGAGCTTTATTGGTTCTGTCTGTCTTTGATGAAAAGCCAACCTCTTTTGACAATTTTTCCATAACGAATGGCTTTCGCCAAGCTGACAAAGCCAACTTGGAGAATGGTTTTCTTGGTGAAACCTTGTCAGGTTGGTTTTGCATTTTATTATTTTTTAATTTATCCCTACACAACACTTATTTTTCTTTCCCAATTTATGATTTCCTTCTCTCTTTAAATGAGAAAAGGGTTTGGGTTCTCGCCTTAATTTTCTTAACCCCTAGGATGCTGGGGTTATTCCCCTGCCGTGCTGGGGGGATGAGGGGCGCGCACAGCGCCCGGGTGCTCATGACGAGCTCAGCTCGTCATGAGCCACGGTGGTCGTGTGCTCATGACGAGCTGAGCTCATCATGACCACACCCTTTTCATTAAAATGCTCGCACAGCAGGGGATTTTGCCCAGCGTGCGAGCGTTCTAACGGTCAGGACAAGCTCAGCTCGTCATGAGCACACGAGAACCGTGGCTCATGACGAGCTGAACTCGTCATGAGCGTGGGAGGGGTTAACCCCTGTGCACCTCCATCTTGTACCCTATATTCCTATCCTTGACTGTTTTTAATTGGCCATTAATTTCCCCCGATTCTGCTCCCCTTACCCCTCCACTTTATTTCCATTGTTTGTATACTTTTTCCACCAGCATGATGCTCTGTATTTATCTAGCCCTATTTGGAAGTTCCTCCCCTAATCAATGCTACTGTCACCCATCCCAAAGGCCGTCCCCTTTTGTCCTATTGACCTTCACATCTCTTTTCCGTTCTTCTTGCCCCTGAGCATAGTCTTCTTTTACTTTTCCTATTGTATCATGGTGGACATAAAAACAATACAGTGACCTTTTTTCATGTTTTCTCGCTATTCTTAATATACTAGTAATTATAAGAAGTTTATGTGTATTTTTTATACCAGACCTAGGATTTAAACCCAGAACCCAGGGTTTAAACCCAGTACCCACGATTCAAACCCGGGTATGTGAAATATAATTTCCACAAAAACTTTGTATTATGTGGAAAAAGTATTTCATCCTTCTCACTTTTCAACAAAACTAAGTTTCGTCAGCCTGAATCTGTCAGACTGGCATTCTTCAATGTGGGATTCCATCAGAATTATGTAATACAGCTGTCTCAGTGAGATTAGATATCAGTGACATTTTTTGATTCAAGGAGAATATATTCAGAAAGAAGGAAAAGGCTGCCTTTGTCATCAAGCACTCTTTCTAAAGAAGCCTGTTACTTTTGTTGTTAAGGTTTTCTATCAGGGTTTGGTAACTTATCTAGCCGCATTTGCCAACATTTTGTTGCCATGACAAAAATGAGTGAGCTCCTATCAGGTTGGGCAGCCTTCAAGTCATTAACACAGTGTCATGTAGGAAAACATTCCTTCAAAGAATTACACAGTGACTTTTCTATAAATATCATTTGTGGTTCCAACATGTTTCGTACTTTTTTTGTATCCCCTTCTTCAGGAGAAGTTTCAAAAACTTTCAATAGACTTCGGCAGTTTATTTACGGTTCGCCTACCAGTGCATCTCAAAGTTGGTGGGTAAGGTGACTCGGATGAGTGAGTAACGTACTCAGAGTGCATTGTGCCTTGGCCGAGTGTGAGATAGAATTAGAGATCAGCAAGTGCATACAAAACAACAGATCTGCAGTACAATCCTTGGGACTTTTAAGAGATATCATATCCTGTTAGGGCAACCCGTTTAAAACAAATTTGCACCACCAGTCCATAGTCTCTAATATTTTCAGACAGTGGGAAAAAATAAGACACCCCTTCCCCTTATATCCCGGCTTTCGACCCTGCGGAGAGGGTGCTGCTGAGAGGCATTTTCTTAAAGGATTTTGCAGGTGAGCCCTCACCTGTTCTTGTGACTTCACGCCAGCAGGAGTCGTCATGGTTCAGAAGCAGCAACGTACCATAAATTGAGCTGTATGATGGGCCATGTGTGCTGGTCATCCTCGGTTCTAGAGACCCCATTCATTGCACAGGTTCTATTGGTTGATACACCAATAGCTGAAAATTGAGTGGCTACTCTGGTGTGTGTCATCCTTCTCTCTGCCTATGTAAAGCACTTGGTTATGGTATAACAAAACTTGAGGATGGCCCTCTGCAAAGTACTTGCAGGTGGCCCCTACGCTCCGGACACAGTCCGAAGCTCTCTGGCCAGAGGCTTGCCAGTTCTGGAGGAGACCCCTGGAGCTCTGGAGCGTTTGTTACACTACTGGTTATAGATTCTTTCCCATGCACATGCATGAAGTACGGTGGCTTCTCCTCCGCCTTCATAAAAAGTCAGACCAGAACTAATCCGCAGGCGTTAGATTTGCCAGAAAAGCTATAGTCTACCACCTACATTGGGAGGTATAACTGGTTGGCCATCAAAACAGATATTTCACATACTTTTGTACTGCAACAACAAAGGCCCTGGATATCAAATTTGTTCAGAAATTCAATTAGGCGGCGATTTCCTCCCTAACTGTATTAAATGAAGCCATGTCATAAATATCCTGCACATTCAGAAGGTTAGAAAGGAACAAGGCAACCTTACAGCAGTGTACCCATATTTATTCATTTATTTTGTCATTTCTTTTATATATTTTTAAACTGCCAAAGGACAGCACAGTAACACAGACGTTTCTAGGATCAAATATAAAATGCCCAATTGGTAAATTAAAGTCTCTCTAAGATGCCAGATTGAAAGATGCCTTAAAATTTCATATATTTGATAATTTCTTACATTTTGTGATTTCCTCCACAGGGCATTTTACTATCATTGTCGAAGTGCCATTTTTGTTCTCGATTGTAATGCAACTGTAATTGTTTATTTTTTTGACATAATTAATCAAAATGGAAAGCTTGTGTTCCCACATTTGCATGTGTGTCTATCTTTCCTTTGAAGTTCTCCCAGACAGTAGCATATTCTGAGCACAACACCTGGGGTGGCTGCATGTCATGTTCCCATCAGACATAAAGGGGTCTAGGCTCATGCAGCGGCTTTGTAAATGTCAATTTATGGAAAGTGGAAAATGGATGAGCAGTTTTCAGTGACAGGAAATCTATTCTTGCCTTGTCACCAAACACATTGGGTGATAAGACAACCTGCTTGTTAACTCGATTGGTCTTTGATGGCGATGCACTCTGTTAAGTGGGCCTAAAACACAACCAAGAATTCCTTAAATTAAGTTCACCTTTAAAAGTAGGACATGTGGGCAAGTAAGGAAATGCTCTTTTGAAGGAGTGTTCTTAAAACTGAAAGCACTTCTATGGGATGGAATATATGGGGCCTTTGGAAGGAAGTTTATTTGAGGAGACACATCCTTTAATAGCAAATATTGCCCAAAAATGGATAGGCTGATGAGCAAGAGATGCTCTTTTATAGAGGACCTTCTCCCTGACTGATAAGATTGTGGATACATGTTACAGCCTGGAGTGGAGTCTGTGCTGGTGCGTTATGGTTTCAGGAGATGTTCTACAAGTCACCTCGACACTGAAAGTTCTTCTTTGAAGAAAAATAGTTTGTAATCATCTGAGCCCAGCACTAGATGGCAGGATTATGCACAGAATGTGCATTGACAGCACGTCCAATCTGTAAAATGAGTATTACAGGTAACGTTTTTCTGTGTTTACATGGAGACATACACGGGGGACAGTGGGGTTGCTTTTTCATACAAGTATTCAACTGGGACTATGGGTAGGTGTTCATATGAAAGGGCTCATTTTATAGTTTCATAAATAGTTATGTTCCTATAGGAAGTAATATCCTATCAGATGAGTGGTATGAAGATGCCAGGTTTTCTCTTGCAGTACTTCTGGAATCTGGAGTACCAGCTGAATCCAGATTCCAGCTCAGGGCACAGAGCCTGTGACATCATGATAGCATTCTATTCTTTGAAAATGTAACCCCTCCTCACAGAAGTGTACAAGTTTGAGGAATGTAAATATTGGTGAAGGAGCATATCATATGCATGTATGTGTTGTTACCTTTACCAAAGCCCAAAGCATTTGGGATGTATGACATTACTACTCATGCTTTTACAACGCATGCCTTTACCACGCAGGTTTTACAACGCAAGTCGTTACAACGACTTGCGTTTGTGGGCGCTGGATAGTGGATAGTTTAATTTACTATTCCAACTCCAGTCCCGGTGGATAGTAGGGAAGGTTTTGGATAGGAAATTAAACTATTCCCTATCCTACAGCGCCCCCCAGCACAAGTCGTTGTAACGACTTGCGTTGTAAAAGTTGCGTGGTAAAGGTACTGCGTGGTAAAAGTTGCGTTGTAAACGCTGTTCCCCAAGCATTTGCGACCTGTGTCTTTTAAAGATTCTAGTGTGTTGAACAGGTAGCAGCCCGATCCATCCTGACGCAAAGGGAGATCATTTAATCTCAGTCCAGATGAAGAGGCAGTAGATGTCCGTTAAATGTGGAATCGACTTTAATTTACTATGTACCCTATGGCAATGTGGGGTTGAGCTCCATTGTAGCTGAAATATGTCGTCACACAATTGCCTACAAGGATAGAAAAATTTGAACAGGTGGGAAAATGGCGGTGGTGTTAAACTCAAAGATGGCCTACCCAAATTGCTAAACAACATTGACCGCCACTATTGTTTCAGAAGAGCACTTAAGATAACGTTGTTCCAGAGAGCAGATTCTCACTGCTGCACCCTGAGCCTTCACACAGACCGATGAGATGCCGAGTGTTTGATTAGCAAGGCTGCCCAACAATAAATCCTAATTTGTTCCAACTGAGTTATACCACATTGCTAGTAATGCAGCCAGTCTCAGTTAAGTAAAGGTTTAAACAGATCTTTGGACCATGTTCAATTGCATAATTGTCTATTCAGACAGACCAGCAGGCTGCAGTCATCATTATCATGGTCTGAGCAAACCATCAAAGTCTGCTTATTTGGATAATAATTTCTAAAGACCATTGAACCATGATTGTTTAAACAGACCATTAATCTCTTCATATTTATAAAATGATTAATACCAACTAAGCAACTCTGCTTATCAAACTCTGGGAAAGCCAGGAGGGGTTTCCACAGCGGTATGAGTATCAGCGCCAGGAAGCCGAATAGGCGACACCGCAAGGTGACCGTCTGGTGACAGTGCGCTCTATAAGTACCATGACATTTACATTTACATTTACATTTTATCAATGCTTCATTTGCAAAAGAATAACTGCCGGGCCCAAAGCTTTTCACAGAATGTCATGGTCGGTGCTGTTGACCGTCAGGGTGATAAATATCAAGGCTACGTAGTCTTGATTCCACTTCACACCGCTTTGGTCCACCACTAGATATTTACAAACCCCTTTATCTTACTCTTGTAGGTTCTTTTTCAACCCTGATTTCTTTAATTGTTATTTTTCTGCCTTTCTCCTGCTCCTTTTCCCCCTTTTTGTCGTTAAATCTATTGCTCTATGTTAAAGTCTGATTAAAAATAAGTACCAAAAATATGTCAAGTTCAACTCCTGCTTTTATAGCACATAAAGAACTTGGCATTGCTTACCTAGAGGACATTACCCACCACTATAATACATTGGGGAATTGGCGTGGTATCTGGGCAAAGCAGGTTACTAAGTTCACCAGAGAGGTCATCAAGAATTGCATAGGTATGGACCGTTTTGATAAAATACCTTGGCTTCAGTACAGAAATACCCTATTGCACGAACTAGAAGAAACCTTGAATCCCGCAGAACCTTAAAGTATCCTGCAATTTAGTAAAAATTAAATAAAATCTATCCTGATGGGTAAAAGGAATATGTGTAGAGAATGCTGGGAAAAAAATCAAACCTACAATAAAATAGGTATTGTATGGGCCAATGCGCTCAGGGGATTCAAGACTAACTGGCCGTTGTGAGAAAAACCTATGACAGATTTTTTTGACCAGATTACGCCTAAAATTGATTTATCATTTAGTGTTTTTTCCAAAAACAGACCTGTAGCCCCAGAAATTACCCAGATGCCCGTTCAACAGTCGACGACTCATTTGATGTTATTTTGCAAATTTTCTCCCAGCCTCAGTTGCACAACAGATTTCCTGTATTTCCTGTCCAGTGAATAAGTTACTTACTGTTTTGGATTTTTCCACTTGATCTTCTGTTTCCTCAAATTTCTTGTGTGGGGCTCGCCAACAGTAAGTTGCTAAGCAAAAATTGGCATCCCCTAGAGTGATTTTCGGGTGCTCGGAGGACACCCAGTAAGATTTTCTCGGCACAGGCGATCGCAACAGGTTGTGGCAAAAAAGCTGCTGCTGGTCTTGGTGGCAGACTGATTCCGAGCACCAAACAAGATTTAAAACCCTGTAGTGTAGTCTCTACAGAAAGGGGGAACTCCTTATTAAACACAACTGCTATTCTCGTATTTACTCTTGAGATAATGTCAACTTTCCTAACATTTTCTACCCATACACAACATTTGTTTTACCCCTATATTTAGTATCACTGTACAGTTTCTCAAAAATGTTTTCGGAATGTTCCCTGGTAACCCGTTGGAGCAGGGAGGCCGATGTTCACCATACAGACCCATATTCAGTGCATATGTCTATGCACGGACCACAAAAGGAATTGTATAAGCTGTGGTTTTTATTATCATTAAAAAAAGAAAAAGTGCATGGCTGTTTCTCCACATGAAAGGAAACTGCTCATAACAAGTGAGCTTTTAATCCTCCCACGCACCCAATAAAATGAGACGGTGGCTCCAACGGGCATAATAACAGGATTATCGCAAAAGGGCCAAATTAAAGAGGCAGATACAGTGGTGAAATACTTGAACCTCTGAAGATTATGTAATTAATTAACCATAATCCAACTAAAGTTTTAAGATTTTAAAGAAAAAATTTCCATCCTGATGAAGGTGAACATATTGGTCTAACGCCGAAATGCTGCGTCGACTGTTGTTTTTAACTTGTTTTGTATGGTTGGTATATCCACATGATTAGATTGTAACCCAATAGGGAGGACTATTAATAAGGATATGAATATATTTTGTGGTTTTATTGAATAAATGAATTTATTTTACACACTTGCAACCGTAAAAGGAATTATTTTTTGAGAATCTGTACTGTGATACTAAATATAGTGGTAAAACAAATGTTGTGTAATGGTAGATAATGTTAGGAAAGTTTACATTATCTCAAAAGTAAATACGAGAATAGCAGTTGTGTTTAATAAGGGGTTCCCCCTTTCTCTAGACACTACACTACAGGGTTTTAAGTCTTGTTTGGTTTACATACATACCCCATCCCTGTGTAATCCATAGTGGTACCTTCCTCCTCTTTACGCCTGATTCCGAGCACCCCCACCGGATATGTTAGCCTATTTGCATTAGCTAGCTCACAGTGCCACTAGAATCTCCTCTTATCGGGGAGAGAATAGTTTCTGGCAATCTCAGAACATGACAACCCTTAACACTCAGAATTGTGTCAACAATATACTACTTTTCGCTCAGTCACTCGTGCTCACTTAGTTTGTACTCAGAGATACACAGAATAAACAGTCTGGGCATTTCAATAAGGATTAATGGAACAGTTTCTATTCTAGTGTAGAATAGATTTGCTGTTACAATCATCAGACAATAGCAGAGATATATGATAGCAGTACTACGAAAGTAAAGGGATTGTACAGTTCTAACATTTTGCAGTAATCATGAATATATATACAAGTACATAAAACACAAGATAAGAAAGTGCGTACTTCTACGATGCCTCCCTAACAAGATGTACCCAAATGTACTTAGGATCTGTGTAGGTGTTATGCCAAGAATCCCCCTATGGTCTAGTCAACCCAATTACCTGAGAAAGGATAGAATATGGGACCCCATCCTAGTCTTGAGTTGGACACCCCGCTAGGGATGTTAGACCACTGCTAGCTGGAGCATCTCTGCATGCAGGAACCTCAGCCTCTTTGGTCAGTGTGTCAGTCGGGAAGTAACAGACTCCTCTTTCTATCTAAGCAAGACATGATGTATATATACCCACAGGTCTCCCCAGGGGTCCTAGCTTGCTGTGTTACTATGTCGGCCTAAAGGATGACGTTGGGCTCGAACTTTAACATAGATATTACACAGGAGATGTGAGTCCTGCTGTGCTTCCAAGAAGCCTCATGCATAATGTATGAGTATTGAACCAGGGAAAAACCTGTGTTCTGAATGCAGTGTCGTATCTAGGTAAAAGGTCAGTCCCTATGAACCGTTATGTGTGAAATGTAGGGAAGGATATAGGGGAAAGGTTGCAGTGTTACCGGCACCTATATAGGGTACCTACATGGAATATAACAGAATCCCCCCATGGTACGTACACTTTTACAAAACAAAGAGCCACAAGATCAAGAATGTGCGAAATTCAATAGTAATTGTGCCAGATTTACAAGCAGTCATAATTTTTTATGCAATTATTTCACCTTTTATAGCATCTATAATAGCAATTGTTTCCGGTCCAGGGAAGGCATGGTTTGGCAGTTCGGGCTGGACTGTTCCCATGAGGCACAGGGTCAGCCTGATTTGCATATAGCCATGTCTGAACTGGGGTGGCAGAGTGGGCTAAAGAACGGTGATGGATCAAACCCAGATCTTTTGACTGGGTGTGAGTGTTTGATTGGTTCTAATGCTCCGTCCATCACCACCCCCACCCCCTTTTTTACCGCTTTGGCCCCCATAAGTGTGGCAGGGTATGCTCAGACGTGAGTCCCTTTCTCACTTTGCCACTGGATTCAAGCAAGCCGGGCTGAAGAAGGCTGGAATGCCAGAAACCGGTCCTCGGAAGCTTGTTTCCGGTCCAGGGAAGGCATGGCTTGGCAGTTCGGGCTGGACTGTTCCCATGAGGCACAGGGTCAGACTGATTTGCATATAGCCATGTCTGAACTGGGGTGGCGGAGTGGGCTAAAGAACGGTGATGGATCAAACCCAGATCTTTTGACCGGGTGTGAGTGTTTGATTGGTTCTAATGCTCCGTCCATGACCACCCCCTTTTGTACAGATTTACAAGCAGTCATAATTTTTTATGCAATTATTTCACCTTTTATAGCATCTATAATAACAATTTCGCCCCAGAATTTTCAAAAACTGTTTAGAAAATAGACCAAAGGTATATAGCCGTGAGTGTTAACCTGCCTCAAAACCTCCCTGTACCGGAGTTAGAATAATATGTAAATCCAGTCACAGACCATGAAAGGGAAATATTGTAAAGGGATTGATAATGGCCAAGTAGATACACACCCCCCACAGAACACCTTGATTCATACTAATGATCAGCCAAAAAATACCCCTACCTATAAGGACAATAAGGTAACACCAAAGGGAATTCAGGTACCCCAGGAGGGACAAACTAAAATCATGACTAAAAAGGTGCCACCAACAGTAGAGGCGAGGAAAATAAATAACCCGCCACAAAACCAGTACACAACAAATCAGAAAAGAAATGCAAATCTACCCCCGGAGTCACTAAACTATGTCATCATATTAACTGGGGTCCCCAAGATACCAGAGGGCAGTATAGAGCCAGACACAAGCCTTAAAAATAAAGTAAATCATTGGCTTCGGGCTAACAGACCTCTTCCACCACACCTAAATGGGGAGATAGTATCTGTTAGACGTTGCGACTGGGTGGGAGTAAGACCAAAAGATATAGATGGCGATGTGATCATCATAAACTTCAGGGACTATAGGGTGGTTAACCATATCTCGGACTGGTTTTCGGGAAGGCAGGAGGGGACTGTAACCACTCGAAACCTGAGTTATTTTTATCCCGAAGGTTTGATGAGGCCCCGTATACATCCCTCAAAGTGGGGTCACCGCAATTCACGTGTATCAGCTAACTATAGACAACAACCCAGCCTAGTTAGGCATAGGTACCATGAGCAGCCACCGGGCATCTTGCCGCATTATTCTAATAGATTTGACCACAGCCTAAGTAGGCTCAGTTACAATGATCTGCCACCTATCTCCGTGCCGCATTATCCCAATAGATTTGATCATGGCCTACATAACAACTATCATCATATAAACCCAAATCCTTTTTGGAATATTCCACTCCATAATCTCTATGAACCACTCTCGGGTCTAGACCTAAACGATTGACTCGATATACCAAAAAATAAGCCAAAATATAACCAGGTGAGGGGAAAGGAAAGTATGTATAAGAGCCTCTCATCTGACCAAAGAGTAGGAAGTAAGAGAAATACGACCCCAGTCTATGAAATAGGGATAAAGAATAAAATTAAAAAGATAAATAGGATAAAGGATAAGGGCGATGAAATTATAAAAGGGAGGGCAATAAGGAAGAATGCTGTAGGGAAACCGTTAATTAGACCAACAGAACAGCTTATAAGCGTAGTAACATGGAATGTGTGTGGGATTGCCAACAAAGTGACAGAAACTCTTTGGGTTGAGTTTGTTACTAATGTGGACATACTCTGTGTC
The DNA here is from genome assembly GCF_964263255.1 of Lissotriton vulgaris. Taxonomy (NCBI): domain Eukaryota; kingdom Metazoa; phylum Chordata; class Amphibia; order Caudata; family Salamandridae; genus Lissotriton; species Lissotriton vulgaris. Next base: position 64,932,769 of record NC_141698.1, read on the forward strand.
CAGGAGACATGGGCTTTAAAGGAGGTGCACATGGATGGTTTTAAAACCTTCCATGTGCCCGCAGTCACTTCCAATCATGGCAGGAATAAAGGGGGTCTATGTGTCTATGTGTCCAATCGTTTTAACACCAGTACCAGTGTAGGTAGATCTACGACACCCTACTTTCAATTGGTCACGATTAATTTAAACAGTAGAAATGTGCTGATAGTTGTCAATTTTTATAATAACATTGAGAACGCACATTTTAAGGAAGAACTATTGAAAGTCTCCAAAGAAATGAGGGAGGTAAAACCCTTAAAAGGAAAGGAATTAATCTGGATTTGGGTTGGCGATTTTAACGTGAACATATGTTCTAGCGACACATGTGGATTTGAGGAATATGGGGTGGGGGAACACGGGGATAGCAATCACTTTGTACACCATACTAAAGGGGAAATCTTAAATGATATCATGGCCAAGTTTGACCTAGGGTTTGCAAATAGGTTATGCCACCCCAAGGTCGAATTTACCCCCACCTTCATGGCAAGAGGACTACAATCAATTATTGACTTTATAATTCTCCCGAATAGGTTTGGTAGTAGGGTTACGAGCTTTGAAACTCTTGCTATGGGCCTGAGCGACCACCTACCATTAAAGATTGTCCTTAATATACCGGGTGTTAAAACAACCTCACTAACTGAGACTTTATCATGGACCCAAAATTTAGCGGTAGCACGCCAAAACGGCATTGCTTTAAAATGGAGCATGGCCGATCCTGAAAAAACTTTACAAAGAATCGTGCATGATGCTCTCCCTTCACTACTTGTTTGTTTAGAGGACAATCCCACAAGTGGAGAAATACTGGAGGCCTTTTATAACATCACGGAGACCATAAAGAGTGTTCTGACCAGGAAGTGTCCAAAAAAGAACAACACCCCCAAGGGCTGGTTTGACACCCAATGCACCAAGGCACACAATGTGCTAAAAAAGGCCCTAAAAGATCCAGTAAGGGATCTTGAGACGATTCGAGCATTAAGAAAAGCATATAAAGTAGCAAGAGACCAAAGAAAGAAAGCAATTAAGGAAAAGGCTTGGCAAGACTTACTGGTGGCAGCGGAAAGCAGAGACCCCAAGTTATTTTGGCAGGTAGTCAATTCACCATTCACGAACAACAAGGTGACAGCGAAAATAGAAATCACTATTGATGGAAACGCCTGGGTGGAGTTTTTCTCTAAACTGTACTGTAATACTCTGACAGAGCAACAACTACTGAGTAAACATCACCGGATCCCACTAGAGTTCGAACTTGAGGAGGTCAAGGTAGCTATTAAGTCCTCTCAGAATAACAAAGCCCCGGGCCCAGATGGGATCCCAAGTGATCTCTACAAAATGAACATAGATCTTTGGGCACCTATCTGCTTACGAGTAATGGGGGCTTGTTGTGATATAGGCTTCATTAAAACCTGGGCAGAATCACTGATTATCCCAATATACAAAAAGGGGGATAGGGAAAGCCCATCAAATTATAGACCGATATCACTTTTAGACTCGCTAGTAAAAATAGCAGGTAGAGTAGTCTTGACTAGGCTCCAGGACTGGGCAGAAGAACAGAATATCTTGACCCCAGTACAATATGGATTCCGGCTAGGGATGGGTACTGTGGAACAAGTGCTAAATTTTGTTCTTTTGCAAGGGAAATATACCAGCGCAAAAGAGGGGTGTTTTTACGCAATCTTCGTCGACCTTTCGTCGGCGTTTGATTGTGTTATACACGATAAACTTTGGTCCACATTAGAGGAGATGAAAGTGGATTCTTCGATAGTCCTCTTTCTAAGACAACTATACTTGAATGCCTCTGCCAGAGTTAGATACGGTTTGGGAGGGGAATGCACAGGGTCTTTTCGCATACAGAAGGGGGTGAGGCAGGGATGTGTGCTGGCCCCATTTCTTTTTTCTTTATACACTAACAGCTTGGAGAAGGAACTGGGTGCCAGCAATATAGACTCTCCTAAGGCCGGGAACACGCAGATCAGCTCCCTTTTGTATGCGGATGACGCTGTGTTGATGGCAAGAACAAAGGTTGGCGCACAAAAAGTGTTGAATAGATACATAACATACATGGAAGAGAGGGGCCTCAAATTGAACGCAAAAAAGTCCTTTGTGATGGCATCTGGCAAAGGTGGAGCCAGATGTAAACAACTGAAAGCGGCAGGCACCCTACTGCAAGCCACAAAAACATTTCCATATTTAGGAGTTACTATTGAGGCAACAGGGGGTTGGGGTCCCGAGGTAAAAAATAGAGCGCTAGCATTTAAACGTTCAGTTGCGGCTATAAAACATTTTGCTAGCAAACTGGGCAGAAAACAACCTGGCATAATGCTCAATATATATGTCGCCAAATGCAGAAGTATTGCCCTGTATGGGGCAGGGATATGGGGGTACCATGATGTGACGATGCTTCAGATTATTGAAAATAATTTTTTTCGATATCTTCTGTCTCTCCCAAAAAGCACGTCAAATTATAATTCCCATGCAGAACTAGGTATGGATTATCTGACAGATTTGATTAAAACCCAGCCAATTCTCCTATGGAGGAGAATTTGGGCGTCGCAAGAACTGGGACTAAACCGAGAAATAATCATTGATGTCAAGTCACTAGCTAATGTTAAAAGAATTAAATGGCTTGAGTATGTGAGGAAAGCCCTGACGGACATGGAAAGGCCAGAATGGTATCATAAACCTGAATTAATTGGGAAAATCCCTAAGAAAGCCTTAAAAAACCTATGTATGGAACATTTTAATACCTTAAGGCTTGGGAACGAAGTCAGCAAAAGAACTGTGCTCGATCATCAGCCGCTGCTGACTACATACAAAATGCAACCGTACTTATCTCTCATCACTTTGGGTTTTGAGCGCTTTGTCCTGACTAGATTCAGGTTTAATATTTTTCACCGACTGGTCTCATATCCGGATAAAAACGACTGGAAAAGAACTTTGGCCCTATGCCCATGTGACAATTTATCCACCCAGTCGACCTTCCATCTTGTACTTTTTTGTAAACTGTATAAAAAAGAGCGCGTGAGATGGTTGAAACCCTATCTAAGAGATGGGGCTTGGAGGCAATGTAGGCCGGCTTATTTAAATCTCCAACAATTAGGAAACCCTCTTTGCATTAGTTCCATGTCAATGTTTTTAAAAAGTGTTGTAAAACTAAGGAACCTATCATGAATTTATTAATTATCGATTAATCACCTAAACTTGATTTAATACTGTTTTTATAACTATTTATTATATGTATTTGCAATGTGATTTTTGCTTGTATGAACTGCTTTTATGATTTTTTATTACTTGGTGAAAATCGAATAAAGCAATTGAATTGAATTGAATTGAAATATTGTATTAGCAAATAAAAGAAATGCACTAAAAATGTTTTTTTTAGCCAAATAAATTATTGAACAATAAACCTCCGTGCCTTTCCTTGCAATTATTACAGGTCTCAGTCAGTCTGCAGAAAACGTTACAAATCGAAATTGTCGATGTTGGAATGATACTTTGCAACCCAGTGTAACATCAACACTATACATTCTGAATTGATTGTAGACAAGAGGTTCATATCCTAGCCAAGTCTTTCCAAATGTAAAGACTTTGTCAGGTTGCAAAGCAACAAGAATGCTGCTGGCTGGACCAGTGTAAAAAGGTGTTTGAAAGGTAGTCTTATCGTTTTTTTTCTTTTGTTTCCCTTTGGGTGAAATCCTTCTGTCAGGCTCCTGCTTCAAGCTGGCATCGACATCAACCGGCAGACCAAGTCGGGCACTGCCCTGCATGAGGCGTCCCTTTGCGGGAAGACGGAGGTGGTGCGGCTGCTGTTGGATGTAAGTCTGTTTCTTTGTACTTGTGATTGGCTTAAATCCTCTTTTAGGGCTGGGGTTTTCCATACAGAGAGTTGGTAAAACTCAGCACAGTCATTATGCAATGGGTATCCAGCACATCGCTTGTGCATTACTTCTAATCATCAGCAAAGCTAGAGGGGGAAGCAGCCCATCCTGCCTCCCGGCCAACAGAGGACTGGTAGATTTTGAGTCTTACCTTTTCAAAACATTCCATGCGCTGTAGCTGCACACATGCTATGCATAACAAGTGAACTGATTGCTGCTAATTCAATTCCCACAATGCTCGAAGGAACGACTACGAAGCAGGAATAGTGCGATGACTGGTTGAGCTCTAGGCAAAATAATCCAGATGGCTTCCCATACATAGGAAAATTAAATATTCAGGTTTTTGCTGTCCTTTCAGGACACCACTTGGTTGCAATTTAAGGCTGTGCTGTTTTACCGTGTCTGATAGAAACCCTACCTCAGCTCCCAGAGCCCAGATGCATGTTCACTCACCAGTACTCTCTGAGGCACCAAGAGGAACATTTTCCAAACGGTATCAAAAACAGCAGTCTGCTTTGATCTGTTACAGTTCCTAGAAGAAACCCTTGTCTATAGTCGCCCAAGCCACCTCTCTAGTAGTCATTAAATCCTTCAAACAATAAACCACTATCATTGGCCCGACGTAGCCACAAAAAACAGTTAGCACTAAAGTTGTTTCCACACTGTCCTGCCCATGCCCGTTGGCACATGTCTACATAGATTATCCCTTGTTCCAGCAATATAGACTACACCCACTCATCTAGTGCTCTCTCAGAAGAGCTCTGTTCTCTTCTCCCACTGTCTGGGCCGGATTGGCCGTAGCGGGCACCGGGCATTTCCCCGGTGGGCCGCCAGGGTAGGGGCCGATTCACTGTTCAGCCTCCTCTCCGAGTCCCTGTTCTCTCTGTCCCCTCTCTAAACCACTCACCTCAGTGCAAGAGTTCCCCGGGGGTGGTGGGTGTTTTATGTTCTGCCTCCTCCCTCTCATCTGATGCATCACTCGCTTGCTTCTCAAGCCTCCGTCCTAGCCATCTCCCTCAACCTCCCCTGCTAGGCCAACCTCAAAGGTACCACCCCAGGGGCTCTACCGCTGTGGCATCATGTTTTCCACATGAGACGCTTCATTGAAAGGCTCTCTTCCAGCTGAACTGAGGCAGCGCCTGCCTCTAAATGCTTCTGCTCTGTCTGTAAAAGCAAATGCAAGAGCCAGATTAAAGAGCCCCTTTACTGTGCCAACAATGGCCTCAGCGTGGCGGAAAGAAAATAGCACTCTACACCCTGTGCATTACGGTTGTTAAACACCATCTTTGATGCCAGCTGCCGTCTGCACTTTCAGAGCCTGGGTAGCTTATTTATTTATTTACACCATTTTTTTGCCATAAAAACAGCAGAGAGCTTTACTGATGGCTAAACATAAGAATAGGTATAAATAGCAGTTAAGGCAGGATATGTTACCTGAAAATATTTTCTCTGCTATTGACTGAGTTGAGCCTTTTTGTGTTCTTAGATCTCATTCCACCATCTGTGCCTAGAGCTTTTGGGACCTCATATCTCCATCTGCGGGCTTGTCTTCTGGGATCTTATTCCACCATCTTTGGGCTGGGCTTTTGGGTCTGATTTTACCATTTGCAGGCTGTTCTGAAAGAGGCTTGGCTCAGTTTCTTACTTTTATTCAATATTAGAACATTGGAATGTTGAGAGTTCTATTGAAGTCAGTGGAGTTGTTCCGGGCTTATAATGGCTAATATAATGAATGAATGAATGAATTCTTTATTTCTGTGGTTAATAAAAACCATTACATAATACAATGTTAAAAACTTTTGGGGGTCGAAGAATAAATATAGGTGCAGGATATTGTTAAAATGTTTCCTTCTTGTATTAAAACGGGCAACTTAGCGACTGTATTTTAAGTTAAGCGAGTCAGTAGTTCAGTGATGGCCAGACATCTGAGACAATGACCCTGACATTTAGGGGCCGCCGGACTGTTCACCCCACTCAACCTGTGGGGACTTGTCCTTCAATATTATACGGGTATGTTGAACAAATTTCCCAAAGTTGGCCATATGCTTCCCAATGTCCAGAGTGTAAAGCTGCTGGACTGCCTCCTGTGCTGTACGGGTCTCCAGTTGGGAAAGAATAGGTCTAAGATGGATTCTGCGAACTAGCCGCAGAGCAGGGAAGCAAAGTAAGATGTGGGCCAGGGACTCTCTTTTGTATTTGCAGAGGCGACACTCTGTAATGCCCAGCTGTGCTTTCCCAGTTGGATATAATTCTTTTAGGGGGAGCGGGTGTAGTTTGGCTGCTAGGATCCAATGTAAGGCGTGTCTCCCCACGGGCTGCGTGAGATTAGGTTGTTGCTGAGCAGTATGTGGGGGAGACTTTGGGTCTCATGAAAGTCTGCCATGGATTCCATGTCCAAACGTCAAGAGCATCATCAGAAATGCTTTTGTATTGTTATTTTGATGGTGGCGTAGTCGATTAAGCTAGGGTCCAAGTTCTCTATGACAAGTTGCAGAAGATCTTTGGCTGAAGCTAGACAGGCGGAGCAACGGTTGTTAGGTTGTAGGAAAATTAATTTTATGACAGCCTTCATGGGGTTCTCCGGAGTAGCCAGCTCTTCTAATTATTATTGGTTGAAATCGAATTCCAGACGAATCAAGGTGTTTCGATTACAGTCTGGTAAACAAAATATATTTTTGTAAACTGTACAGTGTATTTTTTTCCAAGTCCTGCGCAAACTTCCCTGGAAATGCCTGTTGCTCGTAGTTGAGGGACGGTAGTAAATGGCCATGAATTCTCTTTGAATGGCCCTTGTTGTTGGACTATCTAAAATGGCTGATATAAGCCAGGAGCTCATTCAATGTTTGTCTTCATGTTTCTCCCTTTTAAATTTAGTACGTTGTGCCCTTAGTCGTTGGAATGTTCTAATAACCTCATAGCCCTTCTGCCTCTGGCTATACGGGTTGTTAAAATTCTTCTCCCTTGTTAACTTGGGTTAAGGGCTTTTAACGACCAGAATAGCCTTCGGCAGCTGGCTATAAGGCTATATTAGAACATTACAATGCTGGAAGCTCGACTGGAGACAGTGCGGTGGCTCAGCTCATCATGGCTGGTATAGGTCTTCTGCTCCAACATTCCAATGTTTCTCTTTCTGTTTCTCCCTTTTTAATTTTGATCATTCTCCCCTCAGTCGACAGAATGTTTTAAGACCAATGTAGCTCTTCTGCCTCGGACTATACCAGTTGTTAAAGGCTTACAGGTATATTAATATTTCTATTATCAGGCAGGTTTGTTTCTTGCATTTCTTTTTTAACCTGGGGTGTGCAGTTTTTGTCCTTTAGAAAGTTGGTAAAGAGTGAAGAGGTTTGTGTAAGAAGGGGATACAGAGGCTCTTAAAGTCTGACAACTGGGTGAGAATTATTGCTCATATTGTAACCGGTCACTCTGAGCAAAGGTTGGTTATCATGCCGTAATTGCAGAGACCCTGATGAAGTGACCATGATGTCACGAAATCTGTATTGGCCAGTTTGCTAATCAGGAAAAGGAAAATAAATCTTTTTAGGTATAAAGAATTCTCACAGAATTGAATGTCTTATCTGTTTAGACCTCAAAACACAGTCTGCCGAGAGATTTGTGTGTTAATAAATATGTCAGTTTAAGGTTATTTTTTATATCCAGGAAAGAACCCTTCCAGAAAAGCAGTGATGTGGTCTGATTTTGTTGCATCTTTCACCAGTTGCGCTGAAGCATGAGGGGTGTCTTTGAGAGGTGATGTGTGTTTGGGAATGTGTGATAGTAGTGCCTTGCTTCTGATAACATTTGAGAATGGCAGAATTGGTGGCATTAAATATCCTCAGGAGATGGAATTAAAATGATTCATTCTTCATGAGTTTAGCAAACGCTTCATTTATATTTAGCTTAAAATTGATAATAAAAGATAGATATGAGGCACGGGGAACAGAAGGGAGATATTCCTAGAGGGCAAGGCAAGTGATTTTTGCACTGATGCTGGAAAGTGATTGGAATAAAGGAGTAGGAATTTAGCTTTAGATAGGTTTAATTTCCAGATTATTGTTCTCATCCATTTTGTTAACTTCTTCACAAAGTATTTTAGGGTTTTTACACTGAGGGTGGGAAATCTGCAGCATAGCGCAGTGTCATCAACATAATGATGTATGGCTATCTTCCTGTCTTGACTCGTCATGCGTAGGTGTTTTATCGATGGAGTGAACAGGTAATGGGGAAAGGATTGAGGCTTCAGGAATGGAAGGGTTGAAGATCTGAAGGCGTCCATTTTCACACACTGAGACCTCGCTGAAAGGAACAATTGGGGCCTATTTATGATGTTTCCTTCAGTGGGAAAGCCAATTCGTACATGGCAGCTGCGAGTATAAAAACATTGGCATATCCAATAGCGCTGCGGATGGTCATTAAACACCATACCTCTTAGCTTTCCTGGCACTGTCTTCCTTTTGAGATTTAACATCCTGCTTACAGATCCTAGACCACTTGAGGCCCTATTTCGATGCGAGTCGGACAGCCTCTGACCCTCATCGCGGTTTCAGTTTTGACCGCCGCATTACGATGCAGGTGGTCAAAAGTGAAACTGGGCGGTCATTCTGGCTGGATTCCGACGGGCTCAAGGAGCCAGTCGGCCACTCGCCGACCGACATGTAATCCCAGTGGATGGCGTTTCCACCATCGGGATTACGATCTCAGTTTCCAACAGGATTTCCATGTCAGACTTTTTGACATGGAAAGTCTGTTTGAAAGTGACAATAGGGGCCCCTATCAGGACCCCTTCACCCAGTGGCCTTCGGTTGGGGGCTGAGGGGGCACCTATGGTGCCCCCCTTTTGATCCCTGCACCATGTGACAGGCACCCTGAGGGTTGAACAGATTCTCCTATTTCCCTATGGGAGCTTGTGATACGGGCGTTTAAGGCCGTAGCACAAGCTCCCATAAGGAAATGGGAGAATCCGACTGCGCCATGTGCGGTTGCATCGTAATAAGGTATGGGGAACCATACTGATACGGTGTCAAGCGGACGCAAGTCCTCCTGACATCATAATAAGGCCCTTAGTGGGATGCCAAGATATCATTAATGCCAAATTTTAATTTAGCTTAATTGTCCTTGACTTTATTTTGAAAAACATAGTTTTGGTCTTTTTTCAGAGTTTTTCAGGATGATGTGGAAAGCAGTGTGCGCGGGTGTGTGTAATTTACTTGTCCATTGATAATGATGAGGTTTAAAGCCATTCTCTAGAAAATGTAATTTCTCTTGTGTGTTCTGGTGTTGTGTGAGGTTTTTACCTTTAAGGTCCTGCGTAACAATGTGAAGAATGGTTGGTCTATATTTAAATATTCTAGATTGTTAGGCATGATGACAGAGCTACCAACAGCTGCTTTGCATGGCCTTCTCGATTTTACTATAACTAATCATTTTTACATGTATTTTCCTAATCATGGCCTATGCATTTGGTGTTTGGTGATATGTTTCCCAGAGCTCATTTTTGCTTTCATCTATATTGAGCAGTTCGCTGAAATGCAAATTTTAGACTGACCCTTAAATATATAAATCAGATGAAACACCTGGCCATACAATGAATACAGCTGACGTTCATCTGTTGGGTACAATTGTTTTCACACTATGAAATAATGTCTATCCTTGTAGTCCATCATAGTTCTTACATATTCAAGTGCAAGTCCAATCATTTTTCCCAGTCATCCGATTTCTTTAGCTTTTTTGCTTTTATGTTCTTTTGCATGGTTATGGCTCCAACACCCATACAGATGATTTAGTTTGCATTTGTTTAAATGGGCCTATGAACGGTGCAAAACTCATGAAATGCCACTGGAAGTTTGTGCATGTGCAGACTATTCAAAAATATATTAGTAATCATGCGGCTGTTGACAATGCAAAAAAATACATATTTTTACTTCCAATTGAAACACAGAGCCTTTTTACATTGCAATGAATATCAGTGAAACAAAAATATCCAGTAATTTGCAGCATGTAAAATTTGCTCTAACAAGAAATCACCGTGCAAAACACCTTAATGAGAACCCTAAAATATGTTGGCAGTAGACCCTTCTGCTGTGATTTGAAATATGATATTACACTTGCCAGTGATATATGTACTTTGTGCTTATCAGTATCTCTCCTACTGCTGTTACTTTGTTACTCGCTCCACCTACCGCACGGCCCCCGTGTGTCCTAGGTCTCCACTGCTAATCCTGTTCCTTGCCGCCGCTGCCTCAAGGGACTCCGCCCTCAGGCCTTCCCCCTAGCCGCCACCTCCGCTCTTCTTGCCGCCGTTTCTGTTTTTCCGCCGTTTCTGTTTTTCCCGCCCCCCGCCGCTGCTCCCCTGCGGCCCGCCCCCTTCCTCGTACCCGATCCCCATTCGCCGCCCCGCTCCCGCCTCGCAGCTACTCCTCCCTCCTCCCGCCCCCCCCCCCACTCTCCATTTATGGCGGAGCGCATGCGTAGGCGCAGCGGGTGCGCCGATTGCGCGCCAAAGGAGCGCCAGAGTCAAGCCCGTCTGCGCCCGTCCGCGCCTGGTCCGCGCCTGGTCCGCGCCCAGCGCCAGACCCCCTGGCCCCCGCAGATGCCAGCCCACCCGCCGGACTTACGACGCCGCCACCCTCAATGCACTCACCACCGGCCGGATCCCCGGCTGCCACCGAGCTACCCCAAGACGCACCCACGGACCCTTCACCTACCAATCCTGCAAGTTCTCCTGCATCCGGACCTGCACCACACCCGCCAAGCCGAGCACCAGCAGCAACCACCTGAAGTGCATCCTGCTCAACACCCGCTCCGTCCACAGACATGCCGTTGAACTCTGGAACCTGCTCGACACCACATCTCCAGACTTCGCCTTCCTCACAGAAACCTGGATGAACGCCTCCTCAGCGCCCGACATCGCCATCGCCATCCCGGATGGATACAAGATCACCCGGAGGGACCGCGTCAACCTGACAGGAGGAGGCATCGCCATCGTCCACAAGAACACCATCCGCGTCACGACCTACTCCGACGACACCCTCACAGCTGCCGAACATCCTCACTTCCAGATACACACCGACCCCAAGACCACACTCAGAGGCACCCTCATCTACAGACCCCCAGGACCCTGCACACAATTCAGCGAAGACATCGCAGACTTCATCAGCCCACACGCCCTCCCCTCCGCTGACTACATCCTCCTAGGGGACCTCAACTTCCACCTGGAGAACAACAACGACAACAACACCGCCACCCTACTGGACAACCTCGCCAGCCTCGGACTCAAGCAACTAGTGAACACCCCCACCCACTACACCGGACACACGCTTGACTCAATCTTCTCCTCCAGCAAGTACATCTCCTTCAGCCACTCCACCGGAATCCACTGGACAGACCACAGCTGCGTCCACTTCACCTTTAGAAGGACCGCGACTCGCCACCACCCACGACAGGTTCCCCGTAGGAGCTGGAACAGGATCACCACCGACCAGCTCAACACATCACTGAGCCAGAACCCTCCCGCCAGCTCAACGGACCCCAACCAAGCAGGCAACAACCTCACACAGTGGTTCACCAACTGCACGGATGACCTCGCACCTCTGAAAAACCATTCCAGCAGGCCCAGCAGCAAGAAAGCCTCCTGGTTCAACGACGACCTCAAGAACTCCAAGAAGAACTGCCGCACCGCTGAGAACGCCTGGCGAAAAAACCAGACTACAGACAACATGACCGCCCTCAAGCACGCAACCCGCAAACACCACCAGCTGATCCACACCACCAAGAAGACAGCATTCAGGAACGACTAGACAACAACGCACACAACAGCAAGGAACTCTTCAGCATCGTGAAAGAGCTCTCCAACCCCAGCGCCAGAAACAACAACATCACTCCCTCACAAGACCTCTGCGACTCACTCGCCTCGTTCTTCCACAGCAAGATCGCAGATATACACAACAGCTTCGGCGCACAGACCACGCACTCAACCACCGAACCGACGCCCCCCACCACCACCCTCCGCGCCTGGACCCCGGTGAGCACCGAAGACATAATACACACGATGAACACCATCCACTCCGGATCACCAACCGACTCATGCCCCCACCACGTCTTCAACAAGGCCGACTCTGTCATCGCACCCCAACTCCGGGACATTATCAACTGCTCCATCAACACCGCCACCTTCCCGGAGAGCTGGAAGCATGCCGAACTCAGCGCCCTCCTGAAGAAGCCATCAGCAGACCCCACCGACCTCAAGAACTACTGCCCCATCTCGCTCCTCCCGTTTCCTGCCAAAGTAATCGGAAGACAGTCAACAGACGGCTTGCCGCCTTCCTCGAGACGAACGTATCCCTCGACCACTCGCAGTCCGGCTTCCGAGCCAACCACAGCACCGAAACCGCCCTCATCGCAGCCACTGACGACATCTGAGCCCTGCTCGACAACGGGGAAACAGCGGCCCTCATCCTCCTGGACCTCTCCGCAGCGTTCGATACTGTCTGCCACCGCACCCTAGTGCAGCGCCTCAGCAACGTCGGAATCCAAGAGAAGGCTCTAGAGTGGATCATCTCATTCCTCGCCGGGAGAACCCAGAGAGTCCGCCTCCCCCGTTCAGATCAGAGGCCACCGAAGTCATCTGCGGTGTACCACAAGGATCATCACTCAGCCCCACCCTCTTCAACATCTACATAAGCCCCCTTGCAGCCATCGCATGCCAACACAACCTCAACATCATCTCCTATGCCGACGACACCCAGCTGATCCTCTCCCTCACCGAAGACCCAGCCACCGCCAGAACCAACCTACACGAAGGGATGAAAGACGTAGCCGAGTGGATGACGAACAGCCGCCTGAAACTGAACTCGGACAAGACGGAGGTCCTCATCCTTGGATCTGCACCCTCTGCCTGGGATGACTCCTGGTGGCCCCCTGCCCTGGGCAGCGCACCCAAACCAAAGGACCACACACGCAACCTGGGCTTCATCCTGGACTCCTCCCTTTCGATGACCAGACAAGCCAACGCCGTCTCATCATCATGTTTCAACATCCTACGCATGCTCCGAAAGATCTTCCGATGGATCCCCACGGAAACAATGAAGACGGTCGCCCAGGCACTCGTCACCAGCCGACTGGACTACGGAAACACCCTCTACACCGGAACCACAACCAAACTGCAGAAAAGACTCCAACGCATCCAGAACTCCTCCGCACGACTCATCCTGGACATCCCCCGACACAGCCACATCTCCGGACACCTGAGAGACCTGCACTGGCTCCCCGTTAGCAAGAGAATCACGTTCCGACTCCTCACCCACGCACACAAGGCCCTCCACGACCTGGGCCCCAGGTACCTCAACAACCGCCTAACCTTCTACACTCCCACCAGCCAGCTACGATCGACCAGCCACGCCCTCGCCACCGTTCCACGCATTCGAAGAGCCACCATGGGAGGAAGATCCTTCTCCTACCTGGCAGCCAAGACTTGGAACTCCCTCCCCATCCAACTCCGCCTGACCCAAGACCACCTCTCCTTCAGGAAGCAACTCAAGACCTGGCTGTTCGAGCAGTAGCAGACCCCCCCCCCCCCCCCCCCCCCCCAAGCGCCTTGAGACCCTCCGGGGGAGTAGCGCGCTACACAAATACCTTGATTGATTGATTATGTCTGTTTCTTTGTCCCAGACAGTCCTCTTTGCCTCCAACTTTACCGCAAACGTGTTTACTCCCTCACTATTTTCTGTCACTTGCTTTGTCTAGCCTTCTCTTATTTCTCTTGCTTCTCTTGACATCCACTCTTTCCTTTCACCTGCTTCCGCCTCCTACCTTTCCCCCTATGTTCCTCACTCCTTACTTCTCCTGCCTCATTCATGTGTATATACAACAAATCTGATTTAATGTTATATGGCAACAAATACCAGGTTATTGGATATTAACCGTAGATGATCATGTTTCTCTAGCAAGACTCAACCAATCGAGTAATACTTTCCAGTTTCCCACCCACTATTTCCTTGCTAACATAATCGCCAGTGTTTACCATGCCTTAGTTCTCTTTCAAGACATAATGACAGGCTGACCGCATAAGAGAACCTTCGCTAAGACGTATTAATGCGTACTCGACTGGTTTTGTAGCTAAAAACTACGGAGCTTTTTATGACCATCGTTAGACCTGGAAAATGATTGCAGACTTCACTTTAGGTTCTCAGAGGCTGGCAAGGGAAATAAAAAAAAAGAAAAATGTCACTAATATTTCATGATTGTACAACCTGTAATTATTGTGAGGGAACAAAAGCGTAAAGTGAATATTACAGAAGTTACACCTGTGCAGCAATAAGCACAATAGGCTGCACCATCATTTAATTTCTAAATCTTTAATGGTATTAATAAATCTACAAAAGCGAGAAACTGCAACATTAATTTTCGGTATCTGAGGATTTTCCGCATGTTCAATAGCCTCTAGTTTCTCATAGCAACACCAACCCCAGGGGAGCGACACTGAGCCAAAGACTAGCTTATGAGGACATTTGCGCATATTGAGCATGGTGTGCCAGGGGAATGTTTTTATCAATCAGACTGGATCTTCCATGAACTTAACATGACATTTAAATGCTACTGAATTAGCGTACAATGCGAGTGATCTGAGACAAGTTCCAACTGCAGGGCTTGCTTTACTGTGCTCATTAGTACATGCAAGGCACATTTCCAAAGTACCTTTCAGCGGGCCTGGCCATTTTTTTAGCAAAAACAAGGCAATCTCAATATAAGACATGAGTACCTCTTTCCCTTGAATAGTTTTGACCAATTAGTAGGCCTGTGGGCAGTGAACCCTGCTCCGTTTGTGGAGTTTTCCGCACTCAGCGAAGCACGCAGAGTTCTGAAATACTGTGCATAATTTTTTTCTTCGCTCACCAACGTTAAGTTGGTGTGGCGGGATCGATGGAAACACAAACTCGGTGGGTGTTGGTAAGGCTGGCTTTATTGTTTTTAACACGCGCTTGTGCCGCGTGATGTTTCTGTAATAGGGTAGTGGAGGTTTGGAGACTCGGCGAGCTGGGGAACTCCTCTCCTTCCTGTGATCTCCGCCTGGTTTTCCTCCCTCCCGTGGACTTCTGGGGGCTGTAGGCGCGTCCGTTTTGCTTGCCGGTCTCGGTTACATGAAAAATAAGAGAAACGGACTCAGTAAAGGGCTCTGGTTCACTGAGAGAATTAGGGTAAGGGTGTGAGGGCTGCACTCGTGCACACAGGTATCTACGACGTGTCGGTGGTGAAGTAGGGAAGGGGTTCAGTGATGGGTTGACGATGGCGGGTGCTCTACGGAGGTTTAAAACCTCTTCTACCCGCCCAGCCCACGATACGGTCCCGTACCTGGCTGAGCCACACTTCCCTTGAAGTGTGGCTGGGCGAAGCGCCTTGTCGTTGGCCTCCTGGCTCTGAAACAGCTGAACTCGCCTCCGCCTTCGCTCCGTCTTTCGTCTCACTCTCGTCACCGCGTCTGCTTCCTACGTCTCCTTCTCCTCTCCTCGACTCCTCCGGGTGATGAACACCCCTCCCTCTCGGAAGACTCGGCCTTTGGTTCCGGCGTCCCATCTGACCAGGGGGCGTGGTCGGGCTCGAACTCCGTCCAGTTAAAGAAACAGCGCCCTTCCTTGTTGCGTTTCTTAGAAGAGTCCCAAGGCGCTGCCCCGTTCCAGACCTCGGGCTGCTGTAGGGATAAGAAAGAGGGGAACAGACATCGAGGGGGTGTTGGAGAAGGGGTAAGCCACTCCGCCCCCTCGTCACAGTTGGCGAGTGGGGAATATGCAATGCTAGACCACCTCTCAGCGAGATCCGTAACACGAGCGGTTGCGGATGGTCACGACCACTGGCATTGAGAAACCTTCCGTTCACTTTGAGGAAGCTGCTGCTCAAGTAGAAAATCAACTTGAGCAGCTGAAAAAAGAAGCGCCCTCTTGCGCATGGTGCAGTTCACACTGATTTTCCAGCACAGGACAAACTCCCCGCTCTGAAAATCAGCACGAACGGCGCAACCTAGCAAACTCAGCCGCTTGCTGAACTCCGCGTAGCACTGCAGCTTTTGGGCAGACTTCTGCGTAGTGGAACTCCGCCCAGGCCTTCCGCTTAGACCGTACATGAACCACCCATACTGTGTCAGGACAGGCAGGCTGTATGTAGAGCGTGTAGCATTGTCGCTATATCAAGCCTGAGGCCTGGCTTCAAGGAGAGTAAACATCACTAGACTGGGAGAAATGGTGTGTCTGTGTCTGCAGTGGTTTGGACCTGAAACATTGTGATTGTATTAGTAAACTCTGGGGGATCTGAAACATTGTGTTAGCTGATTTAAGAAGATTTGCAACATTGTGTCAGTAGAGTGTTCAACTTGAAACACTGTGCACTGTGAGCAGGTACCGGGTACCCGAAAGATTGTGTCAATACTAGTAGAACTGTGGAGGGCTTGCAACAATGTGCTAGTCACCAAACTCTTGTAGGACTCTTTCCTTGTGAAAATGTTAAGATAGTACCTTCTTACACTAGGCAGAGAAAATCACACACTTTTTAGGTCTTGTGGCCTAAAGACAAGGTCCAGATTTAAACATTTAAAAATAAAATAGGTTCAGTTTACTAAATAGTGCGTTGCTTCTTCAAAACCTGGAACATGTAACAACTGCAGAGATTTATTTGACAATTTCATTGATAGACAGCCACCTTTTCCTCCGTCATAATTCGCTTTCTAAGTGCTCAGCAGTGGTAGCAATGCTTGCATCAAGTATGCTTGTCGAATCCGTGCTTTCTTCCTTTCTTTGGCTCAGTAAGAACAACTGGCTAAAGATGCTCTTTGGTGAATCTGTTAGTAATTCATTGTGATACTGTAGGAGGGAGAGACTGCTAAGCCCTGTCCACAGCCAAGTTAGCACCAAATCTCACAATCTTCCTAAATGTTCAAATTTATGCCTAGTGTGGGACATCTGAGATTGCATATTAATCTATATCGTGCTGTCACAGAGCAAAACCAGCATAGCTGAATTTCTGGAATCATCTCTTTCCCTCTTTCTCACCACAGTGAGCCTCCTTAATTCAAAGATTCTCAAACCGCTGTGTGGGTGCTAGCCAGATTGCTATGAAGGACGTTGTTGACACCTCAGCTTCGTTGAGGGGTAAGACACTGATGGAACATACCTCACTGCAGCTTGGCCCTGTTTAGGAATGATTAGGAGGTGTGACTAGGGTGTAGGCCAGTTTAAAATGTAATTCATCATGATTGGAAAGAGAAAATCAGATATTATTTGGAAAAATGCAAGGGGTGTTAAATTCCTCTTGTATTGTATGGCAGGCCCTTCTACTGCTGAGCGAATATAGCGACCAAGCATCTCTGACGGTGGGTAGCCGAAGAGAAATGGCCATGTGCACAGGTAGATGGTGCCACTTGGGGCCTTCTCAAGCTCTCCAGCAAAAGGTCATGTCCAGCGCCTGCCGAAAAAAGGTCCTCAAGACCGTACTCGTCATCCATCAAGGGGACGCCACCAAAACGAACCATATCCCAGCATCCACTGATAATATCCACTAAAACTAGATAAGAGGTGAAACAAGACAGTTGTAAGAGTTGCAATATTTGTTGCCCAAATCATGGTTGTTTCTTCACTCTTCCTCACAAAGGAACATATCTCCCCACCTCAAAGCCTGACCTAAACCTGTGCCCCTTAGGTCTGCTGAGTGTGGGGTTTACAGACATATGTGTTTTACATGTGTTTGAGCTTGGATCCACACACTAGACTCTAGGGAGTGTTTTTGATGTAAGAGATCCCATTGAGATGTCTTTAGTATTTAGGGCCGAGGGTCGTCCAGCACCCAGGGGAACCTACCAACCATTTCTGGGAATTCGAGATAATGATAAATCTATGGGTATGTGGCTTGCATGAATCCCAGCACGTTATTACCCAGACTCCCAAAGACTCCCAAGCAGATGTCAAAGAATGAGAGAACAATATCTAAATTTCTTCCCTATTGTGTGACTAAAAAGTCCAGAACATCACGTCAATGCCAAAGGTTCTATCATCTAATGTTTCCACACATTCTGATCCTACTTTGAGCCGGTGTTTGAACGTGGACCTACCAGCACTCATTTTTGGGAACCTGCACTTATCTTTCCTCAACAGACTTTGATCCAGAGCAACAGAGAACAACCCATGAAAGGGAGTAAGAGGAAGGAAGAGAAAGAAGGAAAAACAGTGACAAAGTAGAGACAAAAAAGAAACTGTAAGCCGGAGATAAAGAGGCAGAGAATGTTTGGTGGTGAATTAAAGAAGCTCGAGGTTGAATCAAGACAACACAGCCGTAGAAATCGGCGCCTCGCACTTTGATTGCACCTCTGGGTCCCAGCACTTATTCTTTTGCAAACTAAGCACTGGACACAGCATTCAATAAATGGCGCCGGGTTCAGGGCACACTGAGCAATGATCACATCCACACACATGTACAACTTCAGCTATGATGCATCAAATTTATTGTAGTCACTCAAATGTACTGCCTCCAGTCACACGCTGCAGGTTCTTCTGTCTGACTTGTCCAGTAGCGAGGAACTCAGTAATGCTCAAGCAGCGTAGGAAGGTTTACTGACTGCAACTTTGGTGCTATGAAAAGTTTCCAGGTAAAAGTAAAAATTCAGTGATGGAGAAAACAAGCTGCTGAGTGTGACAGAACATGCTGCCCATTCTGGCCATGGCCAAGCAGTGCACCGAGAAGCTCGGATTGATGTGAACACTAAGTGCTTTATGGAGGTGGAGTATTAGCGTTTTAGGGCCTTATTGGGCGCAGTTAAGTTGTGTCCTGTACTGGACCGAGTAGTGCATTACAATTAGCTCAGAAGGTTATGATTTAGGGGCTCTGGCGGAACTTTGTAGGGCCATTCTCTGTGCCATTGTCTGATAAAGCAATCTGTATAACACAATGTCAGCTCTAAGGAACACCCCAAAGCGCAAGTGATTGGAGACTGAGGACCTGCGGACAGCTCATTACCTGGGGCAGCCACACCTCTTCCCTGTGACAGTAGCAGAAACACAGAGCCCAACTACAAAAGGTTTATGAACTGCACATACTAACTAGAAGCAGCCAAGCTCCTTACAAATGTGCTTATTCATGTTGTGGTGACTTGGATTCCCTGACATAATGTCACCCCTCCGTTACATAGCAGGAGTGTGTGGCAACATTCCGGTTGTTCCTGACAAAACAGGCCTCAAGCTGGACACATGGAGGGTCTTCTGGTCATACGTGTGGCTCTTTGTGCATATTAGTAGCAGTCTTAGAATGGTTTTCACTTTTGACTAGTTGTGGCTGTTCTCGTCATAATTCCGGATGAGCCTGGTCTCTAGTGTGTAAATCACTGCTATTAGATTAACATTCATGGTGTTTATAACAGTGGTGAATGGGCATGAACGCAGAATATGTCCCTGAGTGACATATAGAATTATAGATGGGTAACAGTGAATTACAGGGGTGTTTTTTACAGAGGCAGTGGGGTAACACAGGCCCCCGCAGCACCAGCGGTGCGGGGGCCCCCGAGCTGCATGGGGCCCTCTCAGCACAGTACTCTGGCCTGAAAGCTCCTGATAAAATTCAAAGCGGGGGCCCTCCATGTACCTTGCAGGGGGGCCCCCTCAAGTTTCGTTAAGCCACTGCACAGAGGATGTCTGAGTGACATTAAATATACTACAATGTCGCTCAAAACCCAAGGTGAAAAACATTCCCACAATTCCCGTTTTACATATATATAATTGTATGTTATGTATTGTCGCAAACTCATCCATCCGCCCCTGCTTACAACTGCTAGACTGGAGCAGAGGAGTAATGGGGGACCCATACTTAATGTGGGCTCTCACTTCTTCTGAGCCAAATGTGAAACACATATCATACCTGCCACCCTTTACCAACCTCACACCTTCCCCGCCCGCCTCCTGCAGCTGTGCTTTTTGCTTTAAGGCAAAGCAGATGAGCAGTGCTGTGCTAACAGGCTCTCAGGGAGCTCTGTCAGCCTGCCGGGCCTTAATGACATAGCACCAGTGGGTAATGAGTTTTGTTAAAACTGCAGCAAAGTCATAGCAGCGAATGCCAGATTTAGAATCTGATGTAGACGATAGAGGCTTCCTATAGGGAGGTGGGTGAGTGTTTGGTGAAAATGTCAAACTGTTGTTCGGGGACTTATGTTGACTACAAAGAAATTCAGGTCATTTCAAGAGAAAAATACAGAATGTTCGAGGCATATGAGCTGCAGATTGTACCCTATGCATTAGATCGCCACCTGGTGTTGGGCTCGGATGAATGCAGGTTGTTGTTTTCTTGGAGAAGTCTTTGTAGTCACGATATAGGTGACTCCTCCCTTGGGCAATACTCAATCAATCAATCAAATTTGTAAAGCGCGCTACTCACCCGGTAGGGTCTCAAGGTGCTGGGGTGGGGGGGGGGCTGCTACTGCTCAAAAAGCCAGGTCTTGAGTTGCTTCCTGAAGGAGAGATGGTCCTGGGTGAGTCGTAGGTGGGTGGGGAGGGTGTTACAGGTCTTGGCCGCCAGGTAGGTGAAGGATCTTCCTCCGGTGGTGGTTCTGCGGATCCGTGGGACGGTGACGAGGGCGAGGCTGGCGGAGCGGAGCTGGCGGGTTGGTGTGTAGAACGTGAGGCGGTTGTTGAGGTATTCGGGGCCCAAGCCGTGGAGAGCCTTCTGTGCGTGGGTGAGGAGTCTGAACGTGATCCTCTTGCTGACGGGGAGCCAGTGCAGGTCCCTAAGGTTGGAGGAGATGTGGCTGTGTCGGGGGATGTCCAGGACGCGTCGTGTTGAGGCGTTCTGGATGCGCTGGAGTCTTTTCTGTAGTTTGGCAGTGGTCCCAGCGTAGAGGGCATTCCCGTAGTCCAGACGGCTGGTGACGAGGGCCTGGGTGACCGTCTTCCTGGTTGCAGTGTGGATCCAGCGGAAGATCTTACGGAGCATGCGGAGGGTGTTGAAGCAGGAGGAAGTAACGGCGTTAACTTGCCTGGTCATCGTGAGGGAGGAGTCAAGGAGGAAGCCCAGGTTGCGTGCGCATGGGCATCAGCTCCATCCTTAGATTGTTTTTTTCCGCCACTGGGTTCGGATGAAAGTTTCTCCGCTCCGGCTAGTAAAACTTTTTCAGCAACTTCGAAGCGCAAAAACATCCTACAACTAATATCGACATCGAATATACAGCTTTCGACGCCATCAACTCGATTCCGGTTCATCGGCGCGGCCCGTTGGGCCTATCTACGCTGTGCGGCCTACACCACATGGAAAGAACTCCGTTCAAAAGATGCCCGGCATGTCGAGTTTCCACATAGCGATCATCACGAGGTCTGCAACCTCTTTCTATAGCCAGATCACGACGAGTCGACCTGCACAGCTTGTGCATCCTTCCGATCGAAAAAGACCATCCGGGATCGGAGGGCCCGCCGACACGAGATGAGGAGATCAGCCCCAGCACCGGAGAATATCTTCGATGACAAGGTTCCGCTCTTTCCTGAAGAGGATTCGCCTGAACTCCAGATCATATCAGAGGCAGAAGACTCAGATGACTCGATTCCATCACGTCAACCCGTGAATACTCCTGCCCCTGCACCACATACACTGCCCAAGCCAAAGGCAAAGGTCAGCACTCCGCCCAAGGGGCCCAGTCGAGACCAAGTACTTCCTCCTAAAGCCCAGCCTTCGAGCTCGGCTCCGAGGAAAACAACTACGCCTTCATGTGCTTCAGCACAGAGCAAACCACACGTGCCGATTCCACCACCTCCATCCGCACCGAAGCCCAAAGATCCTTCAGCACCGAGGCCAAAAGACCCTTCGGCACCGAAAGCGAAAGATCCTTCGGCTCCAAAAGCGAAAGATCCTTCGACACCGAAGCCTAAAGAGGTACAGGCACCGAAAGAAGCTCCGGCTCCGAAGCCTTCGACTTCCAAAACTAAAGAGGGAAAGCCAGCGTCCGACGCCACAAAGCCGCCGAGGCCAGCTTCCACTCCGAAGACTCCCTCTTCAGTGCCAAAACCCACAAAGCCTGATTCCGAGGTTCCTAAGTCCTCGGACACGCCTGCCAAGCCGAAAACAACACCTTCAGCACCAAGAACTTTGCCACAGGACGCTGTAACACCTCCCAAGGCAAAACGCCCAAAACAACCTCTGTCGGAACCGAAAAAATCGACGCCGACAAAGGTTGCAGAGGAAGAACTGTTTAAACCAGATCCTAAACAAATGAAGATCTACATAAACCCAAAGACTGGACATGTAGGTGCTATGCCTCATAAAAAGAGACCAGCAGAAACACCACCTTCACCTGTGGTTCCTGCCAAAAAGAAGGACTGTGCAACTTCTCCTATGCACCCTCCATCTCTTGTATCTTCTTCCTCTCCTGTCCCTCCTTACATATCACCTCAAATCTCTCCTGTCCCTTCTCCTGCCTCATCACATTCACCACCAACTGATGAGGAGTATGACTTAGGTGGTGGAGACGATCAAAATGCAGACCCAAATACATATCCTTTAGATGAGGATATCTATACTTTTCCACCACAGAATGTCCCTGATGTCCCTGATCCACAGTTATACCCGTCAAAACCTTCTCCTCCAGAAGATAGCATTGGTTTTAATCACCTCTTAAACAGAGCTGCTCTCTACCACAAAGTCACAATGCATTCTGATGACATTGAGGAGGATTTTCTGTTAGATACATTTGAGCCATCACACAGATCTACTCAAATTCTCCCCATGATTAAAGGAGTCATTAAGCATGCTCCAGAGATATTCAAAGATCCTGTACGCACTAGGGTATTAAATCCAAGAATAGAAAAGAAATATAGGCCTGCACCCTCTGATCCAACCTATATTAAAGGACATCCTCCACTAGACTCTTTAGTAGTGTCCAATGCAAGAAAAAGGGCGAATTCACAGACTTCTGGTGAAACGCCCCATACCTGACAAAGAATCCAAAGTTATTGATGCATCAGGTAAAAGAATAGCTGCACAAGCTACAAATATATGGCGCATAGCAAATACACAAGCCCTTCTCTCACTTTATGACAGAGCTCATTACGACCAATTAGAGACACTACTACAACACCTCCCAGATCAATATAAAGATCAGGCAACAGAGCTCATAAAAGAAGGCAAATTCATTTCAAATGCCTCAATAAAATGTGCACTAGATGCCGCAGATACAGCAGCTAGAGCCGTAAATACTAGTGTCATACTCAGAAGACATTCGTGGTTGCGCATTTCAGGGTTCAAACAAGAGGTGCAAACCACAATTTTAAACCAGCCTTTTAATCAAAACCAATTATTTGGCCCCGAAGTAGACACTACACTGGAGAACATGAAAAAAGACCCAGACACTGCAAAGTCTATGGGAGCTCTACAGTCCACACAGACTAGAGGTTCTTTTCGTCGCTCCTTTTATAGAGGAGGCTCCAAACAAACTGGAGCAGATACAACATCTTTCATGACGCAAACACAAACATCCTCTAACAAAGGGTATTTTAGAGGAGGATACAGAGGCAATAATAACAAGGGAAGAGGTCGCGGTAACAACAACAATCGCTCCCCTTCCACAACTAAACAGTGACTTTCCTCTGCTCCCCCAACAGCATTCCACTCCTGTGGGGGGCAAATTAACACAGTTCCTGCCTGTCTGGAACTCCATCACAACAGACAGGTGGGAGAGACAATTTATCCAACATGGCTACTGCCCAGAACTTACAGCAACCCCCCAAACATACCACCCAGGCAGCGTCCAATGTCCACAGAACATATGACTCTGCTTCAACAAGAAGTTATAGCACTTCTACAAAAAGAAGCTATTCAACTAGTCCCATTAGAGGAACAAGGAACAGGGGTTTACTAGCTGTATTTTCTAATTCCCAAGAAGGACGGGACACTAAGACCAATTCTCGACCTCAGGCCCCTCCACCATTACATACAATCAGATCATTTTCATATGATCACTCTGCAACAAGTGCTCCCACTACTGCAACAAGGCGATTTCCTTTCAACGCTAGACCTGAAGGACGCCTATTTTCACATTCCAATACATCCTGCTCACAGGAAGTACCTAAGGTTTGTAATAAAAGGACAACACTGTCAGTTCAAAGTCCTTCCGTTTGGTGTCACAACAGCACCACGAGTGTTCACAAAGTGCTTAGCAGTAGTAGCAGTACATCTCAGAAGACAACAGATAAATGTCTTCCCTTATCTGGACGATTGGCTCATAAAAGCCAATTCATTCCACCAATGTGTACAACACACACAGCAGAGAATTCAACTGTTGCACAACTTAGGGTTCACAATCAACTACACAAAGTTGCACCTAGAGCCTTGGCACGTGCATCAGTAGCTAGGAGCTACCATAAACACATCTACAGCTCTAGCGTATCCCAGTCCAGCCAGAGTACAGAGCATTCAAGTCTTAGTCTCCACTTTTCAACACCAACAGTCTCTCCAGGCCAGAGTGTTCATGAGATTAATAGGCATGATGGCATCTTGCATCTTCATAGTTCCACATGCAAGACTGCAAATGCGTCCATTACAAGAATGTCTGGCACAACAGTGGAATCAGGCTCAAGGTCAGCTCACAGACCTGGTGTTGGTAGACAGCCGTACGCATCGCTCTCTTTAATGGTGGAGCACCAAAAACTTGACAAGAGGACGGCCGTTCCTCGAGCCTCTTCCACAGATAGTGCTCACAACAGACACATCCCTCACAGGATGGGGAGCCCATCTCTTACACCATACTACTCAAGGTCAATGGAACAACCAACAAAAACTGTTCCATATCAACCATCAGCTGCTAGCGATATTCTTAGCACTCAAAACTTTTCAACTTCAAGTACAGAACAAAGCGGTCTTAATCCGGACGGACAATATGACAGCAATGTACTATATCCAAAAACAGGGGGGGACACACTCTCTGCAACTGTCCCAGCTCGCACAGAACATTTGGAGATGGGCCATTCCTCAAAACATATATCTGTTAGCGGAACACCTTCCAGGAGTTCACAATCAGATAGTGGATCTGTTAAGTCGGCAGTCACAACAGATTCACAAATGGGAACTACATCCACAAGTTCTTCAGCCATTCTTCCAATTTCCAATTTCCAATTTCCAATTTAAAACATTTATAGAGCGCAGCGTGCACCGTACGGTTTCTTGGCGCTAGTAGAGGGTTCGGCAACAGAGGCAAAATAAAACCTGTCGTAGAGAAGAAGGGGAAGTTACGCGGAGAAGGCCTGTTTGAAAAGGAACGTTTTTAGGTCTTTGCGGAAAGAAAGATAATGAGTGGCAGAACGAAGGTGGTCGGGGAGGGAGTTCCAGAAAGTGGGAGCTAAGGTAGAAAAGTTGGTCCCACCCCACTTTTTACGTTTGAAACGTGGGATTTGAAGGAGAGACTTGGAAGAAGAGCGAAGCTCTCTGGTGGGGACGTATTCTTTTATTAGCGAGGAAATGAAGGCGGGGGCAGTGCCTTGGCGGGCCTGGAAAACCATGCAGCCGGTCTTAAAGAGGGAACGTTCCTTAACAGGGAGCCAGTGAAGCTCCCTGAGGAGGGGTGTGGAGTGGTGATAACGTGAGAGA
Source organism: Lissotriton vulgaris (assembly GCF_964263255.1). NCBI lineage: Eukaryota > Metazoa > Chordata > Amphibia > Caudata > Salamandridae > Lissotriton > Lissotriton vulgaris. The sequence continues at coordinate 64,958,268 of NC_141698.1, forward strand.
CCATAGACCAACCGGGCCGCCTGGTTCTGGACCATCTGGAGCCTCCGCAGGCTGTATGCTGGGATGCCGATGTAAAGGGCATTGGCATAGTCCACCATTCTTCCAATGGTGGGGGCATCCACACATAGACCTGTTTGCCACCCACGAAAATGCAAAATGCCCAACCCTCGCCGCCAGGTTCCCACACCCACGGTCCGAGGGCAATGCAATATGGATGAACTGGAATGCCAGAAACGGTCCTCGGATGCTTGTTTCCGGTCCAGGGAAGACATGACTTGGCAGTTCGGGCTGGACTGTTCCCATGAGGCACAGGGTCAGACTGATTTGCATATAGCCATGTCTGAACTGAGGTGGCAGAGTGGGCTAAAGAACGGTGATGGATTAAACCCAGATCTTTTGACTGGGTGTGAGTGTTTGATTGATTCAGATGCTCCGTCCATCACCACCCCCTTTTGTACCGCATATGGATGAACTGGTCAGGCAGATTTGCGTACGCTTTTCCGCCTCTCCCCCTCATTCCACTAGTAGTGCGCAAGCTCAAACAACAGTCTCTGAAGCTCATATTAGTAGCTCCCACATGGGCACACCAACCGTGGTTCACCACACTACTAGATCTCTCTCTGGTTCCACATCAAACGTTACAGCTCACACCCTCGCTGTTAACACAGAACCATGGAAAAATCCGACACCCAGACCCAAACCAACTGAATTTGGCGATCTGGCTCCTGAATTCTTAGAGTTTAGTTATCTTAACCTATCACCAGACTGCATGAATATCATTAAAGAGGCTAGGAAACCCACTACTAGAGCGTGTTATGCCGCCAAATGGAAAAGATTTGCAATATATTGCAAAAATAATCACATTGATCCACTGGATGCTTCCATCCAAAATATCATTTGTTACCTTTTACAACTACAAAGGTCTAATTTGGCATACTCTTCCATATGCCTACATCTTGCAGCAATTGCAGCCTATTTACAAAACAGGCAACACCTTTTCTCTTTTTAGGGTGCCTGCAATCAAAGCATTTATGGAAGGATTAAAAAGAATAATCCCTCCCAGGTTACCACCTTCTCCAGTATGGAACCTGAATCTTGTCCTTACAAGACTCATGGGACCCCCTTTTGAGCCTCTACATAAATATGAACTGCAATTTCTAACATGGAAAACAGCTTTCCTTGTTGCCATCACCTCTCTCAGAAGAGTAAGTGAAATACAAGCGTTCACTATACAAGAACCATTTTTTCAAATGCATCCTAATAAAGTAGTTCTTAGGTCTAATCCAAAGTTTCTTCCAAAGGTTATCACACCTTTTCACCTAAACCAATCTGTAGAGTTACCTGTGTTTTTCCAAAACCCAGACTCTGTAGCAGAAAGGGCCTTACACACATTAGATGTTAACCCCTTCGCTGCGGCGCCTATTCCGCCGCAGCGCTAAGGGGGAGGCGGGACCGTGCTGGCTGTGCTCGTGACGGAACCGCTCCGTCACAGCCCGCGGGTGAGCTGTGCTTGTGACGGAACGGTTCCGTCACGGGCCCGCCCGCTCTTCAGAACGTCCAGCGCAGGCGCGGAATCCGCGCCGCACAGGCGCGGCGAGCGGGCCGTGACGGAAATGTTCCGTCACCAGCACAGCCCACCCGAGGCTCGCGATGGAACAGTTCTGTCACAAGCATGGGAGGGGTTAAAGGAGCTCTTCTATACTACATAGATAGAACAAAATCCTTTAGAAAGACAAAACAATTGTTTGTATCTTTCTCTCCTCCACACAAAGGCAACCCTATCTCTAAAGGTGGGATTGCCAGGTGGATTGTAAAGTGTATACAAATATGCTACCAAAAAGCTAAACGTACACTAACAGTTCCTTCTAGAGCACACTCCACTCGCAAACTGAGAGCCTCTATGGCTTTCTTAGGAAACATACCATTAGAGGACATATGCAAGGCAGCAACATGGTCTACACCACACACCTTCACTAAACACTATTGTGTTGATGTGCAAGCCAAGCAGCAAACTGCAGTGGGCCAAGCTGTCCTTAGAGCACTATTTCAGACTACTGCAATGGATACAAGCGACCACCGCTAGGGGAGACACTGCTGCACAATCGATGCATAGTGTACGATCTGCAGCTCATATGCCTCGAACGGAAAATGCTACTTACCAGTATGCATCTGTTCTTGGCATGTAAAGCTGCAGATTCGTACACGCCCTCCCGCCACCCCGGACTTGTATCCATTCCAGTTCTCATCTTACTTAGATGCACATGCATGGACATCCTTTTCTTTTCTCTTCACTTATACTAACTCCATCATTTCCCATCATGGCGAAAAACAATCTAAGGATGGAGCCGATGCCCATGCGCAGTATTGTCCAAGGGAGGAGTCACCTATATCGTGACTACAAAGACTTCTCCAACAAAACAACAACCTGCAATCATCCGAGCACAACACCAGGTGGCGATCTAATGCATAGTGTACGAATCTGCAGCTCTACATGCCAAGAACAGATGCATACTGGTAAGTACCATTTTCCTTTTGGGGTGGGCTGGAATTAAACGTATTAAAAAATGCATAGTTTTGCTCAACGTCTGCATCTTTTGATACTGGCAAACGAAAGTTTAACCCTTTCCATGCTCATGACGGCTCCACGCCGTCATGAGCCACGGGCGGCGGGTGCTCATGATGGCGTGGAGCCGTCATGCAACTGCCGCTCGCCCACGCGGCACTAATTCCCAGCCTTAGTGAGTGGGCGGGGTCATGATGGCTTCACGTCATCATGAGCACACGCCGCCCGTGACTCATAACGGCGTGGAGCCGTCATGAGTAAGGGAGCGCCACGCCCACCACCTAGCCCGACCCACGCCGAGTCAAAAAGGTTAAGGCCAAATGAATCCATTTCAGAATGACATTGAGAGATTGTTCATGCAGAGTTCAGGAGGTTTTGGCTTCTTGGTGTCAGACTGTCAGTTATTACTGTCTCTGTTGTTTCATGGCTTGTGAAGTCATTTTATCATCTATATAACTTGCACGTTCTATGTTAGTCACTGCCGCTGTGTGGTGCCTTTGCATGAGCGAATAATAAAACCTGTCAGCTCTTTGATCCTGTAAAGCGTGTGTAATTGAGCAAGAGCCCTGCTGAATGAGCATGTAGAATTTGTTTTTCTAGAACTGCTCTTTACAGCATGTTATTGTGAGCTTTATATAGCTTTAGATTTTTCCACCATCATCCTTCGGAACCGATTCTCTGATTTTTCTTCGAAGGAGAAGGATGTGAAAATAGAGTGAAGAAATATGCTATGCATGCTTTTTGATATATGATAGGGAACGTGAAATTGCATATTCAGATGTTTTAACTGCCTGCAATGTTTTGAAAAGTTAACGGCTTTGCTACCAATTTCAATGGTTTCTTGGAGAGTATAATCCCCAGGAACCAGTCAAAACGTCTGGACCTTTTAGACGGTGTATCTGAAAATTGAATTGTAGTTTGACTTTTTGGCATTGCTTTTTTCAAACTTTAAATAAGGCTTCACTGGTTTGTTGCAAATCAGATCAGGTCCTACCTCTTTCAAAGATGAACAGCTGACTCATCTAGTAAGCTAGATTTTGCAGAGTTTACATGGTCAGTGTTTGTTTGCACCACTTTGGTTAAACTTTCCTAAATACAAGTGAAAAATTAAGTCACCTTTACACACTCATCGTTTGTTCCCCTGCCCCAAAACCAAGAACTGTTGAAGGGCTATCAAGAGCGGCAAAAATTTTGGGTGATGTCCATGCAGGCAACTGGCAGTGCCTGCGGAGGATATTTCCTGCAACAGTGGTAGAAGTATGAGGCAGCGTCCTAACAAAAAGTTCAGGCAACTGCACTTATTTTTTGACAAATTAAACACTGGTGATAGGGGTGTCCTATAAACACCCTTTATGATGTCTATGTACTTCAGTATGGCAAGGACAAGGTTACACCGCATCAGCAGGTCTGGTATGAGCTCCTATAAATAGTCTAAACCCCCATGTTGGTACATTACTCTAGGTATATGGAAGGCCTAGCAGGTCCATCCTGCCTGTATATACATTATTAGCTATTGCAATTCTAGAAACTATTTTTATTAAACAAAAGGAATCCATTTTTTATAGTGGTAGTGATCCCTACAGTGGTGGGGAGCACACAGTGTTGTTTAAATACCCCTCACACACCAACAGGCCCCTTGGTGTCATGCTTCATCATCGGGGTCTTCGCACCCCTCTACGGGATGCGGCGTGCTGCGACTCACGGCTACGTAGGAGCACTGAGAGTGGACTATGTGTTGATGTGTGTGAAGGAATTAAATGTGAGTGGTGAGGTGAAGGACAGTGATTGTTAAAAGACACCTGGCTCGTAGGAGAAAAAATAATAAAAAGTTTTTATTAAGCCCTCGGCTGGTGTCGTTAAAAAAGTGCAGAGTGAGGTTGTCGGTACTAGTTAGGGTACATCAACCTTTCAAGTGCGTCGACATGTTTCGGAGTGACAAGGACTCCTTCTTCAGGACGGGGTATGCACTAATATCCCCACCTTACTCACATGTGTGTAGATGTCAAAGTGTGCTCTACAAAACTATTTAAAATAGGTGAAATGTACCTAATCGTGTATGGATGCAGTCTGTTGCGCCCAATTGGCGTAGTTAATACAGAACTTTTTGAAAAAGGCTAAATGGCCTCATGAGCCAAGGCGTGGTATTGGGGGTTCTTTGTCTTCTTTTGCCCAATGTAGCAACGGTAACAGCCAAGTCTGCTGGTTTTCCTCCCCTCAACGCGGCTCCGACGGTATGAATTCTAGAAACTATACACAGTCCTACAGATCTTCCCTATATTGCTCAACATTGGGCATCCAAACTGTATTGTATTGTAATGCAACATTGACATAGTGCTTACTACCCCTCCGTGGGGCACTGAAGCACTTGCTTACATGGGTAGCATGCTACACTATGTAGGGTGTGTAGTTGGAAGTGTGTTGTCTTTGTTTTGATCCTATGTGGGAAGTCTTTGCATTTCATACATGACCACTGAGGTGCGTTCATCATGTTATGAAGAAGTGTGAGACAGTTACGTAGTTTAGGGTTTTCAGTAAGCTGGCAGCTTTGAGCAGCTCTGAGGGTCCATTGGTATTTCTTATTTTCATATACAGCTAAGCTAGTTACTGCACTGGGTTGTCCTTTCTGAGATATCTGGTTAGAGAAGTATGGCTCTGAGCAGGCATAAATTGGAGGGAGACATGATTCTGAGATCTGCTTGGATGGTCCCTGTTACTATCATCCCATATCGGATTGGAATTGTGAGATGTCAAAAGCGTTCATAGCACGTAGCTGGTTGGGCCCTACTGAGGTGGACTAAATAAAAGCCCTCCACGACATGCAGCAGATCTCTTGAGTTTTTTCACGATTTCATGCATGTTTAGTTGGTGCTAGGTGGTTTCTGCTGTCAACTGGAACAGTACTGCACATCTGAAGGAACAGTAGAGTCCACCGCCTGGAAATTTATTATCCCAGTGTAAATGTTTGCACTCTTGTAAACTATTAACGCTTGTATAGCGGGAAAGAATTTTATAGGCAATAAAATTCTACTGTCATTTTATATTACATGAACTTTTTATACTGCACATCAAGGTAAGAATGTCTAAAGGGCTCAGGTCATGTACTAAGCATTTTACCCTTCAAACCTCCATTAGTTGTGTCCTTCACAGGCCACTATGGTTTATGCTATTATTTAAGCTTTTAGCTCTTGCAACGGAGGCTTTTTCATACACCTATCGATTGCTATAAAATGGACATCTAGCCTTGTTTGTGTCAATAAACTGCAAATCTCCAAGATCAAATCAAGAAGTGCAACCCGCATTCTCTTCGTCCTTGCCCTCCGCTGCCTGTAAGTTCTGTCTGAGAACCCAGGAAGAAACCCACTCATGTTGAGACGCTTCTTAATTGGAGCATGTGGACCAGAGTCTGGAAGCTTGGTCCTTCAGCTCCGAAGCATAGCTCTAGTTCTGTACTACTGCAGTCGTCAGGGCCACATCTACCATGCCTAACACCCTCCCCCTCCTCCTTCATAAATTATTTTCTGAAATTAGAAAGTTTGTCTGGCGATAGAGCCAGACGTCACCTGATGCTAGACAATCTTGCGTTCAGGCCAGACCTCGACACAGGAGCCATGAGTTCAATCAAATGCTAAGTGAATTAGCTAACAGTAAAAAAGATAAATGGTTTTAATTACCAAGTCCCTGCAATGCTGGGAGGCCAATAACTGGGAGATACTGAGGGAGAAGCAGAAGCGCTTTCTCATTACAGTTATCTCTCATAAAGCGGCAAGCTAGCACAGGCTGGATATCAACAGTTTGTATGATTCCTGTCGGCATACCTAAGGGACGAGAGAAAGCAGCAAAAAAGCAGCATTCTGATTGGCTCTTTGTAAGGTGATACTTCAGCTTAAGCTGTGAAAGGATTAAGTAGTTATAGTATGACATGGTTTGTTTGCCTCTCTGTTCCTGCCTAATACAAATGTAGCCACGCGAGACCCAGCTCTCTCCAGCAGTCTGTTGAAACTCACTACTTGCCATCCTCCTGGTGAGCTCAACTGTTGTGATCAAGGCCATCTTGCAAGAGCCTCTGCCCCACAATTTAAGCACCAGCGGCATACATCTCTAAAGGATCAAATTAATACTAAGCCTATAGACCCCAATATGACGGCCTCCAATTTCCCCAAAATAAAATAATCTTACACATCGATACACCAAAATGGTGGCCTCCAACTCGCCATATGCAAATTAACTCAATACCCAGTTACCCAGCATGGTGTACCAAATGAGGGAGATGTGGGTACTACTAACCAACATTAAATATCAAGAAGAGAATTATTTTGATTCAAAGTGGTGTGGAATTGCTTGTTTGTGGTCACTCTCATAGAGGGAGAAAATAGTATACAGTAATTCATTAGGCTTACGAGTAAATCAATTTTTAAAATATATTGTCTTTGCGATGTATGTTCTCACTTGTTTGTAGCCTTGAGAAAGGGGTGGTCTCTGAAGTATATGTTGGCTGGCTGTACCTGTTGAGAATATATGGATTAATTTATTTCAATTTATGGAGAAGATTAAAAATAAGCTCTACATATCTTGAATTTATGAACTCTGATAATTACTGCAAGATCTCATGGGGATTATGGATGTATAGGAGTGCACCAGTGGGGTTTGGTGTTGGAGGTGAAGGCGGCGGACAAGCAATTTGTTTTCGACCCCAACGTTTTGACCAGTAACTTTTCAGAAGAAAGCAATGTTGCCAACAAGATGGATTCAGAAGAAGAGTAAACATTTCTGAGACTCAGCATTCAAAATATAATTGGACTCTAATAAAGTCATATTGTTGTTACAGTATTTGAAGTTGAAATTGGCAAGACACTTAGACGTACAAGTCTGAATTGTTAAAAATGAGTAAACAATCCAATAGGAAAGAAGTAGAATGGTGAGATTCAGAACTATGTACAGTATGGATAATTATTTTGTTTTCAAATGTCCGGCGAAGCATTGGTCATTATTGAGTACTAATGAAGATATCAATACATTTCTTACAAAGAAACCAAGAATGAGATTAACAAATAGCCTACTCTTAAATCAATATTGAGTCCCACTGACGCCAACCGATATACAATCAACAAGACAATACTGCAGGGAACACAGTGGCTTCCTATCCTACCGAATGGTTGCTATAAGTGTGGGGCTGTGGCTGCTGCAAATTTGTTCTGAATGAGACAAAAGAGCTTTCTGGTTCTGGAAAAGTGCAAACATATGGAATCCAATCATGTATTGATGGCAATTCAAAATGCTCCATCTATTTCAATCAATCAGTCAGGGTTGGTAAAGTGCAACTACTCACCCGTGAGGCTTTCAAGGTTCTGGGGAGCATGGGGGGCTGGTCCGTTGAACCGTGTGTGGCTTATAGTCTCTGGGATTCACTATGAGAAAACTCAAAGAGAAATGAAGGGAACATCTGAGAGCCATTAAGAATGGTGATAAGAAATATTCCTTAGTCGCACATGTACAAGAAAAACATAAGATACTCACAAATATACCAATAAAATATTTGGGACTTGAATATGCAATGTTAGGGAGATGAGGAGGTGATCTGGAACAAACATTAAGATTGAAAGAAACTTTTTGGGATGACATTATGGATAGTGAGGAAAGGTTTTAACATCGATTGGAATTCATCCATTACATTGAAAATTGGTAAGTCTGTATATGTGTTAATAGGATAAAGACAATGACTGTCTCTTCTGTTAGTCTTGTAGCAAACTGGAATGGGGATTATGTATACTACTTGGAAGTACAATCCTTATGTCTTTGTCCCTGCTGCCTCCAATTGCCATTTACTTACCGCTTGCTTAGCCTCCTGTTAAGTAAGGAAACATTGAGAATGTCCTCCTTTGATGACCTTTAATCGTGCCCCTTCAACCTTCAGCGGGTCTATAAGATGTCTTAATTTCCAGCACCTATCCATGTGATCTCACAAAGATAGATAAAGAATCGACATTTACGTGTGAGCTAGGGCGGGCTTTTAAGGATATTGCTTGCATGGACCCCGCCACATCTCCTCTATTATGTCAACACTGTGATAGGCATTTTAAAATGCACGATCATCAAGATAGTAATTATACGTCTACTATCTACAATTTAGCCCTTCTAAATTGCAGATCTTTGCCAAAACATTGCATCGAAATAGGACTTCTAATAGAAGAACGGGAATTGGATGCTATATTTCTAACCGAAACCTGGATCCAAACAGGAAATGAACCAGATATTGTTCGTGCCCTGCCTTCAGGGTACAATATCTGTCGATTAGACCGCGGCACAGGCAGAGGTGGAGGGCTGGCGATTATTTTCAAGGACAAGTATAGCTGCCGCCTCCTGCCATCAATCTTCACAGAAGGAGAAAATCTTCTTTTTTCCTTAGAGCTATCCTCTACAGACTGTCTGTCCGGCACTCTGATATACCGCCCCCCAGACACACTCAAGGATTTTATTCCCAAATTAATTGATTTAGCCTCTGAACAAGTGATAACCATGGCTAATTTTACAACTCTAGGAGACTTTAATATTCACCTAGATGATGTTTCATTGTCCACTACCAATAACCTCCTATCTGGTCTTGAAGCCTTAGGCTTGGAACTAAAATGCTCATTACCCACCCACGAGAAAGGACATCTACTAGACCCCGTATTCAGCAATCTGCAAAACCTTACAGTGGGAGATCCTACCCCCTTGCCCTGGACTGACCATTTTCTAATTCCTCTATTTTGGGCCACAAAAAATATACAAAAAACATTCCACCCCAATGTAATACGCGATCCGAAGTGGGGCAAGCTACCTTTAGATAAATGGCAATCCTCATTAAAAGCTACCCAACCCGTAATAGGAACTGACATTGAAGAAGCAAATACCAACTTCAATGTCTGGATTCAAAACACGTTAGACTCCATTCTTCCGAAAGTTACTATACAGAAACATGATAGGAAAAACATTGCACCCTGGTATAGTCCCCAATTAAGATCGCAAAAACAAATTTGTCGCAGACTAGAAAGAATTTGGAGAGCCTCTCCATCGAAAGACACAAAGGAGAAATACAGGCAAGCTATCAAGAGCTATAAAAAAGAGATAAAAGAAACACAGGCCAAATTCTATGAGGAAAAAATAGCCACCGCAGGAAACTCTCCAAAAGAGATTTTTCAAATAGCGAAAACTCTGATTAATCCAACTAAAACACCCCCTATTAAAAAAGGAGCCCTGGAACGCTGTAATAATCTTGCAACATTTTTTAGAGAAAAAATAGAAACGATATATAATACTTTCCCCCCTACCCAAATTGATGCAGACACTCAAGACTACACCAACTTAACTGGAATGCCTGTCCTAGATTGTCTAGACCCCATAACACCAGAGATACTTAACATTATTATTGGCAAAGTAGTCTCAGGATCGCCAACAGATGCTGCGCCTCCCAATCAATTAAAAACAATAATTGATTCTGTCCAAACTACCATAATGCAAATATTAAATCTCTCCCTTTCTACTGGTACAGTCCCGGCACCATGGAAGTGCGCAATGGTGAAAGCATTGATTAAAAAGCCTAGTTTGGATCCTTCCATTCTATCCAACTACCGGCCAATTTCCCTCCTGCCTTGGCTTAGTAAACTAGTTGAGAAACATGTAAACAACATTCTCACTAATCATCTTGAATCAAATAACCTGCTGGATGATACCCAGACAGGATTCCGAGCTAACCATGGTACGGAGACTGCACTGTTGCTAGTAACGGAAGAGGCAAGGAAATTGGTTGACGAAGGAGGAAGGGCAGCTATCATCTTGTTGGACCTTAGCGCAGCGTTCGACACTGTTAAACATTCTATCTTAATTAACCGTCTCAGAATGAGCAGGGTGTCGGGCGCTGCGCTAAATTGGATTTCCTCCTTCCTCAGTGAGCGCCATTTCCAAGTCTTTGAGGGAGACACAGTTTCATCAGTCCAGCGGTTGGAATGCGGAGTCCCTCAAGGCTCGGCATTAAGCCCAACATTATTTAATATTTACATGAAGCCGTTGGCGGCAGTGGTTCATCCCTTCGGCATCAAGATCGTCAGTTACGCAGACGATACACAATTGGTGGTATCGCTGAGCCAAGACCTGGACTCGTCTGGTAAACTGACACCCTGCCTTGAGGCAGTAGCCGAATGGATGGAGGACTCCTGCCTCCGTCTTAACGGAGAAAAAACTGAAATAATGTTGTTGGGAAATATCACCCCTACCACCATCACGACCTTATGGCCTACATGTTTGGGACCAGCTCCACCACCCAAATCACATATAAAGAGTCTGGGAATGTGGCTCGATGAGAAACTGACCTTCAATCATCAAGCCACAATGGTATCAGCATCATGTTACACTCTGTTAAGGATGATGAGGAAAATTCTCCCTCTCCTCCCTTTCGCAGCACGAAAAATCATGATTCAGGCCTTAATTTTGTCCCGTCTAGATTACGGAAATTCCCTATATCTGGGAACTCCTTTGTCCACCATTAACAAATTACAAGTGGTACAAAACAGTGCAGCTAGACTCCTCCTTCAAATTCCTAAGAGACAATCGGCCAAACAAGCTCTCCGTCAATTACATTGGCTTCCAATGAATGCCAGAATTCAATTTAAAACATTGTGTATAACTCACAAAGCCATCTGGAAAACTGGCCCAAAAATTCTCCACTCTTTAATACCACTCTACCTTCCTTCCAGGTCGCTTCGATCTAGTAACCATTTTTTAGCCTCCATCAAAAGGATAAAGAAGGTGAGATGGGGAGGCCGCTCCTTTTCACATCTTGGGGCCAAATCCTGGAATGCTCTTCCCCAATCTTTGAGAGAGATGCGCAACCTTACTGCCTTCCGTAAACACCTGAAGACACATCTTTTCAACTAATGTCTTCATTGAATTGTCACTTCTGGTCTTGAAGCGCTACGAGGCCTTCGGGTAGTATGGCGCTATACAAGTACTCTTTCAATTCAATTCAATTCAATGAGTAAGAAATTGTTGAAGAAGATCAGCAAGGGTTGTGGGTAGCGGGGTCCCTGCTTGTGCGATCCGAGTGGTAGTCAATGCACACGCTGTAGTTGGCATTCCCAATTCCAATCTGCGACGTCAGGGAAAACCTTTTGAAATAGCTGAACTACATACGCACGGGGTCTGATCCCGCTTTATCCTCTGGGACCCCAAACAATTTTAAATTGTTACGGCGCTGACGATTCTCCAGGTCTTCTATCTTAGCCTGCATGGCCCATATTTGAACATCATGCGTTTGCATAGAGCTGGTTGTTAGAGTAGTGGCTTCTTCAGTTCCAGCGACCCTTTGTTGCAATTCTGATATATTGTTCGTTACTTTCCCAATCTTGGTTGCCACTTCATTGAGTGCCTGCTAGATACTGAGATTGTCTGCCCTAGGCTGTGCATAGAGCTCCTGTGCTTCCAGTCTTTGATCATGAAAGGTCTGCAAGAATAAGGAGAGTGCTGTACCATTGCCATCATGTCTATTTTTGGGGTTCTGCTTCTCCTCCGCCTCTTCACCCCCTCTAATAGAAGTGACTGCCAGTAGCAAACTCTGTGACCCAGGAATAGATACCTGAGTCGCTGGCGCTGTAGGCTCCGGGCTGGTCCCAGCTCTGTACCTTATATCTGAGCTGCCTGTAAGACCTGCCCTTGAAATCCGAGATATCATTGACTTAACTTCCCTCTTAACCTGAACCCACTTGCGCAGGGAACTACCCTCTGAAATGGCTTTACTGCATGAGATGGCACTTTTATGTTGTTGGGTGCAAAAGAGTTTGGGTGTTTTCTTCAGGAACCTTATTATTTTAGATCTTCCTTTCTTTTTCACAGAGGATGAGCTAGGCGAGCTGATCCCAGTCTGGGCCTCATCTGCTGGTTTAATAATTGCCTGTGTCAAGACCTGTATAGGTTGTGTCTGCATAGCCGGTGTAGAATTATTGCTGCCTTGAGATGCAAATTGCACCTCCAGTGTCACTGACTATGGCATAAGGGAGCTGACTTTCTCCTCTGATATGCATATATTGGAGTTCAAGCCTCAGGATGGATGTTTAAATCTTGTAATATGTATTATTTTGTGGGAATTACAGAGGGGGTAGGTACATATCTTGACCCTCAATGTTGATAAAGAGTAAAGTGTGTGAGTTATATTGTATCTCTGGGACCTTGGATATTGGTTCTTTCTTTCTTATAAGGTTTATGGAGGCTCATGAGCCTTCTCTTCATTTTTGTCTTTGGTTCCATTGAAATACTCAAGAAAAGATGGATTTCTTTATTTTTGGATTTAGTATAACAGGTTTGAGTGCTCTGTATGATGGATGATCGTCAGGGTTAGAATACATCGTTTGGTTGATATAAACGTTTGAGAGGACTGACAATTCATTTCTCAAACCTATCCAGCCTCTATTTTTTTTTCTTTATGGCTATTTTTATTGTTGAGGTTGCCAGTACAGAAGCCCTGGATCAGTCTTCGTTCTTGTAATATGTAGTGATGTAGGCACTATGTGACTAACAACTTCCAGGGGAAACCACATGGTCAATTTTGGCAGGGCTTGTGAAGTGGAACATAAATAGTGACTTTTGAAAGGTGGCAGATTTTTTTGTTTTGTTTGTGTGAAGGGTAAAGGGTAAAGAAACGCTGCGATCCGTACACCCGGTGATCTGAGTTTGTATGTAACTGTCATTATTGATCATTGTAATTATGGTTGTTTCTGATGCCAGTACTATGCATGTAACTTTGTAGGTTTCCACAAAGGGAGGGAAACTTAACATTTCAGTGGATATGAGAGGAAGGAGAGAAATTTGGATTGAGTAATACAAGGCATTATATCTGGTGAGTGAGTCAAAGGCATTTCTCTGTTTGATATTGATGGATATTGATGGAATTGGATGGGATAATCATGTGACAATTGGCTCCTATTAGTGTATTATGAATGCTTTGGGTATCAAATTTGTGGAGGAAACTGCATTCAAGTACTTTGGAAGGGAGTTCCTATCCAAAAGAATTTGGCAGCCCTTCACCTACTCTAGAGGGATTGATATTTAGGATGAGCCTCGATTCAACAAATCTCTATGTATGTTTGGAAGCAAACCTAGATGTAAGTAACTGTTAAGATAAGTGTTGAGAATGTGTGTGAGCAATTATACATAATGAGGGCGTCATAAGTGGGAAACTTTTAAGTTGCTAGTGATACTGTTACTCTGATTTTGGATGAGTCAGAATTATGTATTTAAGTGAAAAATTGATTCCTTTAAGCTGCAAGTAGGTTGATTTATTTTTGGACAATGATTGAGTCAGAATGAAGGAGGATCATATTGAAGAAATGAATGGTAGGTACGCAATTGGCTATTTAGCATTTGATTCATGTCATTTTGTGGGAAGGAGATGTGTCATGTTGTAAATGGATGAATGAATAGCTATAAGAGAGATGTGGGTACTCCTAACCAACATTAAAGATCAAGAAGGGAATGATTCTAATTCAAAGTGGAGTGAAATTGCTTCTTTGTGGTGACTCTTTTACACGGAGGAACTAGTATACATAACTACATTAGGCTTTTTAGTAAATTGTTATTTTTAAATAGTTTGCCTTCATGGCGATTGTTTTCACTTTTTTACAGCCATGATAAAGGGGTGGTCCCCGAAACACATGTTGGCTGGCTGTACCTTTTGAGAATTTATGGGTGAATTTATTTGAGATTATGGAGAAGATTAACTATACAAACTGCATATCTTGAAATACTAACAATGGAGTATGTTTGGAATTATGAACTTTGATAATAACTGCAGCCCCTCCCTGGGAATAGTCAGGCATCCCAAAACATGCCATGTGGAAACAAATTTTACACCTCAGTGTGCCAGCGTGGTAGCCTCCCACTTGCCAGGAACAAACTAATCATACACTTTGATATCCCATCGTGGATTTCCCAACTTGCCAGGAGCAAACTTATCTTACACGTAGACACCAAAGAATGGTGGCCTCAAACTCCCAATGGCCAAAAACAGTGCTATGCTTAGTGACCTCAGTGTGGCCTTCAGCTCACCAGGGGGAGACTAATCCTATGTCTAGAGTCACAAGCAAGGGGACTTCCAAATCACCATGAGAAAACTAATCTCACAACTCAGTCCCCAGTATTGCTGCATCAAATATTTTGTCCTTGGTGGATTATTGCAATGGTCTTTATCTGGGCCTCCCAGCATATGCTTTGGCTAAGTTGTAGAGGTTGCAAGATCATGGTGTTCATTTGAGGAAATATTATTCTGCTTACTAGGTATGAAATTGTTTGCACTGACTAGCCATTTGCCAGTGGATTTATTTTAAATAGCTTTCTACCTCACATTCAGCTTCTTTCAACAATGATCACTCTGGGATGGCCAACTACATATGCCTTTACACTCCCACCAGTTCTCTCTACTTAGAAACCAAGCTACTACTATAGAACTCAAGCATAAATGTGAGTTGTTCGAAGAT
Source organism: Lissotriton vulgaris (assembly GCF_964263255.1). Lineage (NCBI taxonomy): Eukaryota > Metazoa > Chordata > Amphibia > Caudata > Salamandridae > Lissotriton > Lissotriton vulgaris. Next base: position 64,973,331 of record NC_141698.1, read on the forward strand.
AGATATTGAGACCCAGACACTGGATATTGCAAATCAGAAGGAGTGATCTATAACTTTTCTTTTGGAAGGTCCTCAAATTTTCTTCTGCTAATTTTTATAATGTTCGCGGCTGTGCCTACCACATTGTGATGTTCTCTGTTGTCCTCTAAGCACCACATGAAACCATTTGTGTTGGATTAGGCTCTCTGCAAGGAACCATATCAAAGTAAACCCTTCACCTACATTCCCAGCATGGCAGCACACAAATCTCCAGGAGAAAACTAACTCTAGGACTAGCTCCCGTAGCATGGCATCCTGCAGTTCACAAGGAGAAAACAGATCCACTACAGAGAAGGCCTAGCATGGTGCTCTCCTGTTCATGAGGTGCAATCTAATCCTAGACCTAGAGTACTGTCAACCCACAAAGCAAACCATAATCTGTTCTTAGAAAGTGCTGACTGTGACTTGAGCTTTCTGCAGACTGAGCTCTGTGCCTTCCCACATGAACTCTCCTTCCATTGTAAACTGGAAGTCACCCCCTTCCAGAACAGGCTCCTTTTCTACAGGGGTGCCCTTAGCGTGGCAACTCTGCAACCTGTCAAACCCCAGCTCTCCTCATTTCAAGCCTTCCCAATCCCGGCAAACCTAAGGCTTAGGTACGTCTCTCGTTCCATAGCCCACATGATGTGTAGTTTCCATCCATTAGTAGGAACTGCGCGTTTGCGGGTGACATAAACTTAGGATGGTGCCAGACTGATTCCATGCACCCGCTAGATATTTTGTCCCTTGAGCCACCTAGCTCGCAGTGCCATGTTAGCCCCCCTGAACCTAAACAGGGAGCGAACAGTTCTGGCAACCACTAAACATGACAACTCTGTTCCCTCAGGAACCTCGGTGGCAGACTTCACACTTACGCTTAGTCACTCGTGCTTTCTTTTGCCCCTAGAAATATAAAAAGAATACACATAGGGAAGTTTTCAAATGATTCTTGTATAAAATACTGGGCTGCGGTGATTAATAGACAAAGGCAGATAAAAGTTGCAATGAGTGTCAACACAGAAAATAAAACAGAGTATATCATTTAGTTGAGACAGGTTATATATGCATACATATAAGAGATTGTAACAACCGAGTGTACCCCAGCGATGCTAAACCCTAACCTAGAGGTCTTGGGTGTGAATATGTAGTTTGCCAAGAAACTCATCGTCTGGATGATCTAACCCCTTTACCTGGTGGGTAAGAGTGTACGAGCCCGTCTTGGTCATGTACTGTACGCCCCTCACTGAGATGTCGGTCAGCTGCTAGCTGAAAGCTTCATAATGCAGGGACACCTTGAGATCAGCAGAAGTGTCTCCTCTGACAATGGTAGGAAACAAAAATCTATATATAGAAAATGTCATCCTTGCCTCGGGTCGAGATTGTGGTCGTGCTGCCATTGTTAGTGTTATACCGATAGCTGTGCCGCCATATGGATGTAATAATAAAACACATTTGTATTACCTACATGCGAGGCCAAGCACCAAATTCCAAGGTAGTGTAATAGGATTCTTACAAAGTCTTCTGTGTCAGCAAGGTCGGGGTTTCTACGATACAGCCCAAGCATCACAAACGCAAGATGTGTGTGTGTCAAACGTTAATGTGGCAAAAAGAGGGCAACTTTAGGAATAAGGATTATTGTATAAGTAAGAATTATACTAATTCCTATCAGGCCTAATTAGTGCAGATGACAACCTCTAATGCGGACCAGTAGCTCCCAGCCTCTCAAGAAATGCCTGAAAGACACTTTGTCTTGCTAAGTGTCCCACCATAGGCTGCAAACCTAACAAGTAAAAACCTGACCTGGCTGCCTGGGACCAGGGTTTGCTATTTAACCATACAATTTAAATACAATGATGGAAAAATATTATTTGTCTTGAAATCCATTAATCCTCTCCCCCGTTGAATTGCTAAATGTTAGTGTTGTCAGGAAGTTAATAAGTGATTCCTAAAGTAAGAAATGATCCTTGGGAGAGTGGCTGTGGAGCTGGTCATGGAGGGACAGCTGCTTCCTCTTAGGACCCTCTCTTGTTAACCCTCTGTTCATACGCTAGCTGGGAAGCTCTGCTCTGTCCTGCATTCTTTGAGTGTTCCAGGTTGAGCAGTGTGACCTGTTGATCCATCCTTCCCTGCTATGAATATCTGCACTAAACTGCTCAGGTACCTCCTTTTATTAATTTCTCAATGTGTATAACCAATCCTAATGTCCAACGTCTCTCTCATCGGTCAACACCTTCCTGTCCATGGCAAATGGCAAGGCTAAAGCCATATGGATGGCTGATCTCCCGACACACAGACAGTCTCTGGCCCTGGGCGCTCAAACATGTCAAGGAGGTTTTTTCAAGTCAGCATCCGCATCACGCAATTTAACTATTTACATCAGGACTTCCTCATGCCGCAGCGTATCAAGTGCATGTTTCCCATGGGATCCCTTGAGTGGCTTAGATGTAGAACATCTGAGGCAGGTTTTTACCATATGCTCTGGCAGTGTCCAGTGGTGCAGGGGACCTAGGAGGAGATCACAAGAATACATTCCACAGAGGTGGAACACTTGCTCCTGCTCTCACCGAATCATACATCCACGGGCTTCGACCCAAGATTAAAAGGGATAAGTACTCGCACAGGTTTATTGATCTCGCTTTTGTACTCATTTCTGTGATGGGCAAAGGTTGAGCTGGATGTCCTCACAGTTGGGTGCATGCATGGGGGAAGGGACTGCTGGGGGTTGGAGCTGGCACACCTACATTGGCAGCCTGGAGACGAAAAATGACATACATCCATCCTGAGCCCTAGCCTAAGACCTTGGATCCCATCCTGCACTTCACATAATGGGTTATCATGGAGTAAGGGAGGCAATTACCGTGCTCCTTTGCAGACTCCAGCAGGCAACTGCACGTTCATTTACTTCAAGCTTAAATTCTAGAGCAGTGGTTCTTAATCTCTGGTACGAGGACCTCTAGAGGTCCGCATGGCCTACTCAGGGTTTCTGCAACTGTTATACAAAATGTAATAATATTAAAATGAATACATTTCTATTAAAGTATATACTAATACAGGAGCAAAATTGGCGTTTTGTATATATTTGATTGTAAATTGCACAGAATGTGCAACATTTAAGCATTTTCTTGGTGCATGCATGTTTTTGTATTTTGTGAATTGTTTTGAAGTTCAAATCCTAAAAATTGCTTAGGCCGAGGGTCCCTGGGTTCAAGTAATGACTCCGTGGGGGTTTCCAGATTCCAGTAATGATTCAGTGGGGGTCCCCAGAAGTCAAAAGGTTAGGAGCAACTGTTCTAGAGGAATTATCCACCTCCCTTAAGTCTTTTTGACTCCTACCTGCTATGCTTGTGCTCTTGTTCAGAGGGGCATGGCTTGGCCGTTCAGGTTGAACTATTCCAATGGAGCACAACAAAGGGTGATTTGGATATGGTTACTTCCTGTCTGTAATGGCACAGATGAGCTAAAAATTATGTATGGGAATACAACTAAGGGTAATGTGAGAAGTTGGCCTGGTATATGCTGACCACTAATTAAAGTGGGCACCTTGTACCAGTCCAAACAACCCTTATTGATGATTAGGTTAAAGACAACCTTTATTGAAAGCTATCCTAGTGGTAGCTGTGGAGAGCAGCCGGCTTCAGGCTAAGTCTCGAAGGAATGTAAAGCAGCTTGCTTCACCAGTGTATAACCTCCTGAATGACCAAATGAAAGAAGAACCACACAAGGAATATATACAATATATGTATTTATTACTAAAGACCCTCTACTAACCTCTTTATGAGATTAGAGAACAAAGCACACAATATTAAATCACTAGAATGACAGTAAATAGCACAATACACAGTGGGCTCCAGGGGGAGACCAAACTGTATACTAGGAAAGTGGTATAACAACCACAACTTGACTAGACACAGTGCCTAGAGCACGTAGAATCGCTGGGACCCCAAGGAACTACCCGAGGTAGCGACACAGGGGACCCATGGAGGACAGGTGCAGTGTGAGAACACAGACGCGAGCTCTGTACAACTGTATGAGAAAGTCGCAGTTGGAATTTTAATGATTAAGGACACTTAGGATAGGACTTTAAGCAAACCCAGTTAAACATAAAAGGTTCTAAGGCCAGCACCATTGAGAGTACCGAGATACCCGTGTTACCTATCCCAGAGGAGCCGGTGCATAGGGGTCAAGTGATGTCGGAAACCTTCGTAGTTTTCAATGGCGTGATGCGGAAAAGTGCTGCTGTTGTGAAGAGGAAAAGTGTCTGGTGTGATCCAACCCTGGATTGGAGCTGAGAAGAACCTGAAAGCAGAGGGGATAGAGTCTGGGTCACTTCAAGGGGACCAGTGGCTCGGTAGACGAATGCCCACCGATGTCGGGTGCTTCAGGTGAGAAGAGGTGAAGCTTTACTCTACAGCCACGGGTACCAGGAGACATCGACGATAACCAAAGTCTGGAGGTGAACTATCCCACGAAGGATGTCGAGTGCTGGGGGGGTCAGTGTCTGGATTGAGCACCAACAAGCCTTGGCAACTGTAACCCACGTGGGCAGAGGAAAGATGCTTCGGTGAGGACCAGCAAGATCCTTGGGACTCTCCAAGCTATGGAGAGTCAGGGCACATCTGGAGCAACCAGGAAAGCCCACGGAAAGTCAAAGTTACCTTCACAGGGACCCCCAGGTCGACTGACCAGGGATTGCGAAGGGACCTCTAGCTGAATCACAAAATACCAGCCCACGGAACATTTGTGGTGTGTAGGCCAGAAATCTTCAGTGCAATTACTGCTTGCGGTTAGGACTATAAGTAGCCCAAAGCACAGCCTCAGGGGTCGCCAAAAAGGATATGCTGCTGCAAATGTACGCGGTGCACAGGAGTTCGGTTTGCACGGTCCCCACGAGGGATACAGGACTCAGAATAGCTGAGAGCGCAGGTCAACCCCAGAGACCACGGGAACCCACCTCCTGTGTTACAGAAATCTTCGGAGTCCTTCAGCAGCTTCGCAGATGCAAACCGGTCAGATGCATGTAGGTGCCTGTTAGGCAAAAGAGAGGGACGAGGGGCTTGTTTATTGAGGTCCAGCGCACACGCCCCACGAAGGCTATGCAAGCAAGAGAAGTACAAAGTTCCTCGTGGTGGGTGTGATAGAGGATCACGAGCATTTAGGGGAAGTGTGGTCATAGGCAGGCTGTAATGGTGTGTGATAAGGAGAGGGGATTCTCCTTGTTGGAACTAGGGCTCTCACACACCTAGCAAGCTAGGTGTCATGCTTCATCATTTGAGCCTGCCCCTCACCAGGTCGGTGCTGCAATACCTGGCGGGCACCCGAAACTGGGGCTCTTTGTCGGGGATCTTTTGTTCCTGCTGGTGGGTGCAGTGGGGGTGAGGGGCCTAGTATGTGTAGATGAAGAAGGAAGGGAGTGGGTTAAAATAGGTCAGTTAGTCCTAGCACAATATTTTATTCCAGAGGTAAATTGCCTAACTAAAAGATGGAGAGGGGCATAGAACTAGTATTAAGTGTCTAGTGGTATGAACCCTGCTCTCGGGTGATCAACATGTTTCGTGTCGCAGTGTGGCTAATTGCTCAGGACACTTCTTCAGGATCAGTGGTAAACTATCTACACCAAGGTAAGTGCAAGCTACATACCCAGTATGTTCAATGTCAACCTAAATGATAAAAAATGGGTGGGGGACATGTTAAAATCATAACAGCGGTAGTGTGCATAGATCATTGAAAGCCAGTGAACCTAGTCACCAGCATGCCCAACCACACCTAGAATCAAATTTGTGCAATGCATGTTTAGTGTCCACAACATGCACATCATGCTGAACCAGCGTAATCCGCTATCTTTTCAAAGCTGGACTGCAAACAGGTAATGATGGAAGGCATGTGTTTTGATGTATGTGGCTCTCAATTTTTAGGTGTAACCCACGCCCATCTCTTGTCTTTCAGAGTGGAATTAATGCCCAAATCAGGAACACCTACAGCCAGACCGCGTTGGATATTGTTAACCAGTTCACAGGCACCCAAGCCAGCAAAGAAATTAAGCAGATGCTCAGAGGTAAGTAGGGAGATCTGACTAAACATTGAAGCCAAGGAGGGTCACCACCCCATCCTGGTCTTCGAGGGCACTGTTTCCAGTCCTAACATTTGTGCGACAGCCTAATGCATTCTTGGTGTTGTAGTATTGTTATGCTACTAATTAAATAATCAGACACCTGAAATAAGTGATTTGTAGGTGAAAAGTGTGTGAGACTTTCAGAGGGGCAGTTTGCATCAGTTAGAGGATGTAAGTAGTCACTTGCAAGGTTTAATCTTTTCATGTAATTGAGAGACGTCTTGCTCGATCGTATCTTTGTGTACAATTCAGGAGCTGCCTAGCACGGAGGCTGTCTGGAAATCACTGGAATCTTGGACAAGGTTAGGATTTCGGTACTCTCCGGTCCCCACAAGCATGAGAACACCTTAAACACTGCCATGGTCATGGATGGTCACAAGGGACACTGTAAGCAGTGTCCGTGTACAAGTACTGGGGCCAGATAAACCTCCCTCACCCCGAGCTGATACCAGCAATGTAACAAGTATAGCAATATGCACCACCTTAAGATCTTTGGTCAGCCAGTTAAAACGATGTGCGCACCACCTTAAGATCTTCTTTTGGCCGCTATTGCCTCTGTGGACCCATGGTATCTGCCTTTAGCCAATCCTCAACATTAGTCATATGCCTCCCCTTAAAATCTTCTTTTAGCCACAGTTCATCCTGAACCCTGCCCTTAATCTAGATAACTGTGTGCTTAATGGTAATAGTTGGAATCTGTCAAGGACCAAGCAAAGTCTTAGGTACTTCCTTAATAGTTGTCATACGAGGTGCCACCACTTTGTCCACCCTCCTAATGAGCTCGAGAAGCGACTGGGTTTGCATCGGGTTCCTTGATACCCATTTGCAGTGCATGGTTGAGAAGGGTATTGGTTGGATCTGTAGGGAATGTGTTGAGTGAGGTCCGTCAGGTACAGCTACTGGTTCTAAACTGGGCGCTGCAAAGTTGAAGCGCAGAAGCATGAGATATAAAGGATTAGTGTGAAAATAGAGGCAGTGACACCTCCAGATTCCTTGCTAAGAAACTTGAGATCACCCCCTCAGAACCAACCGGTACAGGGTCTCTTAAATACAAAAAAATAAAACTTCCCTCAGATTAAATGAGACTATATTAATAACATCAGACTACAATGCCAACTGTCAAAACAAACTAAAAACAAAGATAACACATATACAAAAATATACAATTACGATCAATAAATAATGTATGACAATAAGCATACGCATAAATATATGGAAGTTTAAAAACACAATATCGCACAGTTTATACCCCTTCTCCTTTTTATCATTAAACAATTGACGTATTCCAAACACAAAATGTGGGGAGAGAAGTAAGTTCTCAGTATTTATCAAGGCGTTTCGGTTGTATTTTATTGCTAACCACCTTCTTGCGGATCATTATTTGTATATCTTCCACACACAAGTTCACATCCGGGTTAATCACATGTAAGCAAGTTAAAAACATGCCTAAAAACAAATATAAAAACAAGTATTTAATACATTTTGATTAAACGTGTTTTTGATAACAAAACCCCATTAAAAAAAATATATATTAAAACATAAAAGACCGCTAATTTACATAAGTCCTTGCACATCTTAATGGACCTTTCAACTTGTACATTGTAAATCAACCTATTATTAAAACATATTTATCCTATACAGAACTTCAAGGCGGTATGTTCATTCATTGATCTTATTGTAATCATAAAAACATATGCCACATGAACAGAAATTGGTGGTGAAAACCTGTGTCATGTGAAATCAGAATATTAAAGCACACATCTCCTTATATGGCTTCTTCTATTCTGATATCAGATTATCCCTTCTGATAGTCACTGGGCCTCTTCTAGGCCATTTGCTTTCCTGGTTTTGCAATTTTCTAACACATTTCTTTTGCTGTTCATGAGATAAGAAATGTAAATACAGACACTTTGTCGTTGAGGGTTTATTTTAAACTACTTTTCTTTGCTTATGAGATTAGGGAGTTAATCAGTTGCTGTGCTTTCAGTGCAACTATGGTTGTGTATATGTTTAAATTGTAATGTTTGTTTTTAGGCATGTTCTTAGCGTACTTAAATATGATGAACCCAATGTGAATTTATGTGTGGAATATTTTCAAACAATGTTCTCCTGAAGAAGGTAGTTAACAGCAAGGTATAGCACCGAAACACGTTGACAAATACTGAGAACTTACTTCTCTCCCCCATGTTGTGATTTGAATAAGGAATTGTGACTTATTTAATTGTTTAATGATGAGAAATGAAAAGGGGTTTCTAAACGTATAGCTGCACAGTGCTTCATTTTTAATTTTCCATATATTTGTGCGTGTGTGTGTATATATATATATATATATATGTTCACATACTTATTTATGGCTAGTAATAAATAGTATATTTTAGTATGTGCGTTGTGTTTGTTTGTTTTGTACACAGTAGTCTAATTATCTTGTTAGTATAAACTCATTTAATCAGAGTGGAGCCTTGCTTTTTTGTCTTTTTGTTGTTTGAACTTCAAACACCTCCCTATTTCGGGTCCAAGGTTGAGATGGATGATTATAGAGATAAGAAGGTGGGGTATGTGGTCATTCTTAAAGATCTGATTGCCTCTCCTTTGCCTTTGCTTGTTTCCTTTTTCCTGCAGATGCCTCGGCTGCCCTGCAGGTCAGGGCTGTGAAGGATTACTGCAACAATTATGACCTCACCAGTCTGAATGTAAAAGCTGGGGATGTGATTACAGTAAGTGATACTTCTGCAGAAATATATACTTTATGTGCGGTAGGTCACGTGTGGTTTTTCTTCAGACAGACAACAACATACATGCTTTTGCAAGAAACAAGATAAAGAAATCCATTACACTGTCATTCTTTGTCACTTTGTATGTACACCCATATTTTCTTTCTTCTCTCCCTCTTCATCACTCCACTCTTTCTTCTTTCTGTCCCTCTACTCTCTCTCTCTGCCAAAATCTTTTTGCTATCACTATTTTCTCACCCACCTTTCTCTCCCTTTCTGTTTTCTCCCTCTCTGTTTTCTCCCTCTTCTCTTTTTATTTATCCCCCGCCCACCTTTCTTTCGCTAATCTCTCTTTTCCACTCAATCACTCCACTTTGTCATTCTTTTTCTATTTGTATTTTATCTTTCGTTTTTCCCTCTTTGTCCATCCCTCCCTCTTCCTTTCTCTGTTCATCCTTCATTCTTTCTCTCCTGTTCCATCCCTCGCTTAGACCTTCTCTCTTGCTTCTCACTCTCCTGTTCGCTCTCGCTCTTGTTTCTCACTCTCTGTCCATCCAGGTTCTCTCTCTTGTATTCTTTTTTGTCTGCAGAATCATTTATTTCAATGAGTGGTGTTCATCTTGAGAGGGGGATGAGAAGAGAAACTAGCTGGTACATTCAGGAGCAAATGGCACTATCACTGCTTCTGAACCTCGGGCCATATTATTTCATCTAGCATCCAAGTACATTCTCTTTCAATAACTAGACCTGTTGTAGCTCAAACCACTGTCAAGGCCTCTTTAAGGTGCAAAATTATTGCATATTTAAACATTTTATATTGCTTTCAAATTTGTTTTCCCTTGCCCCAGTGTGCCATGGGTGTGCAGACCCTATTTGTGAGGCGACTCTTGTGTTTTTTTTTTTAAATTGCTTTTAAATATTGAGGTCCTTTTTTTTTGCACACAGCAGACTGAGCTGGTTTCTCCATTGGAAACTGTGATGGCCTTCTATGCAGCAATGACTTGGCCCATTGGTTTGTTCTTAAGGATTGAGGCAGCCCATTTCCATTGTCATAACTGGAATGTGTAGGAAACGTTCCACGAGGCACCACGCCTACTCCAGACCTGTTAGAATGTTAAAGCATGGAGAGTGATTGCCAGTGGGTGGCAGATAAGATAGCTTTTGGTCAGGCTGGGAAATCAGAACATTCATTAGTGCTTTTTCCACTAGCATATATGGTACAACCAGGTGTTGTCCCTAGAAGGCAGGATGATAAATGTTGACTCACACCTTGGCTCTACGACAGACACTAATTTCTATTCAAGCCTCTAAAAACAACTTGATGGGCCTAAAAATAAGAAATGATGATCTGTGGTCAGAGTCTTTCTAGGAATCCGGGCGTAAAGAACTGAAGGAAGTGCTGTAGATGTTAGACCATCAATTCCATGTTCATTGAGGAGATACCCTTAAGGTGGAATTCAAGTAGGCCCCAGAGTGGCCAAGACTGAATAATTATGTCAATAAGCACAAATCGGATTATCTGAAATTTTAAAGAGCATCAGATCTGCAAATGTTTGGACCTGTTGTCTTTCAGTGTCTGACTTTGATATGACAAGATCAGGTATAGGTATAGCTTTCCCTTACACAATAAAAAGAGCTACTCCTTACCCCGGTAAGCCATGTGTCAGAAACTCAGCTTATGGCCAACTCATCCCTAGTCCTCTCCAGCTGAAAAACCCCTGTGGTGCCAGTATGCAGCCCCACCTGCTTCTACCCACATTCCTCGCAGACCGATGCTTCATGAGGACATGGGCTGCAGTGATTGGTGGAAGAAAGCCTACTTAACAGGCTCACGCCTCTTCACTCCCAGCTGCCCCGTTGCCGCTCAAGATCATTTCTTTAATAAGAGCCATCGCCCATTGCATTTGTTATTACTACTTTTAATTGTTCATCCATTGTATATTGTGGTAAATATGTGTTTGTGTGAAATACCCCAACTGCAGAATTTTGTCTGGGACTGAATTCAATATGGACGTCATGTGTTAAGGTTATGTAAATGAACAGTAAGATTGAGTATGGTTTTCAGAATCACTACAAAAAAGGGAATATACTCTCTAATGAAATACATTTTATGTAAAGTATTCTTATTGATAATTATTATGTATGTCCAGAAAACCTGAATGTACTCTATTGTTTCGTAGCTTGGCGATCACAACCCCAGTGCTGAGACAAGCTATACTTTGCAAGGGATCTAACAAGAGACATTCTCTGTCGTCTTCTGGCAGGTTCTGGAGCAGCACCCGGATGGACGCTGGAAAGGTTGCATCCACGACAACAGAACCGGCAACGACCGAGTCGGCTATTTCCCTTCCAGCTTGGTAGAGGCCATCAGCAAGCGCACAGGCAAATACTGAGCTCTCATTTTACATGGATGTTTGTTTCCACATGCATTAGACATTCTGTTCCTCTGGTCAACTCCAAGAATCCTGGATTGCAGGTTATTGGTATTGATCTGGGTGGATGGACTCTTCCAGTGCCTTGGTGTGCTGTCTCATCCAGTGTTTGTTTTTGTCAGTAACAAAGTTCCTGGGTCTTGAGTGCATGGCCACAGCTTCTTGCGCTCAGCCATTATTTCTGATGCTGTTATTTTCTCCTCAAGCCAGAAGTGCTCACAGCCAAGCGCTCATGTGCAAGACAAGATACTGAATCTTACATTGCATGCTGATGCACAAGAGTCTCTGTACCTGATCTCTACTTTCCTTTATAGCTGTGCATCCTTCTTAAAGCAGCAGTAGCACTAAAAACAAGCATCATCTATAATAGTACTAGAGCATATAGGTATGTCCCTGCTCCTTCATCACGCTCCCCTCTTTTCTTTCTCTCAAAGGATTGAATTGCGTTCTAACACGTCTTTCTCCTATGATATGCCTATATCAGATGCAGTGATGTTGTGATGCAACCATGCTTTAACAAGTTTTTAAAAGATATGTGAAGGGGCAGCCTTAGACCATGGATGGGATACCTATATACAGACAAGGAATATCCTAAATGAATGGTGCTAAACCTTCATTAAAAGAATAATAATTAGAATTGGATCATGACTTTCTAAAAATTAAGAGAGAACCCAAATTGGATCCGAGCAATGGAAAGGCATAGATTGCAAACAGAGATTTTGTGGTATATTCATGGTTTTTGGTGGTACTGCTTCCTTAAGTTTCTAGAACAACCTGCTGAGGTTGTATTTCACGCATGAGATAGGTTATTATTAGGCGCGTTCCTTTCTAACATCAAGCACCTATTTTTCTACAGAAAGGGGCTCGGTGATTTGCTTCTCTCAGGCATTGATGCATGTTGAGAAGCATGGTCAAATCTTGGAGGGGACTGAAACCTCCCACCCACCACCATGTAATTCAGAGAGCCAACCCGTCTACAGAAAAAGTGCAGCTTGGGTGTTATCACAACCAACAGTCTTAGTTTAAATCCAGGAATGGATCGCCATTAGTTGCATAAGAATGTATATACATTTTTTGGTTTCATTGAGCTGAACCCCACTCCTCGCGTTCATCACCCATTAGCACCCAAGGAACTTGGGGGTGGGCCTGAGGCATTATGTGGTCCCAGGCCCTCGTGATGAGTTAGGTGGAGCAAGTGAGCTTTTACTCTCCGTTGGCCTGTCCTGCACAGCCATGTGAGAACGCAACAAGCGGTCCTCTCAAAGATGAGGCCTCAAGCAATGTGCTATTCTCCTGCAAGCAAGAGCTGGAGTGTGTGTCCCCTCCGTATGATGTGGTGTCCTCCTACAGGTGAAGACTGGGGTGGCTGCCTCCTGCGGGCGATGTGGTGTTCTTCTCGAAGCGAGAGATGGAATAGTTGTCTACTCCGAGCGATGGGGTGTCCTCCTGCAGGTGAGGGCCTGCATGGTTGTCTCCTACCATGACAAGGTGTCTTCTCACAAATGACTGTCAAAGTGGTTGTACTGTTTGAATGATAGTATGATACGGTGTTCCGACAGTTGTCTCTTAGCAATGTACTGTTCTGCTACAGATTATTATTTTTCACATGGTAACATGTTTTCTTCTTTTGGATGGGAGCTGGAGTGGTTTGTTCTTCTGCATGTTGTGGTTTTGTCTGTTGTGGGGCAGGACCTTGTTTTTTTGCTACATGTTATACTGTTATTTTCTCTGGATATGGTAGTTTAACTAATCAGGCAGGGTTTGACTGGTTTTCTCTTACTATTTTCTGGGTCGGGCTGCAGATTATAGTTTGATTGGTTGTCTCTGTTGTGTTGTCCTTCTAGTGGGTGGCTCTTTCAGATGTCATGAAGCCTCTTAAAGGTGTGTGCTGTGGTGGTTGTCACTTTAGTCAGGTGTGTTATCTTTCTGAGTTTCCCTGTATGTTTGCCTGCTATGAGTGGTGTGCTATCTCCTAGTGGTGAGTGGTTAGTTATCACTACTGAAGCATTTCCACTCTTTATTTTTAAGGAAACTCATTGAGTATACCCTCTTTGATGGACAAGGAAGTGATTGGTTAGGTAGCGGGGTTTGTTTATTGAAGCCACTGCAGTCTTATAGGAGCGAGGTAGTCCACAGCCCTTACAGAAATTGGACAAGAAAACTAAAGTGATCAGATGCACGAGGTAGGACTATCTTTGCAGTGCACTTTGCTGTTTATTAGAGCTCACAGAGGAAAGCCCACAGAAAAGCTTGTTTTCTACAATGCACCACTTAGAACCTAGCTTTTTCATACTTTATTCTAACCACCATCATGCTAATAGAAAACTAAGTGTCTGCTTCACCCGCTTATTTACATAATTTGTGTTTCCAACAAAACTACTTTCTTTTATAGCACTTGAATTGACCAGAATACTGTTAACTGAGCTCTTCTAACTCCTCGTTTGATGTACAGATTGGTAGTTTAGTGGTGCTGGTGTCCTGCTTCACCCACTCCCTGGTTCGGCAAGGTACATTACACTGAGCCCTAAAGTGCCTAGCTTGTCTGTGTTTAATGTAGTTGCTTTGCGACCTGGTCTTTGTGGATCCCAAAAACTAGATATATAGTGAAAAAGACACACCCTAATGTGGAACCGCGTGAACTTATGTAACAATAGTGAGCTAGCAAATTGACCATCCCTGCTCTAAAAGAAAATAAATAGCCAACTATGTGGCCAACCAATTACCGCACAGTGTGTGTTGCCACTGTCATCTACGTTTGTGCTGCTCTGCCTGCCATATAGAGGAGATTGGTCGTCCAATCTGTGCGTCGAGAAAATCTCATGTAGAGGAGTTGAAGGTAGATGAGTGCTGATGACCGTTCATAGATCCTCCAAACACCTTCTGACACAAAGACTGATCCAAAAATATCCTAACTGCTTAAGGCTCCCACGGTTCAGAACACCGAGGTCCTGTCCTTTGCACATTTGCACAACTCATCGTGTTGGCATCAAAGTCCATAAAAGACATTCATGATCTTCTTTGATTTCTGCTGTTTTGTTTGTGCTTTTTAGTCAAATTTTCAGTTTTTTTGTTTGCGTTTGTTTCCCTCCCTTGACATTTATGTTTCATCATCAGGTTCATGGAACACCGTTGTTTGTCACCAGCAGTATCACAAAATACAGCTCACGGCCTACGGGGCGACCGTGATAAACGGTGACGCGCACCCTGCATTCCATTGCACGCTGCCACCTCCGCCTGCACCGCCGCCTCACTCCCATCAACCTCTTTTCAGTTCCTTTGGCTATCACAGACCCCGTAGCACGGGTGATGAGCTGCGCTACCTGCCAGGTAGTTCCTTCTGATTTGTAGTGTGATTTTCTTTTCTAGGCCTTTGTATATTGTTTCACGTTGTCTTTATGTTTATTAATCATTTTCATCCTACAGTGTGGCAACTTTTGGTCATCCTCCCCGCTGCCTTGGATGGTTTATGGATGGGTGAGAGATATTCATCCAGATGCAACTATTGAGTACTGCAATAAGTGAATGTTTCATTGACCATTACTTTTGCCCTTTGATATGATTGAGGAGGAAACATATGCATAAATCTGTGAAACTTGGACTTGCTCCTAGGATGTGTTTGTACATTGATATATTTGAGGTGTCACAGATAATCTCAGGTGTACACATTGAAATACATGCACATTTTAGATTCCAGTGCACACTAGAGCTGGGCGGATTTTCGCAAGCTGAGGAATGCATTAGTTTGCACCATTTGTGCTGATTTTAACCGCTGGGCCTTTGTCCCGCAATGGAAAATCAGCACGAAAGGCACCATGCGCAGCACAAGAGGGCGCTGCTTCTTTCTGCCGCTCAAGTAGGTTTTCTACTCGAGCGACAGCTTCTTCAACATGAATGGAATGTTGCTCAACCCGAGTGGTCGCAACCAACCGGGACCATCCAACTTTAGAAATCTCGCTGGGTGGTGGTTCAGCTGTAGATTTTCCTCACTCATGCTCACCAACTTAACTTTGGTGAGTGAGGAAAAAACTCTGCTTCAGTTCACAACTCTGTGTGCTCCGCAGATTACGGAAAACTCTGCAAACTACGCTAACGGAGTGGAGTTCACCACCCAGGCCTAGTGGAAATTTCTCCTCACCTATACACACCACCACTCCAGATTGTTCCTATTTTAGCTTATTCTTGTAGGTTAGAGCCATGGGGTTGTTGACCCCTCAAACATGGTTTTACCTGAAATGCGAAAGGGAAATATTTATTATGAGAAGACATTAGTGTTACGCTTACATTATGGGTTGCACTTATGAGTGGAGGAGACACGGACTTGCTAAGGATACCAAAATAAAATGGGGGCATTAGAAAATGTGACCGTTTGTGAGAATCACATGTTGGTCACGGTGAGATGGCATAGACCTTAGTTATGGGAGCTGTCTACATTTGGGCAGGTAGGCTGTTCCAGAAGAGTTTGATGCTGCCAGAGAAGTTCTTGGCCAGAGTCCAAGTCTTGTGGTGATGGCTGCCTTAAGTTTTTTTTTTTAATTCCTGTGGACCGTGTTGCCCCAAACATGCACAGCTGTTCTGCCAGGTGCAATCATCTTTATGCTGCTGATTCTTACTGTGTGCAGCAAGAAAGATGCACCATGCCATGAATGGAGTTTATGCATCAAATTACTGAATGCAGATCCAGTAGCCCCTTTCTCTCTTGAATGGCAAAAACCTCCATTAATACACATGAACTGATGATTCTAGGCATGCCCTTGTATTAGAAAACAACTTCCTTTCATTTCTTCAGCTCAACACCCACAGTGTATGTCATACTTTACGCCGGAGTCCCAGGATAAACCTGCTTATATTTTTTAGCAGTGTGATACATGCAGTTCGAGCTGGCTCTTTGGTCAGGGCTACATCTGCAGGTCATGACATCTTAACCTGTACCTACTGACAACAACAAAGACACTGGATTCATTTCTGTGTAATAGCAATGGTGCCATGGACCCTAAAGAAAACGTGGCATGGACCCTAAAGCGAGCGAGGAGAAAATACCTCTGGCCCGAGAGGGAATTAAAAACAGCTCTAATTGTTGTCCAGTGGGCCACGAACACCCCTAGGACCTGGTGCCACTTCACCTGCTGCATTATTGATAGCTATGCCACTGAACCACAGCTGAATTGCAACGTGGAGGAGAACCCTGAGAACATCCTGCATGTCATGCTTAGGTTTTTGTTTGACTTGGTGGGCCTTTAATGGAAAAGAAAACATAACCACATGGGATACACAAAACACACACCTCTATGAATGCCCTTGGAGCAAATTTAAGCAATTCATACTCGTGATGACTTGAACTAGGCTTCCCTCAGTGGCTGGCAGTGCATCCATACACTCTGATGACTGAACATGAGCCTCCAGAGAGTGAATCTTACAGACCTGCTCTAGAGCATAGGGAAGTCATCGAAGAGGGAAAGCAAATAGAGTTCCTGTACCTACCTTTCAAGCCCGGTGGAGGTAGAACCAAACTGAACTTTAAGCTACTAGCCATTAGGAATAACAGGCCTGCAAGAAGAAATATTCAAACATTGGAATGTTGAGAACTCTATTGAAGACAATGGCGTAGCTCCGGGCTTATAATGGCTGGTAGAAGCCCTCTGCTCCCACATTCTAATGTTTGTCTTTCTGTTTCTCCCTTTTTACTGTAGAACATTCTACCCTCAGTGGGCGGAATGTTCTGTTAGCCGTATAGCCCTTCTGCCTCGAGTTACACCCGTTTATTAAACGCCCTCACCCTCGTTATAGGCCCTTGCCTATGGCTTGGGCCTATTATTCGGGGTCAGGGCCTTTAACAACTGGTACAGCCATCGACAGCAGGTTATACAGCTCTACTAAAGTGGCAGTCGTAGACTATGGAAGTCCTACCTTATATCAGAATATGAAGTTCACAAATATGGACCTACAAAAATAACAACTATCACAATATTTCCAAGATAATTATATTTGAATATTATAATGTATGTATTCTAATATTCCCATGTAATTCCAATATTAGATGTTTTGGCACCAATTCATGCAACTGTACATAAAAGAATACTATAAGAGTATTTCTTTACGTACTTCACCAACCCCCTGATGTACAGATAGATAATGGCAGAATGAAGATAGACTAAATCCAAGCTGCTAGATTTCTTACCCTATGTGCTTTCCAGAGAACTAGGAATCAATAAAACGGTTCAATACTAAGTAAATGATCATCAGGGCGTAACGAGAAGTTCATTTCTGAAGGTGAGGGGCTAATGCTATTGGGAACTGCCTCGTGTGGAATATAAGATTTATGTTTTGCCCGAAGATACATCCAGACAGCAACCTAAAGCACCTAAGACAGAGTTCCAAATTTTAGGGGCGTATAGAGAGAATGATATAAAACAAGAAGAAGCGCAAAGTGGAAGGAGAGGTCAGATAAATCTGCCAAGCAGCAGTGAAGAAGGCACGCTGTAGTGCTTAGCACAAATTGAGATAAAGTTTCAAAGGGGAGAGAGCCCAGGGGGAACATATTTGTGAACTGTGTAAAGAAAATGGAAACAGAGAAGTGAACGAAAGCCAGTGGGAGAAATTAATGGGAGAAAGAAAAGCAGTGGAATCGAGTTTGAAGGAGAAGTGATTGGCAACATTTAAGACATGTTTTTGAGGGACAAACAAATGAGCAGAAAGGCCCATAACAAAGGATGAACCAGAGGCCAAGCCAGACCAGAGTACTCACAGATAGGGTGATTGAGAGCCAGGAAAATTCAACATGATTGCATGTTACATATAATATGTGTTGAATGAGAAGATAAAAAGGGGAAAGCAAAGGAATGACTATTGAGCTTCAAAGTTGTTGTTAACCTAGTGGTTGCGAGGTAAGTGTCAAGCAGTGTTTTGGATGCAAAGTTGTGGTAGTGCACTGAGAAAAGAAGAGAGATGTGCAAGGTTCAGCAGTGCTAAGACTGGGAAGATTGTTAACTGGAAAATATAAAAGAGAGAAGAAAGGCAGCCTTTATGCCTGAAAGTTTTTTCTCACTGTTGGCCATCCTTTAGGGCTCGGAGTTCTCCTTTATGCGAATACAACCTCTTAAAATCACTGATGCTGCACATCCCTTGATGCACCTTCACCCTTCAACAACAGAGATATGCTGCCAGAAACCTCTGTTGAAAATGTTTGTTTCGCTGGCAATGTGGAACACAATTGATTTAACTTTTGAGTAATGGGGCCATTCAGCCGCAGGTCTTACCGGTGGCACGCTGTGTAGGAGCAGGCTTTGGTAGGTGAACCCCTGCAAGCCAGAAGGAAATCATATGAATGTCTTACATTTGTTTTTTAAGTTCTTTTAGCACTTGCCTTTCACAGGAAAAATGGCCACCCAATTAAAAACAAAAACAGATAAAGCCATCAAACAGTGAACAATACTTTTGAAAGGTTATGAAACGAGAACTTAGCAGAGTGAAGTTCAGCAAGGCTCCTGCCCTGTCGCTTGTGACAAGCTTTACTTTTGTAGGATCGTGCTGCCCAATTCTAGTGTCTGTTGGCCATGGCCTTATCTTTGGCAGTCCTGCTTTTTACCAGCAATTGATTAATTTGCCTTAGAAATGTCCATGAGCAAGTGAAACATGGTCTCTTCATCATCTCTAGATGTTATTTAGATACAGCTTGCAAGGTCATCTTTCCTCTGAGTTCTTTATACAGTGAATATTTCACAACCAAGTGGAGGACGTTCCATTTAAGGTCACAACTACAGTTGGTTGAGTGGGGCTGGTTTCTGTTCCCTAGTAGAAGGGACCCCTTGTCACCATAGCAACCAGCCTCCTCTCGCTGTGGCTGTTTGATTCATCAAGTATGACTGGGCATGATCTGAGGCATCAAAAAGACCAGAATGGCCCACTGGCTGAAGGTTGTCAGGAGCTGTAGGTCTTACTTTGTGTTGTTTTTTTACAACCATGGTAATTTGTTGTGGCCTATGAGGCTCAGACTGTGATTGCAGGCTTCCTGAAGAAAGCCAACCAATACAGCTTCCTTCTCCCAGGTCAGGTTGTGTTTTAATTTGATAAGTAAGCTTTGTCAATTAGATGGTTTCCAAGCAAATCTCAGTGTTTCAACCCGTATTTTATAGGTGACCTCTATCCAGGGAAGTGCCGAGGCCATTATCAGATTCCAAAGTGATGGATGGGAAGCCGCTCAGGAGCATAAGCAGGGATTTCCAACATTTCCCTTTATGGGGTACTGTCTTTTCTGTGCTATTGTCAAGGCCCCGGAATTCCATTCCATAGGTTATGTGGCTTTGTGCCTTGCTTGTACCACTTGATGAATGTAGTGTGAAAATAGCTTACCGAGCGAGCAAATGTAAGGATAGCGTTTAATGAGGCCTCAGACTTCACAATTTTATGGTCTGTGATTCTAAATTTAAGTTATTGGTGTAGCAATGCTCTAGAATCCTAAGGATAACAACAAAGCAGAACCCAAACCTGGTAGGCTCAGGATTGTCCATTGCCGCATAGGATGATTGGATCCATGCCAGACCTTCAGGGTAGCCACCGGCTATGTAAATAAACACTGCATATATTCTTTGTCTTTAATGCATCGTATGTGGATTTCCTAAGAATCCAGCATTGTCAAAGATAAGTGTGTACTGGGCAAATAGCATCCTGAATTTTAGTGCTTGTGCCTTCTGTCCTTGTTTATTGAAAGACTTAAAATTCAGGTGCAATAATATCTTTTATATTCAGTTTTATGGAGAACAGCTGAATGGGAAGCTATGAATTTTAAGCAGCTGCTTTTTAGGCCCCCTTTAATGGTCTGTAATGCATATTAATTCATGTAGCAACATGTCACTTTCTTGTGTAGTGCAAGCTCTGAATAATTTGTATGATCATGTAAAGTGTAGCATAATGATAGCGAAGCCCTGCTATTGTGTTAAAACAATGGCGTGACAGGTTGTTTCAGAAGGAGTGTCTCAAATCGCGCTCTTTTTCCTGGTGGTATTTCCATATATTTGTCCAGGTGCACGGGTAGTCATGGGCAACATGGGGGCGGGAGTTGTTTGTTCTTTTGCGCCCTTCTCTAGATTTTAATCAGGCATGATAAAAATACACTCATCACCAATGCGATGGATTCTACTTTGAACATTACCAATGATAACTGGTGCCTAATCATCTGTACTGTTGATTTAATCATGAACCAGAACCAATGGGTGATAACCTATTTCTCACACAAAGGCGTGTGAATGCCTCATAAACCATCTTCAAGTGGAGTAGTGTACCTTTTATTGATGTAACTGCCTCAGTGCTATTCCCTTTCACCGACACCTTTGCCAGTGCTCTGTTGCCTAGTAGCTAAGTTCTGGCTATGTAGGTAACTCCCCATATCTGCCTGCATTGCATTAACGGTGTGGGCCTGAATCACAAATCGCACTTTGGAGTATGTTTTTGAAGCACTACAAAATATACTACAAAATGCAATTCAAAATCTATGGGCCCTATTCACAAAGGTAACTTAGATTTATTAGCAATTTACACTTTTGAGTAACTACTTTTTGCTAATTAACAACATCCTAGTGGAAGTTAGCAAATATAATGGTAGTAAGTCCAGCACCACACATAGCCAACCACTGGTAATGCTAAACCTTCCCTTGGAAATTATAGAGGTATGGAATTCAAATAAAACATTGCAGTAAATAATTATAGATTTAATTATTTAAAATAGTTCAAATATAAATAACTAATTTATTGTCAAAGAATCTAGACATAGTGTATTAATTAATTATAAAATATTCTAATACCCTATTTCGAATGTGAAACTTGATATA
Source organism: Lissotriton vulgaris (assembly GCF_964263255.1). Classification (NCBI taxonomy): domain Eukaryota; kingdom Metazoa; phylum Chordata; class Amphibia; order Caudata; family Salamandridae; genus Lissotriton; species Lissotriton vulgaris. The sequence continues at coordinate 64,994,422 of NC_141698.1, forward strand.
ACTTGATATAACAAGATTTTATTAAAATATAACAATGCGTATCGTAATTTAGTCTATACATCACTTTTAATAGTCATTAATGCATAATAAAAAGTATTTTTATTTAGGTGGGAAGTTATTGTTTTAACTTAAACTTCAGTAAAATAATTGTAATTAAATATATTTAAATTAATTTAAGATTTAGTTCAAAAGTTATGTTTATAGTGGTGCAGCATTTTTATTTTGTTCTACATTTAAAATAACAATTTAAAATTAATTTATATTATTAACATAAAAATATTGGTAATATTTATTTTTGAGTTAACTTTATCTGACATGACATATGACACAGTAAAATGCCCCTGCTATCAGAATTTAACACTGCTGCCTAGATTAATTCTTTCATTGTGTCCCTCCCCTCAACCCTGTACCGTACTCTGCTGCCTTTGACTAGATTTGCCCTATAAAATGACCATGACCATATATAAGTTGCTATCTGTTTGACCATTTGTACTTTCTTTGGTGAATGAGTGAGGTGTTGGTTCTTCTAGTGTGTTTATTTGAATGGTGTGTTTAGTTGAATGGAGAGTTTTGTTTGTTGGTATTTGGCACATCTGTATGGCACGCTCTGCTGTGTCTGTGAGTTCCTTTAATGTTGAGGTGTGTTTTGGTGGGTGTGCATGTGTTTGTAGCCATTAAGTCCCATCATTACATTAGCTTGCATTTCTGTGAGACATCACATTTGTCGTATTAAAGTATTAAAAGTTTGCCACTGAGCACAGGAGCTTTATCCCTCTGATGAATCTAATCTGGACAAGGTCCACTGTGTTTCCAGTAGCTGGAAAAATGCATTTCGCTGCATGACTCGCGAAAGGCCAATGCCAGAATCTAATGTTCAGTGGTATCCACACAGCACCAGAGATGGTGAAAGATCAGAATTGCTTGGCAACAGCAAGTCTGAGGTTTACTAGCCTGTGCCCCTTCATTTGGAGTTGGAAGGTGATTCAGAGGTGTGCCAGCATGATACAGTTACACGTTTTTAGTGGCCCAGATGCACAACAGTATGGTTCCACAAGTACCCCTGTCCAATGACAAAAACACTCTGCTTCCAACTGGAAAATCTCATTACCTTGTCCTCAAACAGGGAGGCCAGATGTACCAGCTAATTTAGTTAGCGCTTGGAGTATTGTGTATTAAGAGGCAGGAGAATTCTTAAACTATAAACCCCAGAGTTTGGGCACTGATTACCCCTCTCATCATGCACCTTCACATAATCCAAATATGCCTGTATTTAGGGGAAGGGAGTGAGAACCACAGGTCCAGTTTTTTTCTTGGGTCTCTTTGCTTATTATAGAATCCTGTTGTGTGGTACACTACCTGTGCGAAGTTCTGATGATCATTGCGCTCCCCGGGCTGGCTGAAACCCATCATTGAGCGGCGTTTGATGTATGAAATGGAATCCAGCTCTTGCCTAGATTTCAGCACCGCACTGTGCATTTCCACCTCACACTGCAAGTGGAATTGCCTATAGATGCTTCGATAATGGGCAATGATCTTATTTTCATGACGAGGGAAGAATGGATGCCACAGGCAGCCAAGCTGGGATTTAACATATGACCTGCAGGTTTCTAAACTTCTTACCATTATCTAGCCTTGTCGCAGGGATTCCGTTCTCATACAGAACTGTGCATAGAGACTTGGAACCTCAGTGAATTAGGGTGTGCCAAAACTCACCTTAGTACCCAAAATCCCCTACCAGACTAGCTACAGTGTCTCATTGGTTATCACAAACTCCCAATGCTTAGACAAACCAGAACATGGACTTAGTACACCTCAGGTAACGTGGAACACATGAACACTCTTTCGTTATACAATCGTTTCAATCCAGAACAAGGAGTAAATGAGGACGCGTGCATATTTGAAATGTTTATTCACTAATGCAGTGTTCTCAAACGCAGTATCTTAGCCAATACAAGCAAACATATTATAATAAACAAAGTAATCAGCATAGTCACTAGTCCGTAGAATATAAAAGGTGAAAGCATGGTAAAATGCTAAAACGAATAGAGTTCAGTAACTCCTAATTCTCACCCTCCCTAGTTAGTATATTATATTATATCTAAGAAGGTCTCTTTGGGTTTTTAGCAGGGTGGCCCCATACCTCAAAATCCTAGTGGTAAGGGATCACATCATCTTCCACTAGCTCTCTGCATGCAAAGCATCATCAAGTGTTTTTCTATGCTCTGTGCAAAGCCATATAAAACTCGTCTAAAGCCAGAATTTGGCCGCAGCTGCATGTATGTTATGTCTAGGACATGCGAAGATCAGACCTCACAACAACCTCTGTGTTGAGATATCTTTGAAGGTTTCAGTACTCACTGTACAGACACAGCTCACCAAGCAAGGCTGATATCAGAGTAACAACATATTATTCTCGCGTGAATCAAAACATTCTACTAGGCTCAAAGCTAAAGCAACAGATATGTGTTGTGTGCAGAAGCAGCAGAAAGGTAATATGGCGTTTAAACTCCTAATAAGCTCATACTAACTTAACACAGCATAGAGGCAAAGTATATCTATATGACAGGCTACGTAGTGATACTCGCATGCAATTCAATGCTTTTGTGAAAGTCCTAACCACCTACAATACTGACTGTTCCATTTTTGGTAACAAACGTTATATTATTTCTATTTATAATAACCTACCTCAAACCAAGCTCCCTTTAGTCATTTTAAAAATGGCCACACACAGTCCTAGTATCAAAATGACTCCATATTGGATTCAGGGTGATAAATGCAACTTTATGTGATCAAATTTCCATTGCACCAGATAAGGATGAAAAAGTTCCCATAGGTTTAAGTTTGTTTTAGGGGTAGAGTTCCTCTTTTTCTTTATTGAAGGATTCTCCCATTCGTGCCTCCTGTGTTTACCCCATGTCATACTTTTCTCTTTTGTTTTTTCGTGAGCAATTGTAACGGATCCTCTACTTTTTTTTAAACACCTTTTTGGGGATTTTTTGCAACCTGTGCCCAGTTGTGGCCAGCATGGCTTGTAGGTGGGGTTCATGTGGGGAGGGGGAGGTCGCGTGGAGAGGAGGGAAGGTCGCGCAGGGAGGGGGGAGGTCGTGCAGGGAGGGGAGAGGTCGTGCAGGGAGGGGAGAGGTCGTGCAGGGAGGGGAGAGGTCGTGCAGGGAGGGGAGAGGTCGCGCAGGGAGGGGGGAGTTTGGGCGGGAAGGAGGGTGGGCGGGAAGGAGGGAGGTCGCGCGGGAAGGAGGGAGGTCGCGCGGGAAGGAGGGAGGTCGCGCGGGAAGGAGGGAGGTCGCGCGGGAAGGAGGGAGGTCGCACGGGAAGGAAGGAGGTCGCACGGGAAGGAGGGGTGTGGTCGCGCGTGAAGTCGCGCGGGAAGGAGGGGTGAGGTCGCGCGGGAAGGAGGGGTGAGGTCGCGCGGGAAGGAGGGGTGAGGTCGCGCGGGGAGGGGGGAGGTCACGCATGAGGTCGCGCGGGGAGGGGGTGAGGTCGCGCGGGGAGAGGGGCAAGGTCGCGCGGGGAGGGGGGCAAGGTCGCGCAGGGGGGGGAATTAAAAAGCAAAATGTTACAATTGCCTTGAGGCCGGGTCCCGCATCTTCTCGGCTCCTTCTCTCTTGCCTCTGAGAGGAACAGGAAGCAGGCAGCCAGGCTCCCTTCCCTAAGGCAATCACAATGCTGCAAGCAGCGTAGTGATTGGTCTCTCAACCAGGGGCTAGAGGGGTGGGTATGTTCTCCATGCAGGCTGCATTGCAGCTTGCATGGAGAAGGGAAAAGTGTGCATGACTGGTTTAGGCAGCCAGAGCGGGCCGACTAAACAGTCTTTGCGCACTCAGGATTGGGAACACCACTCCTCCCATGCCCTGCTCGGAGAGCAGAGCAGCGCCGTCCACCCGCCCACAACGCAAACATAAAATATTAATAACTAAAAGTTATTACCATTTTATGTTTTTGCTTCTCGCACTGCAAGAAAGCAGTGGGGCGACGCTCCTCCGCCTTTGCAGAGGAGCCACCCCTGCCTGTGCCACCCTTTTACTGCCACCTCGGTTAGGAATAAACGTATTAGTATGTGCTCCTCTTGTTGTTATACTACGTTTTGAGAGCTAATAAAAGTAATCAATTTATTTACATTTTTATCCTTTTAAGTATGCTTTTTTCTATTTTTTTCGATATTTTTCACTTTAAAACTTTTGTTGTCCTTTGTAAAAAGGTATGAAAAGTATTTAAACAATCATTATCATAAATTTTTATCATAGAGCTGAACAATTGCAAATAGATCTCATTCTCTGTTATGATCATAGTAACCGTCCATCGAAAATGACAAAAAATCAAATATTAATGAAATTGTTTGTGAAAGTAAGAGAGTGTGCGGGAAGCAGGTTTGTGAGATAAGAGTATCAGAGAGGGATGTATATATGAATTAGGCATTAGCACAAGAAAGTATTTATGTCTGTGTCAAGTGTGTGTAGAGGAGTGTCTGTTCAATAGGATGCCTGTAACAGGATTTTTGTGAAGGAGTATATCCATGACCAGGGTTGCCGGGGAATGACCCTTAACAGTTAGAAAATAAATCTGGACTCTGTTTTCCCAAACTCTTCCAATTTAACTTTACTTCTAGATGAGAATTTATTCATTCAGCAGTCGAGCCAAACCCAGTCAAAAAATATATAGTGGGTTATAAACATGTATGGATTAATTAACTATGTTTTCTTACATATTTCCTTCCTAGATAAAACACAGTCCTACATTTATCTTTAACTTGTTGCTTTCTTATCCTCTGGAAAGGCTAGCTTTTCATATTGGCCAGTTAATTTAAGATGTGTGGCTACTGGCTGAAAGTTGGGTTTAGTTGATTAGTTTCGCCAAACTAATATTTGAAAATTCTTCTTCTATGATTGAGCAATTCATTGTTGAGTGAATTATGTAAAATAATTGATTACACTCAAAGACCGGATTCTTAGGAACCATGATCACCATGAATAGTTTAAGCAAGGAATTATTCTCAGACAAGGCAGGCCCAAGTAAATGTTTGCATAAGTTAAGCTCCTAGTGGCTGACCAATGAGAAATGTCCAGCCACGCGTGTGTGATTTCCTGCAATCACCAAGCCAGAGGAAATATAAAAAGGAGACAACCCGCCCAAAGTTAATGCAAGAAGTAACATCCATTCTTCCTCATGTGTTATTTGTATAATTTATACTTTTTCCCTTAGTGGAAGTGTATTTCATACTTCAATGTAGTACAATTTGCACAACTAAAAAAAACTAGCTGTAAAACATAGAATTGAGCATTATACATATATAACTCTAAAAGAAAATTCCCACATATTTATTGGCATCCGTTGAAAGAACGCACTTGGGAGTATGTATGTCTGTGTGCAAAGCCTCAATCAAAAGATCTTTTTCCGCATATTAGAGACAGAAGCTGGATTTCTTTGTTTCTGGCAGTGATAGTGTTTGAAAGGTTTTGAGTCGGCAAAAGAAAAGAAATTTAACTACCCCCGATAACTGCTTATAGACTGTCTGCCCAAATCTCATATTCTGCTCAGCCTGAACAGCGGTCACGCAGTGATTTTTGATAATGCACATCACAGGGAGCACTGTTTGAAGGGAAATTAGTTTTTAATTGCATCCTAGGCTGCAGAATGGAAAGAAGGAAGTTACTTGTTTTCTATTTTTGGTCATTGTTTTGTGGAGTTAAATACCTGTCGCTCACAATGGTAAGAAAGACTTATTGAGGTAAAGTCTTTCTTTCTCCACCCAAGTGCAAAGTAAATGAATTTGCCAGCCGGTGTCCCTTCCAGCATCTAGAAACTTTGTAATCCTAAAAGCTTTTAGAGCTAGTTGTAGGTGACTTTCCTCTGACCTCTTTGGTTTGTGTTAGTAACGTTACTATCTTAAATGGTGATTTTCCCATCTTTTAGATTGTGTGTTGTACACACTATCATTCCTGTGTCAACCTTCCCTTACTTGTATCTATGAATTTTCAGTGACTTGCAATTTTGTTTATTAAAATGTCAATCTTCTATAGTAAAACATTGTTGAAATGTTGTGAGGAAAGACACAAAGCAGGGTGGTAGGACTTGCCAGAAGATAAGATGCCAATTGTTGCATTGCTATGTAATAAGGGGTGGTGGTGTGAAATGGTGCAGCCAAGGGAGGCACAGTTAATACCAAATCTTATATATTGCATAACCTCCCCCGCCCTGCCTTAACCAAGGAGCTGGAGGCTGCTCTGGCCATGAGAAATAATATAAATGAAACGCTCAAGCAGTAATGAACCTCAATGGCACCATCATTAGTTAGCATCAATGGCCCTAGGGCGAAAGAAGCATTGGCCTCAGCCATTAAAAGCATTGCTAGCTACAAGCAGTAATAATCACTTTAAGCCCCAGACAATAATAAACATCAGTGACCTCAGTCATCAATGGGTCTCAATGGAAGCAGCATACATTAGAGTCAGTAGCCCCAAGATGTAATGAACATCCATGAGTCTGAGAAGTGAAGCACATCATTGGCCCTATACATTAATGAGTCTTAATGACCTCAATCTGTGATGAATATCAATAGCTTAAGCATGTGTCGCCTCATGAATGGTTGAGAATTACAGGGGTATGTGTAAAACAATAGCTAGTTTTCTGAGGCTTCCATAGAGAGCAGTATGCTTTTTTTTGTTACAATTTAAATCTTTGGATGTTTCACTTTCTTTCAAATTTTATTTGGTGTTTCTGAATGCAAAGAAAGACTAAAAAAAAGAAATACTGTTAACATTGTTGAATACAGTACGATTTCGATAGCAGCTAAGGGCCTCATTACGATGCCGGGCGGTCCTGTTTCCGACATAATGCAGGTCGGACGCCCGTCCAACCTGCATTGTGTCAGTAACAGGATAGCCCAACGAGGAGTCGGCAGTCCTGCTTGCCATATTACAATGCCACTACCTTCACAGTAGTTGGAAAGTGTATGTTTGCTATAACGCCACACCACAAGCTGCAATAGGAACAATACACGTTTTAAACATCCATGCATTGTGTGGCAGGTACCTTGCGGTGCCTGCCACACGCTGCATGGATGTTTTAGGGGTTACCACAGGTGCTCCTCAGGCCTCCGCCCGATGTCCAAATTGATGGAGAGGAACCAATCACTAGAAGTTCAGTCTTGTTCCCGTTAAGGCGGAGGCAATTGCTCTTCATCCAGGCCGTAAGTGCCACAATACAAGCAGAAAAATTACCTGCCGTCTCAACTGGGTTGTGAGATAGAGTGACCACCAGTTGAGTGTCATCCGCATATGACACAATATCCACCCCATAGGATTCCACCATCCTAGCCAGGGGTTCTATATACAGATTAAACAACGTAGGGCTCAATATGGAGCCCTTTGGGGCCCCTTGTCTAAGAGATCGAGGCATGGACTTGAAGGGGGGGGCAGTGTATTTGGAATTTCCTATCCGCCAGAAAAGAGCCCATCCATTCATAGGCTGGCCCGGTAACCCCCATCTCGCTCAGACGGGCAAGAAGTCTAGAGTGCGATACAGTATCGAACGCCGCACTCAAGTCCAGCAATATCAAAGCAGCAGTCTGTCCTTCATCCACTTTTTGACGAAGCAGTTCTGTGGAGAAGAGAAGGGCAGTTTTCGTAGAATGTTTCGCCCTAAAACCAGATTGGGAAGAGTGTAGAAGATGATTATCCTCCACAAATTTAACCAACTGGTTATTGACCAATTTCTCCACCACTTTGGCACAGAAAGGCAAGAGGGAAATGGGGCGGAGGTTATCCAATTGGGAAATACTCTGGTTAGCTTTCTTTTTAATAGGAACGACCTGGGCAAGTATCCATTCCTCAGGCACCTGACTTTCTTGAAAAGATAGGGTGGCCAAATTACCTATGTGGTTCCACAGGAGGTGTAAATGACTCCTTAGAATTTTAGGAGGGGCGACGTCCATAGGGGATCCAGAATGGATACCCATGATTAATTTTATCAATTCCTCCCTCGGAGGCACCATGAACTCCTTGAGACATGTTTTCTTAGTGAGCCTTTGGCAGGTATCCAAGGCCGGGACTTATTCGGCTGGACCCTGCTGAAAAGACACATATATCTTCTCCACTTTGCTCACAAAGTGGTCGGCGATGGATTCACATATCTCGGTGGAAAGAAGATCTTAGGTCACTGTCCTCGTGAGTGCCGTTAGCTCCTTACAAATTAAGAAGAGCTCTTTAGAGGAATTTTCGGATAATTCAATCCTCTCTTTGAAAAATTTCCTTTTAGCCTTTTTAATCAGTCCATGGTACTCCTTCAAGCTATTCCTATATGACTCTTTCCGGGCAGGATCATAGTCTTTATGCCATAGGCGTTCCAGGCTTTTGCATCTGGCTTTAGCTGCATGCAATTCCTCGTTATACCATGGGGCTGACCTAGTCCCTCGTACTGGGCCTTTAGGGTCCATGGGGCCACCTTATCTAATGCCTTAGATAACCATTCCTCTTAATCCTTCCGTGCTTTCTTAAGGGTCTTACTGAGCGGAGGAGTTTCCTGCATTAGCGCAGATTCGAATGCCTTATGGCTGAATTTTTTTTACAATTCCTGCATTTAGGTAGGACAGGTCTCTTAGGTGTTTCCCCTCTGGGCATGTCTGTTACTATAAACGGAATGATATGACGATCAGACCACGGGATCCTGATGGGGGGGAGCACCTTGATACCATCCCAGTTAGAAAAAATGGGATCCAGGAGATGTCCCGCTTGATGCGTTGGCATCCCACCAGAAAGTCTAAACATCAGGGATTTCAGAGAGACAATTACTGAATGTGCCTCTGCACAGTTAGCATCCTCAAAATGTAGGTTAAGATCACCTACTATGAGGAATTTACTGTAGCGTAAGGCCGGTTGAGTCACCGTTTCCAGTAGGCTCTCAACAAATTGTGTGGACCCCCCTGGGGGGCGATATATGAGATAGCCCTTGATAGTACACTCAGGGGAGACTTTAATAGAAAATAGGCCAGCTTCACTATTAAAATTTTCACTTGCTCCAGAGAGCACTCGAGCTCAATTTTATACACCATTGCGATGCCCCCCCCCTCTTTGGGTCCCCCTATCAATTCTTAGCAGGCCATAGGCTGGTGGGAGGGCCTCCAAAATCTCAGGAGCAGAAGCCGCATCCAGCCATGTCTCCGTTAAAAACAACAGATCCGGCTAGTGGTCGGTAAGGACATCATAGATGTCAAATCTATGTTTTTTAAAAGAACGGCAATTTACTAAAAACATGGTCAGTTGGTAGACCCTCCTAGCGGTCACCAGGGCTAATGCAGGATTGAAAGGGCATACCCTACACTTTTTGGGCATATATTCAGGCAGCATACTATGAATACAGGCGGCACTAGGGGTAGGGCAAAGAAGAGTTAATTGGTCACACGAATATCTTACACTTTTTACCGTCTCCCTAGGGTTAGAAACAGGGGTTCTGGCCGCGGTCGGTCGCGGACGGGCGCAGACGGGCTTGCCTTGTGTGTGTCTTCGGCTGACCTGTCCTCATTAAGTGGGGGTAGGCCTGGGAAAACTAGAGCGCTAACCCGAGCGCTGAGGAGGCAGGAAGTGGTGGGTTCCTCACCCTCCGCACAAACGCCCACAATGGACGCGGCGGACCGGGGCGGGACCAGGAAGCAGATAGGAGAACACAAGTTACAAAGCAAACGAACTAGCGGTAATTTACAATTTTAAAAATGTCTACAGAATTTAGCAGCAATGTATTTAAAAACATATATTCATCAGAATACGGACCCAAATCGCACCGTAAGCCTCCCCTTCACACCCCCGCACCGTGACTGTATGACTCTAGATTCATCCAGATGGGTCTTTATTCGGAGAACCCATATGAGATCCCATTTCTAGGGAGGGCATAGGTTTGCCCCATTGGTACATGCACATAAAATGTCTATGTAATAAGTTAGATCTCTCTGTGATTCAGCTGTCCCAGGAGACTTTGCATGCTGAAGGTAGACGAGCTAAAAGGGTAGGATTTGTGATGGGACAGATTTTGTAAACTTGGGGCATGATTCACAAAGGACAACGTACACTTTTGTGTAAGTTTACGGCTGTTTGCTACTCACAAAGATCTTTACGACTTTTGAGTCTCCACACAAAAAAGATAATCCGGTCCTATCTTTTTATGTGTGGAGACACCTTTGTTGTAGATACTGTTCGGAAAATACCTTTTTGAATAGCAAACAGTCGTAAACTTACACAAAGGCTCTTGAAGTCTCCTTTATAGACCTTTAGAGGCAACACCTGCCTCTCAAATAGTGGCCGCGAGCCTACTTTGGAAAATATGCATCCTTGATGCGTACATTCCCTTTATGCTCAATCGGGATGGGAGTATCACCAATCGGTGATGTGACAAAGACATGGAGCACATGCACATGCAAGTCTGAAGCTCTTATTTCCCAGGACAACCTGATTGTAACTAGATTTTAAGTTTTTTTTTGCTATTCTGCCCACTTAATAATACCACCAGGAGGAAATGGCTGTTCCCTTTGTTCAGGGCCCATTATGTAAGATTGGCAAGGATTGCCTAAGCAATATGTAATTTTACTTCGCATCGGAACTAGTGGTATAGGAGGTGCTGCAGCACCGCATGGACATCAATTCACCGAAATGCCAGGGGGTAGCAGAAGTGACATCACACGTCATTTGACCTCCACTTTCACTCACATAAACAAACACACAAATATACTCTCTCTCACATATAAACACATTCTCACCTGAACGCATGCACAAAACATAGATTTAAGAACATTGTTTGACTTAGCCCAGCTGCCATGTAAAGGCATATTCCAGCCTATTGTACTCCATTTTATTACACTGATAGTGAATACAATATTTTATTCACTTTTATTGTAATCAAAAAAAGACAGAAAATAAAGAGAATGGATCCCAAACTGCTCCTGTGTTCCTGGCACTGAATGTGCCAACTCTGAGGCCAGGGGTCGCAAAGGCAGTGCTATGGGTAGCAAAGATCAATCCAGGAGTTGCAGCTGCGACCCCTGATGACCATGCAGCACTTGGAAGAGTTTAGATGATGAACAATAATGAGGCCACTCAGTGTTTTTTTTAAGGCAGCATTTTTTGTGTTTTCAAAGTCCACTTGCCGCATGGCCCCTATGCCCTCAGTGAGCTGGCATTACTGTCCTGCAACCCTACACTGAGTGTTCCAGCACCACCTCCTGCCAGTGTGCAGCATCTGTGTTTTTTTATTCTGCTTGGCAGACTAGATTGGAATCTCAGAAACTGTAGCTATGTGTGTCTATTAGTTGAAATATTTAGTGGACTTTAGGATGTGTTTCCTTTCTACAAATTACATGAGTTTAATTTCCTTTTAATTGTCTTCCTAGTGCTTTGGACAGTGGTAAGTTTGTAATAGTTTATTGTTTTTTTATCCGACTAAACCAATAAACTTACACTGTTAGCAATCTTTCCTATTTTCTAGGATCTCCCTGTGTTGCAAACACCAAGAGAGATTACAAAAAAAACCCTTTTTGGTTTCTCTATTTTATTTTACTGTAAGAATACATGGAGAGCACTCGTCCCTCTGAGCAAATGATCATTTTAGTCATGAATTGTTTTAGAGTCTGCAGGGGATGGCATGCCCCGCTTGACTGCATTACAGCGACCCTTGCGCCCTCCCCCAGGGTTAAGATGGCTGCCCAGGGCTGGGACATCTCACTCTGCCAAGCCCGACTGCTTCCTCCAGGGTTGCTGTAGGGCTGGAGGGGATTGTTGCCAGCTTGATATTTTTTAAACATTTATCCCAAGGCAGCTGTCAGCTGCCACGGTCTCCTGATCGCAGTTACCAAGAGGACACCGGGCACTCTGCCCAAGTCCTCCACATCTCCACAAGCCTTTGTGGAACACGGAGGACTCGTGCCGCTAACTGCTTCTCTGGTGTCTATTTGTAGGCAATCGGACACATGTCTGGCTCTCAGCTTTGTCCTGCATTCTGTGTTTAATTTCTGGTGGTGAGTGCCGGTGTAGGATAAAAAAGATCCTGCAAGAGTGAAATAAAGAGGAAGGGAGTCTCTGGTGGTGGTTTAAAGAGGCATCCGGTGGAATCAAGACTACGGACCTGCACCCTCCTCCCTTTATTCTTCAACACACAGTCACACTCTGCAAGCATTGCATCATGACTTTTATAACCACACCTTAACACCTCCCAGCAGACTACGTAATTCAAGTTTAAAGTCCGCCCAGAACCGCGAGGGTCCTAGCGTGCATAATCTCAAGACACTACGTCAGCTTTGGTATTCCGCACCCCGACCTTCAATTGTGCCAGCCATGGGCTTCTGAACATAATTTTGGGTTCTAGCACTTATTCTTTTGCAAATGAAGAACAGGCTGCTTCCATCTTAGGTACAAGGGAGACCAGTGGTGTTTTTCCGTGTCCTACTTCTTTGTGTTCTGTTTGCCATTGCAAACAGGACACTTTCACAGCTCACTGCCCTTGCAGAAATATAAAAAAATTAAGATGGCACCTACCTCCCGGCCCTTAGGCAAATTCCAGTAGGTGGCATGATATCCCCAATAGAGTTTAACAAAAAAAGAAACAATTGCTGTGTGTGACTTCCGCTCCCCAAAGAGAATCATAAGTTTTCTAAAATTAATGTAAATCCCAAAAAAGTGTTTCTCTTTTTTTAATCTCTCTCAGCAAAGAGGGATTAACAAAAAAAATGCTTATAAATGACTATTGCACAAATTGGAGAGCGCAATTCTAAACGGTGTTGTTTCCTTAATTTCTACTGTCTGCCGGTGCTCGTGAACGCAAAGAGAGATTTTTTAACTTTTAATCCTCTGTGGATTGTGGAAACCCCAAAGAGCCCTTTGGTATTTTATTTATTAATTGTTAAAGTCTAGGGGAGTCGCCCTTCTAGAGTAATCTAGAAGAATCCTCAAGAGCCCTCGTGGCCTTGCTCAAAGGCTCCGAGTATGTTCTTGTATGTTTATTAGAATTTGTAGAGCGCACAAACACCAGAGGATTCTTGGCTCTAGGGGTGAAAACAGGTAAGTACTGTAAAAAACAATCCTTAGTACAGCGGGTAGGCTTGCTTAAAAAGTGAAGTCTTTACATCTTCTTAACCCCTTCGGTGCTTAGGATGACCCCGGGCCATCATACTTCACGGAGCGTGTGTGCTAAGGACGGCCGGGAGCCATTCAAACCCCGCCCGCTCATTAGTTCTCCCGCACGGCGGGAGAATTTTCGCAGCACGCAAGGGGTTAAACATAAGAAATTCAGTGTGAAGTGTAAGAAGAGAGGCAGGTAATTCCAAATTAAAGGGGCTTAAAAAGAAAAGCCCTGGCCTCCCATGCACTTCCTACTGAACTTTGGAATAGCAATAACTTCAAGAAGGTGGAACGTGGGTTACCAGTAGGAATTTAAGGCCTAATCCTGTTTGTAATATTTTGCGGGCCCTCGTCATGAACCGCTTTAAAAACAATGCAACATATTTTAAACATGTTTCTTCGTTCAATTGGAAGCCAGTGGAGGTCCTTTAACAGCGGAGTTACGTGGAGTCTTCTAGGCTGTTTAATAATCAGCCGAGCTGCCTGGTTTCGAAGCATCTGAAGTCCATACAAATGAGTCTTAGGTATGCCAACATATAAAGAATTTGCATAATCAAGCCAAGAAGTTACCACAGGTCATTATCACAGTGATTGAAGCAGCTTGTTGGAGTAAGCTAGGAAGCATTTTAATCTTCCTAAGATTTGCATAACTAGCTGAAACCACTGACCCTATCTAAGGTTTCATTAACAGATCACCGTCCATGATAACACCTAGACTTTTTGCCACTCTTTTGTGGGTAGTGGCCATGCCCATTGCAGAAGGCAAATAATGAAGGTTCCAGATCAATTTTATTGTTCAGGATCACAATTTCAGTGTTCTCTGTGTTAAGTTTTAGATGCTTCCTAACCATCCAGTCCCGGATAAGTTTGAGTAATAGTTGTGAGTCGTCTGCATAATTGTGTATTTTATAATTCACTTCTGTAAGTTCCTTAGTTAGTGGTCTAATATAGATGTTGACTAAATGGGGCCACAGGATGATCCCTGTGGTACCCTGCACTCCACCCATAGAAGTAAGGCCTGTGTAACGGCCTAAATGAACAGATTGAGTGTGACCTTCAGAAAGGACCTATCCCCCTCGAGAGCCAGGCCACCCTAAGCTGACAGCCTCCACACGGTCCACAGGTAAATCATGGTCAAGCCAGTCAAAAGCTGATGATAAATCTAGCAGTACTAAGGTTGAGGCCAAACCTTTTTCACCATCACTTCGCATATCATCAAGCACCGAAGGCATAACCGATTCAGTGTCCTGTGCAGGACGGACGCCATCTTGGAGTGGATCTAAGAAATAAGTTTTAAGATGAGAGCACAAACTGTGGGCCACATGGGCTTCCAAAACTTTAGCAGAAAAGGGCAACAGGAAGATGGGGCACTAATGTTTTGAAAGCAAAGGATCTTCTCTCTGCTTTTTCTGGAGTGGAATCCCTATCGCTTCCTTAAAAGAATTTGTAGGTATATCTTGCACCAGAGAATTGTTCAACAAGGATAAAAGAGCTTCCTGCTTTTCAGAAAAAAGAAGCCTTAAAAACGTAGACGGACATAAATCATTTGGTGAACCTGTTTTCACCCTATTCACTAGAAGCTGTTCTTTGTTAAGCAGATGAAAGGTAGAAAGAGTCAGCTGGCTTCTATTCAAGGAAGCCACATACAGCTCCTTATTACTAAGTGGGTGCTACCTTAAATTGTTTTTATCCGATCAATAAAGTAAGTGTTCAAGAGAAGACAAAATCCTTGTGACAGGCCATTTGGAATAGACATCTTATCTGAGTTGGATAGATCAGTAACCATTTTGAAAATATATTTTTGATTAGTAGAGGAGTGCAATAATTTGTTAGTGAGGAATGTGATCTTAGTGTGAAGTAACAGTCTGTTATATTCTTTTATTTCTTTTCTCTGAAGGTCACTGTTCACTATGGAGTAATCTCAACGCCATTACCATTCCATTAGATGAAGTTTTATTTAGCCGCTTTTAATTTATCAGTGAACCATCGAATAGATTCAGCCCGGCAACCTGTTCAGGGCTATAAGCTTACCAGATCCTGGTCTTCTGCTTTCCGAGGTAAAAGCAACTGTTTCCAGAAGCCACAATTTCACCACACACTGTAATATGTGGTGGGCAAGTGCTCTCAAGAAGCTGCAACCTTCTCCGGAGGTAAAAAGCCAAAGGCAAAAAACCTCCTTGGGGATGATGTCTTTAGGATTGGAGAACATCAGGAATCCAGTCGAGGAGGCCCCAAGAGTGAAGAGTTAGGAGCGAGGAAAGAAGTGAAGGAACACAGCTTTGTTGAGACACATCCTCCAACCAGACTGAGGTGTTTGAATGGAGAATAGCTAAAAAGGAGATAGTACACCAGGGTGAAAACACTAGGAAAAGAGATCACACAGTCAACCGCGAGAGAGTAGATGGTGAGAGCACCGTAGCTTTGGCGACAAAGATAGAATCAGAGGAACAAAATCGCTGGGTGCGTGAAATAAAGATTGCCACTTGTGGACCCACTTCTGTTGACAGGCAAGCAAGAGAATGAACATGGCCCGGAAAATTGCATAAATCCGGTATTTGTAAATCCTGTATTTGTAAAGCGCAAACTACTCACCCTTACGGGTCTCAAGGCGCTGGGGGCCGTCGTGGAAATTAAGTGAGCTATTGCCCAGAGTCACATGGTGATAAGCTGATCTGCCGCCGGGGATTGAACCGTGAGCCCTGTGCTCCGAAGTCAGCTGCCCTGGCCATAGGAATTCCATTTCAACAAGGCAGACCGTGAAGTGAAGTGGATGGGAAAGCATGTAGCCACAGAGGAGGTGTGAAACCAGGACACCTAGGCTCATTGGCAGATGAAACACAGAGAGGAGAGACAAGGTGCATTGTAATCCTGTCAAAGGGGACATGGAAACCATAGTATATGTGGCAGTGGGGGCTGGCATATTGTACTGCCTACTCTTTCTGCAATCCCACCTTAAACTCCAATTCTAGCCTTACCCTAATTAACCTCTACTATACCCTTGATTTTCATAGCCCTTATGTTCTTTATTTAGCACCTTTCTTCATTACGGTTTGTCTTCATTTTGCTTTTGCATTTTTTGTATTTCTTTGCTATGGTTTCTTCATTTTCACATTATATCAACCCATTAACCCTTATAAGATTCTATTTTGTAATAATTCCACAGGGTCCGCTGTTATATATCAGAACTCACAAGTTGATAGGCTGCCACAACCGTAAGCATTGGAGAGATACCAGGTCTTTTGTTTTTGCAGATTAAAACCCACATGTTTTCTATTTAAATGACTGTTTTGTGCCTCCAGTTGTTTCTAGAGTTTTCTTCGAATGAAGCACATAAGATTTATATATTGTGCATATAGAAGAAATCATAACTTGCATTTCCAAGTATTTGTGTATATCCAAAAATTAGTTAGTCACAATTATTAATGACAAAATTGAAAAATAAGTAAAATGGAGATGGGTCAAGCTGCATCTTGGATAGAATTCTGTCACTTGTATATGGGAGTGCAGCGCTCCCTGCTGCGGCACTAAATAGGCCCTCGGCAAGAAGCACAGCTCCCTCCAGCCTAAGGCACTGAAGCTGGAAACTGCAGGCTGGAACCTGCATTGTGATGGTAGCCTCCAGCTTTTAATTTCTATCCATTTGACCCAACTCTCTCCCAAAGTGTCACAGGGTGGGGTGGGGTAAGGTAAGTAAATCTCCTGACTCCAACCCATACCACCCTGTGGCAAGATAGGAGATGATGAGATGGCAGCCTAATTAATGGGTAGCCCGAGGCAGTTCAGAGCTTAAGCCATACGCCTCTGAAGCAACCTGTACTTGTGACGCTGCTGCACGTCACAAGTCACATATAAAGCAAATGATGCCTAGGACACTAGTAGCAAACTCTGTAGTAATAGGTGAGATAGCTCAATTGTCTCCCCCTACGACAAATATATTGTCTTAAATGAAATCAATTCTTATATTGTTTTAGTGAAGTTTCCCACCTCCGCAGAAAGAACACTATATACTATTTTTCTTATTTGTTTTTCACTTTAATTGAAAATTAGATTTAGGCTCATATAATTTTTGAGCCCATTTAAAACAAATGAACAAACAAACATATATATTTACACATCACTTTTTACATAAATCTATACAAACACATATACATACATCGATCCATAGGTATTTCTTTTTTTCAAATATAGTAGCCCAATTTCTTTCCAAAGGATGCTTGCTATATTTACAGACTCAGCATTCCTCTAAAGTGAGATCAACCAGACCTGAAACAAAGAGTGTAAATGTCACATATCTTTTTAGACCTATCTTCGGTCCTTTTACTCCTTGTAAACAATGTTTTCCACAACTTAAAGTACTTTGGCTGGGGTCTTCTTTAAACAAAATGTCGACGCGTTTCAGCCCTCACAGTACGGGCCTCATCAGGACTCGGGCTAGTGAACAATTCCGTCGTTGTATTAATGCCTTCAAAATTGGATGTGTCCTCTTTGAAATGAATTGTCTGAAAAACGCTTATTTTTCATTGGAGGCTGTTCTACTACTTTAAGATCACGTATGGCCGTCCATAGATCACTGGCTACTTCTTATTTGTTAGCGCGCTTGCTGCACGTCACACGGCCATTAAGCCAGAGTTGTGAAATTGACAACCATGGACAGTCTTTGTGATGACTGGTGAAGGCAGCTATATGGACTAGTGCCACCCATTTAAAAGGCTAACTGCCTACAGCTACATCCTTTTATAGGCTATTTGTCACCATTGGCATAATCAAAAAAACAAACAGGGTGGGCCCCCGAGTCCCATAAGAGTAAACCGCCACCAGTGAAGTTACTTTAACAAAAATTGAAAAAAATCTATTGAATGTGTTCCTGCAAGAGATAGCATGTGTATGTGTCAGTTTCTGTTTGAGTCAGAGTGAGTGGTAAGGAGTTGCTTAGAGTAACTGATAATGAGTGACAATGTAGCTGTGTGTGAGTGTAAGTGAAAGTGAGTGCAAGTGAGAGTGAATGAGCATGAGGGAGTGTGGAATGCGAGTTAATACATGTAAGTGAGCATATGTTAATGAGAGTATGTGTGAGGAAGAACATGTACATCTGTGTTTGTGTGTGGCGGTGAAGGGGAGTAAGTGAGAATGAGTGACATGGAATAAGTGATAATAAGAGAGTGTGAGTGATACAAAGAAAGAATGGGAGACTAAGATTTTAATACTGTATAATAAGTGTGGTCCATCTGAGGACTGCCTTCTTCAGAGTAATAAAAAATGTACAGAAGGCCGGGCATAAAGAGTCTGAAAATTCCCTACTGTCTTGGAAACATCAGGCCTGATTCTCAAAATTAACCTACACTTTTGGAGTAAGATTATTACTTTTCTATATTCACAACTGCACTTTTCTAGTACCTTACTCTTTTGTTGTAACTCACACCTTCGTAGTGCGTCCATCACTACACACAGCCCACCACTAGTACTGCAACACCCTCCCAAGGAAATTAAAGGATGTAGGGACTTAAAATAAAATCTCAAAGAAAATGTTAAATTCAATTAAATTGTTTTAAGTAGTTAAAAATATAAACAAATACTAATTAATGCTAACAAATATGTTTAAAAAGTATGTACTTATTATTGAATTACACTTTGCATCATGTTTGTTAAAAAAAAGTAATGCAAACTCGATGCAGGGTGTTTGCAAATTTGTGCCTGAGTTTGTAGTTTCTTGGTGTATGATCTTGATCAGAGTAATCCATCTTACTTCTGTGACCAATTAGAATAATCTTTCCCACAGCAAATCTGATTAACCTTATCAAAGACCCGAGCAGAAATGAGGAGTGTGATCTTCAAGTGGACATCTCAAGCCTTTCAGACAATAATTTGAACAGTGGTCTTAAACCCTTTATGTTGTAGCTGGGAAATATTGTGCCCACTCCTCCACTTGCATACAGCGTCCATGGCATATTCTTTAACCTCCTCGATCCGCAGCATAAGTTCTTAACTTCCATTGAGAAAGAATGTGTATTTGGTTTGGTTGTTTGTTTTATATGGTAGACCTAAATGTACTAGTCCATTATTTACTGTACTTTATCCATGCCAATTACATATTATTATAGAGTAGTGCATTTCAGCATAACATATTACAGTATAAATAAATTGCAATGTAGTTGGAGGTTTGCTGTAGGGAAGAGGTGTGCTTTAGAAGACAAGGAGTGTTTTCGAGAAAGATTAATTCTGTATTGGAAGACATATGCTTTATATGGCAAGATCTGGTCTTCTGTTGGACAGGCTCTGTAAACTAGTAGGTAAAGCGTAATGGTCTTGTGTGTAAGGAGAAAATATGGACTATCAAAAGATGAAGATCCGTGGGGCAAGATGTAACCTTAGGCCAGGGGTGCAACCTATTGTGGTCCAGAGGTCGGGTGTTGCCTTGTGAAGTGTAATCTAAAATGAAACATATGGTTTAGGGACGAGGTGTACCAAGAAGAGGTGTGATGAGTTTCTTAAGTATATGGGAGGAGTAGTATGTATTTTTGTTTAGAATGTTTAATTAACACATTGGGAAAGAGGCACACAAGCATACTGCACAGAAACGAGGTACGTGTGCTTGTAGAGGTGCTTCTTATTGTGGAACATTTGGTCCTGGGGCATTGTATTCTCTGGGAGAAAAAGTGATCTATAAATGTTGTGTGGTTATTTAAGGAACAACTCTGTATGGAAGTATGGAAGGTGATGCTCTTTTTGGGAAGAAATGTACTTTATGATGGACGGTGCGGTTCAATTGGGAATGTGTGACTTATTTACTTAACTGCGGTGTTTGTGACTAGACATGGACGAAGGAAAGTATATGGTTTGGTGTAGGAAGGTAATAGGAAGCGTGATCTTCTTGAGGAGGTGTGGTCAATGAGAGCGGATTATCTGTAAGATCCCATGTGATCTCTGGCGGTGGCCTTTGAGTGTTGCTGGTTGACCAGGATGTGGTGTTTGCTCATGAGAACTCTCATGAGAGGTGGTATGGTCTATACCAGCCTGTGCATCCTGTTGGGTGAGGTGTGGTCTACAAATTGGGCAAAATGAAAAAACTGGTTTGTAGCAGAGGAGTGATCTGTGTGTAGTTTTTAGTGAAGTTGTGATCTGGGCAGGTGGAATGTGATCTGTATGGGAAGCTGTGTTTGCATGGAAAAAGTACTGGGTTGCCAGTCTGGAATCTGACACATTCAGTCCCTATTCACCACTCACACCCTGTGTAATATTGAGCACCTCCATCATGCATTTACTCACTTTTCCACTCACATAGTGCTGCAAAATAACCCTGTCCTGAGCCGGCCTCTACTTCTTGTTGCTGCAGGTTCCAGAGGATCAGACTCCAGCCCTTCCCACCTGTCCTCATCGCCGGGTTCTGCATCCACCATAGCCCCTGCCGAAGAGATCTGGGTGCTGCGGAAGCCACTGGCAGGTACAGCTGAGGACTAGGGATGCCTTGCAAGGGCAGAGTAGGGTGACTAATCTAATCTTAACCACAGGTGGCTACTAAACAACCACAGCGCTGATCCGTCTTAAAGTTGGCTGTCGGTTGTACTTGCGTGAGCTGTCAACTTATGTACGTGTTAAATGACTGATATTGCGATGTCTATGAGTGAAGGGTTTAAATTTGCTTGAAGTAATGTGTACAGTCATGCCTTAATGTATACATCCAACATTTTCTTCTGAATATAAATGAGTAAGCATGCGAGGGACGCCTTATGATACAAGAGGTGGTTTTTGATGTATAGGCACTGCGACTGAAACCTCTCATATTATAAGATTCTTCATCTTACTCTAGTTACTTGTTAATAAGCGACGCAAGTGATATTTCTTCAGCAATTGGAGTTGTCATATATTATTGATTTTAAAAGTAAAACTAAGTCAAATGATGCCTCTTATGATCTGGACAATACCTTCTATAACTGGTGAATGGTTTATAAGCTCTGCAATAGATGCCACCTCGCAGTTCAGAGATATTATCGCAGGCTGGTAATGAATTAATAGGTATTTGAAAGGAATCCTGCTTTCCTGTATGACATGTCGTCACTTCTGCTATTGATTGTATTGCACCGTTGGTAACTGCCACTAGTATCAGCTATGAAATTAGTGCACAGGCATATATGTGTTTTTGCGAATGTGTGTATTTATATATATATATATATATGTTCGAGGCATGTGTGCTGTAGATACACATGCTTTGCATACTCCTGCCATCTAGTGTTGGGTCTGGATGTTTACAAGTTGTGTTTCTTATAAGACGTCTTTCCTAGTCACAAGGTAAGGTGACTCCTCCTTTCAGTGATAGTGCTCATGGGCATCAACTCCATTGTTAGATTGTTTTCTTTCCGCCATCGGGTTTGGATGTGTATTGCTTCGCTCCGGTTCAAAACCGTCCTTTCCTTTCCCCTCGGTGTGCAAACCACTCTACCCTTGACGGTATTGTTATAGTACGTGTTTCCCTCTCTCCACGTATCCATTCGATCGGAAAATCTCTCATCTTCGGTCGAAAACATCATGGGCAGCCTTTGGGACTAGCTGCATCTATCCATCCCTCTACCAATGGAACGGACGCCATTTCAATTCTGTTCTTGGTGCCACTCGAAGTACCCTCACATTGATCTACACCAGGTCTGCAACTTTTGCTTGTCACCGGAAAATTCAGAGTGCTCGTTCAGGTCGAAAAAGTCTCTTCGAGATCGTCGGTCTCGACGACGAGAAAAGCAACACCAAAGCACTCAACAGACTTCAGAGATCTTCGGAGAAGAGTCCGAACAAGAACAAGAGGTGGCCACAGAAGAAGGGGAGGCCTTCTCAGTTGAAGAATACGATTCTTACCTCAAGATTGAGTTGTAGTGAGAAGATATTCCAACGGGACAGGGTGTTGTGAGTACCAAAACCTCTGTACCCCATAAGTTACCCTTCACCAAACATAAGGCTTCAGCACCACCTCTGCCTTTGGGCCTTGGCCAGCACCAAGACAATGTTTCTGATGCCCCACCCCCGGGCCTTGTGCCGAAACAAGTAGATAAGCCTTCCGGCTCAAGATCGAGTCGAGACAAATCGTCTTCGGACCCAAAACATACCGCTCCGAAAGACAAATCTGGTTCAGAGCCGAAATCCTCCAGCTCAAAAAAAGGTCTGCTTCAGAGCCGAAACCTTCCACTTCGAAACAAAAAGCTGCTTCGGAGCCAAAACCTTCCACTTCCAAGTACAAGTCCAATTCAGCACTGAAACTTTGGGTGCCGATATCGAAAGAACATATTCCAGAGTCTCCGGAACCAATCTTAGACATTATGAAAGACAGGTTGGATCCAAAGCAGAAAAAAATGTGTATTAGTCCATACACTGGGCACATATTGGCCAAAACTCCTTCCAAAAAGAGTACACTGGAGACAAGATTCCTCTCAACAAGAAAAAGGACATCGCTACCAGTCCTATCCATGTGCCTTCCCCTCTACCACCTCCACCAACTTCACCTTTACCAATACTGTCAGGCTCAGATCCATTACACATAACATCACAGGGATCTCCACACACACACAGCCTGATTTAGGAGATGGGGATGATGATGACGACAATGCTCCTCTGCCTACAGATCCATGGAATTATTACAATGTTGATCCACCCATGGATAATGATCCAGATCTATACCCTACAAAACCTTCAGCTCCAGATGATAACATACCTTATCTGGAGCCAATTTCCAGGGCAGCAGAATATCATGGTGTTACCTTGCACAAGGAGGCCTTAGATGATGATTTTTTAATTGAGACAATAGGGTCTTCACAGAGAGTAAGTCAAAGTCTCCCTATGTTGAAAAGCATGATGAGACATGCAGAAGACCTCTTTAAAGACTACCAGGGAATCAAAGGTAAGCTCTCCTTTAATAAAAACCGTATCAGAGGGTGATGGTTTATATTTTTTATCAACCCTGGGTGTTAGGATTTGTGCACAACCCAGGGTTGATAAAAAATATAAACCATCACCCTCTGATACGGTTTTTATTAAAGGAGAGCTTACCTTTGATTCCCTGGTAGTTTCCAACACTCGTAAAAGAGCAAACTCACAGACATCTGGTGATGTTACTCCCCCATATAAAGAATCTAAGCTTATTGATACATCCGGTAAAAGGGTAGCTGCTCAAGCCGCTAATCACTGGTGCATTACCAACAAACAAAGCCTCTTAGCCAGATATGACAGGGCCCACTGGGATAAAATGGAAGGTCTACTTCAGTACCTCCCAGACGAACACTTGAAAAAGGCACAAGAGCTAGTTCAAGAAGATGTGCTCTTGATGCCGCTGACACTGCAGCAAGAGAAGTTAACACCTGCACTCTCTTACGTAGGCATGCCTGGCTTAGAATGTCCGGCTTTAAACCAGAAGTCCAACAGTCGTCTTGAACACTCAGATTGACAAACAACATGTTTTCGGACCTCAGGTTGATGAAGCTCTACAGAAGATAAAAAAGGACACAGATGTAGCAAAATCCATGGGAGCGCTTCAAAGTCCTTCAAGCAGAGGCTCCTTTCGTAGCTCATTCTATAGAGCATGGCCTAAAAGTATTTCCTCAGACCCCAACACTTCCTCTTACAAATCCAACAAGCAACCCTCTCCCGGAGAGGCTTCTCTAGAAGAGGGTACAGGGAAAACGATTTGAAAGGTAGAGGTAAGGGCACGCCAACGTGAAACTCCCCTTCTCAGAATAAGCAGTGGGACTTTCCTACACTCCCCCTCGATCATTGAACACCTGTCGGGCAAAGGCTTTAACAATTTTTTCTCATAAGGCAATCCATAACATCAGACAAATGGGTGTTAGACATTATCCAACATGCTTATTGCCTAGAGCTCATCAGCAATTCTCCCAACATACGCTCTCGTACCCACAAACTTTCGACATAACACTTACAGCATCTCAAAAAAGAAGTGCAAACTCTTTTGCAAAAGGAGCTATATAGCCAGTTCCATTACAGCAACAAGGCTCAGGTGTCTCTTCTCTGTACTTCCTAATCCCCAAAAAGGATGGTTCCTTAAGACTAATTTTGGATCTAAGGACAATAAACCTGTAGATGCTTGCAGAACATTTTCACATGGTCATGCTTCAACAGGTTCTTCCACTGCTGCATCAAGGTGGTTTTATGTCCACACCGGACTTAAAAGATGCATACTTTCATATTCTGGTTCACCCAGCTCATCGCAAATACCTCAGATTTGTGAAAGTGGGAAAACACTATCAATTCAAAGTATTCCAGTTCGGAGTAACTACTGCTCTCAGAGTATTCACAAAGTGTTTGGCAGTATTGGCGGTACATCTCAAAAGACAACAGATTCATGTCTTCCCATACCTGGGCGACTCGCTTATCAAAGCCAGCTCACACCAAAAGTGCCTATACCACACTCATTCTACATTATACCTAGTCTACCAATTGGGTTTCATGCTCAAAAGTCTCGCCTTCAACCTACATAAATGCAGTCTTCTCTGGTAACAACTCTAAACACTTCCACAGCTCTAGCGTCTCCCAATGCAGCCAGAATTTGAAATATTCAAACTCTGCTACTACAGTTTCAAACCAATCAATCCTTAGCAGTCAGAACGTTCATGCAGCTGCTAGGAATGATGGCATCATGCATCACAATAGTGCCTCATGCAAGGTTGCACATGCGTGTTCTCCAGAAATGCTTGGCACTTCAGTGGAATCAGTCGCAGGGTCAATTAACAGATCTAATGTTGGTAGACAGCTGCACCCAATCGCCCTCTGCAGTGGTGGAGTGCACAAAACTTATCAAAAGTGTGGCCCTTCATCAACCCTGTTACACAGATCATGCTAACCGCAGACGTATCCCTCACAGGTTGGGTAGCCCATCTTCACAACTTCACAATTCAAGGTCTATGGGACAACAAGTGCAAAGCTCTACACATCAACTATCTAGGGCTTCTAGCTGTATATCTTTCACTGAAAGCTTTTCAGTCTCACCTCATAGGGAAAGTTGTCCTAGTCCGCACCGACAACATCACAGCTATGTACAAAAACATGCCTCTCTTAGACAATTTGGTTTGGGTAATTTATCACAAAGTTCATCTTCTGGCAGTACACCTCCCAGGAGTGGATAATCAGATTGCCGACCTCCTAAGCAGAAGGCAGCAACAAATACACAAGTGGGAACTTCATCCCAAGGTTCTCCTTCCATACTTTCAAGAATGGGGATTTCGACAAATAGATCTGTTCGCCACAGTGGACAACTCAAAATGCCCATATTTCGCATCCAGTTTACCACACCCTCTATCCAAAGGCAATGCCGTATGGAAGAATTGGTCAGGGATATTTGTCGACGCTTTTCCGCCTCTCCCTCTCCTTCCATTTCTGGTTCGGAGGCTCAGGCTAACATCCTTCACACTGATTCTAGTGGCTCCCACTTGGGCCCATCAGCCATGGTTCACGGCACTCTTAGAACTGTCAGTAGTTCCACAACAAAAGCTGCACCTCAATTTCCGCCTTCTCACACAGAACCAACGAGAAGTCAGACACCCAAACCCCAAAGAGCTCAATCCAGCGATTTGGCTCCTGAAGTCATAGAGTTTGGTTATCATAACTTGTATGACCATTCTTAAAGAAGCAAGGAAACCTACTACCAGAGCATGCTATGCAGCTAAATGGAAAAGATTTGTTGTATATTGTACTAATAACAATATTGATCCTCTAGATGCCTCCACTCAAAATATCATCTGCTGCCTTCTGCATCTACAGCATGCTGGTCTAGCCTACACTTTCATTTGACTGGATCTTACAGCTGTAGCTGCATATTTACAGAACAGACAACATCTATCCTTGTTCAATGTTCCAGTAATTAAAGCCTTTATGGAGTGACTTAAGAGAGTTATACCACCCATGAAGCCTCCAGCACCAGTTTGGTCTCTGAACACTGTGCTTACATGGCTCATGGGTCCACCTTTTGAGCCATTACACAACTGCCCCCTACAGTTACTTTCATAGAAAGTGGCCTTCCTCATTGCGATCACTTCACTGAGAGTTGGTGAGCTACAGACTTTAACCTCTGATGGACCCTTCTTTCAATTTCATAAAGACAGAGTAGTTCTTCGCACCAACACAAAATTCCTTCCCAAAGTGGTTTCTGCTTTTCATATCAAGCAATCAGCTGAGTTGCCTCTGTTCTTTCCTCAACCTGATTCTGTAGCAGAAAGAGCTCTTCATACTCTTGATGTCAGAAGAGCGTTACTATACTACATTGAAAGACCAAGACAATTTTGCGAAAAAAAAACATTTGTTTATGCATTTGCAACACCTCACAAAAGCAATCCCTTCTCTAAATCTGGTATTGAAAGATGGATTGTTAAATACATTCATATCTGCTATGCTAAAGCTAAACGAACTTTGTCTATACCTCCTAGAGCGCATTCAACTCGTAAAATAGGATCGTCTATGGCCTTTTTAGGTAACATCCCTATAGCTGACATTTGTAAAGCAGCAACATGGGCCACACCACACACTTTTACCAAACATTACTGTGTGGATGTGTTAGCACGTCAACAAGCCAACGTAAGGCAAGCAGTGCTAAAAACACTTTTTCAAACAGCTGCAACATCTACTAGTTAGCCACCGCTTTGGGAGAATACTGCTTTATTGTCTATATAAAGCATGTGTATCTACAGCACACATGCCTTGAGCAGATTATTCTATGTAACCAGTAAGCATCTGCTCTTGGCATGTAGATCTGTAGATTCACATGCAACCTTCCACCTCCCCGGGCACCTGTAGTTGTTGCAGTCTTGCTTTACTTACATTACATATGCATGGACATCTCTATACTACACTTACTTACTCGATTCTCACCGTCTTGTGGGAAAAAATCTAACAATGGAGATGATGCCCATGCGCACTGTCACTGAAAGGAGGAGCCACCTTACCTTGAGACTAGGAAAGACTTCATCGAAGAAACAACTTACAAACATCTGGACCCAACTCTAGATGGCAGGAGTATGTAAAGCATGTTAATCTACAGCTCTACATGCCAGGAACAGATGCTCACTGGGTAGGTAACATAATCCATATATATTTTTTTTTAAACCAAAGGTTAAAGTACCATTATAGTTAGGTGAATATGTCAGTGACAACATTAATGTTTTGAACTAAAACAACACAGAAATTCACTAGATATAGGTATCAGAACTAACTATAACTGTGCACCCAACATGCACTGCTTATGACCTCACATGTTACATCACTCATGACATGTTCTGTAACATCATGTAAGACATTACTGATGACATCGCAACTGACATCACTGATGACATCATCTAATGACGGTGTTCGTTTGTTTTTTAGTTTACATAGTGGTGGGTAACTACCATATTACTTTCCTACCTAATTTTGTACAGCCTGTGTCCAGCTAATCTACCAAACGCATGTGCTCCTAATGCAGAATATGTGTGTAGAAGTATTTGAACATGCTATAAACCTTTTTATTGAAGAGTAACTCTGTGTGCCGGTGACAGTTGACAGCTTGTGTTCATTGTGTTCCACACAAGTTTTTTGGTACTGCAGAAAAAAGTCCAGCAGGGCAAAGATTCTACGTACTACAAACTAAGTATTGTAAGTTGCCTTTCATTTTTAGACAGAATCATCTCAGCATGACAATTTCTACTTACCATAGATGACTGTATGCACCAGGTACTACTCTATGTACATGTGCTTGTTTTGCTTCAGAAGATGGACTATCGGTAAAGTTTTCACCTCAGTGTGAAGGCTGCAGGTAGTATGATCTTTTATGATTTTCAGACTTTGATTAGTTCAAGTGAATAGTCGCTCTTTGGACAACTTTTGAATAGAGTGGGCAATGTTCTTAGTAGATACTTTTTAATATTATGTGGTGTATTTCCTGTGAGAGGTTCACTGTCTACAAACAGTGTAGTACAGAATAAACTCTCTCCATAGAGTAAACTGTGTTAACAGTACCACTTTTTTTTACTTATCCCCACTTTATTTCTCAGTGTAGGTTCATTGACCGTCAGGGGTTCGATACAGATAAAGATTGTCCATATTAGGACGTTAGTTATGTAACAGGGCTTCGGGATACCATTTGACCTGTGGTTCATAAGTCAACATGAACTAGGATACCCATGAAGTGTATGGTATAGGGTCAATATTCTCCACACCATCCGCTTGCTTTACCTATGGCCCTTGGGCTAAATTAGCGCTTTAAAAATGTAATATTCATACATTCATTCATTGTATGTATGATAGCTCAGAGTATTATGAAGCATCAGTACTTCTGTTTTGCACTTACTTTCATAGCTCTAATGCTTTACCCATTTATAGAACAATGTGTACCAAAGAAGTTTTGATGATGTAATCAGTGATGTCATAAATGTCATAAAACATGTCATAAGTTACGTAATATATGAGTTCATAAGCAGTGAATGGTGGGGCGCAGGTTGTAGTTAGCTCTGCTAACTATAACTGCTGAATATTTGTGGCTTGTTTAGTTCAAAACGTTAATTGTGTCACTGACATACTCATGTAACTATAACATTACTTTCAGCTTTGTTTTTTCAGTGCATTTCTAAGGGTTTTTCTTTTAAACAAAAACAGATCTTTTTATCACACCTATCTATAATTTTGCTTTAACCTTTGTTTTTTTGTGAATTTCTAACTTTTTTTAACATAAACTAATATTTTATTACCATACGTAAAGCCAACCACTCGCTAAAGGTCATGTGAGGTGGGGGGTTGGCTACAAGATCCTTTTTTTTGTTAAAGAGGAGAGGGATCACATGGTCCTCCTCCCTTAGCCTTTGGTACCCCATCCCCAGGCCTTTTTTTTTAAAGGGGAGGGGGACTGGGAGATTACCCTCCTTGAGCCCTATTAGGCTCTGGTGACCCCATACCCAAGGGCCGTTATTTTTTAATGAAATTAGCGGTGGGCAACATGGCCAGTCTCCCCGATCATTAATAGGCTCTGAGGAACCCATCCCCCAGGGCCTTTTTTTTATTAAAGGGGAGGAGGGGGCTCGCACTATTAAAGGTGCATGCCCTGGTGCCCACTCAGGGCACCCACTATACACTTGTTGGGGGCCACGGGGCAGCCCCAATGCCCCTGTGGTACAAACCCGCTCCGTTCATCCTCCATACACTTGTTAGGGGCTTCTGGGGGGCACCAATGCCCCAGTAGCCACAGCCATCTCTGTGCATGCTGCGGGAGCCGGCATTGCTCCAATCTGCAGGGAGCAGCTAATAATGCTGCAGCCTCCGGCAGGAGCATTATTTTGATCATTTTCCGTGCCTGCATCAGTGTGTACAGGCAAACAGATCAAAAACTGTTCCCAGCCAGAAGGAGCATTACAAATACTCCCACCAAGCGGGAGCAAACACAGGTTTCCCTCCCTGGGGTATGGCGGGCATGGAAACCACTATGTCTCATGGGTGACCTCCTTGGAACATAACTAGTGAGCCTGCCACGGGGATCGGGTTCAAGGGACCATTAATGGCTCGGGATGGGGGAACCTGTGCATGGCCTCCCTCCCTTAATTAAAGTAATCAGCCCCAGGGGTGGGCTCCCCAAGGCTTTTAATGGATCTGGGAGGGGGGACCGGCCTTCTCCTCTTTCACTTTATTATTGAAACTTCCCCAAGGGTGGGAGTCCCAGGGGCCACTGGAGGCTTCGGGAGGGGGTCATACGACCTACTCCCCTAAGGCAAATTAAGGCCCCAAGGGTGGTTCACCGGGGCCTTTAATTGCACAGGGTGGGGGAGGGTGCGAGACCCCCTCCCCTTTTTTCAGGACTTCGGCTCCAGGGATGCGATCCCCAGGGCCTTTAATGGCTCAAGGAGGAGAACCATGCACCCCCCTCCCTTATTGACTACGGCCTCAGTGGTGGGCTTCCTAGGACCTATAATTAATGAATGTGGCCCAGCTGCCATTTTGCTGTTTTTTTTTTACCCTGTAGGACTCTTGCCAAATCTCAGCAATTTATGCCAATTTTTCTTTGTCTTTGGCACCGGGGAGGGTCCCCCTGAGTTCACCTCATGGGGCTTAAGGTCAGGGTACCCCTACCCTACTTCCTTATTATTTTTCTTTTTTTTACTTCATGACGAGGACTAAGTCTCCAAGTCCTGTAATGGTTGCCAGCTACATGTTTCTCATGATGCTGGCAGCCAATCAGAGCGCTGGCTCCTATCAGAGTTAAACTGACCTTTCCACTCCCCTGACAAGGTGGATGTTGGATCTATGTTTAAAAAGTGTCAACAAAGGAACCTGGCAAATGTCTATCCAGTCAGGTCGACTTCAAAGCAGCTAAGTTAATTGACACGACTTGGTAGAGGGTAAATTCTATCAAACTAACCTGGTATCCTTCTAGTAAGCAATTACTTGTATGGTAAACCATCTAAATTAGGTGGGCAGACATAAAGATCAACCTCTGGCGGCCTTTACTCTGTTGGGCCGTCGGAGGGTTGTAATCACGATGGAGGCAAAGTAGCTTCTTTAAACCAAAAGTCCACCTGAATTTAAATTGGGCAGGCGGACCATCATGTTGGCGGAAAGAGTACACCATCATGACATGGTACCCTTTCCGCCAACATATACATTGGTCCCTAAGCTCAGTGTGCTGGACAAGGATTCTTTTCATGGTGTATATTGAGGTCTTTAGTGCATAGGGGTATTTAGTCCACAGTGTAGGATGCGGGTCTTGCTGTGAAAAGTGGTGTTCATTCTACAGTGTGGGATGCATAGGCCTCTGGTTCCGAGACAAGATACAGTGAATGTGGGCTTTTTGGTTTTGGAGGTCAATTAATTGACTTTATAGAATCTCCAGCCAAGGATGACGAGGATCTAGTTCTTTTGATGTGCCTCATGGATTGCATTTCTTAATGTAACATATGAGGTTCTGAGACACAAAGAGTTGGTGTACTTTACCATGCGGGATCCTGCCTCTTGAGATTCCATGGGTAGAGGAATGGTGTAGTACATAGAGGCCTGGAATATGAGCAAATTATCAAATTCACATTGTAGGATGGAATGATCTGGGGTCCATCGGAGTGCTTCTAGAATCCTTTATGATGCAGTAGGTTCTTCACTTAGAGGTGAGTATTGCACAGTGTGTTGGGGGGTGTGGGTGAGGCTCTTACAGACAGCCTCCTTCATGGTGGGTTTTACTGTCCTGAGCCACCAACACAGTATTTAGCTCAGTGAAATATAGACCCCCACAGACACTAGTAAGGATGTTGTCCAGCGTGCACACTCATCATCCAGCGTGGAATACACATGGCTGTTGTAGTAACTGGCTGTTATATTTTTACGTTCTCCCAAACTGAAACCCGGTCCCTTATAAATAGCTTATATTTTGTGTAAGCTGGAGAGTGGGAATGGATGGATGGATGGAGGGTGAATGTTATCTCGTTGCTCGATTTCTTTGCTTCTAGGTAGACACCCTCAAGGCTCTCTCCGACATGAACCTGAGACCTGCTTCCAAGACAATTTGTTAATCGGTGGATTCCGCGGACTCCGGTTTTCTGCGCTGGCGCAAGCCGCTTGCTCTGGGTCACAGGGCTCATGGTTAATAACATGAAATAATACTAATTGGCGAGGATGTCCTGCTCCGTAGAGCCTAACCAATGCTTCCTTCTTGCTTCCGTGGCAGGTGGGGACCGCAGCAGCGTTGGCAGCACAGGAAGCGCCCGGAGCTCTGGCAGCGGTCAGAGTGCTGGCAGCAATGCCAATGCCATCCATGCTGGTGCTGAAGGGGTCAAGGTATACAGTGAACGCGTTCTTCAGTAGTGTAGTCCCATGGAAGCCCCATCCTTAAGCACTAGATACTATGAGACTTATCAGCCAATGGCAAAGCTGTAACACCCTCCTGTTTACCAATCCAGTTCCTGACCCCTCCAGCCTCAGACTATCATAAGTAAGGTGCAGATGGAAACCAGGTGTGTGTAGGAGCTGGTGTCCTCTGAAGAGTAGTTGTTGCTCCTTCCTTCCGGTCACCTCCCCAGTTTTATGAAAGTGTGCGATTGTCCATCTGTCCAAATTTCCTCCCTGTCATTGATTTTAGGAACAGATTTTTCTAATATTTCCACACTCCTCGTTTTCTCCCATGCCCATCTCCTTTTAGGTCAGTGTCCATTTACTTTTCTCTCTAACCTTCTCAATGTGTCTCCTGCCCTGTCTCTGCGTGCGTCTGTCTGTCTGCCTATGAGTGTTCTTCTGTCCCCCTCTATCGCTGCCTGTATTGCTCCATCTTTGTCCACCTTGCTGTCCTTGTGTATCTATGTGTATTTATCTTGTTACTGACCCACACATATCCCCTTCTGTCTCCCCTCACTTTATTATTCCATCTGCTTGCATACTCAACTTCCATCCATAGTCCTGTATTTGATCATGTTCCTCTTATGTCTAACTAACTTGGATTTGCATGTTGAAGAGACTACCCTCCCTCTTAGAGTGCTCATCTCTGATTTCTCTGCGTTTATACAATATCTTCAATATATTTTTACATGTAGTTTTCTTCCTTCCACACAGTAGTTGTGGAGA
The DNA here is from genome assembly GCF_964263255.1 of Lissotriton vulgaris. NCBI lineage: Eukaryota > Metazoa > Chordata > Amphibia > Caudata > Salamandridae > Lissotriton > Lissotriton vulgaris. The sequence continues at coordinate 65,027,079 of NC_141698.1, forward strand.
TGAATGGAGAGGCTTCTTTCTTTTTCTTCAATTTTTTTCTTGCAATATCCAAACATGGGGCATACAAGCACAGGGTGCAACAGCTTACACACCACAACCATGCATCTGGCACAGACACAAACACACACACGCATGCACACACAGATCGAGCCACCTTTAGGTAACACAAATCACACAAGATTTTATCACACTTATTCATCCACAACACACTGGGAAATTCAAATAAATGACAATCATGAACCTAAACAACTGTATGCACTGACATTGTACACTGTGAAAGCACGACTGAAAGAACCAGTAACTGAGTGAATGTGTGAGCATAGGAATGATGAAAGCACGCCCTGCATCCACGCTCACAACACCATACCCAACCCTAAACATTCTTACACTCTCTCCAAGACTCATTCTGTGCACTTCTCCTAGTAGGTAGCCCATAATACATTCAAGCTGGCTGACCCTTCTGGCTTTATCTGGTTCATGGATGTGATTCTCCATCAGTTCCTTGAACCACTTCAGGGGTCTGCCATGCTGCCCTCGTTCTGGTCTCTTGAGTTTATTTAATTCTAGCCTCGTTTTTATTTTTAACTGCAAATATATTAGGGTTCCCCTGAAAGAGAACAGAGTTCCTAATTCAAGGACCAAACAATCAATTGTACTGGAAATTCTTAGGCAACTATACTCTTCAACAGTAGTTACATGTTACTCTGTTATTCTTGGGGCATCCTGGCCAATGACCAAAGACCCAGAATGTATTGAGATATAATACATTTATTAGATCAACAGTTTTTTAAACAAACATATTTCAAATTAAATACATAATATACTTTATACTTCTTCTAAAAACATCCTTACTTTTTATCCCAAATATTACAAGCATTCAATCAAAATCTCATCTTTCCATACCGTAAAGTGTGTCGCCAATATATGATGTTTCAATATCCATACATAGGTATAACATTCCTTTCTTTGTAAATTGCTAGAGGCTTAAACGGCTGATATTCAATAAATAAAAGAAATTATTGAATTAAATTTTAGCATTCAGTCCAGAATCCTTATTATTTAATATGGTAAATACGCAGTCGCTATGCAATATATTCATCTTTCTTCTGAGGACAATACTATAATTTAAGGGCTGCATTATTCCTTCCATGATCTGTATAATCGTGTTTACTTTTATGCACCCAGATTATAGTTTTCTTTTTTAATGCATTCTGCCATGCAGTGAATAGAAGGCTCATATGTGAAACGTTCTCCATCCCCCAAAAAATCACTCAGAATTGAATAATGCACCGGGGACACCACTAATGAGGACCCACATAAATAGGTATTTTAATGTATTCCACATTCCCCTACACCGTTTAAGAAGGACTCCTTTATTGCAGAGCTGGAGCTTTACACTTACATACACTACCATTTCAGACTAGAGCTATTTGCTTTATTACTATCCGTGAACTCTTTGCCAAGAAAGCACTATTCCACCTATCTACCCTTACAGAAAAGTGTTTGTGCACTTGGAATAAAACTAAAAGGAAACTGTACTAAGTGGAAACAGCAGAAGGGGGAAGCAGGGCAAATATATGAGGGCACTGGCATAAATACAAGGCAGAAGCAGCAGGGACTTGTGTATGAGAGCAACACAAAGGTATAGAGTCACAGAGATGGTTGTTGGATGGACATGGGGGTATGTGGATGCTGTGAGGCATGTACAAGAACATTGAGGCCCGGGACAATGGGGCTTGGGGATAGAGGTGAATGCAAGAACAGTGAGGCCTCGAGACTGTGGTGTTTGCGGACACAGATAAATGCAAGAACATTGAGGTCCTGGGACTATGGGCTTGTGGATAGAGGTGAATGCAAGAACAGTGAGGCCTCAGGACTGTTGAGCTTGGGGATAGAGGTGAATGCAAGAACAGTGAGGCCTCGGGACTGTGGGGCTTGCGGGTAGCGACAAATACAAGAACATTGAGGTCCTCGGACTATGGGGCTTTGGGAATAGCGGTGAATGCAAGAACAGTGAGGCCTCGGGAGTGTGGAGCTTGAGGTAGAGACGAATGCAAGAACAATTAGGCCCTGGGACTGTGGGGTTTGGGGATAGAGGTGAATGCAAGAACAGTGAGGCCTCAGGACTGTGGGGCTTGCGGGTAGAGGTGAATGCAAGAACAGTGAGGCCCTGGGACTGTGGGGCTTGCGGGTAGAGACGAATGCAAGAACAGTGAGGCCCTGGGACTATAGTGTTTGGGGAAGGAGATGATTGCAAGAACACACAATATTAGATTCTTGACGCTTGATGATAGAACAGAGTGCAGGAACAGATAGGCCCTGGGACAGTACAGCTTAGAAATAGGGTGAGTACATAAACAGAGAGGCCCTGTGACAGTGAGCTTGGAGATATGGAGAGGTACCGAGACAGTTTAATCAGAGACTGAAATGCAGAGACAGGGTAGAGAATGTGAGGAGACAGACACCTTGCACCAGGAGCAGGTCTTGGAGATAAGGGCGCAGGGGACGGAAGGCCCTGAGATGAGGTGAGTTAAAAGGATGCATTTATTTAAGAGTTTTGTATAGTGCAAACCACGTCAGTTATGACAACTGAGAGATTCACAAAGAAGATGGACATCAACGTAATCCGTATCAGCCATAAAACTGGGATTCATCACTAAAACTAGATACATTAATACCTAAATATTTACAGATAATGGGCATCAACCCAGATCAGATTGTGGCACCAGCACTCTGGGAGAGGCCTGTCTGCTTTCTCATACAACTATCAAAAGTCCTTGAAGTAAGCCTGAGAGAAGCAAGAAGCTGGAGTGCAGCTATACATGAAGACTGGTTGGGTCATTAGGGAAACTTAGGATATATCACATGGTATTGGAGAATACAAAAGGAATGTTTCTGTGAAAACGTTTATCGCTGCAAAAAGAAGATGGTTCTCAACCAGATAAATTCTATTTTCGGTGGTCTTGTGACTTCAAATCCTAACCTGTCATGAGCCAGTATTCTCGCAATAAGTGGAACTTCTTCAGAATTTTCCATTCTCACTGCCAGGCGGAAGGACCATCTTGCCCGCCCGAGATTCTGCTCCCTGTCAGTCGTTGATGTCTTGGGACTGCTATTGCAAGACCAAGTGCCTAAAAACCCTGAAAAAGCAGGTGCACAGGCCATCTGAGTAATGGCGAGCTTGTGGCGCCATGCATTTTGCACAGAGCTATTCTTGTAAGACCAGAAAAGCTATTACAACTCTAGAGGCATTTCCTCCCAAAATTTTGCTAAAAACACAGTATGAGCTTAAAGTTTGATCTTTTTGCTTGTAGAGCAGAGAAAGGGTCTGGAGGCCTATCTGTTTTTGCCCGGGAATACAAATCTTGCGGGACGAGCTCCTTAGTCTATGATTCAACCATCTAGATCCACCAGGAGGTGCAGTGAGCAGCTGTGCCCATCCAGCATGGAAGTATGATGCAGTGCAGTCTGCTTAAAGCGCCTAGAAGCTGGTAGCTTGAAGGCAATGCTGTCTGTGCCCACTCGAGAATTGTATCACAGAATGTGAGCACCAGTGCTTAAACTGTACAGGTGGTGGGGACCGGCACCCATTTTTGAGGGCTGTGTCTTATTTTTCAATATCAGACTTTCACTCAGAATAAGAGAGAGAGAAAGGGGAAAATAAAGAAGGAAGAGAAAGAGTGAACTAAAGAGACAGGAAGTGTTAGATGGTAGAAGGTACAGGCAAGAGGTGGCATCGCAACGAGGCAACCTTGGTAGTCCGCAAGCTGCAGCACTTGACAATGACGACAGCAGGCTCTCAAGAAAAACTTTTGGCCTTGGACTACAAAATGTATTAATTTTACAATTTTGCCATTGGTGAGCATCATAACCTCACGTCAGCTACAAGGAGCCCAAGCAGTACGATATGAAAAGGGGATGTGTATCACCTCAAAATAAGACATGCATTTATCTTTAACATCCCAAAACCTACTGGAGAAAGAACTTCACACAGAACATGATTTCCCCCGCTGTGTAACACTTTCTAGTGGTACCGGACTCTATTCCTGACTACCTTCTCTGTAGTTCTTCTAGCCTATGCAAGAATCATGTCTCGCTAGAATTATTGTAGATCCACCCTTGGGTACAATGTAAGATGTTTATCTCTTGGTTGTATGTAATGTAATGTAATGGTGTCTTGTAAAGCGCATGAATCACTCCACATGGGGTATCTCCGCGCTGTAGACCGCTGGGGACCCGTCCTGGCTTTCTCTGTGAGATGGTCCCTACTGGGTATCTCCAAGGTGAAACCAGGCATCCCCGGCGTATGTGGGGGGCCGTTGTGGAGATGAGGCAAGCTAATGCCCAGAGTTGCCGAGTGTGAACCCTGATTAGAGTAGGCACCGAGGCGAGAAATTATCGAGTCTGCTGACCCTGGTCCACGACCCTATCACACAGTCATTGGCAAGCCCCAGTGAGTGAGAATCTCCAGTGGATCTAGGAGAGTTTTTGGCCCACCTGTTTTTTGTTGGATTCAGAGTTTTGTGGGAGCTCAACTAAAACATGTTGCACCTGTAGGCAGTGCCCTCCCTCCACTCTGGCATGGACCTCCTCTCTATCACAGAATGCTGTGTTTCTGAACTTTGCCTCTATACTATGGAGCTGAAGTGCCATTGGCGAGACGGAGTTGGCCAACATAAGAGCCAGCAGAGAGAACTTTCTGTTTGAAGCTAATTATCACAAAAGACATTAAGCAGGATCTAAAAAGTGATCTGAGTGACAGAATTGATCTGATGTGATGCTTGGGACTCCTCCTGTTCAACGGATTGAATGCCATCTAAGCTCCCCTGGACAGCCTCTCGTTACTAAGCAACGCCATGTGCCTCACAGCTGAGAACCTTGAGGCTTCAGCGCTTCAAAGATGCTGCGAGGAGGATGAACCATCAAAGTTAAAGGTGCCCAGGGAAGGCAGTGCAACATCTTACGCCGCCGCCAACGAGATGATTAAACCTTTACTCGGCCCTGTTTAGCTCTGTCAAGCATAACACAGGCAAAGGTGTGTTTGAAAGGGACCTGTATGCATACCTGTCCAATAAGGATATGAGTAGTGATGGTTACTGCAACAGGAAGGGGAACAGAAATGATCAAGTATAGAGTAGATTTGAGTAGGGCGTAGTGTTACGAACACATCAATACACCTGCCCTTAGTCGCAAGAGAAACTGTTGGTGTAAGAGGTCACTGAGTGAGCGCTCGCTCAACAAACCTAGAGTATCCTTCAATTAAAATGTTAAATTGCTCGCCTCTCCCTTTGTTGTTTCCACCTTTCTCTACACTGAGACTAAAACTAATTGTGTCTTTTGTCTTTTTTCCTCTGAATTTCTTTCCCTCAGTATCTTTCTGTTCTTGCCTTCTCCTTTTTCTTTTTGATCTGTTTCCCTCCTTTTTTCCTTTCCTCTTTTCCACTCTCACTACCCCTTCACACCTCCCTCCCTCTTTATATCTTCCCTTTACTTAATTCCTCAGTTTGTCTCCTCTCTCAATCTCCCCTGTTCCACTACTCTTTCTCTGTTTCCATCCTATCCTTTGCTGCATTTCGCTCTTTCTCTGCCACCCATCCTATTCGCATGATCCTTGACAAAGTATGTTAATACTTGCTTTTTTAATCGTCAATCATGGATAAAAATTATTTACATGTAATATTAGCTGTACTTTTGACTGCCGACTTCCCTTCGTCCTTTCTTGTCTCTATTCCCCCTCCCTCCCATTTTCTCTGATTAGCCTTCTGTAATTTTCTTAATCTCTCTCACTTGCTTTAATTTCTTTTAACTTTCCCTTTACTCTCTCTCCCTGAGCCCTTTCTCTCATTTGTCTTTCTTCTCTCTGCCTTCCCTCCTGTTCCTGTCTCCCTTCTCTTTCGCGGCCTCGCTTTCTATCTCTGGCTCTCTCTTTGTCTGTGTCACACCACAGCACGTTCATCTCCACCAATCAATAGTGAATAATTTGCCCTCATTCTTCCACATTAATGTCACCAAATACATTAACAAGCCGTACACGTCGGTTTCCAACGATTGCATTATTGATTCTACCGGGTATGTCTATGTCTGATTTTTTTTCAAGTCTTTTTTTTTGTGTTTGTGCGACATTGGCCCAAAAATAGTACCAATTAGGAGAACCCGAACTCCCACACTGAATTCCTACCGTATCTAAATGCACTTCAGCAAGTTCTGTAACTAAGATATTAGCCATATAGAATTTGTCCCCATTGTGACTACTTAAGTATGTTAAAGCCTTTGTCAACTAAACAAAAAATGGCCCTTGTTTAAAGTTTTGCAGTCTGAGCCATGTTTGTTTGCAACCCACTGTGTTCATCCTTTTAACCATTAAATACATGCTCCTAGGGCGTGGTGAAAGTGACAAAGCCCCTAGACTAAATAGGGAAGAAAGACTTATCCACAAGGTACATATATGCGGAAAAGTCTTCTTCTCAGCCATGGGGTAAAGAGTTATCTGTCTCTGGGTGAGCACTCACGCCATATGTGTAAGGCCTTGGACAAGGAAAAAGGACCAGGAGATAATGATTGTTACACCAGGTTGTGTCTGAGTTGATTTTTGTAATTTAAGTCACTGGCGTTGTCTCTGGAGTTAATATCTTCACTTTTGGGCTATAACTATTTTAATGTTTCCAGGCTGGGTTTGTGCCTTGGCTAATGATTACATGCTTGATTTTACAATTAAGTTTATGTTTTCAAGATGGTGTTGTGTTTAGATAATTTCTACTCAGCTGTTATTACTATTTATATGTAAAGAGATTGTATGCCATTTGCAAGGACTTCTGCAGTTTTGTTTCTTGCTGAATTATATTCTCCTGTGTCTTGTGTTTTATCTGCATGTTGGGATTGCCTTTGAGTAGTTGCCTGTAAATCTGAGTTGCCTCCTGGGTTTGAACCACTAGTTGTATTTCTTACTGATTTAAAGTGTCCAAGATAGTGTTTTCTTAGGGTTACTGTATATGAGAAGACACATCTTTACTCAGGTTAGTGCTTGTGCGAAGGGTGTGTCTCTTGGTTAACAATAACATTTTCAATAAAGATTTCTCTTTGAGCAGTGTCCATATAGTTATAGACTCTAGATGAACAACTAAACGTTTGTTTTGTCGTTCAGTTATTGTCTACAGGGCCTTTGTCTCTGGATTATGGGTTTGTCCCTATTTTGATGTCTGTCCGTTTGGTTTATCTCTGGCTTGTTTTCTGCAAGCAGGGATTGTCTCTAGATTAAAGTTATGGGGTAGGATGTTTTAGCAGATTTATGTTCAGTAATTAGGGTTTTCTCTGTGCTACTGTCCACACCTGTTTGTTAGTGGGATATTTTTCTACAGTTTTTTTTCTCTGTGTTTGCCTCCAAACACATTTCCTCACAAGGTAATGTTCTCCAGCACTGCAGGTCTGCATTTCTTTGCATCTCTGCCTGACTATTCTGAACTTCTTTCCTGAGTCTCTTGATGTTAGTAAAATATTTTGCATTACAACACATGGTTACTGTTGCTTCCACCATGCCACATACAACTTTTTCCTTGGGTTTTCTTGGGTTCCACAGTATCATAAGACAGCTAAGTGGACCTAACAGAATTTTTTAGGGAACTAAGTTACTTGTCCAATTACTGAAGCTATGTCTATGATTTTTACAATCATCACAAGGCATCTAAAGATTATAATGGAAAATGGAAACTTCCCTTCAAATGGAAGGATTATTACTCCGTTGTAATAATTTCCTCCATGTTCATACAGACAGCAGACTAATCGCAATCCCCTTCGCCATAGCCAATCTTTTCTGTAAGTTTACATTTTTAGTTCATCACTCTATGATTTTTAGCAACGATAACATCACAAATTATTTCCATTATTTTCAATGAAAGCAATTAATCATTTGGTTAGTAGTCCTAGCTTTTGGCCACCATAACCAACGCGCATCTTTATATTCCAGTTCAGTTGTGTACTTGCTCCAGTTGGCTCTGGATCAACATAGTGTGCTATTGTCACTCTCTTTTCCAATGTATTTGTTGCCTTCCAAGACTATTTTCTTTATCTATTTGTTCAATTTCTTCTTTAGTTCACTTTGAAGCCATCTTGTTTATTTTATTTTCATACCACAGTATCTTCTAAATGTTTCATTTTCTTTACATTGTTGTTTACCACAATGTCCAGGAAAAGCATTCCAACGAAACCGACCCAAAGGTGATCTGCCAAGAGTTCTGATGGGTACAGAAAAAATAAACTAAAGAACTTGTAGACAGTGTAATTGGAGTTGGAGCCACAATACCAAATATAGGTTCCTAAATGTATTCACTAGTACAGTGAAGCGAATGTTGACTTAAAGGCTGAAAGAACGAGGATGGTGGTTAGGGTTGTAAGGAATGCACCTCTTTATTATGATAGAATCATAGAAATCACCAAACATCAATTACCAAACTAATTTGCGATAAACAAAATAAGACCTATTCATTGCGGATTTAAGAGAGAAGAGTGTTCGGTGTTTTAACTGTGTCATCAAAACAGCAAAGCGCAGTCAGTGCATTAAGGATAATGGAGTACCATTTTTTTGCCTTGCTCATGGTTTTGTTGACTGTATTCAGTCCTTAATTTTAATAAGAATTGGCTTTTACGGTGACATAAAATGTTATTAAAAATGAAACAATGGCGTGAGGCAAATAAAAGAACAGCTGCAAGGAAGGTATGTACAGACTATAAATGAAAAATAACAATAAACTGCTATTAGATTTTCTATGGAGCGCTAGATTATGGAAGAAGGGAGGTAGGGTGAGGAAAGAGGGTTAACAAAAGTTCAAGATATGGCGGAGGCATCCAGTGAATGGTTCTCATGTATAGGTAAAGTGAATGTAATCACTGTACACAGATACACATAACACGTACTTGTAAAGCACGCAATACTCTGAAGGGTATCTGGGCCTTGAATTACAGATGTTTATTGATAGTCATTTTATCAACCTCAGAAGGATAAAAGGCCGAGTGGGCTAATAGAGATTCGATACTTGCTACCAGTAGGTGTTAAAGATAGAGGTGGAACTGGATACCTTTCAAACACTCTGGAAGGTGGATCTTGCAAGACACCAAACGCATAGCTTCTAAAACAGTGTAAAAGACCTTTAATACATGTACTAAGTTATGAAGATTCTTTTATTTTTGACAACCAAACATATCTACTAATTAAATCTTTCTTCCTTGATACGTGTTTTATTCTTGGAAATACTAATCAACACGCCTCTACTAATAAGACATGCAAATTAAATCTTGTCTCATCTGGTTAAGTTTTACTGCTCTTTCAAGCATGATAACTAAACATTTCCTCAACTTAAAAAAATAGTTAATAAAGGGTTCTTTTACCCCTTACCCATGTTAAATAAGGTGTCAGTCTGCTCCATACACATATAAATTAAACTGTCACCCTTCTTCCTTCATATGATAATTAAATATTTCTTTACTCCTAACACATTTTTAATATCTTCTCTAAATAATCTGTTGCTACGGGCTCCCGATACATAGAAAGAGAATAGTTAAGTACTTATAACGCAGAACAGTCGAAAGTGCCTGTGTTTCTTACATGCTACCTTAAATATTCTTTAGACTTATTAGTTAATGAAATATATTCTCTATTCCAGAAGTTTATATTTTCAGACATCATCTGCCCTTAACGTAAGGATTCCTTTACTTTTCGATGTCCTGATTCTCTTTGCGAAGGGGCAATAAAGGGTTTCAATACACACACCATGTGTCTGGTGTGCTGTACAGATTTACAGTGCAGGTTGTATTACCATCTGATACACAAGCATTCCTCAAAGTGCCCCTTGACACAAGGCATCCATACATATCTTAATGCACATATATCCGCGCTGACATTACCCCCACCCCGAACGAAATGCCCATCACATTCCCACAGGTACACGTGCAGTGCTATAAACCTACCACCCACAAATGCTCCACCAGCAAACATAATCAGCACTTACATCCACAAATGGTTCACCACATCGTGTGTGTGTGTGTGTGTGTTTTGTGTGTCTGTGTGTGTTGTGTCATATGATTGTTACAAAAAAAGTAGCCCAGAACTCCTTGCTCTATCTTCATCCATCCATATTATGTAAACATCTTACTTGCATGTGATAGGTTTCTCCTTGTATACTCTGTCTCCTAATGAATGCTTTACCCCTCCCTGTTCACTGATGCAGCACGTCTCCCATCGTGTGACCTATTGTAATCTTCTGGTGCATTTATGTCCCAGTGTTGCCTTTCTCTCTCTGCTCCTGCCCCCTTTTGTAACCTCTATTTGCTCTTGTGACCTGGTGTAACCTGTCTTTTCCTGTGCCCGGTGTGTTGTTGCAGTGTGTGTCTCCTCGTGTGCCTTGATGCTGCTGTCTCTACTCTGCCCTGATGTAGTTCCTTTCTCCTCCTGCCCTCCAGTTCAATGGTATATGCTGTCTCATCCTGTACCCTGATGTAGCCACTTTCTGCTCTGCTATTCTGATGTAGCTTAAATCTCCACTTGTTCTCTATCTGACTCCTCACTTTTCCATCCAAGTCACGGCTGCCTCTGTGTTTAGACTCCAGGTGGTCTGAAACTCTGTCCATCAACTCGCTGTGCAGTACAAGAAACATCTTCCTATGGGTTTTTTCACAGACCACTGCCCAGTTATGTCCAAGGCAGTTCAGTCAGCATTTAATGTCCCCAGAGGCAGGACTATATTTATGAAGTCACAAGTGCTACCATACCCCAGGGTTTCTGGTTAGGTTTTAACACTAGGTTTAACAATTGTGGACCCAGTACACACACATCCCAGGCTTAGAAAGTTAGAAATGTGTATCCATGGCATACTTCGTATCTTTGAAGAAAGTTTATAACTTTTGTGGGATTTACAAGGATCCGAGAACTAATCAAGTAACTTTACAGAAGAGGTGGACTACCTGTGTACTCAGGGGTGGAAAATTAAACATGCAGACTTTCCACAATTCCTGCATGAAGAAATGTGACCTTGCAGTTCACGAATGCACTATGCATGCGTGAAGTTGATTCTGAGACCCAAGATGTGAAGTTTATGTACACAAATCTGCAATTTCCACAGCTGGGTTCAACTAGGTGTGCACACTGCTTTCTTAATTGGGTGCTATGTGTGGTTGAACCCACTCAGAATATTAATGCCAAAATGTAAATATTTAGATAAATTAGTTACCATAAATGGGGCTTGCAAGGAGCCGGGCAATCGGTTTCTAGTGGCATGGTAGTAGTGAAGTTAGTACTTGGGGTAACTATGATATCTAGACTAGCCAGGGGTGTCCCTATGCTAACTGGGTGATACAATTTAACAGTATTACATTTACTTACCTCTATCTATTAAACCAAAGTTAAATTGTATGCAAGGTTATTAACATTGTAACCATAACAATGGTAGGTAACGGGATATGGTAGCACATCCCATGATTGGTCCTGAGTAAGTAAGACCCAAGCGAACCCTGTACAGTCGGAATAAAAAAATGGTGATCTACCATCAATACATCTTGCTATTAATAGATGTACTTGGAGTGGCTAGAACAGTCCTTCCTCACATGTGAACAACGCGATTGTGGCATTCATGCCAGGTTTATGACATGTCGCCCAAGATAAATTTAGACAAAAATAGTGGTGTATGATGCCTTGTTTCTTTTAATGAAACATGCTGGTGCATCCTGAAATCCAGATCTAGGTCAATGGGACACGTAGTTAGGAAGATAGATAGATATATAGCTAGATAGATACAATATGTATGAGGTAATATAAAACCATCATAGAAATGTACTAGGTGGCAAGCATTCCTCTAAATATCTTCATAAAGTAGGAAGATAAGCTGAATAATGTTGATGGTGTCCCTGGACAGTAAGAGTCTGTGTTGTCTCCACCTTCTCCCACTTTAGCTCCTTCCATCACCCTTCTCCACCCCTTTAAGTCAGACCCACATTAAGTTGCGTCGCTCTGTTGGCCGAAACTATGGCACCTATTGACCTTTTTGTTTTTTGCTTTTAGTTTGTTCATTTTCTTTCCATTTTCTCCTTCCCCTTTACTCTCTCGATTTCAGCTGCTGGCGACACTTCTTGCCCAGAGAGCTCCTGCTCCGGAATCTTCCCCGGTAAATGGATCTGGCCACGCCCCAGAAGGCCCGGCTGCAGGTGTGTGCACGGACCAATCACAGCACGGACTGACTCTGCACCTCTCACTTATAATGCGGTCCACAGTGGGATAAGACAGTGGTGCAAGTGGGCAGCGGGCCTTCACTCTGTGTGTGGCAGGCCTCTAACTATACTTGGTGTCACAGGTTTTGTTCTGTGTCCCTTAGGAGGAAACCCCTAGTTCTGCTGAGGTTTAGAGTGCCAACTCAATTTGCAGGGTTTTGATTCGGGATAGCTTTAGCATTAGCACTTTGGGGCCTTGCTGAAGTCGTTTTTTGTGGCTTTTGCCTTGGTGCAGTTCTCAGAATCCAGTAGGGTCTGGCTCTGGTTTAGAACTTTCAAAAGGTGTGAATGGAAAAAGAGAACACAGGCCAAAATGAAAATTAAAAAAAGTCTGTGATTAAAAATGAGACATTGAGCACGAATATTATTACTCCAAAATGCTAGTGGTTGCAGGTGTGACATTGAATGAATTTGACACCTGATAACGTCACAAGATGACCCCCTGGTCCAGTCCTCAACTACCATTTGAGGGTGTCCAAGAGGACGCCCTCATATAGATCACCTCCTTCCTCACAGGAAGAACTCAGAGAATCCACCTACCACCTTTCACCTCAGTACCCAAGAGCATGATCTGCGGCATCCCGCAAGGCTAACCCCTTAGCCCACTCTGTCTAATGCCTACATGACCCCCCCTAGCGACATTGTCAGAACTCATGGAATGAACATCATATCCTAACCAGACGACGCCCAGCTCATTCTTTCTCCCTGAAGACCCATCCACCACGAGAACCAAATTCCGCCTGTGCATGACGAGCGTCACCGACTGGATGCAAAATAACTGCCTCAAACTCAACACAGACAAAAGAGAAATACTGATCTTCAGGAACAACACCTCCCTGTGGAACAACTCCTGGTCTCCTGCAGAGCTAAGACCCTCACTTACTCCTACACACCATGCCCGGAACCTCAGCATCATCCTGGACAGTAAACTTACTATGAAAAACCAGATCAACAAAGTCTCCTCTGCCTGCTTCCTCAATCTTTGCATGCTCCGAAAGATCTTCAAATGGCTCCCCATCAAGCCCTCGTCACTAGCTGCTTGGGCTACAGTAACACACTCTAAGGCCGATTACGATGTCGTTAGGAAAGGCTCCGGTATTGCAGAATCCGATTCGGAACCCTTGCTTCCAAACAAATTGTACTCATTTCCCAACAACCGATTACATTGCCCAGAGACCATTCGAGCAGTCCGAATCGGTTCCGAAAGGCATCCGGAGTCTTTCAGAGCAGATTCATACAGCGCTATGGAACCGGTTTCCGGATGAGCGATTACCATGACCGATTTGGACAGCCATTGCCAGAGACTAAACGGCTGCCGGAATATATCTTTGGGAGCACATTGTGGGCCCCCTTCACCCGGAGGAGTACTAATGGGTCCTGTGGGGTTACCCAAGGGACCCCTCTTCCCAACCATGCACAATGTGGAAGGCACCATGGGGTGCCCGCCATAGGGTTCAAGGTTTTCCCCAACCACCCCATTTTTCAACGGGAGCTTGTGTTCACATTCGGAACACATGCTCCCATTGAAATCAATAGGAGTCTGACCAAATCGTATCCGGATGCATCAAAATCGTTTGGTCAGACTCCCCGGATCTGAGTTGTTTGGAAAGCATTCTGGAACCGAATCGGTCAGAATGCTTTCCTAACAACATCGTAATTGGCCCATATGTTGGAGTCATGGCTCATCTCCTGAAGAGACTGGCGACCACGCAGAACTCAGTGACCAGACTCATCTTCGACCTCCCCAAATGGACCCGCATCACCCCACACCTAAAGAAACTCCTCAGGCTCCTGGTCCACAAGAGATGTCCATTCAAGTTGTTGGCCCATGCCTGCAAAGCCATGCACAATCAAGGACCGGCATACATCAACCACCGCCTGAGCTTTCACCAACCCTCCAGATACCTGCGCTCTGCCTCCCTTGAAGCACCATCAGAGGACCCTCGATCTCCTATCTCACTGCGAAGTCCTGGAACAGCCTCCCCCTCCACCTCCAGACCTCACCCTCTCTTCAGGATTTGAGAAAGAGTCTCATGACCTGGCTGTTCAACTGATTTCATCCAAGCAACATGGGTCTCAGCACCTCGATATCCTCGCGGGTGATTATCTGAGCTCTATAAATCCAGTTTGATTGATCGACTTTCTATTTGCTGCTTAAAGGCTCGGATAATGGAAAGAAGTGTAAACTACAGAAAGTTAACATGGCACTTAGAGCATTTTACTGTCTCTACCCAACTTCTGTTTCCCTTCTCAACTCTCACACCGGCAATTCTTTCATCATTTGCTAATGGGATGAGAACGATAGCACATTGGATGGCAAAAAACTTTCTTCAATGCAACGTGACGAAAACAGAGGTCATGCTGTTTGGAGGGGCGACCCTCCTTTGGTCACCAGATTGGTGGCCTCTGGAGCTAGGCCCGGTCCCCAACCCCAAGCCCATAGCAAAAAACCTTGGTGTTAAGCTGGACCAAGCACTCCTGCTCAAGGAACACACCACTCAGGTGGCAGGTGCCTGCATCCACGTGGTAGGGCTTCTAAGACGTGTCTTTCCTTTTCTGCCAGACAACTACAGAAAGACCCTTATCCAAACTTTAATCATAGGCAGAATGGACTACTGCAATGGACTATACCTATCGGCGAATGAAGAACAAATAAACAAACTTCAGGTTGTCCAAAATACAGCAGCAAGATTGGCCCTCAACGCCCCCCCAGAACGCCCTCCCGCCCCCTACTGCACCAACTCCATTGGCTTCCTGTGAAGCAGCGCATCAATTTCAAAATCTGTAACATCATACACAGATGCCTGTATGGTACCAGTCCCAAATACTTACGAGAAAAATTCATACCATACTTCCCTAGACGCACACTCCGCTCTAGTAACCATCTGTTGCTACAAGTTCCAAAGATAAGAAGAGCTAGACAGGGAGGCCGAGCCCTGTCCTACAAAGGACCCTTACTATGGAACTCCCTGCCCACCGAACTGAAACAGATTAGCAATTTAGTATTGTTCAGAAAAAAACTGAAAACTTACCTTTTTACCAGGCCATAGTACTCACTCCCCCCTCCAGCTCTCACCTTTGGAGTAATCTGCCCTAAACTGCTAGCAACAGCGCAGAGATATCCCTTCGGGAATTGACTCAGGCGCTTTACAAGCAAATAAATAAATACCTGTTTCTTTATCCATAACTCCTCCTTCGACCAAGCCATCAAAGACAGTGCCAGGGTCCCAAAAGACAAGCCAGAGGTAGCATTTGCTACTCCTTCCTACCCCTATGTGGTGACACAGTTAAATTGAGATAGAGAAGGGAACATGAGAGACAAATGAAGAGATTAGATTTTTGTGTCGCATGTGATGGGAGAGGACGACAGAGTTGAGAGAGATGTGTGTGTGTGGAAAAGGAGGGGGGTTGAATGTAGAAGACAAAAGAGCTTGGCCTACCTTAATCAAATGGCAGATTTGCACCCAAAAATATGAGATCCGCTGTTTTTCCCCTGGTATTTAAATACATTGGTTTCACATAGCCAGGTAGCTATACAATAACTGCTTTGGCTGCTGTTATGTGCTAGGGGTTATCAGCACCATGCATCTGAGGGAGGGCTTAAAAAGACCCACAACAGTTGGTGTTATCAGTAACAGAACACACTCTTGTACTGTTCACCACACCTGTTACTCTCTAAAGGTGAGGTGGCAGCAGGCCATTCCTGAAGTTTTGCGGTGGTAGCGCATATGAGTGCTACACTGTGATAGTACAACTGATGCTCTTATGTGCATTTTTACCCTATGGCACCGCGGTTCAGGCTGAACATTCCGCAGTGAAGCATTTAACATTTTGGACTAGGTTCTAGTATGTTATCTGTATGCATCATCATACAACAGGCACAGAAGCTGGGGGAAAGGGTGCTATTGCACCTTCCTCAAGCCTACCCCCCCCCCCCCCCCCGCCCCCCTTCCACCCCTTTTGGACCCAGCTCTGTTTCCTTGAAGACTGTGATTGCTGTTATGGTCTTGCTTGACAGCATAGCTTTTGCCAGACAATCATTGGGGAATCACTAGATAGGGGCTTTTGGTCCACCCACATCTTGGGAGTCAGCTGTGGATGTTTTGATTGGGCAGATGTTGTGTGCTTCCACAAATAAGTGCCTGCCCTCCACACAGCTATGATCATTTTGTTTATTTATCCAGCTGCCTAAGCTTGAACTTTCAGTGGCAGACACACGGCATTGGAATGCTCTTAAGGTGACACAGCTAGATCATTTATGTTGTTTTTCACTGGCAGCAGCACAGATGGGAGGAGGGCACTGCCTTACCTACATGATGTTTTCAGTCTGGCTTGACAGTGCACCTGTCACCTGACCTTTTGACCTACACCAATATTAGTCTACAATTCCTTACTTTCAAATCAATTCAAAACTTATTCCCATTCTATTTACTTACAATGCTTTACATTATCTAAAACATTCCTTTACAGCCAGACCTAATGGCATTGCCAATGCTTGTTTTCAGTTTGTGACTTAAAATCCGTATCCTAAAGGCCTAATCTGTGCAGGGAAATGAAAGGGAGGCTGAGGAGGAAGGTGTGTATGATGGGGAGATGAAAGTGTAGAAGACAATAGAGAATTGTAAGAAAAAAAAAGATGTCTGTACTAAAAAGGAAAGGAGAAATGAGCCAGGGAGAGAGTAAAAGAAATGTATTGTAGCTCTGTGAAGGGAAATGTCATGAGGGGACAAGCCTTGAAGTGTGTGTGATGGAGAATGAAAAAGAGGAGAGAGTGGGAGAGCGAAAGGCAGCCAAGGAGAGCTCATTCCAGACCATGGAACCTTTGTTCTTAAATATACCCATACCTTTGAAATCACTTCAAAGAGCTAACCCAGAGCCAGACTTGCGTGTTGGGAGAATCGCGCACAAAGCAGCCACAGAATTCAGCCTCACACCTATTCTTACCCCTTCTTTTTCAATGTTTATATAATTCTTTGGTCATTTTCCTTAAAGACTGTCTTTTGACTGATTCCTGCTTCTTCTGGCTGCCCTCACTGTGTTGGCTTTTTTTCGTCCAGTTCTTGATTTAGTTGCTGCTTTCTGATTATCTTGCCCGTTTCTTAGCTCTTGTCTGATTCCTGGCTCTCATGCCTGCTTCTCGACTTTTGGCGTTGCGGCGATCCTGTTTTTCGTGCCTTGTTTTCCTTTTCTTGGGTTCAGATTGCTGCTTTTGTTTCAATCTTGTTTCTCCTCTATGATTGGTTCCTCTTTCTGTTACTGATTGTCCTGGCTTTTCAAAATCCCACCCAGTTGGCTGTTTCCCTGTTCTCCCACTTATTTTTTTGCATAGATTCCTGCGTCTTACAGTCCTGTTCCTGTTATCCTTTCTGTCTCCTGGCTCAGTTATCCTCAGCTGGTCTTCTTCCTAGATTTACTGCCTGTTTCCTAGTTCGCTTCACCACTTCCTTTTAATTTATGCTTGTTCTGCCTATCCAATGCCTAGCATACCCCTCTTCTGTGAATGGTCTTAGTTTGCCTGCTTCTTCGGCCTTGTTTTTCTCCTGTTGCTCTAAGGTCTGGTTGTACTAACTGCTTTCTGCCCTAATAATGCCATTTGCGGCTTTCAACTAGGATTCTTCCGAGCTACTTGCCTTTTCCTTGACTGTGAATTTCTTTCTTCCCGATTGTGATAAAAAATAACTCGTATGAATAGAGATCTAGACTACTTTTTGCTGCACGTTTTCAGAACTTTTGATTTATTGTTTCATTATCATGTGCCAGGTGAGTATAAATAATCAATTTAAGCGCCATTCTGGTTCAATGTTCATCTCTAGTAGCTGTTTATATTTTGTGCCATTGACCAGCGTATCTGCTCTCAAAGCAGGTTTTCCACAACTTCTTGAATGTCTGTGATATCTTATACATCAATATGAACCTCCTTAAACCCTCTTCTTCTTGGGTGACTTCTGGGCTTTGTGGGAATGGATATTTTGGTCTGCCTTTTATTGTTGTGCTATCAAAAGGAAGACACAAGTTTTATCTGTCCATCACTAAGCACGAGACAGTGCCACCAAGATGGCCGACTGGGAATTGATCGACCTAGGAGCCTTCCTCTTCCGACTGCAACGGGCTATGAATACAGTCGAGATTACAACAGAGCCAGCACAGTAGTTTGTGTCAATAGTTTGTAGCAGGGTGGCATAATAGACTGGTTCGAACTTTATACGGAACTGCCTGGCAATACTGAGGATACTTGAAAACCTATGAATTACAAAATGGCCGTCTTGGTAAGTAGCATCCCCGGCTGAGTCGGGGTAGCTGAGAGATCTGATACTGGCAGGAAAGCCTATGGGTAATTTATGACATGCTACTTGCAAAGTTGACTGTGCTTCGCATGGTACGGTACAGAATACTGAGGTTTGAATATCAACATGCAAAAGTAACACAACCAGAATATTTAGCACTAAATAAAAGGAAGGTAAGTATATACAGGTAAGTATAGGTCCATGGATATGTACCTTGACGATATACACATCTTTAAGGTACATAAATGTGGAGTAAATCTATACTGGCATTTATATACGTACTTATCCGATAGTGTGATTGCCAATGTTTAGCCAAATTATTTTTACATCGCAATATTTTTGTATTGTATATTCTAAAATACCGTGCTTAGCACTTGTCTGCTTCATACCTACAATAGAATACTCCGTTGGATCAAAAGTTTGGATAAATGTAAAATGATTATCATGCAATCCAGAGCAGGTATTCCGAAAACTCGCCTTGACATTTTGTTGTGTGATGAGTGTGGGCCTCACGCTAAGGTCCAAAGTTTTTTTCTCAAAGGGTAAAAAAGTCTTATTGCGGATGGACAAACATCTGGAGTAGTAAAGATGGTTAATACTGGACAAGACATTTCTGTTTTTCTTTTGGTTGTGTTCTGCTTTTTGCTTTTTGGAAGTGCAATATTGCCATTTCCAACCTCTTACAGAATTTAGCAATATCCTCCCTGCTCGACCCTTCTTCAAGAGCTCAAGGGGATAGGCCTATGACAGTCTCTGTCAAAACCAGGTGGGGTAAGAGTCAGTCACATGTCAGGTGCACAAGAAAAAGGTTTTAAGCAAATACATTAACTGTCTTTTGAAGGATCTCTAAATTCCCCTAATTGGCAAGTAATATTTATATACCTGATGTTTTATTAAATGTATATAATCATTTAATTCTACACCCCCGTTATCTAGTGCACTTCAACATGCAATTAGTGGTACAGAAATGAAAGTGTGATAGATTTTCAGATAATTGACCCTTTATTCCATGTTATCTTGTAAATACATGCAGCTGTTACAGGCCTGCCTGAACGGTCCATTCATTGATGAATTTATGTGGTATGGGGCAGTGAGCACTCCAGATTCAGGGCCCCTTGAAAAGCCCCTCTCACAAATGATGTCCTTCTGGATCAGCCAGCTTATATTGTTTCCTACTTGCATGTAAAATCTTTTTTAGAACTTAACTACTTAACTTCCCTACAAGCGACTTTCTAGTTAAGATAGCAACCCAAGGTGGGTGTAGTCTGTAGGACAGATGTGTATTTTCTCTAGGATATATCTTAAGGAAATTTTTGCAGTGAATTTTTCCAAGTTGTAAAAATTGTTAGGCTCTCAAGTTTTATTGCTATAAGAAATTATAGTTGAAAAGGTGTTAGTGTTATCTGAGAGGTTATGAAATCCCTCTGCTAAAGTCAGGCATCCAAGCTTAACCTCACTGTGTCCCTCATGACCCCACACATGATATCACAGACAACATGATTGGCAACATCACTATTTACATTAGAATTAAACTAACGTGGTATGATACCAACAGTGATGTTATACGTGGTGGCTTCAGTCATGCCATTTGTGATGTCATTCGTGATTTCGTGAGAAGTGTGGTGGGGTAAGGTAAGATTACATAGCTTCCTTTGGTGACAAACCATGTGAGGTTTAAGGTTTTAGGTTATACCCAGATATCTCTTTGGCTGCAGGCTTATAGCATGGTTTGGTTCTTATGGGCCAAAGAGGCCTTATCCTCCCCCGGGCAAGTAATTTATGGGTGACATCACACAGTTTTGTATTGTTGTGCCATGGCACATTATAAATATTCTTCTCCAAGAAAGTATTACATCAGTCTTTGACCGTGCTAGCAGGACCTAAGTCTGCACAGTGTGATTTATATATGTTCTGAAAGATGGGCTTGTGTTTCCCCACAGGGGTCTGGTTCTAGCGCGACCAGTTGTTTGCACCGTTCCCTATGAAGCAGACCCTGAAATCAAACCCACGCTGGCCAGATACTCAAGCTGGTTTCGAAAAAGGTGTCATTTTATGTGCCTAGAAGGAATTTTATTGAGTGCAACTAACACCAGGAATGAAGGAAAAGCAATAGCATGGTCAATGATCTTTTTCCATGGGCTTGTTGTCCACTGTAGACCACGGTTTACCGGATCCATTTCTGATTTTCCAAATATCCACATAAGCTAGATTTGCATACAGTGAAACTCAATGTAACTAATTTACATAGTCTTGGTTTATCCTGGAAATCGATCATGGAGCCGGCACTCCTGGACCAACGCTGGAAACTCGTGCAGCCTATGGATGAGCATTTAGTTCAGAGCAAAAGAACATGAGATTGATCGATGACTAGTGAATGCCATGCTCTTTACATAGCCTTTTACATCCTTTTACATGCTGCACTACAGTGGTTAATTTGGAAAACAACAAGTGCCAGTGCTTTCGTCAGGAGGTCACGGCAGCTTGTACCACACAGTACCAACATACTCCTACAAGTGTGACAAATCATACTATTCAAGACCCTCAAAGCTATAAGAGTGGCTTGGGTGGCATGTATTAGTGATTGATCATGTATATTAAATTAATAAACCGCTATTGTTTTGCTCATACCCAAATTTGTCAGACAGCGCCACCATGTCGCAGACTGTCACAAGTGCCAGTGCTAAGAATTAAGTGCCGGTGCCGAGCACCGGAAACCACCGGCTCAAATTAAGCACTTGTCCACTGACTGCAGACTTTTCCATTTTTTTCCAGAATCGGGGTGATTAAGTATATTGTATCTATCATTGACCAGAAAATATGTACATTATATGAACAAGCATTAGCAAAGCCAACAAATAGAACTTGTGCATGCCTTTATTTGCATGTTTTAGCTCATTAAAGACAGACGTATAGACTTTATAATGCTAGCACCTAAGCAACAGGAAATACGCATAAATCGTAAGTCAACTGGGAAGACAAAAAGGAAACATACAGATGGAGAACACAACAGGAGCATTCATGTAGGGGGGAAAACAACAGGGAATAAAGACCAATGGGCACTCAGTTAGAAAGACACAAAGGTGTAATAACAATGCAGAAGACAACCAAGTAAAAGAGTGCACTAGTGAGGACTAAAACACTTTTTTAAAAGCCTGCTGCAGTGCAAAATAAAAAAAAAAGATTATTTGGTGTATACCATCCATGTATAATTTTAATAATTCCGTATGTGATTATTTTGAGATGTAAAATAGTCACTCATGCATAGCAGTCAAGTGCTCCTTAGGAGACAGTTTGATAGACCAGGCAGTCACTAGCATGAGGGGGGAGGGAAATAATCCTCAGTGTGGAGCCAGAACACACTCTGGGACTAATTACGAGTTTGGCGGACACGTTACTCCATCACAAACGTGACGGATATCCCGTCCGCCGTATTACTCGTTCCATTATATTGCATGGGAAATAATGTACCTCTTAATACCGCGTTGGCCGACGCGAGCATGGAACAGGTTAAAAAATCAGTAATAAAAGGTGTTGCAACCCATCTGCTCTTGCAAACTAGACACCAAAATGACATCCGCCAGAGGTGATGGACATCTTTGCTGTGTTTGCTTTTCATGGGTCATCACGATAGTTGATGGCCAACTTCTTGTGTCACAATGACGTATATGAATGTGCGATATCTTAAAAGCAGACAAACATTTACGGAGGTTAAAAACAAAGGCCTGAGCATCCTTCATAGTCACAGCCTTCACATTTAGGCCATTAGTACGTTTATGAGCAGGTGGAGTATTCTGTTCAAGTCATAAGTTAAAACTGCCCAATTTGATGATTCCCATAGTGATAATTTGGACAAAATCAATTATAGTTACAAAATGTGCTTTAAAGTTTTTGTTTGATTCAGGGAAAGGGTCTGTTGACAGCAAGATAAATTGGCCTTTGACGTACACTGTACTACCAGATGTTCGAATAATGATGAATCCCCAATGTAATAAACAAGTCACTTTAGAGATGGTTTATCATTGAGAAGAATAAAAAGTGATGGATGTCAAGCTTCTATTATTCTCAGCAACTGTTCATTACTCTGATCCGCATTCCAGTCCATCATGGTTTGCTGACTGTACCGCCATCGACACAGCTCTAAAATGTACAAATCCGCCTACACTCCTGGCTGTTTTCGAGCCGCTTCTAAGCCAAGTCCCTCACATACTAGAACACAGGCAACACTAGACATGTTTCATCCAGTTGTGGCCCATCAAGGAGATGTAGGGAACCGTAAATAAAACATCATAAACAAAATATCTGGCATATCAGTCCCATCCAGAACTACTCACTGGTTCAGATTAATTCAAGCATTTCCACCCATCAAGTTCTGCTGTTTAGGTGGCGTTTTATAATTTAATTTCATAATATGTGTGTATTTACCTCAGGAGAACATTTGTTGCTGGCACGACAAGTCAGGAGAACTAAAGGACTTTGAGCATCTACCAGATTCATTATTGTAGGGAGGTCCTTGTTTTGTGTCCGATGTGGTGGGTAGGTTTGTGCATGTCAGGAGCCCTTTCTTCTTAGTCAAGTAGGGCTATGAAATTGATGGACAGGGAGGCCACCTTACATACAAGGGGATGACTGAGACCTGAGCCACTGTGCTCAGCATGAGGGCAACACAGTTTTCTATATTTGTTCATTTGCATTCCTGTTTTTCCATTATTAGGTGGGCATTTCTTAAAGAAATTGTTAGGTGTGAGTTTTGACCTTGGAGTGACAATTGTGCAGTGGATCAGACTTTGTCCAGATTGCACCGCCCTATGATCTTTTTTCATATGTCTCAGGTTGGGTTGTGAAGTTTGCAGCGCGTTGGTCACCCTTCTTTTTGTAAGTAGTTAAAACATGCCGACTGGGCTAATCTGCAGCCGGAGGCTTGCCGTGTGCCCAGAGGTAATTGTGTCGCATTGCAGCACTTCCAGAACAACAGGAAGTGTTAGATTCAGACTACAACTACAAAATGGAGGTAATGGAAGTGTGGTCACTGAAGTTCTAGTAGGAGGCTTTGCTTGGCCAACGCTCAATATATAATACAAAGTGGCTGATCAGCTATGTTCAGCTTTGTTGGCTAAGGTAATCCATAACCACATTACAATGCCACCAGACTTGACCATGATGTTTTGTTTCTCTCCTTATCCAATATAGGGTCTTCTCGCCCGCAGAGCGTTGGCAGCAGTCCGTACATTGAACAGCCCCACGGAGAACAGGGAAAGAAACCGGAGGTGCTATCAGAAGGAAAGGTAAGGAGACCACCAAATTTACCAACCAGCTCTGTGATGTTTAACAGTGGTCCATTATAGAGGTGCATGGCATCACCAAGCACAGTGTGCCAAGGATTCACGTCCAGTGGTGAAAGAATTCAAAAATTGATTACTGGTTTCTGTTGCTTCCTTCTCCGGATACCGACTCCCTTCCAGGTTGAGGCTTGGGTCCTGGACAAAAGTCTCTACTCATTATTGTGTTGAGGGGGAGACTTGAATCTGGAGAAGGCAGGCTCCATTGATACCATGTAGTTGCTACTTGTCAGCTTGTGTACTTCAGTTTCACCTACAGGCAGGCAGGGCAGAGTGCTGGCTCCATCCACACAGTATATCAATGCGATGCATGGCTCTCAGGCAGGTGTCAGTCTCTCCTTGATATCTTCCAAGCTGCAAGGGTACAATGATGCCAAGTTATAGCAGGCTAGTTTTACAATGCATAACACAAATTGCTTAATTCTTGGATTTATTAATAGGTGGTTTTATTGTCCAACTCTTAACTACTGAAAAAGTGACAAATTGCAAAACTTGCCTGGCCAGCATTTCAACTTGTGATCTGCATGTTACATAGATATCTAGAAAAAGCAGTCTTCAAAATAAGGTATTTTATCTTCTACTCTTCTTTACTCTTTACTCTGTAGAAATTTATTTAATGCACCATTCCTTCCCCAATCATCTTGATCATTCACTCGTCCATACCTGCTGATATCACTCAACTTTACACCATACCTCACAGACTTTGATCTCTGCATCCATCATTCTCCCATGGCCTTGGTCTTCTCTTAATGCACCTGTCCCCTGCAACATTCTTACTCCTCCGTGACCCCTAACTCTGCATATTCCCTACTTCTCTATGATCTTGATCTCTTCACCCATTAGGACTCTGCTTTTTTCACCCCTCCTTTCATTTTTGACTTCTACATCTAACATTACATCTATGAGAAAGAACCAGCTATCTTCAAGCGCAGGTGAGCCGCATGGTGGCTGCCTGTTGAACTCATTCTCACATAGCAACATTTAGCTTCTCGCCTGTGTACAACTTTCTGGGAGCTTTTCAATGGCAATTTCCTGGTATTTACTAGACTCCATTCTTGGTTTGAGCATGGTACCATCACATGCCAAGTTTGCCTGGATGATCTAAGAAATGTCCCAGAGCCACCCTTTGGGTTCAGCACTTAACTTGCATCCGCCCTATAAGGACCCAGATAGCTTAAAGAGAGGCTTTGTCCTTCTAGTGTGTGCCCTTGTAACCGTGAACTTGCACACCAATTATCTTTGTGGGTAATGACATTTCAGTACCTATTAGTGTCTCACCTCTGATTGTGGAGCTGTTAAACCGGGGCTGCTAAGATCCCCCACATCATGAGATATACATTTTCCAAGCTTCTGAAGGACACTAAACTTAGTCCAGGAGACAAACAAACCTTCCTGGTTCCTTAGCTCTTGTAGATTCTTTATGCTAGGATCCTGTTTTTTGGTACAGATTACATTATGTACGTTGAATGTTTTTGTAAGATTTCTGGGGTTGACCGACAGTTAGTGACCCTGAACCGTTAGTAAAGAATTACTACATTTTGGAAGAGGATCATTATCTCACATATTCTCCTGGAATTACAAACAGCACGACCATTTAGTGATTGCAAACAATATATATTTTGCTCAACTTGGCTCCCCAGTGATTTTACTGTATTGCTTTGTGTTGTGTGTTCACTTATTTAATTTATGTGAGTTTCCATGTTTGAGGAGCAAATAGGGCTCCCAAACAGTAACAGGTTTTGAAGTATTATTAAAGTATTGTTCTTTTATTTATAATAAAAATAGCTGGCTAGTCCCATATATATATATTTATACTGCCCTGATTGTGTAGCATTGTACCTTTAACTGCCTCCTTTATGCTTGTATCGGGGGCCATCTTTGTGTTGCACAAAGTATTCCCGGCATCCTGATTGGTTGAGGAATCTTACTTTGATTATTGCAAGACTGTCCCTTTGACTGCAAGGATTGCGGAAAAGGTCTGACGGTGCGGCTGGCCGCTTTAAGAAGCAAGTGGGCATAACAGCTGTTAATTTGACAGTTCAGTGGTGTGTAGCCTGCGCGGGCTCTCAGGACACTCGTATTGCTTGTATTTGGAAGACGACCACAGCAAGGCAATTTACTTGGAACAAGCAAGGAGAAACATTGATGCGGCACAAGTGAGCACCCAAATGCCATCCTAAGATCTGACATGCATCCAAAGAACGAAGGATTTAGACGGAATGGGCTCATTTAGATTGTTGTGTTCAGCACTCCAAGCTTTGTTGTAGCACTTGTTTGCTAGGTGGTGTTGTAAAGATCTGGGCTCTCCAGCTGATTGGTTGTGGTGATTGGCTGATTGGCCTATCCCTGATATCATAAGGGCTTAAAAGAGAGCAATCAGTGGCGAGTCCTCCGGTAAACACGTCTGTACTGCTTGGCAGGTACGGAGACAGGGTTGATTGTGCAGTCCGCGAGCGGGCTAAGGCTGCGTCTCAGGATCGCTATCTGCAAAACAAGGGAGCGCGTCAAACCAGATTATCTGTGTTACTCTATAAAAGGAGTATCCTCTCTAGGCACAGCCTTGATGATAAGACCCTGAGAGTTGAGGTAATAAAGACTGAAATCGGGGCTTGACCATGAAGGAATAAATCAATAAGGAATATGTATATCATTTCCCTATGTATTGATCACCACCAGCTCTTATTCGCATGGGTTATATGAGGTGGGTTGCAAGTTTTTTCCAGAACAATCTTTGGTGCAGATGCGGCTCATGGCCTCAGAACCCCTATGTAGACCGTTGGATCCGATGTGTGTTTTGGGCTTGTACCATAACGGATAGTGAGGTGTTAGTGCCTCAAGAGGCATACGGACTCGAAGTATTGATAGGCTTTTTGCAGATTACCTCTAAAAGCCGCAATTACCATGTAGTGCACAATCCAACAGCAATTGTGTAGGCAGGAGAAAATGGCTGCCAACATGCTTCAGAGGAAGGACCCAGTGCATTGGAGAAAGGTCAAAACGTGTATATCACTGCCCATTTTGTGGTGGATGATATCCACACCATACCACAGAGTATACATAAAAGCAGATGATCCAACGCAGAAGCATGGTTTATGATCCATAGCTTACAATTCCATCTGGACTGCCACTGGGAGCCCCTGCGCCTGTGCAGTTAAGCCTTCTGAAATATGAGGCTGCCTGGAGGGATAGGATTTTCCCCAGTGATCTATGCTGTGGAGAGCATATTAAAAAGCAGACTGTAATTTATGGTTTCAATTAAGGAGCCCTGCTTGTCTGAAGGACATAATATGGGCTTATAACAATGTATTTGTTACAATAATGAAGGCTGAAATTGCAGTGGCTTGCTAATCATCGTGCGTTTGTCTGAATGCAGTTTTTTTTATTGTCTGCTGGAAATGCTCATGTATTACTTCGGTGATACAAGGGATTATTATGTTTTACACAAGTTTTGGCTTCGTTGATAAATGTGTACCCTTGTTAGGTCTGGCTTGACAGTGCAGCTGTCTGAATGACGTATCGTTATCAATTGTTTAAGCTGTACATAGACTGCGCTTCCGCTGCGCTTTTCACTGTCACGTCATGCTATTGGCTGTGTAGTGTATCATTCCACTTCATATAGAGTGCATGCACTGTATGGCTAGAGGAGCTATTTTCTATCATTAAAGTACATAGAATCATGACAGGTTAAATTCATTTTCTCATTGATGCATCGTACACAGAAAACAATTATTTTGTTTTTTTCACTGCAAAAGGCTTTTTAATATTTTTATCAGGAGTCAAAATGAAAGCCGGATATATTGGCTTTGCGAGTGCTGGTTATCAATGGTTGTCTCTATTCTTGTTATGTGCAGTAAAGTATGCTATATATATCGGATAGCAAGCAGACTCATATATAGTAAAATTCTCACTGACGATTAATGTAATCTGCAGCAGGGTTGACAGTGGCGGCTGGCTGTACTGAGTGCAGTGAGGCGGGGCACCAAAAAACCATAATAATTTTCCTTTCTTCGTAGTGCAATGTCCTCCGCCCTCTGGTGTCTTCCAGGAAGCTCCTGATGAAGGAAACTACACTACCCAATCCTGGTGCTGCTTTCACAGCATGAAAGCCGCACCAGGATTGGATAGCGCGGTCTCTCTCAGCACTCTTAAGAGCACGGGAGGCCTGTGCTTTCTCTAACTCAGCTGTCTAAGACAGCTAGGTTAGAGAACTTAAAGTGCATGTCTGGCTGGCTGTCCCAAGACGGCCGGCCAAAGAGACGTTCGCATTTTAAAGAGCAGAGCTCCCTGCTGCTGCCACGCAGCAGCACTGGCCTGCCACGCCCTGACACTTAATTCAGGGTGGGTTGCTGAAAAATCAAAGGGTAATAAATTAACTTTATTGCTATTTTATTTTCAACTCTGAGGCTTGTGGGGTGACGCTCCTCCTCTCAAATGGAGGAACCACCCCTGAGTGGTCAGCGGTCATTTAACGTAAAAATGTGGCCGAAGTGGTTAAATCTGTGCAGTGAGGTAAACTCACAGTGCACAAACATGACTCCAGCCATGTTAAAATGACCCATGCATAGGGTTAATATAACAATAGCGTAATTACTAGATCAATTGTTTAACAGACTGCAATAGTATTCCTTTCTTCACTTTTCTTTGTATGTGATATGTAAAGACATTAGGGCACTGATAAAGAATTCACAAGCATATGTACTACTTCAGTCCCAGGGTGATTTCTTTGTGGAAGTGAGGTCTTTCTGCTAACTGCAGGTCTTGCTTCAGGCCCTGGGGTTACCTGATTCTTCTATGAAAATGTCCAACATCCCCATCACAACAAAGGCCAGAAACCTGGGGGTTTAGTATACGTATCAATGTTCCCATATGTTCTTGCTGTTACCTGTAAGAGAGGAAAGCTGCCAGTTTGTTACTAGTCAGCTAAAGCAATACAGTACTCCTTCGCTGTGTTAAAATCATTAAATAACCAGCAACATGGAATGCTATGCATTAGTCTAGAATACCCCAGACAGCACTTCTGTCCTGAAGGACGGGGCCACGCGGGTTCTTACGACCACCTGCTATGCCTTCCCAAAATGAAGAGTCGGTCTCACAGTAGAGAATGAAAACTTACATTTATTCAGGGATGTACTCTGCAGAGGAGCCTAGTCAGACCTTCACCCTAAGATGTCTGTCGAGGGGGACTGACTCCCCAGGTTGCGCTAATACATAATAAACCTTTCTGGAGACTTCGGCCATGCCTCTGGTGAAAAATTACCGGCTTGAGCTGGGCATGAACAATGGCGGTACACAGGGATGAGCTAGCACCTGCGAGAGAGGCGCACTATCTGTATTTCAAGGCCACTGTGCCGAGTCTCCGCGACTCCTAACGTGGGAGCAGAACTACGTGAAGAGATTGGAATGTGCAAACAGAATAACAGTTCATTAGCAAGTCGAGTTACAGCCTTGAACAGAAGAGAATAATAATGAAGTACAGTTTTCTGCTGAGGCAAGCGTGTTAGGGAAGTAAGGCCTAATGTGAGCATAGCCTAAGCAGTCTTTAAGTGATTACGAAATAAAAAATGGAGTCACATGGGCTAACTAACGCCTACATGCAGCAACGATAATTCAGCAGGTTAGATAACGTGAATACAACTGGCGTCTATTTTAGCCACATATTGCTAAACTAACATGGCATAATGGGTGCACTGTGGGAAAGGAAATTTTAAACCTAACACTCGCCATCGGCGAAGTGGAGCTGCATATCTTTCCCATCTATAAAAACAACATATGGCTATACGGGTGGATCTTGCTTTTGGAGTTTGATTTGCCTGAAAGAGCTATATATTGTTAATAAACAACTTCAAAATTGAAGTCCTGGCCAAGATATTTACAAAGAATTTATTAATAATGATTGATTAATGTAGCTCTGTCGAAACAATGGAAAATAGTATGAGAAACAAGCATTTACAATGCAATGGTCTCGTCTTTGTTAAAGTTAGAGCTATTGGCATTGCAAATGGCATTTTTTTCATTTTTTTTTAAAAAACAAAAATAAATTGTATTGTCATTTACAATGGCAATAGGTGAGCATTAGAGAGTAGTAGAGAGTATTAGCAGACACAGAGCCCAACACACACACACAGAGCCATACACACACACACACAGCCACACACACACACAGAGCCACACACACACACAGAGCCACACTCACACAAAGCCACACATAGAGACACACACACACACACACACACACACACACAGAGCTACACACAGAGATCCACACACACACAGAGCCACACACACACAAAAACAGAGCCACACACACAGCCACAGAGACACAGGTCAGCCGGTGCGCTGGCGTCCATGCCCCAGTTACCCACTGCCCCTCACCACACGCCCACCACTGCCCAGTAACACCCCAGGGAACAGAGGCAAGAAAAGCAATCACAACCAGGGGGCAGAGACAAGAAAAATGATCAAAACCAGGGAAGAGAGGCAAGAAAAAACGATCACAACCAGGGAACAGAGGCAAGAAAAGCAAGCACAATCAGGGGGCAGAGGCAAGAAAAAATTATCACAACCAGGGAAGAAAGGTAAGAAAAAACGATCACCACCAGGGAAGAGAGGCCGATTAAATAGGGCGGAGTAGTAGAGTCAACCTGCAGTAAGTACAATGAGTTCTCATGGGCTAACGGTCAGTTGATGTAGAGTATGAGTGGCAGAAAAGAGTTTGTACTTTAACGTAAACATAACCCCATAGTTAGAGGGAACACTCTTCGCGGGAACCGAAATTCTAAACGCCTATTGGTTAGTGCGTGAACAGCGTTCTCGTTTTAGCTGGTGGGGTCCTGTCGCTTTGAAAGTGATCCTATGAAGGGGGTCAATGCCCAGAGGGATTGTATTGTCGTATGAGGTGTGACCCGAGCTCCCTGGGAGTCCACATGAAAAGGCTCTTGTAAGAACAAATATTGATCAGCGCTGGAGGGGCTACTGAGGATATTGAGGACACTAAGCCACTAAGGAAGCGAAAAGAAGGGGGTAATGCATGTGGCTATAAAGATGAAAACTTACAAATAGGGAGGGGGGCTTGTGAGTTAGGCTGTCATAGGAATGGGGAAGTCAAATCACTAGAGGAAATTTACACGGGTGTGAGAGGGTGGTAACTGGATAGAGAATAAGATGAGTCTGTAAGAGGATACGACGAAGCGCAGGAGTGGGTCGCTGGGTCAGCACGTGAAGGGGGAGAAGTCATTTCAGAGTATCCGCCAGAGATAGTCCGGTACACCTAAGCATCAGGTAGCCGTATGACAAGGGTGGCATAAATAGCTCTCTAAGCAGCTGCTGGAGTACAAAGGGTATGAGGGCGGAGGGGCGTGAAGTTATGCACACAGAAGGTGGTCAAAGGGGTTTGACAACGGAAACGGGCACTTAGAAAAAAGGGAGACAAAACAAGGAGGGGCATATTGAAGAGAATTAGGTGGCATTACAAGATATCCTGGAACTACCAGATTTTGACGGTTTGAATAAACATCTTCTCCTTTCCTCAGTCCCCTCAAACCCTCTAGCAATGCCCCTAATTACCTGCCGGGCTCCCCGCTTCTCCCGCCTGCTCATGTGGGTCCGGGCCCCAGGCTGTTATCCGCGGGTTGGGCTCTTGCTGCTGATGGTATCCTGTGGAAGGCGCGAGGTCCTTCCTTTAAAGGTGGGCTTCGGTCTTCAGGAATAATGGAAAACAGTGGCGTCCTGTCCTCAAAGTGAGGCAGTTTCGGTTCTCACCGGGAACAGGGAAGCTTCCGGTCCTCAAGGGGGGGCGTGGGCGTGAGCTGCCAGGCCGCCGCGGCCTCCAGAGGAGCCGGGCCCGCCGGTGTACATGCTACCGAGTGTTTCAGGCACTGTCAGCGGTGAGGTAGGAGACAGCCGCCGGAGAGGAGTGGGCTCGAACGGCGTGAGGCGAGGAAGATGGCTATTGGGGAGGGGCATTGGTCATGCACGGCAGAGGGCTGGAAGTAGGGCGAGGGCGAGGGCCAGGCAGACCCAGCCGCGGAGAAGGGGCCACGCGAGGAGGGCTGGTTGCAGAGTGTGGAGAGGGGACTGACGGCGGGATTAAAGGGCGCGTGCTCACTGGAACGGAGGGGTCTGGGGGGACTGTTGAGGGAGCAGTGCAGGGGACGGTGCGTGCTGCTGGGGAGTGGGGATGGGTTCAAGGATGTAGGAGGAGGGGGCATGGGAAGTGGCAGGTTTGGCGGGTGGGCTCAGACTTGGAGCGGAGCACACTCAGCAGCAGTGGCTGCTGAAGAGGGGGTAGCACTGGGTACTGCCTACTGCTGGTGCTGGAAGAGGGCTCCAGTTCTACCCGGTGCTGCCAGACTTCTTCCGGCGGCGGTCAAGCAGAAATGACTCTCCGAAAAGCCCCGTCATTTTCCGACTGGGGGGGCGTGTTTTTCTTTCTCTCCTCTTCCCATTGGCTGGAATGTAAAATTCCAGCCAATGGGAAGAGGAGAGAAAGGACCGAAAAAATACACCCCTCAATCTGAAAAAGACTGGGCTTAAATGGAAAGACTTGCCTCTTCTCCAATGGCTGGCCTCCGTTTAGGAAAACTCTGGAAAACATAAGATCTCGCCAGCGAGACTCGCTAGCCGAGACCTAAAAAAGAACAATATTTTTGGACATAGTGTATTCTCTGGTTCAATTAGTCTTTATTCGATTATAAACAATCATAAAAGACAGATGTACAAAAAGACATTTAAAAAAACAAATTGGCTAATAAAACGTGTAAAATATCAAGAATAAAATCAATAAAATCCATTTTCAAATCTTATCTCAATACATACAAAAATGTGTATCATCAAGGATAAATAAGGTTGTAGCCAAAGGATAGATCCACAATTAAATAGAACAGGTAATTTGCAAGGAATAAACACATATTAACCTGTTTATATTAGAGAGTACTGGCGCACCGAGCTCAGCAACCCTGTTACATGATGGAAAATACAGTTTTAAGATGAATACATAAATACATAATTACATAGTTACATAGTGCCCTGCATCCTGATCCTTCTTATGGCACACGTCCAGCTCCAAAATGTTGCCATAGCCACCACTACAACTTCGCTGGCGTCAGATTTTATAATATGCAAATCCATTTGGGAGGATCTTGTTCCCATTTTGGCGCAAACTGCCTGAAGCCATTTTTTAACGAGGTGCCTTGTATGCAGGGCAAACGAAGAGGATATGCGACAGAGTCTCTTCCTCACATAGACAGGAGTGACAGAGCGAGTCTTGATCAGACCGCCAGTTTTTAGAAAGCGATTTTGTAGGGAGGCTTCCCACTCTAAATTGGTGGTAAAGCTTCCTGTCTCCAAAACTTGTAATGATGTCCCAGTAGGCCTCCATGCTATGCTCAATTTTATAGCACAGAAAGAGGCCTGTTAAGGAATCTCCGTTCACCTGAGAAAAGGATTTCTGCCAGATGATCTCCCTGTATAAGGCTTTGAAATCTGCTTTTTATGGAAAATGAGTTCCCTTCTGGGTCCCGCCATAGGTGGGTAAGGCCCATACCTAAAAGAGCCACCTTAATCTTGTGTAACCATGTAATCTTATTGGATTTATCAGCCTCTCTAATATTCTTAAATGCCTGTGCATAGGCTGCCAACTCCAGGGTGGTCCAAAGCCGTCGCCAATGGGCAAGAGGTATAAAAAACTCTTCCTCTTCAAAAGAAATACACCCAAGGTCCATCAATAATGGCCTTAGAGGTGTAGACATCGGGAGACCAGTCACTGCCCTCAGGGACTTGTTCTGCGCTTGGACTAAAGAAGATACCTTTTCAAACCCCCAGAGTTCTGCTCCATAGATTATTGAGGCTCTAACCTTTCCTTGATAAATAGCCATAGCCGGAGCCACTGGTTTGGTTTAGGATAGACAATGTTCTTTCAGGAGGGCCCCCGCTAGTTGATTGTGCTTTACAACCAGTAGATCCATCTGTGGCTTCCAATTCAATCTTCTGCCTATAGTGACCCCTAAGTAGGTAAAATAATCAGTTTGTTCCAGGGGCACATTATTCATTACTATTCTGGCTTTCACTGATTTAGTTTTATGCAGAACCATGAATTTGGTCTTGGCGACATTAACTATGAGTTCATGGTCATCGCAAAACAAGATAAATCAGTTGAGGGCTCTTTGCAGACCAACTTGAGTTTTTGACAAAATTAAAGTATTGTCCTCAAACATTAAACAAGCACTGGCGTTGCCAATAGGTCTCGCAGTAGGAAAGTTGGAGCTATTACAATTGCAAATAACAATGCCTTTTATTTTTGTTTTCATTTTAAAAACATAAAGGGCTTTGTCATTGACAAAACCAATAGCTCCAACTTTCCTACTGCGAGACCTATTGTGCACTGCACAGTGTGGGTGAAAGTGGCACTGCGTGTGTGTGAGTGGCTTTGAGTGAGTTGCATTGCATGGGTGAGTGGCGTTGCATGTGTGAGTGGCGTTGCGTGTGTGAGTTGCGTTGCGTGGGTGAGTTGCGTTGCGTGGGTGAGTGGCATTGCATGGGTGAGAGTGGCGTTGCGTGTGTGAGAGTGGACTTGCGTGGGTGTGAGTGGCGTTGTGTGTCTGAAAGTGGTGCTGTGTGGGTAAAAGTGGCACTGCGTGGGTGTGAGTGGATTTGCGTGTGTGAGTGGCGTTGCGTGTGTGAGTGGCGTTGCGTGTGTGAGTGGCGTTGCGTGGGTAGTGGCGTTGCGTGGGTGAGTGGCGTTGCGTGGGTGAGTGGCGTTGCGTGTGTGAGTGGCTCCTGCTGCTGGCCCGCACATTTCTTTAAAATATGCTTTGGGGGCTGAAAGACTTTTTTTTTTTTGGTTTGATTGTCGTCTTTACTGAGTTGCTTTTTCTGGCCGAGAGTCACTTGGGTATTGTCTGATGCATCGAGGTTGCCTCATAAATGATATCTCACCGAATTTATGGCTGTTTGTAGCAAAAGGAGATTAAGAAAAAAAGTTTATCCTGATTTTTGCGAAAGATAAGAAAAAGGAAGCTTAAATTAGCATAGGTGAACCTATCCTGTGGGTTACTGACCCTGAGGGCTGCAGTACGTTTACCATATTGCAGATGTAAGGGGGACAGGGGGAAGGTGGGGTGTAGCAAAGCATTTATTTGCACCACTAAAAGTGTACATCACAGTTATATATCTTGAGAAATCGAATGTGTTCGAGTTATTGACACGAGTGACGTTTCACAGATACATCTCTGTAATTGAACGACCAAACATTATTCCCATGTGCAGTGTCCGACAGCCCCACGAAGGCTGTCAGGACGCCGAACACTGCCCCGGCAGCGGACACAGGCTCGCGCACTCTAAACACATGTGGAGGATAAATAAATATTAAAGGCAGGTTTTTAAATCGCGCTCAGTTTTGGGAAGAATTGTACGTGCAAAAGCTAGTCTGCCAGAACGTGCAGCTGTGACTGTGTCCCTTTATCTTTTGTTTTTAAGGAGGTTCTCAGATGTTTGGTTTAAAGAGTTTCTTTCTGAACGTTGTTATGTTGGACTACATGTGAATGGGAGGCGGAGTACAATGGTGTGCAATCATTTATTAAAAAATATCGCAAGTAAGAATTTTGCTTTTGTGTAGGGCAAAGGTAATGTCATATGCCATTGTTTGAATAGCACAGAATGAAAACAAGGCTGCGGGGAGAGAGAGGGGAGGTGCTGGTGTGGGAGGGGGGAGGTGCTGGTGTGGGAGGAGTGCTGCTAGGGCAAGGCTGTGACGTTTCACAGATACATCTCTGTAATTGAACGACCAAACATTATTCCCATGTACAGTGTCCGACAGCCCCACGAAGGCTGTCAGGACGCCGAACACTGCCCCGGCAGCGGACACAGGCTTGCGCACTCTAAACACATGTGGAGGATAAATAAATATTAAAGGCAGGTTTTTAAATCGCGCTCAGTTTTGGGAAGAATTGTATCCGTGCAAAAGCTAGTCTGCCAGAACGTGCAGCTGTGACTGTGTCCCTTTATCTTTTGTTTTTGAGGAGGTTCTCAGATGTTTGGTTTAAAGAGTTTCTCTCTGAACGTTGTTATGTTGGACTACATGTGAATGGGAGGCGGAGTACAATGGTGTGCAATCATTTATTAAAAAATATCGCAAGTAAGAATTTTGCTTTTATGTAGGGCGAAGGTAATGTCATATGGCATTGTTTGAATAGCACAGAATGAAAACAAGGCTGTGTTTGCGGGGAGAGAGAGGGGAGGTGCTGGTGTGGGAGGGGGAGGTGCTGGTGTGGGAGGAGTGCTGCTAGGGCAAGGCTGTGTTTGCGGGGAGAGAGAGGGGAGGTGCTGGTGTGGGGGGGGGAGGTGCTGGTGTGGGAGGAGTGCTGCTAGGGCAAGGCTGTGTTTGCGGGGAGAGAGAGGGGAGGTGCTGGTGTGGGAGGGGGGAGGTGCTGGTGTGGGAGGAGTGCTGCTACGGCAAGGCTGTGTTTGCGGGGAGAG